>NC_090816.1:29459102-30122435 GCF_000390325.3 Nicotiana tomentosiformis | reverse complement strand
TTCATATCTATAAGTTTTCTAAAACTTGATTTTGAGTCTTGACTGGTTCCTCACGCAGACTCTGATCTGAACCTTGATGCTTGCTAGCTGCAGGTGCTAGTTCATTCTTCTACAGCTTCTTCTGATCAAAACGGGAAATGTACAACTCATAACTTCAGTCATGTCTTAAGCAGTCCATATCCTTTCCATCTGCTTTTGCATTTGGATTCACTTCTTTTCCTTTTCTTTTATTTATTTTGGATCCATACCTCGAGGTAAAACCTACTCAGATACCAGAACAATCAAACGAACGAAATTTTTCTGTCCCAATTTTCACTAGAAAAATTTCGTGAGTTGTTATAACAAAATTCTAAACTACTTCTTTATTAAAAGCACCAAAGTGTCGGGAATGGTGTGCCTTAGGAACATGATAATGATGTTCTTTTTTGGAATGGTGTACCCTTCTTGTTAAAATAATGTCTTAACTAAGGATTGGTGTACCTTATGTTGGGGAAATGCGACTAGGGAATGGTGTACCTTGCATTTAAGCTCAAATCAACTAGAGAGTAGTGTACCCTATGTTACTAAAAAAAAATGTAACCAGGGGTTGACACCCTCTATTACTGAGAAGGAATGTAACCAGGGGCTGATACCCTATATTACTGAAAAGAAATGTAACTGGGGGTTAGTACCCTGTATTACTGATATGAAAAGTAACCAGGGGTTGACGTCCTGTATTACTAAAAAGTAAATATAACCAGGGGTTGGTGCCTTACATTACTGAAAAGGAAATGTAACTAGGGGTTGGTGCCTTGTATTACTGGTATGGAAATATAACCAGGGGTTGATACACTATATTACTGAAAAAGAAATGTAATCAGGGGTTGGTGCCCTGTATTACTAAAAAGAAATGCAACTATGGGTTGGTGCCCTGTATTACTGAAAAGGAAATGTAATCAAGGGTTGGTCCTGTATTACTGAAAAGGAAATTTAACCAGGGGTTGGTGCATGTATTACTGAAAAGGAAATGTAACCAGGGGTTGGTGCCCTGTATTAATGAAAAGGAAATATAACCAGGGGTTGGTGCCATGTATTACTGAAAAGAAAATGTAACCAGGGGTTAGTTCCTTGTATTACTGAAAAGGAAATGTAACCAGGGGTTGGTACCCTATATTACTAATAAAATATTAAATGTTTCAGGCAAAAAGGTTCTACCCGGGTTAAACTACGTAAAACAAACCTGGGCGAAGAGTACTTCTAGCCGGAAATATGATCTAAATCCCCTTAGGCGAAAAGGTTCTACCTGAGTTAAGCTACGAAAAACAACTTGAGCGAAGAGTACTTCTACCCGAAAATATAAGTTAGATCCCCCTAGGCGAAAAGGTTCTACTTGAGTTAAGCTACATAAAACTACCTGAGCGAAGAGTACTTCTATCCGGAAATATGAGTTGGATCCCCTTAGGCGAAAAGGTTCTATCTGGATTAAGCTACAAAAAGCAAGCTTGGGCGAAAAGTACTTCTACCCGGAACTATGAGCTGGATCCCTCTAGGCAAAACGGTTCTACCTAAGTTTAAGCTACGTAAAACAACCTGAGTGAAGAGTACTTATACCCGGAACTATGAGCTGGATCCCCTTAGGTGAAACGGTTCTACCTGAGTTAAGCTACGTAAAACAACCTGAGAAAAACGTTCTTCTACCCGGAACTATGAGCTGGATCCCCCTAAGCAAAAAGTTTCTACCCGAGTTAAGCTACATAAAAGAGCCTGAGCGAAGAGTACTTCTACTTGGAAATATGAGCTAGATCCCCCTAGGCGAAAAGTTTCTACCCGAGTTAAGCTACATAAAAGAGCCTGAGTGAAGAGTACTTCTACCAGGAAATATGAGCTAGATTCCCCTAGGCGAAAAGGTTCTACCTTGGTTAAGCTACATAAAACAGCCTGAGCGAAGAGTACTTCTACCCGAAAATATGAGCTAGATCCCCCTAGGCGAAAAGGTTCTACCTGGGTTAAGCTACGAAAAGTAGCCTGAGCGAAGAGTACTTCTACCCGGAAATATGAGCTAAATGCCCTTAGGAAAAAAAGGTTCTACCTGAGTTAAGCTACAAAAATGAGAGGTATGAACAATAATGATGCATGCTAAAAAAAAGGAAAGTGGATATTTTGAGGAAACTTACCTTTGGTGACATTCGACCTTTAGGAATCGCCATTCTGCACTGCTTTGTTCATGCTACAAACAAAGAAAAATTGTGAGTGTTCAAAGTGGTGGTCAGTTTGTGGCGTTGATGTCCTTACAGAGGTTGGGTGCCTTTTCAATGTATCCATTCGATTCAACCGAGAGCCATGTAATCGGTCTTACCATCATTTCTTTGCCTTTAATTTGACACGAAGTTATACCGAAAGGGATTCAAAGAAAAACAACAATGGAATGGCGAATGAGTTTAAATAAAAGGTGTCCCTTTCGGGGAACAAAAATTAAAGAAGGACTTATCTGGGAGTACATACGGACTTTAATGAACATGACATGCCTTTTGGACTGGATGCCTGATCTGTGTAAACCGTTCGACTCTTAGCAATTCATCATAAATTTTGCCTTAAAACCGAGAAACCTTGCCTAGGACTGTGTTGATGCCAATGGCTGTGAAGATCCTCATTTCGATCAGTAGTGCTCTTTGCGAGTTTTCACCAGCTGACCTCTCTTATTTCTTTTCTAACTATCGCCTTATAGTGCCCTTTGCGGGTTTTCACTAACAAGACTCTCTTATTTTTATTTTCTCTGCTCGTCATCGCCCTACGGTGCACGTAAGGATTTTCACCAATAAGACTCTTATTTTATTTCTCTTATTTGTTTGTATCAGATCCAAGTAACTGTATCCTCCTATTCTTGAACATTCTCGTTGATTGATCGGAAGGACTTGAAAAGTATTTGGGTAAAAAGGATTTGTATTGAATTACAACTTTGGAACCTTTCTGGGGAAACCATCGCCGAACCATTGTAACATCTCCCACAGTTTTAACTTTTTTTTTGTTTTTATTTTTTTGGGGAATATGGATTTTTATTTTGGTGTGACTGAACCCTATAGAGAGGCAGCCTATGTATCCTTTCGGAATCAAGTCGAACGTAGTTCAAGTAACTTTGTTTTTGATTTTCTTTTGTCTTTTTTCTTTTCTTTTCTTTTTGTTTTCTTCTACCAATTTTTTGTCTTCTTTGTTTTGGTTTTTTTCTCTTTTTTTTTTCTTTCTTCATTCTTTTTTTAGTAATATCTTCAGGTTCCAAAGAGGATAATCAAAAAAAGGTAACCGACTCAAAGGGTTGGCAAAAAGGTTAATGGTGTTTGGGTAGCGAGAATGAAAGTCTTCGTCATCCCAATCAGAGAACATTAATACTACATAGAGGGTCAAACATAATACCTTTTGGCTGCATCCACGTTGACAGTTATTTCAGGGACATTTCCTTCTATGCTTCTCAGGTACAACGCTCTCTTTTGGTAATGCTCTCGTTACAATGTATGGACATTTTCACATTTGAGCCAATTTTCCTTTAGCTTCTTCATGAGGTGGGAGAATACGTCTCAGAATGAATTGTCCTATTTCAAATTTCTTGGGCCGCACTTTCTTGTTGTAGACACGAGTTATTATTTTTTGGTACAACTGCCCGTGGTAAACTGCGATCGATCGTTTTTCATCAATCAATGTTAATTGTTCTAATCGGTTCTTGACCCAATCTTTATCCTCAATCTCGGCTTCAACAATGATCCAAAGAGAGGAAATCTCAACTTTGTTCCAATTTTCTATTTATTTTCTTACAAGCCTTGTCTTCAAAATATTATGTTTCTTGACTCATTATTTCGGGGTCTGACAGCGTTTTAGGATCTGGGCATGAAGTCCGCAAGTATGTCATGTTATGTCATTAAAATCTGCATTAAAAGAACTGAAAAGAGAATAAGAAAGGTGACAATATTAAGAAAATAAACATTCCTAGACAATGAAATATTAATTTCATTTGATTTTATTTATTTTTTAATTTGTAAAGACTTAAGGGTTTACATCAGAAAGCAAAGCAGTGAAGTAAAACATCCGGATTACACCCTGAAATAATCCGAACGCAGAAAAAATAGCAAGACCGGCTACTGAGACTCCCATATGACAGAGAAGTTTTCAGGTTTGGCGGCCGTTTTTAGGTTTCTTTTCTACCGCGACAATGACTACTATGGATTTAAATGCTGAATCATCAATTCTTCAACTGCCCTTTTGAGGTTCTGTATCATATCCCACTGCTCCAGAGTGGTATTTACATCTAGCATCAGCTTGATGCGAGGGGGACTCGGGGTTTGGCCGGTTCGGGGACACTGGCTGCAACAGACCTAGCCCGATTAGCTTTTGAAATAAATTTGAATATGATTCACCAATATGGGTGAACTGATTCCTTCTGAGGGGCTCTCTTGGGCGAAAACATTGGTTTGGGGATTATATGGAGTTTGGTAGGGACATGCATTTTTGGGAGGTGGAGCTCAATTTTGTGTATAATGTTGTAGTCGCGTGTAAGGTTGCGCGTTCATCACCGCATATGGAGGCGGTGCCACATCATTAGCAGCATCTTGATGGGGATAATAGTGTTGTGGGACCTTAGAAAGCATATATGATTGGTTGAATGACCTGTGGGCCCCCTTCGAGCTCGAAGCCATCAATGGCTCCCTCTTCCCTCCTGATTCTGTTCTTCAAACCCCTCGAACTGTTCTGAACGGTTTGTGATGTGGACTTAAAGGCAACATGACTCAAGATTCGGCCAATTTTTAAATCATTTTCGACCATCTCCCCAATTTTGATAGCCTCGGTGAATGGATTACTCATAGTGGACATCATGTTCTGGAAGTATTCCGCCTCTTGGGCCTGTAGGAAGACCGTAACCATTTCTGCTTCGTCCATTGGAGGCTTTACCCTGGTGGCTTGCTCGCGCCATTTGACAGCATATCCACATAAGCTTTCCGCGATTTTCTTTTTCAAATTGGACAAAAAGTTTTTTTTTTCCGCTCTTTGTTTTTCTTTGTTATTTTTTTCACTCCTTTCTTTCTTTTTCTTTATTCTCTTTTTTTTTCACTCGGTTTATTTAATGTCTATGATCGAATCCGATGGGGATTGCCTACGTATCATGACGCCACATGAATCAGATCATTACGTAGTTCAGGAATACCGGGAACAAAGTATATAAGCTAGATTTATTATTATTATTATTATTATTATTATTATTATTATTATTATTATTATTATTATTATTATTATTATTATTATTATTATTATTATTATTATTATTATTTCTTTGGGAATTTTTGAAAGAAAATACTTCTAAAGAAAAAATAAAATATTTTTCGGATTTTGATTTATTTTGGGAAATTTTGAAAGAAAGATTACTAAAGAAGAAAGAAAATATTTTTCGGATTTTGATTTATATTTTGTTTTTGTAATTTTTAGAAGAAAGATTTCTAAAGAAGAGGGAAAATATTTTGGATTTTGATTTGAATTTTTTTTTTTTAATGAAAGACTTCGGAAAAGAAGGAAAATATTTTTGGATTTAATTTTTTTTTTTGGATTTTGTAAGGAAAGAAGAGGGATTTTCTAAGGAAAGGATTCTAAAGAGTGAATTAATGAAAAGGAAAATATTTTTGGATTTTTTTTGAAAATTGGGGCCGAAACCGATGAGGTTTGCCTGCGTATCTCACATCCAGTGAGAATGAGACATGCGTAGTTCGGTCAAACTGACTATTTTTCTCCTTTTTGCTTTTTATGAAAATTAATCTTTACGCCAGACCACTACAAAATTTTAGTAAAAAGGGATTATTTGTACCAAACTAGGAGAGTGATTTTTTTTAATTCCGCTAAACTAAATTTCTAAAGCCGGTCAACAATGTAAACAAGTCTTCCAAATGATGTAGCAGCTAGCACATAAGTGGACATGATGGTCTCAAAGAGGATACCTGTCTTATACGGACTCGGCCCCTTTGCTGAGTTTTGCTAAGTCAAATGCTCATGATGCAAATAAAGCGAACCTACTAGAAATATCCGGCATGAGGTTTGTTCTTCTAGATTTAAAATCCTAGTGGAAAAAGTATCTAGACTGGCTTACTCGAGCGGACAACTCGAGCCGAGGAGGGTCAGCGTACCGATAGCATTGCTTTCCGGCTTAGCTGATGGTGCTCCTCGCTTAAAATATGTGTGACTAAAAATCCTTCATCGGGTGGAAAGCACCTCGGTTGTCTCAAAGAAAGCGGGTTATGTCAAACAAATGCCCAATTTAAATTTCAAGAAGACTCAGAGAGGGTGCGTGAGAAGACAATTTATAATGTACAGTTTAATAATATCAAAGCGGTAAAAAGCAGACAAGTAGCATATTAGGCCAAACAAATCACAGTATATACAAAATTAATAAAGCCAAATAAAAGTCAACATGTACAAGCTCGAATTTTGATTTTCCCCAGCAGAGTCGCCAGAGCTGTCACACCTCTTTTTTACCCCAAAAAGATATGTGTGTTTATGGATTGTTGTGGGTTAAAGAGTTTTTCTAATTAAAGTGACAAGTTTTTGATAGGGATTATTTTATTTGCAGAGTCGCCACTTGAAATTGAGTTTTGGTGTTCCAAGTCACCTTATTGAATTCCTAATCAAAAGGAAATTGACTATACTTATTATTGGTCTACGAAAATAAATTCTGGGTAAGGAATTCTGTTGACCGGAGAGAAGGTGTAAGGCATTCCCCGAGTCCCGTGGTTCTAGCACGGTCGCTTTATTGACTACATTTGGCTTATATTATTTGATTATTACATGTTTTAGACCTATTTTGTGTTTTTATCTTTTACCGCTTTTAATTGCTTGTTGTTTATAATTATGGAATTATCTTGAAACGAATCATGCATAAGTGTATTCGTTTTATTTGGTATGTCAAAGTCATGTCACGCGTACGTGTACACGACTAATAACACTTTATTAATTTACGATTGTTTTACACAAAGTTGCGCGAACGCATACCTTGGTTTTAATTTTGAAAATCATAATTATATCACGGGAACGCATACATAATCACGATAATTGATTAAAGGCGTGCCTAAAGCATTATACGAATTAAGAATTATTTTTTCTAAACTAGTTTTGAGATTATTGCAAGGTCATGAATTATGGAATATAGAATTATTTGATGAACAAAGTATTTTCGGAGAGATTGGATTGACTTATGATTTGTAAAAAGTGGCCAAATTATATTGTTCTTGACTAGTAGACTATTGCATTAATTAAAGAAAATGGCATCTTGTGCAATTACAAAAATTGGGCCAGCCTCAATTAATTGGTCTCGGCATAAACAAATTAACTGGCCCATTTATTTCTGAAAAAGTCTGCATCTTAACAGACCAACTCAACCCCCAAGCCCAATTTATTAAATCATCAAACAAAATGGAACTATAAGACTTCAACAGTAATCAAACCAACATGAAAACTCAAAAGTTAAAATCATCGCAATGGCTTAAAACTCACCCAATAATAGTGATGACTCGAAAGGTGAGCTTTCATGAAGATTAAGCAGTAAAATAAAAAAAATCAAAGCCAAGAAAATATACTCACGAGTATTAAACTCCAATTAAAGCAAAGCACATAACGGCATGTAAACAAGGATATTCGCTACTTATAGATTGACAAATGAGAATGACTAAGCATTTAATCAAGGGAAAAGGCCCAAAAATGACCTTGTGGTATTCGAAATGGATCAATTATAACCTCCGTTTAACTTGAGTCCAAAAATGACCTTGCCGTTGTAGAATGAGTCTAATAATGCCCTTGTGTTATTCGAAATGGATCAATTAAAACCCTCATTTAAATTTGAGCTCACCAATGACCCTGCCATTAAAGAATGGATCTAATACTGCTATTTCTCTCAGTTAGTAATGATTAGGGGTGTAAAATAGATATTTAAAAACCGACAGAACCGTGTCGAACCAATTTTTATGTATCTTTTAATAAAACCGTAGGTTTTTATATAAATCTATAACTGTACCGATAATTAGGGTAGGTTTTTTATTTTATAAAAATAAACCGAAAAAATATTGAATCGTACCGAATAAATTTACATGTGAATATATGATTCACATGTAAATATATGATTCACATGTAAATATATTCGAACCGTACCAAATAAATTTACATGTGAATATATGTTTCACATGTAAATATATCAAACCTATTATTAGACTCAGTATAAATATATGTTTTACATGTAAATTTATTCGGTACAGTTCGATAATAAGTTTAAAAATGATAATTGGTCTAATATTTATAAAGAATGGGTCGAATAAGTTTAAAATTTGAGCCCACTAATGACCATGCCGTTAAAGAATGAGTCTAATAGTTATATTTGTAAATAATAATGTATTAATATAAATAACGTATAAATTTTAATACATTATTATTTTTAAACTTAATATATAAATATATGTTTCAAATATAAATTTATTCGGTACGGTTCGATATTTTTTCGATTTATTTTTATAAAATAAAAAATCTACCCTAATTATCCGTACAGTTATAGATTTATATAAAAACCTACGGTTTATTAAAAAAAACCTAAAAATTGGTTTGACACGGTTCTGTCGGTTTTTAAATATCCATTTTACATCCCTAATCATTACTAACTGAGAGAAATAGCAGTATTAGACCCATTCTTTAATGGCGGGGTCATTGGTGAGCTCAAATTTAAACGAGAGTTATAATTGATCCATTTCGAATAACACAAGGGCATTATTAGACCAATTCTATAACGGCAAGGTCATTTTTGGACTCAAGTGTAAACGAAGGTTATATTGATCCATTTCGAATACCACAAGGTCATTTTTGGGCCTTTTCCCTTTAATCAAAGAGAAACAATAAATATGATGGAAGCATGCAAACAAAAGATTAAACTAAAATTAATAATATGCTCATCAATAACATAACACTTCATGCTCAAAGATATTCAGCAAAGACACCCAAAACAGTGTATTTTTTGGAAGAGTAAAAAAGTGCAAAAGATGGACCTTTTATTGCTGAAATTTTTCAGTGTTTACAATAAAGAGGAGCTCCAAAAATACAAACCCAAAACGATCTAAAGACGAGAACTTTGCCAAACCCGAAAACCTCGAGTTGAACCTTATTCTAGTAGTAGTTTCTAACAACGTTTTGGTTGTGGATTCGAGGGTCGTTGGCCGAGTTTTCGTTGTTGTTTAAGGGTGGTGTAAGGCTAGTTTTTGACAGTGTTTCATCGGTTTTGGGTGCTGGTTTTTGGGAAAAATTCGAGGTCGTTTTTGTAGCTGTTCGCAACTGTTTTTGCTGCACTTTTGGGGTGGGATTTGACCGGGTTTTAGGGAGCAATTTCAGTTGTGTTTTAGTGATGTTTTGGGACCGTTCTGCAGCTTGTTTCAGCCGCGTTTGGGGGACGTTTTTGGGGTGGTTTTGGGTGACGTTTTGCTGGAGTTTTGCCAGTGTTTCAGCAGTGCGTCGGGGTCATTTTAAGTGAAGGAAAGCAACTGGTTTTTGGAGCTTGAAGGTGGCTGATTTTGCTGCGTTTTGGGAAGGTTTTCGGGGTGATTTTGAGGCTGTCTTGAAGGTCATTTTTTGGAGGAGGAAGAAGGTGTTTTCTGGCTATCTATGGACAAAGAAAGGGCTTCCCTTTAAGGGTGTTTAAATAATAAGAAATAATAGAGGAAGAGTGGGAGTGAGAGTTGTTAAAGAGGAAGGGTGGGAATATGAGTTGTTAAAGAGAAAAAAATGAGAATGTGAGTTGTTTCTCGAACCGTTGCTCATGGGCCTCTGCGAACGCTGTTCTCGGGGTCAGTTGGCAGGTGGGCATCGATAGCAACCTGTGAGTTGGCGTTGATTGGATCGGCAGCTGGGACTCCGTTGGGATCAACAGGGGGTACCTTATTGCTAGGCTCCAAGTTGTTGTTTTCGCCATGATGGCCAGACTCAGCCTCAACGTTCAAGTGAGCAGACTGAGAGTTTGACATTTTTAAGCAAACCTAAAATTGGAAACTTAAAGAACAAGCATAAAATAGAGAGTGTTATAGAAATTCATATTAAATTACCACTACTATCCTTAGCCCTACGGTGGGCGCCAAACTGTTTACTCTTAAAAATGGATAATAATTGAATTTATATGCGATTTTTAGGCTATGTGGACTGATTCAATACGAGTGATTAATAACGTTAGATGAGCAAATTAGAGATAGAATAAACAACCAAACCAGTATTAGTATTGAGTCCGGGCTCGGTTATGAGCTTAACAATTAGCCTGCCTTCAGTTCGGAGCCAAACGCTTATGAAGAACTATGAGCATAAATTAAAGCTTTTTATCACTTTTAGAAGTAGAGAAAACAAATGTATATTGCTCTGGTATGCGTGTTACCATGCCTCTCGAATAAAAATTATCTCTTTTATATAGTAGGAGAGTTTCATCCTAAGTACAACTCTAAGAAAGGTAAAAATCTTCTTTTTCGTTAATCACCGATCCGTTGTCGACACGGGCCGATATTCACGTCGTGGTATCCGGTCGGGCGCGGATATCACGGCCCTTCGTTAGTCGAGTACAACCATTTGGTTATGCCTTTCGAGGTTTCGGAGCTCGAACCGGATCCGGGTGCATGGTCTCGATGGCTCTGAGGGCAGGTGTTTTGTTCAGGCCTTGATACGAGAGGCTACTAGCTTCGAATTTGATTCCTTGTAGTTACGTCCTTGCTTTGTTTGTCCCATCGGGAAATCGGGGTGCTCATTAGCCCCGGTTTTACCCGTATACAGATAGTCCCCTCGTTTCTTAGAGAGTAGGTTCGACGAAACAATGAAAAACGATAGATGTTCTCCGGTTCCCTCCTCCGTACACTACAACAGAAATGACGAAGAAGTCGGAATGTCCCATCAGTCGCATCGTTATGACTTTGGACACGTGTCAACTATCGGCTGGTTGCCTCCGAATGTGAAGCGTCGCAAACTTCCCCTATAAAATCTTTTGTCCCCTGTTCCTTTTTCACTTTCCGATCAATCTTCTACCTTTGAATTCTCTAGCTATCACCAACTTCCTTCAAACCTTTATATCTTTATCCTTGATCTTCACATTCTCATAGTTAGTCTTAGGTTCTTACCCAGATTTTCTTCAAATCTTCATAATCTATTCTTCAGCCTTCAAACCTTCGTATTCTTTCTTTAAATTTTCAAACTTTTCCAGATAACAATGGCTAAAACATCTAAATTAATTCCTTAACAGGCTGCCTTTTCATCTTCCCAACCGGTCGTCGGTACCGAAGCGGCTGCTCCCGAAATAGTTGTCCTCGACATGGCCGCTCTCGAAGTGGCTACCACCAAACCGACCCCCGACCCCCTTGAAAATGTTTATTCCCAGAGGATGTTCAATTGCGGATGACTTCAAGATCGAGAAGGCCTCGTCCAAACAAGACCGAGGTGAATGAGCATCGAGATATATATGATCTGCCACCGAAGATACTCTCCCTAATATCCGAGAGGACTGTAAATGGGGATATAAAGACGTGGTAGTCCCCGAGCCTGAAGACGATATCACTACCCATGTGAAGGGGTATTTAAGTGTTTACACTTATCCCTTCACGTTGGGTCCGGTGACCCAGTCGTTTTGGATTTTTGCAAAAGATACGAGGTGTGCCTGGGCCAAATCCACCCATCTCTCTAGAGGATCGTGATCCTCCTTCGTTATTTTGTGAACAAAATCGAGTCTCCTCAGTTCACCCTCGACTACCTACTTCATCTATACAGTCCCCAAATTTTTCGAGGAAGACTGATCAAGCTCGAGCTCGTCGGGCCAGCAAGGCTCCCTTCTCGAGTATTGACGAAGATCGAGACTGTGGTTGGCAGGGATGCTTCATTCGGGTGAAGATCGAAGACTTGATCCCTCCCGAGTTCATGCCATTCCCCGAGAAGTGGAATGCATCTCGTAAGTGTAGCCTTTCCTTAAATGTCAATTTTACTTCATTTCCTTTCTCACCATTCGTATTTGTGGTTGTACAGCTGTTGCCTGGGTTCCAAATGTTGTCCCCCGGCTCAAGGAGTGGATCTAAGGCATCTATAAGCAGATGTCATACTTAGAGCGCTCATGGAGAAAGCTTTCGAAGGGCCGATTGGAGGCCCGTTCTCATGGTAAGGTTCTCATTCAAATAGTTATTATCGCGCTCTTAACTCACATCATACTGACCTTTATTCTTTCTTTTATAGGTTTGCCTAGGACCACCGAATTTAGGCCTTTGGAAGGGGACGAGGACATGTACTTATCCGTTGATCCCTCCATTACGATACAGCCCGGGGCTGTCTCGGGGAAAAGAAGAAGAAGAAGAAGAAGAAGAAGAAAAGAAAGGCTTTGGGCTCCCCGAGCTACTAGATGAAGCCAAAGAAAAGAGTGGCTCGTAAGCCCAAGAAAAGCTCTAGCTCTGGGGTACTAGATTCCGATTTGCTCTTTCGGCTCAGGGATGAGTCTGAAGCAGATGATATTCTTATTGCCCACGGATCGACCCTCACCAGGGAGAAGGCCACAACTAAGGGGACGGGCCGTGAGACGAACCTCCCTCTGACTCAAGAGGTCGAGATGGAGACGGGGGTTGAGACCTTCCGAGAAGTCAGTTCTGCACTAAAGGAAGCAACCATTGTAATAGAAATCATGGGAATGCCCTCTTATACTGAGTCCATACTTAAGGAGGTCCAAGTAGGAAAAAGAAGTCAGGTGAGGGAGTCTAAGGTGCGGACGACCCCTTTCATTCCTTTTTCGATAGTGTGGACTCGTCCACTTTGGAAGGTTTTTTCCAGTTGGGCGACCTGGAAGTCCCGAAGAAGGATGAATCTTCAGAAGTTGGTGGGCCGAGTTCGAGCCCAAAGTTGGTTAATTAGTTTCCCGCTCCGAGTGTGGACCCCGGTCGCAAGAGAGTGGTTACTCTTACTGTCCTGTAGGATGCCCGGGTTCTATCTGCTCCCGTAGGCGTAGCCAGCTACCTCCGATGCCTGGTGATCGAGGAGGACCAGACAAAAATGAACGAGGTGGACGTGTCGTGTCTTTTTAATGAGGCACAACAGGCGCTGAACCGGGTAAGACATCATTTCATCTTTTTGAATTTTACTTAGGTTTTGATATCTCTCACGACTTTCATTGTTTTGTAGGCCTCGGTACTCCATCATGAGAACTTCCTCTGGTACCGTGTCGAGGTCAATCGGTTCGAGCTCGAGCTCAAGGAGCAGGCTCGAAAAAGGGATATGTATAAGATCCTCAGCGAGCAACAAGACCGGGCCATCAAGGACCTTCAGGTCGAGCTAGATAGGGCTCAGAAGGAAGCTTAAACCCTGAGGCGGGAACATGCTGACCTGGTCGAAAAGGTAAAATTCTTTGAAGTTTGTAACGAAGAACTAGTCATGGGGACTAACGACAAAACCTCGCAGGTCCAGCAGAAGATCATGATCGACCAACTCTGGGTTGAAATGAACGAGGTCCAAGCCATGGCTGATGGGTGGAAAAGCAAAATGGACCTGCTCTCTTTCGAGAAAGAAACCGCCGAGGAAAAGCTGGCATCGGTAGAGGTTCAACTTCGAGTGGCGAAGGAGAAAGTCGACAAGCGGTCCCAGCTTAATGACGATCTCCGAGCACAACTGAGCTCGGCTCTAGCATAGCGGGATGCCCTCGGTAAAGAATAAGAAGCAACAAAGTCCAAGTTGGACACAACCTCTGTCAATGCCAATGAGATGGTGGCCCAGTACAAGGCCGATGTCGAAGCAGTTGAGGCTCGCCTGAATACCAATGCCGAATATATGAGGTGGTTGTCTCGAAGGGAGACCTTATAAGATATCCATGCTCGAGGCTTCGACCTATCGGCCGAGATCGAGGAAGCAAAGAAGCTTGAGGCCGAGGCGAAGAAACTTTCTGAGCCTGAAGGTGCAGAAGGCTCCGAGGGTTCTGAGGGATCCGAAGGCTCTAACGGTTCTGACAACGAACCGGGCCCTGGTGAAGATCAGGCATGAATGCCTTAGAACCTTTTTAGTTTTTGTCTATTTTTCGTTTATTTTGAGGCTGCTTTTGTTAGGCCTTTGTAAATACATTCCGAAATATATAAAATTTCTCTTTCTCGCAATTTCGAGTCTCTACTTTTTTAGCATTTCTTCATAATTTCTGTTCTTGCAAATATTTCTAATGCCTTAGCATAGAATCAAATGTAGTAATAAGTCGCTCATTTTTCGGAGGTCCGAACAGAGCCTGACTTCGATACAACTTTATTTGCTCGAGGCTTTGAAAAATTGGAGTGAACGGAAGTTTTCCCAAGATGCTTAAGTGATTTTAGATGATGCTTTTGCCGAGGGTAACCTTTTAGCAGGTTTTGAATTTTTATGAAGGCCTTATATTTTGATTACGAGCTTCGGACGTCTCCGAGCTATTTTTTAGGGTGGCTATGGCCTTTTGTGTTTAGGCACTACCTAATAGGTTTTGTGCCTCTGGGATTTGTTAGCCCGAGTTGCCCGAGCTTCTTTCGGACGACAGTCCCCGAGTAGGGGTAGCCTTTGGGCTCGATAGTCCCCGGATAGGGGTAGCCCTTGGTCTCGATAGTCCCCGAATAGGGTTAGGATCTATGTTTTAAGAGGCAAAAATGTGTGATAGCAAGGTGGAAATCTTCTTTCATTTCTGTGTGTAAAGTACATGAACGAAAGCGTGCAAAAGCTTGTATCACAGTTAAGGTGGCCTATACGGGCACGGTTTACTTGACCGTTTGGACCTTACAATGAATCCTAACCACCAAGCCTAAGCTATTCAAGTACAAAGTTTCCTTTCGTCCTTGCTAAGAACCTTAACCCGAGGGTGATGGCCCCCAGTATTCGAGGTCGATCTTGAGAGGACTCAGATACTGTTGATGTGCCCATTGACTCCGATCTAAGATCGGCCTTCAAATCTAAGTTAGCACGGTTTACTGTTGCCTCATTAAAAACCTTACCGAAAAACCCATTTGAGACAAAACCGGTTCAAAGGAAAAAAAGTGCAACGCGTGCTTTCAGACCTAATAGTCACATTCTCCCTTGGCCGTTGCCTGTAAGTATTAGTCCGATTCATAATATTATAAAAGAGTAAATGCGATCATACCTTAGAAGTAGTATCGCTTTAAGTGCGTCATGTTCCAGTTGTTCGATAGCTGCGCACTGTTTCCTGCTTCGAGTTTGTACGAGCCTTTGCCGGTAGTTCTGATGATTCGATATAGTCCTTCCAAATTTAGCCCCAGCTTTCCCTCGTTCGGGTTCCGGGTATGCAGTGTTACTTTTCTTAACACCAAGTCCCCGATCTTGAAGTGTTGGAGGTTGGCCCTTCGGTTGTAATATCTTTCTATCCATTGTTTCTGGGCGGCCAATCGGACTATGGTGGCCTCACGCCTTTCATCCAATAGTTCCATGATCGTGCTCATGGCCTCACCATTCGATTCCTCGGTCGCATATCAGAACCTAAGGCTCGGTTCTCCTACTTCAACTGGTATTAATGCTTTGGCACTGTAGACCAATGAAAGCGGGGTGGCCCTGGTAGTAGACTTTGAAGTTGTACTGTATGCCCACAAGACCTCGGGCAATATTACTTTCCATTTCCCTTTGGCATCAGTCAACCTCTTTTTTAGGTTTTGAAGTATAGTCTTGTTTGTTGATTATGCTTGTCCGTTCCCACTAGGGTGATAGGGTGTCGATAGTATCTTTTTAACCTTATGGTCTTCGAAAAACTTGTTTACCTTGCTGCCGATGAATTACTTCCCATTATCAAACACGATCTCGGCCGGTATGCCGAACCGGCACATTATGTGGTTCCAAATGAAGTCAATGACTTCTTTTCCACGGACTTTTCGAACGCCTGAACTTCGACCCATTTAGAAAAATAATCGGTCATAAACAGTATGAATTGAGCCTTACCAGGTGCCCATGGCAGGGGACCGACGATTTCCATTCCTCAATTCATGAACGGCCATGGGGACAAGACCGAATGGAGTAGCTCTCCGGGTTGATGAATCATCGGTGCGTGTCTTTGACAGCCGTCACATCTTCATACAAAGTCCTTTACATCTTTCTCCATGTTGATCCAGTAATAGCCAGCCCTGATTACCTTCCGAACCAAAGATTCCGCCTCTGAATGGTTTCCGCAGGTACCTTCGTGAACTTATCTCAAGACATATTCGGTATCTTCCAGCCCCAAGCATATGGCGAGCGGGCCATCGACTGTTCTTCTAAACAAAGTCCCTTCGGACAGGCTGAACCTGGCCGCCTTCGTGCACAGAGCTCTTGATTCTTTAGGATCCGAGGGCAACTTCCCAGTCTTCAAATAGTCTATGTATATATTCCTCCAATCCCAAGTTAAACTTGTTGAGTTTATTTCGGCATGACCTTTTTCTACTACGGATTTCATGAGTTGTACGACTGTTCTTGAGCCGAATTCATCATTACCAACTGAGGACCCCAAGTTAGCCAGAGCATCGGCCTTACTATTTTGATCTCGGGGCACATGATGTAGGGTCCATTCCTTGAATTGATGCAGTGTTACCTGCAATTTATCTAAATACATCTGCATCCGTTCCTCTTTTACTTCAAACGTTCCATTCATTTGATTTACCACAAGGAGGGAATTGCACTTAGCTTCGACCACCTCGGCCCTAAGACTTTTAGCCAATTCGAGACCTGCAATCACGGCCTCATTGTTAGTCAATTTCACAGTTCTAATAGACTGCCTAACTACGTTACCCGTAGGCGGCTTTAACACGATGTCGAGTCTGAACCCCTTTGCGTTCGAAGCACCGTCCGTAAAGAGGGTCCAGATTCCCGAGAAAGTCCCCGAGGTTAACAACAATTCCTTTACGACATCGGGTATTAAGGCCGGCATAAATTTGGCCACAAAATCTGCCAAAATTTGTGATTTGATGGCGGTTCGGGGTCAGTATTTGATATCGTACCCGCTAATTTCTACGGCCCATTTGACCAACCGGACCAAGAGCTCGGGTTTGTGCATAATGTTCCTTAGTTGATAAGAGGTTACGACACATATGGGGAGGCATTGAAAGTATGGTTTCAACTTTCTGAAGGCGCTTAGCAAAGCGAGCACCAATTTTTCCAGGTGAGGATACCTCGTTTCGGCCTCGCCTAAGTTATAAAAATATAGTAAATAGGAAATTGCGTACCTTCCTCTTCTTGGACTAAGAATCCACTTAGCGCCACCTCGGATACCGCCAAGTAAAGGTACAGCTACTCATCCACCTTCGGATTATGGAGCAGGGGTGGACTCGAAAGGTACCGTTTGAGTTCTTCCAAAGCATGTTGGCACTCTGGAGTCCAAGAAAAGTTATTCCTTTTCTTCAATAGAGAGAAGAACTGATTGCTTTTGTTTGAGGATCTCGATATGAATCGGCCCAAGGCAGCGATGTGCCCGGTTAGTCTCTGAACGGCCTTGACACTATCCACCACGATGATGTCTTCTATAACTTTGATTTTATCGGGATTGATATCGATCCCTCAGTTGGACACCATGAACCCAAGGAATTTTCTGGATCCGACCCCGAATGCGCATTTCTCGGGATTCAGCTTTATATTGCATCTCTTTAATATGTCAAAGGTTTCCTGCAAATATTTCAAATAGTCCTCTGCTCGCAGGGATTTGACTAACATGTCGTCAATATAAACTTTCATTGATTTTCCTATTTGTTCTTCGAACATCTGATTTACTAGGCATTGATTAGTGGCACCGGCGTTCTTTAGTCCGTGCGGCATTACATTATAATAATAGGTGCCGAATTTAGTGAAAAAAGAAGTTTTTTCTTGATCGCCTGGGTCCATCCGAATTTGGTTGTACCCGAAATAGGCATCGAGAAAGCTGAGTATCTCGTGCTCTTTGTAATCTACGCACATTCTTAACTTATTTCCCTTTTTATGAACTACCACAACATTAGCTAACCTGTCCGGGAATTTAACTTTCCGGATGGAACCTATTTTAAGGAGTTTAGATACCTCGTCTTTGATGAAGGCATGCTTGACTTCGGACTGAGGCCTCCTCTTCTGTTTAACCGGGTGGAACTTCGGATCCAAACTCAGTTTGTGAGTGGCTATCTCCAGCGGGATCCCTGCCATATCAAGATGGGTCCATGCAAAACAAGATATGTTAGTTTTAAGGAAACTAATGATTTCTTTCTTGAGCTCGGGGGTCAACCCCATGCCCAGGTATACCTTTTGATCCGGCAGGTGTTCGGTCAATATAGTCTGCTCCAGTTCTTCGACCGTAGATTTGGTGGCATTGGTATCATCTGGAGCTATGAATGATCTAGGAACTCCGTAATCATCTTCCTTATCGGCTTGTCGTCCCTTCGGTCCGACCGGGACCGGCATCCGTGCTTGCTATATAACTTCGGCCTTTCTGGCTGGTTCCCCATTTTTTTATGCCGAAACGGCGGGTATCGGGAGTACTTCATCGACTGCGAATATTTCCTTTGCGGTCGGCTGCTCTCCGTACATTGTCTTGATCCCTCCCGATTTAGGGAACTTTAATGCCTGGTGCAAGGTCGAAGGTACCTCCCTCATGTTGTGAACCTATGGCCTTCCAAATAGAGCATTATATCTCATATCATTTTCGATCACATAGAATTTTGTTCCGTGAATGGTCCCGGCGGTGTTCACCGGTAGGGTTATCTCCCCTTTCGTAGTTTCACATGTCATGTTAAATTCGTTCAACACCCGGATTGCTGGCACTATTTGGTCTTGTAGACCCAACTACTCTACGACCTTCGATCTGATGATGTTGGACGAGCTACATGGATCAATCAACACATGTTTAACTCGAGATTTATTTATAAGTACAGATATTACCAGTGCATAATTATGCGGTTGTACGATGCCTTCGGCTCCTCATCGTTGAACGAGATGGTTCCCTCGGGGATATAATATCGGGTTCGTTTTTCCATTGTGATGGACACCTTAGTGCGCTTTAGCATTGGTCCCTGAGGGACATCGACTCCTCCAATGATCATGTTGATGACGTGCTGAGGTTCCTCTTGTTCGGTCTGTTTGTTGGAGTCCCTATTCCTGAATTGATTTTTGGCTCGATCACTCAGAAATTCCCGGAGATGACCGATATTGAATAACCGGGCCACTTCTTCTCTTAACTGTCGGCAGTCCTCGGTTCTATGGCCATGAGTGCCATCATACTTACACATCAAGTTAGGGTCTCTCTGGGTAGGGTCGGACTGCAATGGTCGAGGCCACTTGGTATCCTTGATTAGCCCGATGGTAGACACGAAGCTCGCAGCATCGACATTGAAGTTATATTTCGATAACCTTGGTGCCTCCCTGGCCCCGAGTGGCCTGTCGAAACTGTTTTTGCTCATGAGTCCTCGGCTATTGTGGCTTCGATCGTTCCTCTTTTCGTTTCTCGCAGGGTTACGCCTAGATCCATTACCCCTTTGATCTCCGCTATACGGTTGATACCGGTCTCTTTTCGGTCTTGGTTCATGATCGACGACTCTCTTAGACCTGTCATTAGTTCTGATGGGATAAACGGACCCGGATGGGGCCCCGAGCTGATCGTCCTCAACTCTGATTTTTGACTGGTACCTGTTATGGACGTCGGTCCAAGTTACCGCCTAGTACTCTATTAAATTCTATTTCAACTGCTGTGAAGCCAAGGAGCTTCGGGGGTTGAGTCCTTGAGTGAGCGCCTGAACGGCCCAATCATCCGACAACAGAGGCAAGTCCATCCGTTCTATTTGAAACCTCGATACAAATTCCCTGCCCTGAGCATTTCGTTATCTCTTTGTTTTACTTTGAAAAGGTCCGATTTTCTGATCTCGGCCTTAATGGCCCCGGCATGCACTTTCACAAAGGCATCTGCAAGCATATCAAATGAATTAATAGAATTTGGGGGGTAAGTTGTGATACCATATCATTGCTCTTTTTGACAGAGTTTTTCCGAACTTCTTTAGCAAAATCGACTCGATTTCGTCATCTTTCAAGTCGTTCCCCTTGATGGCGCACGTGTAGGAGGTCACGTGCTCATTTGGATCCGTTGTTCCGTTATATTTCGAAATATCGGGCATACGAAACTTCTTCGGGATTGGTTTCGGTGCCGCGCCCCAAGAGGAAAAGGCTTTTGGACAAATTTCTTGGAGTCTAGGCCTTTTAATATTGGGGGTGCTCCTGGGATTTGATCGACCCTGGAGTTGTAGGTCTCCATTTTTTTGTCGTTAGCCTCAATTTCCTTCTCCCCTGATTCCACCCTCTTTGTCAATTCCTCAAGCATTTTCATTATTTCGGGGTTGGTCCCAGGCTCAGCTTCATCCGCCTTCCCGGTGTTTTGCTCACTTCTTCGGGTACTCCCCCGAGACCGTTTGGGCTCGACCCTATCAGGAGTGTGGCCTTGATTTTGCAGTTGCGCTATCGCCGCCTGTTGAGTCTGCAACATTTCGAAGATCAGCCGCAAGCTTATCCCATCACCTCCGCCTTCGGGTGTTTCTCGAACCGTTGCTCATGGGCCTCCGCAAACGCTGTTCTCGAGGTCAGTTGGAAGGTGAGCGTCGATAGAAACTTGTGAGTTAGCGTCGATTGGATCGGCAGCTGGGACTCCGTTGGAATCAACAGGGGGTACCTCATTGCTAGGCACCAAGTTGTTGTTTTCGCCATGATGGCCAGATTCAGCCTCAACGTTCAAGTGAGCGGACTGAGAGTTTGACATTTTTAAGCAAACCTGAAATTGGAAACTTAAAGAACAAGCGAAAAATAGAGTGTGTTATGGAAATTCTTATTAAATTACCACTACTATTTTTAGCCCCACGGTGGGCGCCAAACTGTTTACCCTTAGAAATGGATAACAATTGAATTTATACGCGGTTTTAAGGATATGTGGACTGATTCAATACGAGTGATTAATAATGTTAGATGAGCAAATTAGTGATAGAATAAAAAGCCAAACCAGTAGTAGTATTGAGTCCGGGCTCGGTTATGAGCTTAACAATTAGCCTACCTTCAGTTCGGAGCCAAACGCTTATGAAGAACTATGAGCATAAATTAGAGCTTTTTATCACTTTTAGAAGTAGAGAAAACAAATGTATATTGCTCTGGTATGCGTGTTACCATGCCTCTCGAATAAAAATTATCTCTTTTATATAGTAGGAGAGTTTCATCCTAAGTACAACTCTAAGAAAGGTAAAAATCTTCTTTTTCGTTAATCACCGATCCGTTGTCGACACGGGCCGATATTCACGTCGTGGTATCCGGTCGGGCGCGGATATCACGGCCCTTCGTTAGTCGAGTACAACCATTTGGTTATGCCTTCCGAGGTCTCGAAGCTCGAACCGGATCCGGGGGGCATGGTCTCGATGCTCCGAGGACAGGTGTTTTGTTCGGGCCTTGATACGAAAGGCTACCAGCTTCGATTTTGATTCCTTGTAGTTACGTCCTTGCTTCGTTTGCCCCACCGGAAAATCGAGGTGCTCATTAGCCTCGGTTTTACCCGTATTCAACATGGATGAGTGTTTATTGTGCTTGATGATTGAGGTCAAAGTCTCCTCAATTTGACCAATTTCTTTACTTCATTTCATATATTTTCTATTTTTCCTCTTCTAGAATTTCGATCTATAGCAATATTTGTTGATTCTAACATTTAGTAAGTTTATTCCATGATATTCAAACCAAAAAGACAACTCTGTTAGAGACAGTGAGTTTTATAGTAGATTCAAAGAATAACAGTAATAACTAGATAAAAAGGACTGTAAGTAATCGTGAACTTCTATTGATGAGTAATAAATCGCAATTCTGTTACAACACCGAATCTATCAAGACTAAATCTCTAAAGAACATCTGTTGATGAGTATAGGCAATTGGTATAAATCCCAGAATTTAGGGACATGCTTGCAAAGCTTCAAACTAAGAATCCCTAATATTCTGATGAATGTGAGCCTACATAGAAGAAACTTTTCGTGGAAAAGAAAATCGTGGTATCGTTCAAGTACTGCAGCAGCTTCAGTATCCTTTGCGGATGAAGCATTTTATCCCATATCATGCATGCATTGTGTTTTGCACTTTGTTCTGTGTCTGATTTGACTTGGGAATAGCTGCTTCTTTTCCCTGGTAAATGAATAACTCTACTTACAAAAAGAATACAATAGAATACACGAGCGAGCAAGCTGGATTGGACCGAACACGGTTGACAGGTCATCACATTGGTCAGGTTGGATGAGCTTCATGCTTTCTCAGCAAATGCTATGGACACTAAAGTTGTGCATACAGGAGTTCATTCCACGTATCAGGTA
The DNA here is from genome assembly GCF_000390325.3 of Nicotiana tomentosiformis. Lineage (NCBI taxonomy): Eukaryota > Viridiplantae > Streptophyta > Magnoliopsida > Solanales > Solanaceae > Nicotiana > Nicotiana tomentosiformis. The sequence continues at coordinate 30,100,143 of NC_090816.1, read as the reverse complement.
TGCCGGGTAGGCACCAATGCAAGCAGTCGTTTATTCCTTCTGATGATTTTAAACTGTAATGAGATATATGACCCTCGTCCCTTAGTTCAGAAATAGCTGTTATGTCCAATAACTTAACCTTTGTGCCCTTCACAGCACCCCCAATAACTGGATCACTTGATTCCTCTTGCTGGACTTCATTTCCTTTAGTAAGTGGAACAGTATTATCACAGCGACCTCCAGTGTTCCAGTCCCCATTCAAGAAATGTCTGGGTGATATGGTCCGGAAGAAAGCCTTAAGCTGTGGACGTGAAGTGATTTGGGAATCAAGCCATCTGGCAATACTATAAACTGTGAAGTTTTTAGCATTTCCTATTTCTGCAACCTTCCTGTCTACAACAGGCTTTCCATTTACATGCATCACCCATCGGTTTGCATTAACCTTCCCTCTGTTCCAGTGATGACCTGTATTCAGCACCACAACATCAAATTGATCAAGGTATTTCCTCAGAAAGGCAGGAGGTTGATCTAAGTTCATGGCCGACTCTGTGGCGGGATCCGTGACGTTGAAGGGCTCTATACCACAAAGACTTGCTGACCAGTAATACAAAATTGTGGTGTTTGTGTTTGGAAACCTATAAGCCCATCCATCGGGACGTACGGCTCCACGTGGTTTAACCAAGCCATACTTCCATCCTACGTTTTCAACTTCAAGCTTCTCCTCACCACCAGTGACCATACACATGAGAGACTGGAATTGCTGTCTGCCAAGTGAATCTCCGATAAAAGCAATAGTTTTGTCCTGCATTCTGAAATAAAGTTACATTAAGGGGTGAGGCTGAAATCTGCTCAAAACAATTGGTTCAGATTCGCCTTTTAATATCTCATCTCTTAGTACCACCTTTTACAGTGTTTATTTATATCAAATCTCATAACACATGGGTGACTACAGTTGCAGAACTGCATCTTCTTGAATATTTATGTGTGGTGATATGCAAACTTAGTAACCAATTCAAACTTCAGATAGCCACAGGCATAATGCGTAACTCATATACTTACCGCCTCTCTCCACCGCACCTTAGACAAAGATGGCAATCATTGAAAATGGAACAAAAAAAAAATGTATACCTTCTCAAGAATTCTGAACCACTAAAATCTGGCATCACACAATTTTCTGGTTGCCAACGATATCCCTCGTAGGAAAAGTCAGTGCGTTGGGTCAATCTACATGCCCACATTTCAGATAACCATTGCTTACATTTAAACCCAGAGTATAATGGTCGTCTACTGTCTGCAATCCACCTGCCTTTAGCAAAATTGCAAGCTGCAACAAAAGAACAGGAACATGAGGAATCATTCTTTAGTCTTTCGGATGAAAAACTAAAGATTTTGCTAGTATTTTCCCCTTACACATAAATATATTAAAGCCAATATCAGAAAAACCGGAAAACTTTTGTAGATTATAGAAGTCGGGAGATACATTGGTCAAAACCAAACTCAAAGGACATTAGAGATTCAAAGGCCAGAATCAGCAGTTTCTCCAAACTGGAACATTATGTTTTCTAATGCAATGGATCTCATTCAGTCTCTCACTTTTTCCTTTGATAGGAAGTCATAGAGTTTTACTTTGACTGAAACATGAACTGTACTTATGGTACAAGTGATCCATTTTCATTTATTTCTTTTTTGTTGTTTTGATAGCACTTAAAAGCAAAAAGTCCTCTGGCAGTAGCCCCCAGGGCTTAGTTCAAGCGGCAAAGGTTGAGGGACTTGTGACTTAGGTCACAGTCAGTGGTGGACCCAGGATTTTGTGCAAGCGGGTTCAATCTTAGAAATACATAACTTTAGTCGTAAAATAATAGCTGTCTAGTGGGTTCAAATAAAATATTTATACAAATTTTATGCAGCTTTAATCGTAGTTTATACATATACACAGTATTATTTTTTGACAAAGCGGGTTCAGTTGAACCCGCTTTCCAACATGTGCGTCTGCCACTGGTCACAGTTCGAGCCCTACGCCATGCGAATTAAGCTTGGTATTTAAGTGGAGAAGGATGGAGGGTGATCCCATTATCCACAAGTTATAAGGCTGCACGGTCCTAAGGGTCTGCCCCAGACGGATTCTCGGTCATAAAATAAAATAAAATAAAAACTTTTGGCAGTATGCAATCTTTGGTACAGTTTGTTAAAATAGAATTAATGCGTCTCTAATTATAACTAATTTTGTTTAGAGCATCTTTGCACTTCTTATGTTAAAAGAGAACTTGTAACTCTTTCTCTCAACCTAATATATATCTTATCTCCCCTTTCTTTTTTCCTAAAAAAACTTTCTTCTTGTAATTGATCCTTCAATGATCTCATAATATGGTATAAATACTAATCCACCAAAAAAGGGATTCCCAATTCTGGCAAAACATTTAAACAGATTAGTTCAAAAGCAATCAGATCTTCTAAACTTTTCTAAACTAGCAATGTGCTTTATAATAATCTAGCAAGGCAAGGAAATAGGAAAGAAGTCTACATATCAATTTTTTTTAATATAATGAACAAGAAAAACATAGACCTTACCTTTTCCTTCTAATTGGGTAGTCATAATCTTTTTATCATCTCTCCTTTTAGTGGAAGGCATGACTGTAACATTCTTAACAGAACTATCAGATACTGCCAATCTATTTTCCACTATTCTGCCTTCTGCTATTTGTGAATTTGAATGCTCGTCCATAATTTGTTCCTTTGATCTCAATGATACTGCAGATTCATCCACTGAAATCTCTACAACAAGAAATACAAAACAATAAGAACGGAAATAGTGAGTACTTCGAAAATAATTCATTGAGATCACTACCTTATTGACACAAGTTATAGACTACAACTTCACATAATGGAGCTATAAACACTAGACACGAGGAAAAGAGAGACAGATAAAGACATAAAGTCATGAAAAAATTTCCCACAGAACATATTCAACATTATAGCTCCAAATACAGGCAGAGGCAAGTCCAAACAGGCACACACACCTTCAGGAGTTTGAAAAGAATTGTTCCTTGGCACTGTTGTATCTGTTGCCCTGGTTTTCTTTTACTTTCTTCACCCCTATAACTAATTGCCTTTTAGGCAATTATTCAGTCAGAACCAACTAGGGCACTTGATTATTTTGGATGAAGAACATCCAAATTGGGGTTAAGGGGAAAATCAATTCGATTTTAGCAAGTATGTCATCCCAGAAGAATAGGCAAATATGCCAATCAAAAAAATCTATCAACATGATCAGATAGGCATGTAGATGAAGTTAATCCATCATAACTTCGTAGAAAAAGTTCAGCAAAAGATTGTACAGTACTTATCTGGGGAAATGGGAGGCTAAGAACCATAACTAATTATGGCACTAAGCCCAACCGTTCACTAGTCCCGCATAATACATTAATAACATTATATCAATGGCATTCATGCAGGAATGAAGCTTCAACGTGAGTCTTCTATCTAATCACCGCTCTCTCCCATCATGGCAGCTTAATTAAGGAAAAAAAATTCAAATTGGAGGGGAATGAGGGATTATCAGGAAACCAAACTGAATGATCAAGGTTGCAGTGGATCATTAGTGATCAACTAGAACAAGCACGGTCTTCAAATTATTTTTTTGATTATGCATAAAGGGTGAGGAAAAAGGCACTTAATAATCTAATTATCACTAGACGACTGCTAAATATCCTCCTATCAAAGTGTGCTATTCGAGTACGACATAAATATGGAGTGTGGATAAATGCTTGATTTTTCTAATAAAAAACTAAAAAGTCAAGACAAGAAAAAAGTTCACCGGAAAATAATAGAAGAGATCTTGACTGTTAAGTTCATACTATCTTCTTTGTCTCTGGTGTAATATCTTTTGTGAAAAATTCAACTTTGACAAGTTATTAACGCTCGCAAGTTTTCAATCGAGTGCAAACCTGAGGACTGCATTATGAACTGATCTTGAGCTGACAATAAGCTAGTAAGAAGTGGATTCTTCTCCCAGCACCAAAGAAATATAGTTGTAAATAAGATAGCAGCCAGGAAAAAGGAGAACTGTCCTCCCCAAAATCTACCAACATTTCCGCCTTTCATCTCTCAATGCACACTCCAAGCAGAGATATACTTGTGAGTCGCTGCTGTTCTTCCGCTACAACACAAATGAGAGTACATGTGTGAAGTGAAGAACATCTGGGACATTCGGACAACAACCATCACGATTTTAGCTACAACTTTCACAGGCCTGAGCTCTTGAAACTATATGATAGAAGCTAAAACAAAGAACCACGTCAAAATAACTACTCAAGCACTCAAATCCAAATGTACTTTATTACCTGAAGAAAGATATTGTAACAGATAAAATATCATATCAAAGTTTAAAATTCGAAAAGTTTGGGAGATTTCAATTCTAGAAAGCTATGAAAGTTGTACAGAGATCCAACTTCAAACATATTGGACGTTTCAAAACAGAAAGAACGTTATATAAATCAAGAGCAGATTAAAACATAACAGAAAAGAACAAAAAGAAAAAGTTAAGGAAAACTCATTTGACATATTTCCATCCTAAAGCTCACTTTCCAAAAGCAAATGTCAAATGGCAGCATTACAACGAAAAGAAAATGCCAATTCCATAATTTAACACAAGCAAATAACACAGAAATGTAAACGCCAATTTTGAATCAAGTTTTGTCCTTTGTTTCACAATTCTTCCAATTTCTTCTATAAAAAATCAACTCAAATAATTATATGAATCTAAATCACAGAAATGTAAACATTCATTCAGATATATAAAAGCATAAAAATAAAGGTACCTGTTTTTAGCAATGCTGATAGATTCCCCGACGTTTCTCCGTTCTCATTGGCTGCTATTTGATAGATCGGTGTATTTGAGTTTATTAATATATGTAATGTAAATACAGTATTTGTAAATTATGGGTGTGGCGCAGAGAGAGAAGAAGCCAAGAATGGAAGGTTTGCGGGTCGGGTCTGAATAATGGAGCTTTGAATTCAGGTGCCGACATTTGATAAGATAAATTGGAGAGATATCTGCTGTGACAGGGACTACAGAAAAGTTTTGTGGAAACGTGTTGGCCAATAGGAGAGGATATGAATAGGGGTAATTTGGTAAATTAGTTGAATAATAGGGTGACTTTCATGAGGATGGTGTAGTCAAATGTGTAGCCATGCATGGGAACGTGCACGGAGTGTGCTGTTGGGCAACGAGTGCGGCGTACGCGATGATACGGTTTAGTATTTGAGAAAATGACTTTATTGATTGACGAAATGATATTTCAAAAGTATGCTTGTACATTTTGATGTTAAACATGTTATATAAAAAAGTGTTAGAGGATAAATACAAATACTACAAATAAACAGTTTCTGAGTATAAGAATAAATTCAAAAAGTCTTTTATTCAAGGAACTTCGTCTATGTAAATCTAACGTAGTGGCGAAACCAGAAATTTCGCGAAAGATGTTTAAAATTGTCACACCTCTTTTTTACCCCCAAAAGATATGTGTGTTTATGGATTGTTGTGGGTTAAAGAGTTTTTCCAATTAAAGTGATAAGTTTTTTATAGGGATTATTTTATTTACAGAGTCGTCACTTAGAATTGAGTTTTGGTGTTCCAAGTCACCTTATTGAATCCCTAATCAAAAAGAAATTGATTCTACTTATTATTGGTCTGCAAAAACAAAGTCTAGGTAAGGAATTATGTCGACCGGGGAGAAGGTGTAAGGCATTCCCTGAGTCCCGTGGTTCTAGCATGGTCGTTTTATTAACTACATTTGGCTTATATTATTTGATTATTACATGTTTTAGACCTATTTTGCATTTTTATCTTTTACCGCTTTTGATTGCTTGTTATTTGTAATTATGGAATTATCTTGAAACGAATCATGCGTATATATATTGGTTTTGTTTGGTATGTCAAAGTCATGCCACGCGTACGTGTACACGACTAATAACACTTTATTAATTTAAGATTATTTTACACAAAGTTGCGCGAACGCATAACTTGGTTTTAATTTTGAAAATCATAATTATGTCACGCGAACGTATACATAATCATGATAATTGATTAAATGCGTGCCTAAAGCATTCTACGAATTAAGAATTATTTTTTCTAAACTAGTTTTGAGATTATTGTAAGGTCATGAATTATGGAGTACAGAATTATTTGATTAACAAAGTATTTTCGGAGAGATTGGATTGACTTATGATTTGTAGAAAGTGGCCAAATTATATTGTTCTTGACTAGTAGACTATTGCAGTAATTAAAGAAAAGGGCATCTTGTGCATTTACAAAAAATGGGCCAGCCTCACTTAATTGGGCTGGACATAAACAAATTAACTGGCCCATTTATTTATGAAAAAGTCTGCATCTTAACTGATGGGTTTAAAGTATCTTAGATTTATGTTTTGATGATCTAACAAACTTATTGTTAAGAACCAGATAAAGGACCTGATGTACACTTGGTATATATCTCTATCAACGGACTCAAGCTAATGTGTGTTGTATGACTTCAGACAGAAAAGAATCAACTCAGGGACCTGATCCCTTTGAGTTTCCCTGAAAGCAGTACGAAGTCAACTATACAGTTGGAAAGTGACTGATTGCATTGTACATGCTACAGTGCAGAAACAGTGCATCAGTCACTTCTCATTGGGAAGGGCTTTTTACCAACCAAGTGTTTACATCATCCAAGTGATGTCATCCAAAGGATATTAACAATAAGCATTACAACAAAACATCACTTGAACACTTGTGAAATAATTCAAGCACTCAAGATCTGATAATCAAGCATTGAAGTCACAAGTGTATCAAGAACAAAGTACAAAACTACTACGGACCAGTTCCTACAACAAATCTTTTATATGCCCTTAGTTGAGTTGTATCTTTGTATTAGTTTTTCATTGTAATTCCTACTTTGCTTATTTGGAAGTTTTAACTAGCAACCTCCAAAAACCATAAAACCTTAGAGTTTGTGTCGTGACTAGAGTTAGTCATGAGTTGAAGTCTTTGTAATAGGTGTATTACAAAGTGGCTTGTAATAGGTGTATTACAAGTTAGTGAGGGATTAAGAGTTTAATTCCTAGGTTACAATAGGTTGTAATCTAAAGATTGCTCAAGGAGTGAAGTTGAAATCCTACAAGTGTAGGTCGTGATTTTTTATCCCCTTGAGCAGGGATTTTTTCCACGTAAAATCTCCTGTGTCATTTACTTACTGGTTCATTAGCTATTTCTGTGGGAACTGGTATAGGACCAGGTCTCTATACAGTTTGGTGGACTCATACATTCTATCAATTGGTATCAGAGCGGGTTTTTTCTAAAAGGTTAACACCTAGAGAGGATCCTCACCATGGCTGCTCCACCAAACTTCGAGGAAGGACAATCAACCTACAGTCCCCTGAGATTCAACGGCCAATACTATGGCTGGGGGAAAACTCGAATGCATGACTTCATAATGACAGAAGACTCCGAGTTATGGGATGTTATTTGTGATGGTCCATATGTCCCAACAAAAAAGGTAGGAGAACCTACTGTAATGGTGCCAAAAACCAGGAAAGAGTACAATGATGCCGATAGGAAATCTATAGAAAAGAACTTTCGCGCCAAAAAGATTTTGGTGTATGGTATAGGACCTGATGAATATAATAGGATCTCAGCCTGTTAATCCGCCAAAGAGATATGGGAAGCTCCACAAATGGCACATGAGGGAACCACTCAAGTAAAGCAGTCCAAGATCTACATGCTCACCAATGAGTATGAGCTCTTTAAAATGAAGGATGATGAATCCATTCAAGACATGCATATCTATTCACTTCCATTATAAACGAGCTACACTCTCTGGATAAATCATTCCTAGGAATAAGCTCGTGAGGAAAGTTCTTCGCGTTTTACCCAGCTTCTGGGAGAGTAAGGTGAACGATATTACTGAAGCCAATGATCTGCAAACATTAACTATGGACGAGCTGGTTGGAAATCTGAAGACCTATGAGATGAAGTGAAAGAAGAATAGTGATAGAAGAGAACCAAAGAAGGAGAAGAACCTGATACTCAAAGCTGAAAACAATGATTCGAGTGAGGAGGATAGAGATATGGCATACCTTACCAGAAGGTTTCAGAAAATTGTTCGAAGGAATGGAGGTATACTAAAGAGAGGCAGTTCCAGCAAACCAAAGAATTATGACCTTTGTCATAAGTGTGGAAAGCCTAGGCATTTCATCAAGGACTGTCCTCTTCTGAAGCAAGAACATTTCAAGCACAACTCTGATAAAGCAGCCAAGAGGAACCCGGTTCCTGACAAATGCTTCAAAAGAAAAAACGCAGCTAACAATATTGTGAAGCAAGCTCTTGCAGCATGGGGAGACTCCTTCAGTGAGTCTAAAGAAGAAAATGATGCAGGTGATAGCTCCATGTTGGCAATTGAAAGTGAATCAAATGAATATAATTCAATATTTGCCTTGATGGCTCAGTCAGACGATGATGAAGACGATGACAATGATGAGGTAAATTTTAGGGATGTTCAGAGAAATCTGAAATCCTATTCTCCTAAAAAAACTCATGGCATTAGCTAATGTATTGATTGATGCATATCATAGTCTGATGAGTGATAAGGATGCCTTAACCATAGATTTAGAAGATGTTGAGCAGACTAGAGATGACTTGGTTGTTTGTGTAGTTGACCTGAAGGAAACTATAGAAAATCTGAAAAATGAAAAGGAGGTTCTAACAGAAAAAATTGCTAGTGTAGAACATGAAAGAGATGATTTGATAGTAGTTGTAGTTGACTTGAAAGAAACCACTGAGAACCTTAGTAAAGAAAAGAATGCCTTAGTGCAGAAAGTTTCTATCACTGAGCAAGAAAGAGATGATCTCCTAGACCAAAACTAGTTTATGTGTTGAGCTTGAGAAAAATAGGCAGCTTCAAGCAGAATTGAAAAAAGTAAAAAATGATCTTGAGAAATCTCTTAAGTGGACCTGGTCCTCAGATGCTATTACTGCCATGTATTTTAACAATGGTGAGCACCCTCCACTTCCAACCAAGAGGTTGTGAGTTCGAATCACCCCAAGAGCAAGGTGGGGAGTTCTTGGAGGGAAGGGAGCCGAGGGTCTATCGGAAACAACCTCTATACCCCAGGGTAGGGGTAAGGTCTGCGTACAAACAACCCTCCCCAGATCCACTAGTGGGATTATACTGGGTTATTGTTGTTGTATTTTAACAATGGTGGAAACATGCAGGGAATAGGGTTCCAAAGGGAGAAAGTTCCATATAACCCTCATAGCAAGTACGTCACTGTACCTGATAACTGGCTTTGTACCCACTGTGGGAACAATGTGTATTTCAAGGAAAATTGCCAAGCCAGAGTCCAGTCTGTTCAGAAAAATAAAGTTTTTGCTGAAAAAGTAACTACTGGAAGAGGACCAGGTGCCACTCACAAAAAATGCATGTTGCCTGTATGGACTAGAAGAGCTCACATTCATCCCTTTTTCTCATTACAAGGGACCTAAACTTATTTGGGTTCCTAAATCTAACCCTTGAATTCCTTGTGCAGGGAACAGTGAGAGGAAGCAATCAACAATGGATCATGGACAGTGGATGCTCTAAGCACATGACTGGGAATACCATGGACTTCCTTTCACTGAAAGCCCTGCAAAGAGGGAATGTATCCTTTGGAAATGGGAAAAGGGGTACATTCTTGGTGTTGGAAAAATTGGAAAGTCTCTCTCACACTCAATCGAGAACATGTATTATGTCAATGGTCTGAAGTACAGTTTCTTTAGTGTTTCTCAAATTTGTGATAAGGGAAACAAAGTGGAGTTTTTGTCAAAGATATGCACAATTACTAATCTGGTAACTGGTGAAGTGGTACTTGTGGCCAAAAGATACAAGAACATCTACGTTGCTGATTTCGAGTCCCTACAAAGTGGTGACATGAGCTTCCTGAAAGTTGTTGATGATGTCGAGTTGTGGCACGGAAGGCTGGGACATGCAAGCTTCTCTCTTCTGAACAAGACGATACAGAAGGACCTGGTTCGTGGCTTGCCAAATTCAAAGTTCAAAGAGCACAAAGTATGTGATGCATGTGCTAGAGGGAAACATGTGAAATCTTCATTCAAGCCAAAGAAGGATGTTAGCACATCAAATCCACTTGAACTACTTCATATGGATCTATGTGGCCCTATGAGAGTGCCAAGCAGGGGAGGAAAAAGATACATTTTTGTGATAGTGGATGACTACTCAAGATTCACTTGGACGCTATTTCTCTGAACAAAGGATGAGACTTTTGAAGTATTTGTAGCCTTTGTGAAGAAAATTCAAGTGAAGATGGAATCAAAAGTGGCTTGCATCAGATCCGATCATGGAACAGAATTTGACAATGGCAAGTTTGATGAATTCTGCAATGAAAATGGCATCACCCACAACTTCTCAGCTCCAAGAACTCCATAACAAAATGAAGTTGTAGAAAGGAAGAACATAGTCCAAATTAGGAAGGACTATATCGAGTCATCGAGATTACCGGTAAAGGCTCATACAAACTCGAAGCAGGAAACGGTGCACAACTACCGAATAACAGGAACATGACGCACTTAAAGCGGTACTACTGCTAAGGTACGATCTCATTCATATTCTATGATATTATGAATCGAACTAACACTTGTAGGCAATAACCGAAAGAGAATGTGACTATTAGGTCTGCAAGCACGTGTTTCACTCTTTTTCCCTTGAATCGGTTTTGTCCCAAATGGGTTTTCCGACAAGGTTTTTAATGAGACAACAGTAAATCGTACTAAAATAGAATCAAAGACCGGTTTTAAATCGGAGTCAATGGTCTCATCAATAGTATCCGAGCCCTCTCAAGATCAACCTCGAATACTGGGGGCCATCACCCTCGGGTCAAGCTTCTTAGCAAGGAAAGAAGGAAATTTTGTGCTTGACAGCCTAAGCTCGGTAGTTAGGATTTATTGTAAGAGCCAAACAATCAAGTGAAATGTGCCCACGTAGGCCACCTAGCACCAGCTTTTACATGCTTTCAATCTTTTACTTTACACACAGAAATGAAAAAACATGTCTACCTTGCTATTGCATATTTTTGCCTCTTAAAGCATCGAGTTATCCCTACCCGGGGACTATCAAGCCCAAGGGCTACCCCTATCCAAACCCAAGGGCTACCCCCACTTGAGGACTATCGTCCAAAATAAGTTCGGGCAACTCGGGTTATCAAAATCTGGAGGCACAAAATCTATTAGATAGTGCCTAAACCTAAAAGGCTACGGCCACCCTAAAAAATGTCTCGGAGACGTCTGTAGCCCGTAATCAAAATGTAAGGCCTTCGATAAAAATTCGGAACCTGCCAAAAGGTTACCCTCGGCAAATGCATTGTCTGAAAAACACTTAAGCATCTTGGGAAAACTTCCGGTCACTCCGAGTTTTCAAAAGTTTCGAGCAAAAATTGCATCGAGGTCAGGTTTTGTTCGGACCTCCGAAAAATAAATGACTTATTACTACGTTTGACTTTGTGCTAAGGCATTAGAAATATTTGAAATTATGAAAGGGTGCTAAAATAGTAGAAACTTGAAATTGCCAAAAGGGAAAATTTTATATATATTCCAGAATATCTTTACAAAGGCCCAACAAAAACGGCCTCAAAATGAACAAAAACTATGTACATAATACAAAAACTAAAATATCCTAAGGCATTCATGCCTGGTCTTCACCGGAGCTCGATTCGTCACCAGAACCATCGGGATCTTCGGATTCTTCAGAGCCCTCGGAACCCTCCGTACCTTCGGGCTCGGATAGCTTCTTCATCTCGACCTCAAGTCTTTTTGCCTCCTCGATCTCGGCCGACAAGTCGAAGCCTCGGGCATGGATCTCTTTGAGGACCTCCCTTCGAGACAGCCACCTCATATACTCAGCATTGGTCTTCAGTCAGGCCTCGGCTGCTTCAACATCAGCCTTGTACTGAGCCACCATCTTGTCGGCATCGGTTGAGGTTGTCTCCAGCCTAGACCTCATTGCTTCGAGCTCTTTACCAAGGGCATCCCATTCTGCGGCGGCCGAACTCAGTTGTGCTCGGAGATCCTCATTTAGCTGAGCTCGTTTTTCAGCTTTCTCTTTCGCCACCCGAAGCTGAACCTCTGCCGAAGATAGCTTTGCCTGGGAGGTTTGACTCTCCGAGGCCAGCAGATCCACCTTTGTTTTCCACCCGTCGGCCATGACTTGGATTTCGTCCATCTCCTTTCTGAGTTGGTTGATCTGGTCGATCATTTCCTGGACCTGCAAGGTATTGTCGTTAGTCACTATGACCAGTTCCTCATTTATAACTTTAAAGACCTTTACCTTTTCAACCACGTCGGCATGCTCCCGCCTTAGGATCGATGCTTCTTTCTGAGCCCCATCCATCTCGGCCTGAAGGTTCTTAATGACCCCTTCTTATTGCTCGCTGAGAAGCTTGTACATGTCCCTTATCTGGGCAAGCTCCTTGACTTCGAGCTCGAGCTAATCGACCTCGACCCTGTACCGAAGGAAGCTCTCGTGATGAAGTACTGAGGCCTGCAAAAAGATGAAAAACGTGAGAAATATCAAAACCTAAGTAAAGTTCAAAGAAACATAATGATGCCTTACCCAGTTCAGCGTCTGTTGCGCCTCATTGAAAAGGCACAACACGTTCACCTCATTCATTTTTTCCTAGTCCTCCTCGGTCATCAAGGCATCGGAGGTAGCTAGCTATCCCCACGGGAGCTAACAGGACCCAGGATCCTCCGGGACGATCAGAATAATCGATCTCTTGCGACCGGGATCCACAATTGGAGCACGGAACTGACAGATCAATTTTGATCTCGAACTCGGCCTGCCAACTTCCGAGGATGTGTCCTTCTACGGAACTTCTAGGTCGCTCAGCCCGGAGAAATCTTCCAAAGAGGACGAGTCCACACCATCGAAAAAGGAATGAAGGGGATCGTCCGTGCCATGGACCCCTTCATTGGACTTCTCCATTCCTGCTTGGGCCTCCTCGAGCATGGACTCGGTGTAGAAGGGCATCCCCAAAATCTCTTTTATATCGGGCGCTTCCTTCGGAGTGGAGCCAGCGTCTTGGGGAGTCCCACCCCGAGTCTCCATATCAACCACTCGAGTCTGAGGGAGGTCAGCCTCATGAGTTTATCCGTCGGATGCTTCTTGCCCTTGGGAAGGGTCGTCCCGTGGGTGACGAAAATGATATCTTTCTCCGGCTCAGGGATGAGCCGGAGAAGAGAACTAGAGCTTTTCCTGGGCTTGCGAGCTACCCTCTTCTTTGGTTTCTTCGCCTCAGGGCCTAAGGAGCCTGAAGGTTTCCTTTTAGAAAATGATTCTGTTGATACATTCGAGTAATTAAACGTTTCACAATTAGGAAACTTAATTTATTGTTATAACCTGGATTTTCCAACAAAATCGACCTATTTCTATTTAAACCATGATCATGAGCAAGTGCATAAATATACTCCTGAAAGATAAGTGGATATAGGAAGTTGTGTTGTTGCGATCTATCTGGCTGTAAATATCTTTGGATTTCCTCCATTTGAAATTCGATTTGAACCAAAGATGGAAGATTTTGAGGGTTATCAAATGATACATAGTGCGATACAGTTAAAACAAAGTATTATAGTAAGAATAGATACCTTGGATACAGGTAAACTTTTCACCGGATTCTCTATCATCTCTTTTTTTTTCGTTTCGTTTAATTGGTCTATGTTATAGTGTTATAGGATAATAAGATGGTTAGAAATCCTTTATTTTTTCAACCTAATCGCTCTTTTGACTTCGGAAAAAACTTTCTTTATCAATATACTGTTTCTTCTACACACACATCTCCATAATAGAAAACTTTTCCTCCACGGCATCCCCAGGCTACCCGCAATTGAGGGATTAACGTATAAGGACACGTCCTCATCCCCTTCCAAAGGCCTAAATTTGGTGGTCTTAGGCAAACCTGCAACAACAAAGGGGAAGGAAAGTTAGAAGCATGGTATTAACTATTCAGAGAGAGGACTTACCATGAGAACGGGCCTCCCATCGGCCCTTCGAAAGACCGCGCCATGTACTTCGGAGTATGTCATCTATGTACATATGCCTTCAATCCATTCCTTTAACCGGGGGACTGTATTTGGAACCCGGACGACGGCTGCACAACCACATGTATGAATGAGAAGGGAGAAATAATAAAAAAAAAGATAAAAAAAAAAAATGAGAAACTGCACTTACGAGATGTGTTCCACTCCTCAGATAAAGGCATGAAATCGGGGGTAATCAAATCTTTGGTCTTCACCCGAATGAAGCGTCCCTGCCAGCCCCGGTCTCGGTCTTCGTCAATGCTCAAAAAAGGGGCCTTGCTGGCCCGACAAGTAAGCTTGATCAGTCCCCCTCGAAAAATTCGGGGACTGTGTAGACAAAGTAAATGATCGATCGTGAACCAACGAGACTCAGTCTTGTTTACAAAGTAGCGAAGGAGGATCACGATCCTACATAAAGATGGATGGATTTGCCCGAGGCACACCTCGTACCTTTTGAAAAATTCCAAAACAATCGCGTCCACCGGGGCCAGTGTGAAAGGGGTAAGTATAAACACTTAAATACCCCTACATGTGGGTAGTAATGGTGTCCTCGGGCCCGGGGACTACCATATCCTTGCCTTCCCAATTGTAGTCCTTTCGAACCACGGGAAGAACATCTTTGGTTACAGAGCATATGTACCTTGATGCTCCTTCACCCTGGTCATGTTTGCGCGAGGGTTTCTCGACCTTAAAGTCGTCTGCAATTGAGCAGCCCCCGGGAATAAACGTTTTCAAGGGAGGGTTGGGGGCTGGTTCATTGGCAGCCACCTCGGGAGAAGCTGTTTCAAGGACTACTACTTCATGAGCAGCCGCCTCAGTACCGGTGGCCGGTTGGGAAGATGAAGAGGTGACTTGTTGAGGAACGAATTTGGATATTTTAGCCATTGTTATCTGGAGAGGTTTGAAAATTTAAAGAAAAACGGCGAAGGTTTGAAGGAACAAGTTTGAAGAATGATAAACAGAGTATGAATATTTGAAGGAAATTTGGGTAAAAACCTGGAAATCACTACGAAAGTTGAAGAACAAGGATGAAAATATGAAGGTTGGGAAGAAGTTTGATGATAGCTCAAAAACTCAAAGGTAAAAGCTTGGTCGAAAAGTAGAAAAGAACAAAGGATGGAAGCTTTTATAGGAAAACAGGCGATGCTTTGCATTCGGGGGCAACCAACCGA
Organism: Nicotiana tomentosiformis; assembly: GCF_000390325.3. Lineage (NCBI taxonomy): Eukaryota > Viridiplantae > Streptophyta > Magnoliopsida > Solanales > Solanaceae > Nicotiana > Nicotiana tomentosiformis. The sequence goes on along the minus strand of NC_090816.1, from coordinate 30,084,891 downwards.
TGATTGACACGTGTCTGAAGTCAGAACGACGCGACTGATGGAACGTTTCAACTCCTTTATCGTAACGTACGAAGGAAGGAACCGGAGAGTATCTATCGTTTCCCATCGTTTCATCAAACCTACTCTATGAGAAACGAGGGGACTATCTGTAAACATCGAGTCCAATGAGCACCCCGATTTCCCGGTGAGGCAAACGGAGCAAGGACGTGACTGCAAGAAATCAGAATCAGAACCAGGAGCCTCTTATATCAGGGCCCTAGCAAAACACTTGCCTTCGGAGCCATCGAGACCACATCCCCTGGGTCTGGTTCTAGTCCCAAGACCTCGGAGAGCATTATCAAATGGTTGCACATGATTAACAAAGGGCTGTGATATCCGTGCCCAACCGGATATCACGGTGTGAATCTCGGCCCGTATCGGCGAAAAATCAGTGACTAGCTAAAAGGAAGATTTTTACCTTTCTTAGAATTGTATCTAGGGTAAAACTCCCCTACTATATAAAGAGGAAGCTAATTATTCATTGGACACACTGTAACATGCATACCTAGGCAATATACTTATGTTCTCTCTGTTTTTAAAAGTTATTCAAAGTTCTTATTTTTGTTCATAAGTTCTTCAAATGTACAAGCTTGGAACCGAAGGCAGGTTCCTTGTTAAGTCTTTAACTAAGCTCGGACTCACTTATGGTTGTCCAACGGGACGGGACGGGACAAAATTAACGCGACGGGACGGGACGAAACAGGACGAGACAAATGGGACGAAACGGTAGGCCCATCCCGTCCCGCTAACAAACGGGACGGGACGGGATGGGACGGGTTCACGGGCCTTAAGTGCCGTTTTTAAAAATATTATTTAAGCATTGAGTTTGGCAATGGATATTCTTTTGACAATGACTAAGTTTTTAAAGTTTGCAACATCTAGTTTTTTGACTTATTTAATAAACTTAAAAATTAAACGGAAATTAGGAAACTAGTAAAGAATTATAAAATATTAAAATAAAAGACTTGTAATGAAATATTCTAGTAATTATAAATTTACAATAGTGTTATAATTTATTTAATATAATTTCAAGCCATTAAGTAACTAAGTAAGAGTGTAAGACAATTCATAGAAAAAATTCAATGCTTAGAGCCTTTTATTTTATTAATAAAACTTTCAAATCTCATATACAAATATAATTCTTTTGAAGAGCACCTAATCTACGCAGCTACCTTCTAGGAAGGGTTCTGTTTGAACTAGGCCTCTTAGTAGCCACCTGATCAGCGGGGATACCATTATGCATATTAAATACCTTTTGTATAGGCACCCGATAATCATAAGCAACTTTAAGCATTTCATAAGTAGAATTCTACCTAGTACAAAACATCTTTTGGAACTTTTCTATATGGAAGGTTAGCACTAGCATATTGTTGAGCAAATTCACGAATTCTACTCGCTTTATTAGCACGAAAAATATAGCCGCAAGCATGTTGTACTCTACTACAAGCATCAGAAAATAAATTAATACCATATTTTACAACCAAGTTAAAAATATGGCATGCACATCTAACATGAAAAATTGCCGGATTAATTGGACAAAGTCTAGTTCTTAAGCTAGTTTCTGTAGTTATGTTAGCTGAAGTATTATCTAAGGTGATAGTTAAAACTTTATCAACGAGTCCATAAAAATTAAGTATTTGTAGAAAAGTAGTTGCAATATATGCTCCAGTGTGTTTTGAATCAACAAATTTATAACCAATAATACGTTTTTGAATGATCAAGTGATGATCAACCCAATGACATGTAACAGTTAAATAATTACAACCATTAGAACTAAGACCTATATCAGATGTGATAGACACTTTACAATCTAAGTGAAAAAATACACAACGAATATACTTAAGATATTTGGTTTGAAATTTAAAAACATCATTTCTAACTGTAGTCTTAGGAAAATCTTGAAAAGTAGGATTATAAGTTTTTTGTATATAATGCACAAAAGCAGGGTGAGAAGGAAAAGTAAAAGGTAAGCCACAGACAGCTACCGTTTTTTGCTAAGTTCTCACGATATCTATCTTTGTTATATGGGCGTAAAATAGTACCAGAAGCAGGGTCAAGCTGTTGTTGTACAAAATCAGAACCCCCGCTAGATCCACTAGGAGTTAGAAATGATCTAGTTGCCAAATAAAAATATCATTGCCAAATTGTCTTTGTAAAGTTTCATGATCTAGTTGTTCTCCGAAATTAATATTATAACATGTGGGGGGTTGGAAAAATAAAGTTTCATCAACATGAGTCATTTCATCTATATGTTTTCTAATTATAGGAGAAGGGATAGGATTAGGACTAAGATTAGGATTACTACTACTTTCACCTTTACTAGTTTTTTTAAATATGCCAAATACATTTTTAGGTGCCATAATTTAAATACGAAATTAAATTTAAAAAGTGAACACAAAAATTAAAAACACAAATGAAATACGAAAATAGAACATGTAAAGTAAACACAAAAATTAAGCACTAAAATAATGCGCAAAATATATATATTAAAATTAAGATATGGAACGAGTGCACCGTGATTAAATATTGAAACTTGAAGAAATTACCCAAAATATTGCTCCAAATACTTGACGAATTAATTTGAAGCTTGAAAGTTGCTCAAAACATTTGCCCAAATACTTGAAACTTATCACTTGATTGCGAGAAAATTGAGAGAATAATATAGATAGAATATAAGAGATTTGAGAGAGAATGATTTATTTTTGTGGGAAAAAATGAAGAAGGATGGGGGTATTTATAGTAGAAAATAGGGCCAAAGTGTAATTTAATAAACTTAGAGATTATATTAAAAGTTTGGGGGTAGGGGTGTTTTGGGGGGTGGGGTGGGGTGGGGGGCCAAATATGACTGTTTTTTCCCGTTGGGAATGACTGTTTTTGTAATTATAGTTGTTGCCAACGGCTATAATTCAAAAATAATGTGACGCGGGACGGGACGGAACGGGCGGGACGGGATGAAATGGGACAAAATGACAATCTCGTCACATCCCGTGTCCCGTTTAACATGGGCACATACCGTTTAAAATTAAGTGGGACGGAACGGGACAGGACGGGACGACCCGTCCCGTTGGACAACCTTAGACTCACTATCATCGTTGGCTTGGCTATTTACTATATCTTTTATTTGCTTTATCTAACATCATTTATCACTTGTATTAAATTAGTCTACATATACTTAAAACCGCATATAAATTCAATTGTTATCCATTTTCAAGGATAAACAATAATACTGCTCATCTATTTTAATTTATGTGGCGTTTTTTCCTTTCTAGTCCGTTTTAAAAAGAATGATATTTTTTTAAACTTAAAAATAGTTTAATTTAAATTTTATATTTTATGATTAATGACAAGTTTTATAGTCGTACAAACGTCGCAACATTTAATATCATAAGACCACAAGTTTCAAAAGTCACTATCTTTCTAATTATGCCGTATAGACAATGGCGTAGCCACATGCATTGAAGGGTGGTCAACCGAACACTCTTTTTCGAAAACTTATACTATGTATATAGAAACTTATATTGTGTATGTACGTCAAAAATTATTTTTTATATGTGTATGTTCAATTTTTATGATCGCCTAATTTTTTACCATACTTGAATTTTTCACCACTTTTTAGTATGTAAATATATTTTAAGTTTAATCTACATATTTTAGCTCTTATTTCACCTTTTATAATTATTACTTAAGAAAATTATATCGCACTCATCTACTAATACATTACTTCCCACTTCCACCACTCACTTTACCCCATTTCCCCCAACCCCTTCACGTCACCTAGCACACATCTTACTACCACACAATTATTCCCAGAGGTGATGGGATAAGCCTGCGGCTGATCTTCGAAATGTTGCAGGCTCAACATGCAGCGATAGCGCAGCTGCAAAATCAAGGCCACACTCCTGGTAGGGTTGAGCCCGAACGGTCCCGGGGGAGTACCCGAATAAGCGAGCAAAACACCGGGAAGGCGGATAAAGCTGAGCCCCAGACCAACCCCGAAATAATAAAAATGCTTGAGGAATTGACAAAGCGGGTAGAATTAGGGGAAAAGAAAATTAAGGCTAACGACACAAAAGTGGAGACCTATAACTCCAGGGTCGATCAAATCCCAGGAGCACCCCCGATATTGAAAGGCCTGGACTCCAAGAAATTTGTCCAAAAGCCTTTTCCTCCGGGCGCGGCATCGAAGCTAATCCCGAAGAAGTTTCGTATGCCCGAAATTTCGAAATATAACGGAACCACGGATCCAAAGAGTACGTGACCTCCTACACGTGTGCCATCAAGGGGAACGACTTGGAAGATGACAAAAACGAGTCGGTTTTGTTAAAGAAGTTCGGAGAAACTCTGTCAAAAGGAGCAATGATATAGTATCACAACTTACACCCCAAATTCTATTGATTCGTTTGCTATGCTTGCAAATGCCTTTGTGAAAGCGCATGCCGGGGCCATCAATGTCGAGACCAGAAAATCAGACCTTTTCAAGGTAAAACAAAGAGATAACGAAATGCTAAGAGAATTTGCATCGAGGTTTCAACTGGAACGGATGGACTTGCCTCCGGTTGCGGGTGATTGGGACGTTCAGGCGTTCACTCAAGGACTCAACCCCCGGAGCTCCTTGGCTTCACAGCAATTGAAACAAAATTGAATAGAGTACCCAGCGGTAACTTGGGCCGACGTCCATAACAGGTCCCAGTCAAAAATCAGAGTCGAGGGCAATCAGCTGGGGGGCCCTCCGGGTCCGTTTATCCTTAAAATTGCGTATAAATTCAATTGTTATCCATTTTTAAGAGTAAATACATGCCTTTTGAGTCTACTCAATTCAATTGACTTCCATGTCAAGCTTCCAGGTTTTGACTCAAAAAAAGTCTAGTCATTTCTCAGTGCAAGTTTCTGACTTCATTCAAATTAATTGCTGGTTGCACGTTCACCCATTTTTCCACCACTATATTCTAATTTTTTCTCTATGAAAAATAATGTTGGACTCCGCCTATTGCAACACAGAGCTGGTTCTAAATCCTAATAATGAAGGAGTTGCGGCAGTTTGATGGTCAGTGTAAAAATAATCATATTATTGATGATACACAAGATTTATTCATTTATTTACCGATCTCAACTAGTTTGAGGCATAAATTGATTGATTTGACATATTGCCATTGAGAGGGACTGGTGAATGGTTTGGAATCCTCTACCCTTAGATGTCTCGAATTCAAGCTCTTGGAATGGAGAACCATTTGACAGGGAGCGTTTACCCCTTAGTAGGTCTACCAGGCAGAGGCGGATGTAACCTTTTGACTATGGGTTTTAATTACGTATGGTTAAACAGAATATAGAAAAATATGTAAGCTTATTGCAGGTGCTGTTGACTTTTTTTTCCTGTAGGCATCATTGCATTATCATATCTTAGTTTTTAGTTCCTTGAGCCTAAAACCTACTTGCAGAAAAGCAAGCAGCTTATCCCTCTATGAGGGTTAATTTGCCTATGTAAGGGGTTGTTTGGTGCGCTGGATAAGCAAAAATAATTATGGGATAAAAATTTAGTACCGTCTTATCTGTTGTTTGGTTACTATACCTTATTTAGTTATCTCAGGATTAAAAAATAGTACACGGATATCTTATATCGGCCAGATGGTGGAATAGTAATCCCAGGATAAGCAGTAAAATTGACAATCCCAGGAGTAATACAACATATCAAACAGTCGATAAGAAATAATATCACGATAACTAATCTCAACACAACTAATCTCAATATAACTAATCCCAACATAACTAAAATCAGTATAACTAATCCCATCATAACTTGTCTTCAAACAAAACGACCCTTAAGTGTTAGATCAATTCATCTTCATGCTTGTTCTAAATTTGACCAGCTTGGTTTACAGGGTGTCTCAAGAGGAGTTCTTTTGACGAAATACTGAAGATGATGCAAGATATTAAGAAATATTTACATTATTCCATGGAAAATGTCCAAGTAAGATGGAAAATATAGCATATAAAGTTGATGATCCATTTGAATAGATTAATTGTAGTAGGTAATCCAACCTGTACAGAACTTTCAACTTATGTATAGAAAGATGTTCCTGCTTGTGAAATCCAATTGCTGCACTGAAAAGTGCACCATAACTATGACAGCAAATAATTTACAGGACATCTGTGACAAAAATAAAACTTGTGCTCGAGTATTACATGCAGAAACCTCACTTATTTGCACCTTTATTTTTCTAAATCCTGTTTTCTATTTGCTCTATTCTTCTATTTGTTCATTTCTACTACTAAACTAAAAGAAACACCCTCTTTGTTTCCTCTGTGTGCAGTTGTTTTCAACCAACCTGCAAATATCAGGTACCAGAAGTTAAATAACCAGAAGTTGAATCCGATAATAAAAAGAATGCACCACCACGTAAAATCTCAAACTAGTTGAAGTCGGCTGGATTCATCTTAATTTCATCTTAGTTTCATACTGCCTATTCTTTGCTCATAGGATGAGTTATGGTTCATGCCACGTGGAACTTTAGCCGGATAAAATGATACTGTATATATAAGTCAAATATTACTTTCTATAAATATATATTAAATCTTGAACATCCTTAGTGAAATTCCTGGCTTCACCACTGGACTTCATACTATATAATGCCTTGAAAATTTATAAAAAGATTTTAAATGTTTTCTTTTGTGTAACTGACTTAGTATGTTATATGATGTTCTTTTGGGAGAAAGGTTGAACTTTTACCTGCTTTTGCTGCTGCTATTGTAACTCATGCTTTTCTTGATGCTTCTACTATACTTATTCTCTTTTATAACTACATATATAATCCTCCACCAGTCCCTATTCATGGATTTCTCCGATTCGTCGACAGGTGTTTTTGGAGAAACTTTTGAGCAGTTCCTTGGCTTTAGTTTCTTCTTGCTACCTATAGAAGAAGGGAGGAACATTTTTAATAAGAAAACCCCACTATCCATGCTTTCACTTCTTGATATTTGACTCCTCTTCAAAGTTTTGCTCTGTTGTGGCATTCTAACTTTTGGATTTCTCCTTTCTAATGTTTCAGCATGTTGGCCCTCTTCTGTGCTTTGTTGATTGTCAACAATATCTTTCAATGACAGTTCAAAAGATGACTCTGGCAAGTCCTGAATCATCCTCATGAGGTGCTTCCTACCATCCCTAATCGCCTGAAAATGCGAATGAGCATATAATCAATGAGTTCAACTCAACCAATATTAACGACACATGCATGATATATATGTATGTGAAAAATCATTAAAATTTTGACAGGTATTAAATTGTGAGCATATAATTTCATAATGTAGAATCTAAAGATTGAGCATATCAAAATTAAATACTGAATGTGCCTCTGATCACCTGTAATCTTGATCCTGGAAAAGGATTACCAAAATAGTCATAGCATGGCAACAAAGTAGAAGCTTGATTTTTGGTATCTCTTAATGCCCTTTGAGTCCATAAAGGTGGAGAACAAGGACTATAGCCATTTGTGATATGTTCACAAGCTTGAAACTCTATATCATCACTCTCTTCTTGTCTTTGTTCATTCCATGGTTGAAGTGTTGATACTTTGCTGTCCTGATTGTATGCATTTTTTGATTCAAGAAAAGGGTCTAAAGTGTGAAAATGGTCTTTTTGCATGGCTCCTTCCTTGAATTAAAGTATGGTTTATAATTGTAATAAGATTTGCTAATAGCCTCTAATTTGTTTTGGAGTTCAAGAAACAGGCTAATATTAATGGCTGTTTTATAGGGTACAAAAGACTTGGTCAATGTCATTTTCCACAAATCTTTAGTCATTGCCGTCTTAAAGGGGAGGACAAGAAAAATGTCTCATTTTCCAAATTCTTCTACTTGTGACATAAAAAGGGAGTCAAAAACTCTATTCTTTCATGGGATCGAATTGATCATTTTTTGTAGAATTTAATGTAGTAGAAGCTTCTAAAGACCTTTAAGCAATCTGGTGGTGAAATGTTCATTGTTCTAAGCACATTTTTTTTTAGCCAAAATGCTTAGAATGTCAGTTAATAGCCTGTTTGGCAAGCTTCTAAAATCAGCTTATTTTGAGAAGTGATTTTCTCAAAAGTACTTTTAAAAGTAAAAAGTAATTGTATTTGGCTAATTAATTTGAAAAGCACTTTTGAGCAGTAATTAGTGTTTGGCCAAGCTTTTGAAATTACTTCTAAGTGTATTTTTCTCAAAAGTATTTCTCAGAAGAAATTACTTTTTTCTGCTTCTCAAAAACTGCTTCTGTTTCTTGTCAAAAGCACGTTTTTCTTTCCAAATGCTTGGGCAAACACCGGTCAGCTTAAGTGGTAAATTTCAATCTCAAACCTATGGACTTGGTTGTGCAAGTCACATTTGTAGACTTGCAATTGACTTGGTGGGCATCATGTTATTGACTCCTACATAACTACATTTTAAACAAGTAGTAATTCATATGCAATTTCTTCTCATAAACATTTAAGGACTGATTTGTCAAATTCATTTTACTAAATTGATATAGTTCCAATGTTTATTTATTTTCATTATAATTATACCGCTAATATTTTCATATATTAACCACAGATCCCTATCTATTAGAGCATCTAATCTACTTAAGACGAATTTCCTTATCCCTTCCAGACAAAGAGCGGAACTACTTTTCTTAGCTCAACAAAGAATTAATTATCTCAAACTACTCTTTAACTCTAGAACAAATGAATTCGAAAATGGAAGAACTATGGAGTTCAAGAAGAAAATAAAAAAAAAATCTGGTTGGAGCGTTTCCCTTTAATGGATCTTACGTGACGCGAATCCAAATTAGTCGGGACCTCAAAGGAAGTGCCTTTGGAACTATCTTTCTTTTCTTGGAATCAGAATTTTAAATGACTAACATTTTACAATTAAGAAAATAATTAATTATATCTCGAAAAGAATAATACCGTTCATTCAGAATAAGTATCTCGATTACAACCATCTTCCTTTTCTTATTTTTTCCCTGTCAAAAGAGCTTTATGTTATATGACGTTTTCATAACTCATTGAGATTGAATTGTTAATTTGGTCTACACGTTATTTCTTAGTGGATGACGGGGAAAAAGTTATCTTAGTTCTCCTTTTGTTTTGGCAAATGATACATTGTGAAATACCGTTCGATTAATCACACAATAGTAACAAAAATGTAACTAACTAATGAAATTATGCCAAATAAATTAAGACCTTAAAAGTCAAAAGATTTTCTTGAATCTAATAAAAAGGAGCAAATAAACCTTGACATTTACGGTCATCTTACATTTGTCATCTATTTACCTACTATCCATAAAAGTTCCCCTCATCTCAAATATGCCCCTTCTACTAACTGTTTTCAGCCGCGGAATAATTGGTCAGATTTGGCTGATATAGTAGAAAGTAGAAACCATATAGGAATATATTTGGATCTTTTTCAATTGTTCAAAGGTATATATAGATATTTCTAATTGTTTTGCTCAGGCTTCAAATTATTGAAAATGATATTATATATAAATCGATTTTGTAGTTTAGGGGTAAATTTAAATTTTTTGTTTGTCTACGTGGCTCCACTATGACAAATCTCATAACCAAATTGGACAGCCACTAATTTTGTGAATGTAACATCACTTGAATTAGCTTTATTTAAGTCGCATTTAATATTTGACTTCCTCAACCTCAATTAGGCCACAACTTTTTAGCTCTTGCTGTGTAAACAGTGTAATACATCACTAGCATTAGCTCTTCGTTTACTTATTTTATATTTTGCTAGCAAGTTTTAGTTTAATGTTTCTTCCGCCCCTCTTTGTTGTCACATCATTTACTAGTATTATATCATTATATGTATACATATAATAAATTTCACTTATTATATTGATTGACAGAAATATAAAGAACTGTCTTTTATATATGCATATATCTACTTGTATCATGACTATCATACTCCGAAATGTTTGTGTCATTGACAAAACCTGTATTATTTTTAAAAACTTTGTTTACGGACTTAAGTATATAAATGGTGCTTTTTGTATACACAATGACATGTCTATCCGAGGGAGAAGTTTTACGAGGGAGATCAGTTTTTATTGCCTATTACAAATATTCGTTTAGTTGTTGGTATTAGTTATACTTGGTAATACAAAGTCAAAGATTTCTTTGTGGTGCTTTTTCTTTCTTTACTTCTTTGTCTTTTGTGAAAGACAAAGTGTCCCCCTCCATTGGTTGTGAAAAATTCTTTTCTTTTCTTTATATCGAATTGCTCTTTGTTGGGCTTGTAAAGAGCTAGTAAAAGGAAGCAGTCCCACGTACATGAGAAATTGATCCTGAATGCAAAACGGGTCGAATTGCCCCCTGCGCGCGAGATATACGTGAGGCCTAATCCAAATCTGATTTTTCATAACCCCAATTTAATTCTCCTTCTTGTAACAGATGTAGCATCTTATCTATATTAGGAGCTGTTTTGTGAAGTTTTCAAACACAGAAAAACTCCTTCATCTTCTCTTCCAAACTTCAAGCCAGCGGCTTGCCACGACATATTATTTTTTGATAAACTGTTTTTGTTTCCTTCTTGTTCTTGGTCAATATTATCTACTCATTTTTCTTACAATTTAAAAGCAATTTTTATATATAATATTGACTGATGGCTACCACTTTGAACAAAACACTTCCTGACCTGTCAAAGCTTGAACCTTTAGATGAAAATAATTATAAGTATTGGTCTTAGAAACTTTTAATTTTTCTTGAACAATTAGAAGTTGATTATATTTTGTTTAACGAACATCCTGCTGATATTGCTTATGCTGTTAGTAGACTGAATAGATATACTCACAACCCCGGTAGTAAATACTGGAATGATCTTCATCATTTGTTAAGGTATTTAAGAGGTACTATGGATTGGTGTTTGTATTTTAATAAATTTTCTGCTGTCTTAGAAGGATTTTGTGATGCAAACTGAGTTACTGACAATGATGAAGTTAGCTCCACTAGTGGCTATGTGTTTACTTTAGGTGCGGGTGCTATTTCATGGAAGTCTTCAAAACATACTTGTATAGCACGATCTACTATGGAGTCTGAATTCATTGCTCTTGAGTTGGCAGCGCAAGAAGCCGAGTGGTTGAGAAATTTATTGGCAGACGTGCCTTTGTGGGGAAGACAAGCTTCAGTAGTTTCTCTACATTGTTACTCACAGGCGGCAATTGAAATTGCCAAAAATAGTGTGTACAATGAAAAAGAAGACATATATGCATTAGACATGGTGCGGTAAAATAATTGTTGAAATATGGTGTTATTTTCTTGAAATATGTAAAATCCGAAAGAAATTTGGCGGATCCTTTAACCAAGGGTTTGGCAAGAAGAGTTATCCTTGAAACGTCGAGGGGGATAGGGCTAAAGCCCATGGATTGAGGAAGTATGGTGGATACTCGTTTCTGGTCAAATGAAGCCATATGAGACCTCAATATGTACTACATTTCCTATCCCTATGGTGTGTGGTAGTGCTTTATAAGGTTGAGCTTTATTTTTTTCTTAATGATTCCATAGCCTTAAGGTGGTCTATGTATAGATAGACTTAATGGAATTACCTGCGTGAGTGTAAATGCGGGGTCACCTTTTATGAAAGACCTGGGATGTCTTTCTAGAGCACTCATGAGACTCAAGATATGTGTATGACCATAAAAGTAATTTGTTAGTATCGTAGAGTTTGCATAAAATCAAGGATATAGTATATGTTGTGGGGGTCTCAACTAATGTTCATTCAGTTCAAGAGTACTTCACTTAGTTATTGCCTCGAAAGATATTGACATTTACGTGTTCCTTCTTTTGCCCAGAATTATTCTTATTCTAATTTTGTCTTTACATTAGAGGGGGATTGTTGGTATTATTTGTACTTGGTAATGCAAAGTCAAAGATTTCTTTTTGGTCCCTTTTCCTTCTTTACTTTTTTGTCTTTTGTGAAAGACAAAGTGTCCCTCATTGGTTATGAAAAGTCTTTTTCTTCCCTTTATATTGAATTCTTCTTTGTTGGACTTGTAAAGAGCTAGTAAAAGGGAGCGGCCTCGCGCACATGAGAAATTGGTCCTGAAAGCAAAATGGGTCGATTTGCCCCCTCCCCCTGCGCGCAAGATATACCTGAGGCCTAACCCAAATCTGATTTTGCTAAAATTATTTCATTTTTTGAGCTTACCAGAATATAAACAGCTACCTTGTAGCAGTTATACTTTTTTATTTTTCATAACCCCCAAGTTAATTCTCCTTCTTGTAACAACTCTAGCATCTTATCTATATTAGAAGCTGCTTTGTGTAGTTTTCAAACACAGAAAAACACTTTCATCTTTTCTTCTTCTTCAACCGATTGCTAGGCAATTATTTTGTGCAAATTCATAACTTTCAGCCAAGTCGGGACGAAATTGCTTTCAAGGCAGTGGCTTGGCACGACACCGTATTTTTTGATAAGTTGTTTTTGTTTCCTTCTTGTTCTTGGTCAATATTATCTACTCATTTTTCTGACATTAGTTATATGTGTTTTTCAGTCTATGAAATATAACACACGAAATTGGTAAATAAAATACAGAAAACCTTTGTAAAATGATTTACTTCTATTCAAGTTATAACTGATTGTGGGAGATCATTACTATAAACCATGTTCAAAATAATAAAAAAATAAAATAACTAAAATAACCAAAATGTGTATCCTTAAAAAGTTTAATCTCCCTGCAGTATTTGAGGTGTTGAATTACTTTTCCAAAATAAAAATATATACTTTTGTTGGAATAGCGGTACTTTAAATTCCAACGAACGTCAAGATACAAATCAGAAATAAAGTACACAACACAGATTCTATTTGTCTTTTTGAAAATATGCAGAAGAGCTCAAAACTCTCCAGTAAAAAAATTTGAGGCAAGGCCTTTGCACTTCTAGCCAACAATTGAGTGAGATGAAAAAGTACAATCAAAGATTTGCCTTTTTGAAAAAAAAATCAGTGCCTTTACGAAAGAGGCCACGAAATAAAAGAAAATTTGTGGAATAAGAATACAGAAAAGTCGTTGGTTCAAAAGTTATCATTGACATTTGATAGGTTATGTGTCTATGTGCCCTGTTATATTTTAACGATCTAACAAACTTAATAATACGAACCAGATAGGGAACATGTTCCACATCCTCAACGTACTCAAGATCAACAAGTCTCAAGTCTGGGACATGTTCCAACACTCAGAGTCAAAGAAACAACAGAGAGAACAAATGGACATCAATTCCCTTGCTGTCTGTACCAGTCAACACCCCACAGTTGTAAAATCGCTGCAACTGTACCTCTGCACACATGCAACAGTGCAAACAGTGCAACCGTCACTTTATGGGGAATGCCCTTGTACCAAATATGCTTGCATCATTCAAGTGATGTCACTTGTATAATATTAACATGAAGCAAAGGGAAAACAACACACTTGCACATTCCAGAATTTATCAAGCTTTCTCTTAAGTGTGTTGCCAACTTGCAAGTGACACTCAGGGCTTCAAGAATAGAGAACATCATAACGAAGGATTAGTTTCCTACATTGAGTTATTACATATCCTTAGTTATGTTGTACCTTTGTTAAAGTTATTTACTTGTAATTCCTACTTAGCTTAGTTAGAAGCATTGTGTAGGAAACCTTTTATAAAATCATAAACCTCGTGTTTATGTCTTGACTAGAGTGAGTCGAGTTGTGAGCTTTGTAATAGTGTTATTACAAAGAGGCTTGTAATAGAGTCATTACAAGTGAGTGAGGGATTAAGGTGTTAATTGATCTCGTCCAATTTCATGCCTCAATTCAAGGTTATGAAACGACCGATTGCAATAGTAGTACCCAACAAGAGTCAGGGTCGATTTCCACAGGGAGTTATATATGGGAGTTAGGCGTATATATTATAGTACGTGAGTTTGAACTACCTCAATTTACACTTCCACAAATTGGAGTTGATTCTATGTCTAATTCAAACTAAGATTGCAGAGTTAAGAAATGAAACTAAGAGAATTGTTTTTGTTGTTTTTCAAGTTTTGTAAAAGCCTAGGGCTATGACCATCACCTAGGTGTTTGCCTAATGGGATATAAACTTTAATGCTCATTTTATTAATCGGGTGTATTATAGCTATCAACTCTCAATTATCCATTCAATACCTCTCGGTCAGAGAGTGATTTTGCCCAATTTGACTTTCTCAAGTCCAAATGATTATTGCACGAAACGGTTGATAAAAGCTCAAGTCGGGTTATTACTATCTCGAAGTTGAACCCTTTAATTGGGATTATCAATCTCTCGATTGACCCAATTTCTTATTAGCCAAGTTTTTCTAGACTAAGTCTCTCTTTCTCAAGTAGAGACTAAGTCAAATAGGCATGAACTAATGTTTGCAACCATTAATCCTACAAATTAAAGCATGAACAAGGCAAACTAATAAACACCCAAACATAAATAAGCATTAAGTTAAACATTCATAAGGTCTACACACTAGGGTTGAGTCACAACCCTAGTAAAAATCTAGCTACTCATTCTTGGAATTGAAGAAATAGAAGAAGAAATGCTAATTAAACTCATATTGTAAAATTAAAATGATAAAACCTATGTTAAAATATCTCAAAATATGAAAAACTACTAAAAGAAGTAAAGAGAAATAGCTATTGTAGCCGATGATGTCAAAAGTTGACCTAAATTTGTGAAACTCATCTATTTATACAGGGCTAGAAATTTCGAACATATATGACCTTCGGGAGGTTCTGCGGCCGCACAATTCCATGTGCGGTCCGCAAATTTCTTCAACTTGTTAGGAACTGGAGGTATGCGGCCGCTTAATTCTGATCTGCGGCCGCGAGGCATTCTTTCTGTGGTCCGCAGATTTGTAACTACGGTCGCAACTCGGTTTTGCGGTCCGCACTTTTACTTCTTCGGCCGCACACTTCTTCTGCGGTCCGCACTTCTGAGGAACTTGGAACTTGGGAAATTACACATTCTCTCAACTTTGTTCCTAGCCCAGTTTTTGCGGCCACACAATTCATGTGCGGTCCGCACTTTGCACAAAAGTCTGCTAGGCTTTCCTTCATCATGTGCGACCGCAGATGAAAGTCTGCGGTCCGCACTTTGTGAGCTTCTGTGCCTTTTATTGCCTTGAGTTTAGATTACTCCTTTTTGAGTTGGATTTCATCTCGGGAATCCATCTTCCAATATTCCTGCAATTTAGCACATTTCATCAGTTTCGGGAACACAATCCAATGCTTTTAGACTAAAATAAAAGCTAAAAGGTGCTAATAAGTAGTCAAAATCTCCACTTATCAACTCTCCCAAACTTAAGTCTTTGCTTGTCCTCAAGCCAATAAAATAGTCCCCACCTCCACAAGTTAAAGGGCCATTACAACCAATCAAAGGTTAGTCATTCACACATCAATTGGTACCAATAATTACCAACACTACTTATGTATTATCAACAAGGCGACAAGTTAAACTTTTATGCACATACAATTCTAATGTGATACTTGAGCATCAAGAGTTGACTTTATTCATCGTGAAAGCTCGCTCTTTCATGTAGGTCATTGTGGATCCCAAATTCCTCCTCCTCTACTCTCCGTTTGCCTACTCACTTAAGAATTTTAGCACTCAATCAAAAATAATTGCGGAAGGTTCACTCATCTCTCTCAAGAAAATATCGCAAGTACGACTTTAAGTACCATAGGCTTTCCCCTCATGTAGATCACCACTAATGTAAGCTCACTCAGCTTGAAATCACGTAGGGCCTTTTCGGAATGTAATGAAGGCTTTTGGACTAAGGTTGAGTATACGATTGTATCGCAGGTTCATCTTTCCTTAAGCACTCCATTTATTTTTTGTTCTCGGCTCATGTCTTGCCAATTCTTTGAGGCACTTTCTTTTACTTGGGGAACTAGAGAGACTTAGCATCACTCTTTCTTGATCATGACATTCATTTCCTCCCTCTTTGATTTCTCCATGCTTTGTATCATTACTTTTCTTTGCATCCCTTCAACTCTACCTCTTATTCACTTTCTTTTGCATTTTTCTTTTTGTTCTTTCCTTTTCTTGCCTTTCCTTCTTATTATTTATTTTCTCTTTTTGTGCCTTGATACCTCTTTCAAGCTCCTCGTCTCTCCCCCAAACTTACGTTTTTATCCAATTGTATCACAAGAGTGTTAAGGAAAGCTCGGGTGCCAAGAGAGGGTTACAACAAACTGGTAAAGGCTTGTAACATGGTTATCAAATGAGAAAGGCTCGAGGCTCAAATGGGTTGACTAGGGATAACAACGTTGGTGGGCAATGGAAAAATTCAAGCGGGTCAAGGAAAGCCTACAAGCACTTCTCAAGTCAAGCAAAACTTAAGATTTTGCCTTGAAACACATTCGGGTCAAATTCTATACCATTCGCACGGGTACTTGGACTTGCAACAAAAACATCTCACCTCTCACGCAACTGGATTGTTAAAGAGTATAGAGTCGAGGGCCCACAATGACCATATTCAATATTGAAAATCACTATGGTTCGATTAAACTACTCGATGATTGCCTATGTCAATACCAGAGTCACAAAGTCACTAATTAGAGCTATTTCTTTCCAAAAACCTTGTTTTTAACCATAAGCACATAGTTAAGTGTGTTGGTACCAAGTGAAGCATGTTTGACTCTTCGAGCATGACTTAATTAGGTCTTTTTATTCATTACTACTACTATTATTACCTAAACACCAAAAGAGACTCAATCCCTTAAGAAGGTTGTCACGCCATCCATCTTTGGGAAGAGTCACCCGGTTCACACAAAAACTACCTTTGGAAAAAACCGTGGCATTAAGAAAACCAAAGGCTTACTAAAACACAAAAAGAAGCTATCAAATCATAAAGAAGCTACTAATTCAAAAAGAACATAGTACACTAACTAATAAGAGAACACATGTAAAGAAGCTACAAAGCAAAAACTATCATAAGCATAATGAATATACATAATGAAAGAAGATATATACATAATGAGAGAGGAAAAGAGAGAATATATACACAATAAGGAAAAAGAAGAAAATACTGTCAGTTATTACAAACCAAATGTCTCAGAATCATCAAAATATATCAAATAAACTCCACTACCCCCCCCCCGAATAAGAATAAACATTGTCCCCAATGCTTAAAAATAAGAGTAAAGGAAGGGTAAGAGTGAAGAAAATTCCCTATGGCTCCTTGGACATCTCTGTGTCCACAACAGTGTCACCGACCTTAGCCTCATCCAACCGGATCTCATCATCCTCAACTCCGGGAGTGGATGGGTTGGTGAACATCTGACGTACTGCCTCGGTAGTGTCAACAGTAATGTCTGGCTCCTCAAACTGGCCAACTGGTGTTGTATGTGCTGTAGGATCTGGGCCTGGATGGTGCTGGTCAATCAACATGTCAAATGGAATGTCTCTGGCTGCTGCAAGCTTGGTAACCTGTCTCTGGAGCTTGTCCACTGACTTCTTGGAGGCCTGGGACTTCCGCATCTTCTTCACTTCCTTGCCCAACTCTTCTATCACTGACCCATGCTGCACCAAAGTGGCCATGATTGTGTTCTGATTATCCAAGAGCTTCTTTAGAGTTTCTTTAACTGTGGGGGGAATCTGGGGTGCCGGAATGGAGGACTGTGCTGCAAAATTACTGGATATGTCATATATCTTTGCAGTAGATGTTTGCATCCAGTTGTTGAGGCTCGTCAGTGTTTGGGAGACTCACAACGCAGATAATGGAGTAGTGGGCATCGACACCGGCTTCAAAGCCGAGGTGGAACCTGTAATAGGGGCTACTGGAGGCATTGAGGTTGGAGGTGCTGCACTGGCTGAAGGCTCTGCTGACGTAGATGGCATGTCAACTGTCTGTGCAGCTACCACCGCTGGCTCACCAGACTGGCCTATGGTGGTAGTCGGCTGACCCTTTTTCTTAGGGTTGTGTGCATCCATCAATGAATACCATGAGAAGGGCTTCTTCGTTCGCACTTTCTTATCAAAATCTCTCAGCTCCACCCGTGCATCTGTAAGATATTCAGTAATGGTGTTGGGATACGGGTAGGAGGTATCAGCTTGCCTGGTGACCACAGATATGTTGGCCGATATCACGGCGCCCACATTGATCGGGTACCCGGCCATGATGGAGGCGACTAGAACTGCCCGCGGGATAGGAAGATTTATCTTATTTTGACATGGGTCAAGTCGGCTACATACAAAGGTCTGCCACCCCTTCGCCTCAAAACTCAGGGTGTTTTTGTGAATAGACACCCCTGTTGTAATCCATGGTGGTGGTGGCCCAGGAGCTACCAGAATCTCAGCTAGCCACGGGCGAGCTGCATCCCCCATTGCCAACTTCTCCAAATACTGTGCGGGCTCAACATCATCAAACCCCAAGTAGGTGTTCAACGTGTGCTGGTCAAAATGCACTTTCAGGTTCCTCACTTTCATTACCTTTGTCCCTTTCTTGATGTGCGCCACATTGGCGTAGAACTCCCGGACAAGGTATTCCTTCGCGTCCACTACACTCTGGGTGAACCACATCTACCCCTTCCTCTCTCGGAACTGCCTCAAGACTACCAGATTATACTATTCAAGATCTTTCAATTGGAACTGTCGCTCAAGAGTGAGCGACCTCACCGGCCACCACCCACGGAAGCTAGGGAAGGCAACCAAACTGACGAACCGGTCCTCCTAGACCTCTTTTTTCTTCGACCGCTCAAGGCCGGCAACTGTAGTATCTCCCCTTCGGCCATCATCTGGGATTTCATCAACTGTAGTCATTGGTGCCTCAGGGAGAGGTGCAGAGGAGGGCTCGGAGCCTGACTAGCACTTTTAGAACCCTTGGAGGTGATATGTGATGTGGAAGGCTCATTCCAGAGTTGATACCTTCTTGATGGCTTTGATTGGACAGTCGGGAGCTCTTGAACCAAGTTTCCCTATGATGCTTCCCTAGATGGGGAATAAGAACTGGATTCGGAGGGCTCTGCATTTCTCCCTCGACCAGTTGTAGCCTTCTTTGAGATTATCTTTTGGAGGGCGAGGGGTAAAGTACTCTTGCCTCGACCCCTGGAAGGTTCACCACTCCCCTTTGAAGTATCACCTCTGCCTCGAGATCTAACCATTTTCTGTACCAAGCAAAAGCACGTGTCAGTCGTAATTCAAGTGAAAACATATAAGAACACACCAGAGAGATAGTGAACAATACAATGTAAAACGTGCGTGTAAGGTAGGGGAGTGCAGTCCGCAGAATTATCATTGCGGCCGTAAACTGGGCATTGCGGACCGCACAATTTAATCTTGCGGCCGCAGAATTGGATTTGCGATCCGCATAATTGTTAGTGCGACCAAAAAATTAGATTGCGGTCCGCATAATTATCATTGCGGCCGCATCTGAGAAGCCACTAATATGCCAACTCTCTCATAACAGAGAATGGGCTGTTTTGCGGCCGCAATCAATTTTCTGCGGTCCACATATTTTCCATTGCGGTCGCACATGTGAGTCATCAAATTGACAACTCTCTGATAACAGAGAACTAGTTGTTCTGCGGCCTCGATAGGATTTCTGCGGTCCACACATTTTTCATTGCGGCTGCAGAATCATGCTTGACTAAATTACCCTAATTTCAACTTTTGCGGACTGCACAATTTCTTGTGCGACCATAGATTTCAACACAGTTACGATCAAAGTTCTAGGGTTTGCAATTTTTTTACAAATTTGACATGGTGGTAGTGTATACTAATGAAAACCTATTTACCCATTCCCCATAGATCAAGTACTAGTTGACCCACTACAGATTTAACCCCACATGGTTGTATAATTGAATTCTACTGACAATTGGCCTAAAACTAACTAACAAGTTGTAAATTAAACTAAAAATTAAAATATTCTACAAGTAATTGAGGCATACCAGATTTGAAGTAGTGCAAATGAATGATCACATATGTTGAGTGTGTGTGGCAGATGATTTACCAGATGATTTTACTGTTTGAGACTTGTGAATGCTTAGAGAGGGAAAACAAAGTAACAGTAGCCCTAGGCCTTCTATTTATACTGGACGGTTTTGACTGAGGGAAAGAGAGTTGAGTGAGGCCGCATAATTCCCATTGTGGTCTGCACTTTGTTACCTGGGGGCTCAGAAGCCCTTCTAAGTTGCGGTCCGCAGAATTGTCTATGCGGCCGCAGAATTTGTTGCGGACCGCAGATTTTGTCGTGCGACAGCACTTTGACCATTTCTCTGACAAATCAATTTCAGAGAGTTTTCATTTTCCCCTTTCTAATTATGCGGTCCGCAATGTAATCGTGTGGCCACATATCACCTTTTGATGTAGCAACCAACATTTTGTGGTCTACATAATACATTTACGGTCAGCATTGCTTTCCATACTCAGCCAATTTTCTGGGCATAATTCTTGTAAAGCACACTCATTCCTGCAACATACTTCAAAACCAGTTAGCACCAAAATAACACCTAACTACAAAAGACGAAAAGGAAAGAAAAAGAAATATGGGTTGCCTCCCAAGAAGTGCCTGATTTAATATCGCGGCACGACGCAGATTACTATCATTTGAAATGAATCACCGCCACAATGTGGCCATTTCAAACATTTCCCAGATAGTGCTAAGCCCGGTGACCATTGACTCGGAATACCTCATCATTTTTGTTCTTCAAGTCCAATGCACCAAAGAGTGTCACACCCACGACTTCAAACGGTCCACTCCATTTAGACTTTAAATTCCCGAAAAACATCTTCAACCGTGAGTTGAACAACAACACACGATCACTCTCTTTGAACTCTCTATTTCGAATGTATTTGTCATGGAGATATTTCATCTTCTCTTTGTAGAAGGATGAACTTGCATAGGCGTGGCACCGGAACTCGTCCAATTCATTCAAATGTGCAACCCGCAAGTTAGCATTTGCATCCCAATCAAGATTCAATTTCTTTAAAGCCCACATGGTTTTATGTTCAAGTTCCACCGGAAGATGAAAAGCTTTGCCAAACACTAACCGGTATGGAGACATTCCGATAGGAGTTTTGAAAGCAGTCTGATAAGCCCATAGTGCATCATCAAGCTTCTTTGACCAATCCGTCCGGTTAGCATTCACTATTTTGGACAAGATACTCTTTATCTCCTGGTTGGAGACTTCCACTTGACCCCTAGCTTGTGGATGATAGGGAGTCGTAACTTTATGAGTGACACCACACTTTCTAAGCAAAGTGTCAAAAGACTTGTTGCAAAAATGCGACCCCCATCTCTTATGATAGCCTGCAGAGTACCAAATCTTGTGAAAATACTCTTCTTAAAGAACGCCACTATACTTCTCGCTTCATTGTTGGGTAGAGTGATGGTAGGTTATAATCCCATATTTTAGTCGCTTGTTGCACTCTAATTTACGACACTTTACTTATGTTGAGCTTTAATTAGTAGTGTTTTACACTTATTGTGTGTTTTATGTCGCGTAGGAGTGATTTCGAGTTATTTAGATATTACGGAGAAAATTTGAGCTATTTGGAGCTTTGAAGTTTGAGTAGAAGCCCAAGGGATTAAACCGGGATCGAGTTCGGGGGTCGAGTACCAAGTCCGGATGTGAAAAATTGGAGAAACAAACTTACTCGAAGAAAATTACATAGCTGCGCCTCATGGGATGGTGCGGCTATGCAAAATGTGCCTAGAATATATATTGCAAATCATTCTGAAAATTGCCACAGGCGCGTCGCATGGTGCAGCGCGACATGCGGTGCGATAGTGCAAAAATGTTAGAGTATGTTCCCAATTCTGCTAAAAAAGGTATTTTCATCCGGGGTTTATTTGGGGATAGTTGAAATACACGGGAAAACACCATTTTTGGACAGATTTCGACCTAAGGAGGCTAAGGAATCTAAGGAGGAGTTGGAAGAACACAAGCACAAGGATTTCATCATTCCTTCCTCACTCAAGATCCAGGTTTGGATTGAATTTATGTTTTCCTATATTTTAGTTTCATTTGTGAAGAACTTCTCCATGTCTATGGAGTAGATCTTTGTGGGTTTTGATGGATTTGGTGTATTGATGATTGTTTGTGGATTATAACTCTATTTTTATGTATTTGAATCATTTTTGGAAGATTTAATTATTGCATTTATATTCACTTATTCTTGTAATCGAAAGAGGCATAACTTGTGATATCTTTGCATTATATTGTTGGTTGAGTTCATAGATTCTTCGAAGTAATCGAAAGAGGATAGTTGAATCATTGATTAAATTTAGTTAGGAGAATAATCGAAAGAGGTTTTCTAAAGACCGATCCACTACGCATTCTTGCATATCTTCACAAAGCTTAAATTAGTTCATATTGTAAGGTTGAGACAAGAATGGGTTGCTCTAGTGGTGAGCACCCTCCATTTTCAACCAAGAGATTGTGAGTTCGAGTCACCCTAAGAGCAAGGTGGGGAGTTCTTGGAGGGAGGGAACTGAGGGTCTATCAGAAACAGTCTCTCTACCCCAGGGTAGGGATAAGGTCTGCGTACACACTTCCCTCCCCATACCCCACTAGTGGGATTGTACTGGGTTGTTGTTGTTGTTGTTATAAGGTTGAAACTTAATCGAGAGAGGATTTTCTACTAAACATTTGTACTGATAATTAAGTGAATTCGAGAGACTCACTTAAACATTAGAAGTGAATTATCTAGAGTTAAATCCCAGACAATTATCTTGCACTTATTCCGTCAAAACCCTATTTTATCCCATTGATAACTTCCTTGCTAATCTTTGTTGCGATTGTCATTAGTCAATAGTTGTAGATTTTAGATTATTAATTATATAAATCTCAACTGTTGATCCTCCTAGATAGCAATCAAGATACAAACTATGATAATATTATTTAACTCCAATCCATATGGACAAGATATTTTAGTATACTATCTTTGACTAGCAAGCACAATTTAAGTGTGTGTTTTGCGCTCATCATAGAGCAATGGCTTCAACCCATTTAGATACATAATCAACCGCGACCAAGATGTAGGTGTTTCCACAAGAACTCACAAAAGGAACCATGAAGTCAATACCCCAAACATCAAAGATATCAATCTCCAAAATGGTAGTGAGAAGCATTTCATTCTTCTTCGAGATTCCACCGGCCCGTTGACATTCCTCACATCTTTTCACCATATCACTTGCATCTTTGTAAAGAGTGGGCCAATAGAAACCGAAACTTAGCACTTTGGCCGCCGTTCTTGCTCCGCCATGGTGACCACCATAAGGCGAAGAATGGCAAGCCTCAAGGATATCACTTTGCTCTTCGTCTGGCACACATCTTCTAATTACCCTATCCGTGCAAATCCGGAAAAAGTATGGCTCGTCCCAATAACAATCTTGACAATCCCGTTTGAGAGTCTTCCTTTAATTTGAAGAGAACTCATCCGGGATGATTCCACACACAAGGAAGTTTGCTAGATCCGCGAACCATGGCATCTCCTTCATTGAGATAGCCAATAATTGATCATCGGGGAATGAGTCATTGATGTCAAGGACATCATGCGGACTCCCCTACTCCTCCAAACGAGACAAGTGGTCAGCCACTTAATTTTCACTCCCTTTTCGATCTTGGATGTCAATATCAAACTCTTGAAACAATAGCACCCATCTCATCAACCGAGCTTTTGAATATTTCTTGCTCATAAGATAGCAAAGTGCCGCATGATCCGTATGAACAATAACCTTTGCACCCATCAAGTACGGGCAGAACTTCTCAATTGCAAACACAATGACAAGTAGATCTTTCTCCGTAACGGTGTAGTTAACTTGGGAATCATTCATGGTCTTACTAGAATAGTAGACCGGATGAAAAATCTTGTTGATGCGTTACCCCAAAACTGCTCCAACCACTACATCACTAGCATCGCATATGAGCTCAAAAGGGATACTCCAATTAGGAGTTGTGATAATGGGAGTAGTTGTCAACTTGAACTTTAGCAATTCAAAGGCTCTCATTCACTCATCATTGAAGTGAAATTTAGCATCTTTCTCAAAGAGCTTGCACAACGGGTTCACCACTTTAGAAAAATCCTTGATGAAACGCTGGTAGAACCCAGCGTGACCTAAGAAACTTCGCACGCCTTTCACCGAAATTGGAGGTGAAAGTTTAGAAATCACCTCAATCTTTTCCTTGTCGACCTCTATGCCATTCTTTGAAATTTTGTTGCCAAGGACAATGCCTTCCTCAACCATGAAATGACATTTCTCCCAATTTAGCACCAAGTTCATTTCTTCACACCTTGCCAACACTTTATCCAAATTTGCCAAGCAATCATCAAAGGAATCCCCAACCACCGAGAAGTCATCCATGAATACTTCAAGGTAGTCCTCGACCATATCCGTAAATATCGCCATCATACACCTTTGAAAGGTCATCGGTGCATTACATAAGCCAAACGGCATCCGCTTGAAAGCGAAAGTGCCATAGGGACATGTGAAAGTTGTTTTCTCTCGATCTTCCGGAGCAATAAGGATTTGGTTGTAGCCCGAATATCCATCAAGAAAGCAATAGAAAGCACGTCCGGCCAACCTATCAAGTATTTGGTCAAGGAAGGGAAGTGGAAAATGATCCTTCCTCATGACTTTGTTTAGCTTGCGATCCATACACACTCTCCACCCGGCCACCGTTCTTGTGGGAATCAACTCATTCTTTCATTGGTGAACACCGTCATGCCCCCCTTTTTAGGACACATTACACCGGAGAAGTCCACGAACTATCGGAAATAAGGTAGACAACCCCGGCATCCAACCATTTGATAATCTCCTTTTTGACCACGTCTTTCATAGCTTCATTGAATATCCTTTGATATTCAATAGATGGTTTGGCATCCTCCTCCAAGTTAATCTTGTGCATGCAAAATGCGGGGCTTATTCCCCGAATATCCACCAAAGTCCACCTAATAGCCTTCTTCCTCTTATGGAGCACCGCCAATGTAGAGTCAACCTGCACGTTAGTCAAACAAGAGGAAAGAATAACCGATAAAGTAGAAAAAGGACCAAGAAATTCATACCGAAGATATGGAGGCAATGGATTCAACTCCAAGGCAGGAGGCTCTTCAATTAAAGGCTTTGTAGGAGGAGTTTTCCTATTTTCAAGATCCAAGGAAAGTTTTTGGGGCTCATAGTTGTACGACCCCATTCCTTGTAAAAAATTCACACATTGCATAAAGCCATCCATCTCGTCATCATCAAAGTTGAGCAAGACGGCCTCCAACATATCACCCACATTAATCGTGGCACTTGTATCATCAATAATCATGTCGGTCACCAAATCCATGAAAGAACATACTTTATTGCTATTTGGTTGCCGCATAGATTTGCACACATGGAACACCACCTATTCATCACCCACCCGGAAAGTGAGTTCTCCAGCATCCACATCAACAAGAGCCTTTCCCGTAGAGAGGAAAGGTCTTCCAAGAATAATCAGCACCTCATAGTCCACTTCACAATCAAGAATAGCAAAATTCGCTAGAAGAATGAACTTATTAACATGAACCAATACATATTCAATCACTCCCAACAGTCTCTTCATTGTATGATCAGCCATTTGTAATCTCATAGATGTGGGTCTTGGTTGCCCAATTCCCAAAGTCTTGAAAACAAAATAGGCATCAAATTTATACTTTCCCCAAGATCACAAAGTGCTTTAGCAAAATCGGCACTTCCAATGGTATAAGGAATTGTGAAAGCACCAGATCTTCTAATTTAGGAGCCACCGAATGCACAATTGCACTTACTTGATGCGTGACTTTGATAGTTTCAAAATTCATCGAACGCTTATTTGTCACCAAATCCTTCATAAATTTTGCATAACCAGGCATTTGCTTAAAGGCTTCAACAAATGGAACATTTATCAAGAGACTCTTCATCATGTCAATGAACCTTTTGAATTGATTCTCGCCATTTTTCTTGGCGAGCCTTTGAGTATATGGAGGAGGTGGCTTAGGCAATGGTGCCTTAGCCTTTTGCACTACCGGTTCCGGTATGTCAATAATATGATCCCTAGACGGGTTCACTTCCTCTTGAGTCTCTTCCACAGTGTCATCAATATCAATCCGCACTTCATCATTTGCTTACACCACATTGTTCGGGATCTCTTCTTCTTCTACCACTTGCTTATCATCCATAAGTTGCCTTTGACTTGAGGTGGGTGCATTCCCACCTCTTCCACTTTTTGTATTAACGGCCGTGGCATGTCTTGTATTGTTCCCACCCTTTGGGCTTGCCACCGCGTCACTTGGTCGTGCCCCCTTAGGATGAGAATTTAAAGCTTGAGAGATTTTCCCCATTTGCACTTCTAAGTTGCGGATCGATGTGTTGTGTGAAGCAAGTTGGGCATCAGAATCGGCATTCTTCTCCATCATTTGCTTAAACATGTTCTCAATATGACCCATTTCTTTTGTCACGACCCAAACCGAGGGGCTGTAACGAGTGTCAGAGTGCTACCTATCGAACACCCTTAAGCATATATCTAAGATATAAACATGAAACAAGTGTAGGTCATGCCTAACGTCTGGAAATAAACTACTGATTCATATGAACAACATACGTGGGAAAATATTCCCAAAAGACATACATACATACATACATACATACATACATATATATACTGGGTCCCGTCATAACCATATGTATATAAACGTATCGTACCAAAACTGAATAGCAGCTCCGGATCAAATAGAGCACACCAACTCTCGTTGAGCAAGGATCCTAAGATGGGGGACCGTCAGCCTGTCTACCTGCACCTGCGGCATAAAACGCAGGCCCCCAGGCAATAGGGGCTTCAGTATGAATAATGTACCGAGTATGTAAGGCATAAAAATTAGTATATAACACACATTAAAGAAACATGGACTAAAAGACTCACCTTGTAAGTCTGAATAGATCTGTGAATCATGAAACATTTATAATGTCATGCATATGTGTATAAATTTCATATCATGCATAGGTATATGCGTACATAACATCATCAAGCCTCTGAGGGCATCCCATCATATCATCTCAGCCTCTGTGGGCGCAATCATAAATGTATACCAGCTGATCAAGTGGTGGTGCGTATATAATACCATAACCTTTCCCCCATACCCCATATACATATACTATACACGTATATAACGCCATCTGGTCATGGGTCAATATACATGTATAAATGGATGCAATGCATAATGAAGTAAGTCAATAATATCTCTCGGGATGTCATGTGACCCATGAACAGATAATATGAAAGTAGGAAATATAGGGAATCCAGAACAGAGGAACCCCTAGTACTTCTATGAATAGAGTCATTTATGAAAGTTCAGCGTTTGCACGTTTCATTTGTACCATATGTATCATGCCAAAAGGAAAAAATGGATAGACTTAATATACCTCAAGTCGTCAATGCAACTCAACAACAAGCTTATGAAAACTAGCGCGCCAACCCTATAACAAAGAAATACGTGTACAACTTAGATGACAGTGATATATCACGTATCTCAAATGATAACTCTATTATAAAATAAAACGGGCAGCATTTCCCCTGATTTCACTGCTCCCTCAAGCCTACTATAGGCGAGATACAAACACAATACAATTAGCAACTCAAAAACCACCCAACAACAATTCGGGACATTCAATACAACAAAACCCCCAAATATACCATAACATATCCAATCAATAAGTTCTCAATTAACCTGAAATTGCAACAACGAGCGACCAACCTACTACCCTACCACATGTGGACTACAAAACAGTCCACTAAAAGTGAAATAAATCGAACTCACGACTTCCGATCACTGTCCCCTGAGTTCTAAATATTAGGAAATGAATTTATAAACCTTCCTTGATAATTAAACACTTAAATACAGAAATTAGGCATTTTAGTAACTATTAAATACATTCCAAAACTCAAACTACAAAGAAAAAGAGAGGTGATATAGTGATACTTACATCGTAAGGATCGTTCTGATGGTATCGCTTCTCGATTTCGTACCCGGGATGTTAATATTCTTTGAAACACTATTAGAGAGCTCAAGGATAGGGTTTATGGTGTTCTCTAGTTGGGTTCTATGTAAAAATGAAGAGAGAGACGAGTTAAGACATATATATCAACTTTTGAAAAGTCAAAGAGGTGCTAGCTTGTCATCTTCTCATTCATCCATCTTCTGACGCTTATATCTTTTTATCCAGATCTCGTATGAATGAACGGTTAAGAGAATTAGAAACTACATTCCAAGACCTTAAATTTGGTATATAATATGTCCCAAAAAGACCTCATATAGCTCACGAAATGTATTTCTCAAAAAGCTCTATTATAAGGCAAATCCTTAATCAGTTTTTCCGCAACTTAAATTCGATTGTTTTCAAACTTTATATTTTCTATCCAAACATCATATATAGTAATATTATGACTTTAAAATCATATAAATCAAGATTAACAAGTCTTATATTCATTATACGTCACCTTGGGCGCACAGGGTGTAACAATATTCCCCCTTAGAAATATTCGTCCTGGAATGTTAAACTCCCAGAGATCTATAGAAACAGTTTTTGGCAGAGTCTCATCTATAACGGTACTACTACTAACCTGTCAGATAGAAAACCCAACAACACAAAGCCACATAGGTCCACAATCATCAATAACACTAATGGCCTCACATGACCAATGACAATAACATAAGAATTAAGTACCATATACGTACCTAAAGGTTGTGATGTCTCAGTCTGAGCCTCCTCTGGAAGCGGAAACAAGTGAGGATACCTAGACTTTATGTCTTCTTCAGCTTCCCAAGTCATCTCCTCTACATTCTTGTTCCTCCAAAGTACTTTAACTGAAGCTACGTCCTTAGTTCTCAATCTCTGAACTTATCTATCTAGTATAGCAATGGGAGCTTCTCCATATGATAGTTGCTCTGTGATCTGAATATCCTCAACTGGAACGACTCTAGAAAGATCTCCAATACACTTGCGGAGCATAGACACATGAAACACTGGATGTACTGACTCCTAGTTGGAAGGCAAGTCTAACTCATATGCTACCTGGCCTACTCTGCGTATGATCTTATAAGGTCCAATGTACCGAGGGCTAAGCTTTCCTTTCTTACCAAATCTCATAGCGCCTTTCATTGGTGATATCTTTAGGAATACCCAATCATCTACCTAAAACTCCAAGTCTCGTCGTCGATTATCTGCATAGG
The DNA here is from genome assembly GCF_000390325.3 of Nicotiana tomentosiformis. Lineage (NCBI taxonomy): Eukaryota > Viridiplantae > Streptophyta > Magnoliopsida > Solanales > Solanaceae > Nicotiana > Nicotiana tomentosiformis. The sequence continues at coordinate 30,055,681 of NC_090816.1, read as the reverse complement.
ACTTCTTACGACTCTGAGCTGCTAATAGCCTTTCCCGTATAAGCTTAATCTTCTCAACTGCCTGTTGTACCAACTCTGGTCCTAATAACTTAGTTTCCCCATCCTCGAACCATATGATAGGTGACCTACACTTCCGTCCATAAAGTGCTTCATATGGAGCCATCTGGATGCTTGAATGATAGCTATTATTATATGCGAACTCAATAGTGGAAGATGATCATCCCAGCTACCCCTGAAGTCCATCACACAAGCCCGTAGCATATCCTCCAGTGTCTGAATAGTACGCTCCACCTGACCATCTGTCTGGGGATGAAATGTTGTACTAAGACTTACTTGAGTCCCCAATCCTTTTTGGAAGGACCTCCAGAAATTAGCTATAAACTGAGCACCTCTATCTGAGATAATAGATATAGGGACACCATGAAGTCGCATTATCTCCTTAATGTAAAGCCTTGCATAATCCTCTACTGAATACGTAGTCCTGACAGGCAGAAAATGGGTTGATTTTGTAAGTCTATCACTAATAACCCATATAGAATCGAACTTACGCTGGGTACGAGGTAATCCTATGATGAAATCCATATTAATCACTTATCATTTCCAAGTCGGAATCTCTATGATTGCAATAATCCACTGGGTTTTTGATGCTCAATCTTATCCTGCTGACAATTAGGGCACTGATCAACAAACTTTGCTATATCCTTCTTCATTATGTTCCACTAGTATATTCCTCTGATATCATGATACATCTTTGTCGCTCCTGGATGAATAGAATAATGAGAATAGTAAGTTGCTGCCATAACCTACTGGCGCAACCCTGCCATATTAGGAACACATAATCGACCTCGATATCTGAGGACTCCATCTCCTGTAATCTCAAATAGTGTATTCTCCTTTTTAGGGAATGTATCTCTGTAATGAGCTAGCACAGGATCCTCATACTGGCGTTCCTTCACTTCAGTTACTAAAGAGGATCTTGTCGTGTCCTGAATAGTAACTCCGGTATCACTTGAGTTCAGTAATTGAACTCCAAGACTAGCTAGCTGATGAATCTCATGGGCTATCCCACACTTCTCTGGCTGTAAATATGACAGGCTACCCATAGATCTACGGCAGAGGGCGTCGGCTACTACATTCGCCTTCCCCAGATGATATAAAATATCTATGTCATAATCTTTCAGTAGCTCCAACCATCTCCTTTGGCATAAATTCAATTCCTTTTGCTTGAAGATATATTGAAGGCTCTTATGATTCATATAGATATCAACATGAATACCATACAAATAGTGCCTCCACATCTTTAGTGCATGAATCATCGCGGCTAATTCTAAACCGTGGGTCGGGTAATTCTTCTCGTGCTTTCTTAGTTGTCTAGAAGAATAAGCTACAACCTTACCATACTGTATCGGTACACAACAAAATCCAATGCCCAAAGTGTCACAATAGATAGCATAACCATTAGTACCCTCTGGGAGTGTCAGAATCGGTGCTGAAGTTAATCTGTCCTTCAGTGCCTGGAAACTCCACTCACAAGCATCAGTCCACTGAAACTTAGTTGCCTTCTGAGTCAACTTTGTCAATGGTGTTGAAAGAGAAGAAAAACCCTCTACAAATCTCTTGTAATAACCTGCCAAACCCAGGAAGCTACGAACCTCCGTCTGTGTCGTGGGTCTAGGCCAAGTTTTCACTTCCTTAATCTTCCGTGTATCAACCCGGATACCCTCACCTGAAATAATATGTCCAAGGAAAGTTACAGAATTCACATTTGGAGAATTTTGAGCACAACTTCCATTCTTGTAGAACTGTGAGCACAGTATGCAAATGATTTGCATGCTCAGCCTCTGAACTAGAATAAACCAAAATATCATCTATAAATACAATCACGAACAGATCGAGAAAGGGTCTGAACACACGGTTCATCAAGTCCTTGAATACTGCTGGGGTATTGGTCAAATCGAATGACATAACACGAAACTCAAAGTGCCCGTATCTGGTCCTGAATGTTGTCTTTAGAATATCTTTCTCTCTAACCCTTACCCGATGGTACCCTGACCTCAAGTATATCTTCGAGAAACACCTGGAACCATGCAACTGATCAAATAAATCATCAATCCTCGGGAGCGGGTACTTATTCTTGATCGTCGCCTTATTCAACTGTCTATAATCAATACACATACGCAAGGAACCATCTTTCTTTCTCACAAACAACACATGTGCTCCCCACGGTGATGTACTGGGTCTGATAAAGCCTTTTTCAAGCAAATCCCTCAATTGTTATTTTAACTCTCTCAGCTCTGCAGGTGTCATTCTATAAGGAGGAATAGATATCGGTTGCGTATCTGGTAATATGTCAATAGAAAACTCAATCTCCCCCTCTGGCGGAAGGCCTGGAAGCTCATCGGGAAACTCATTAACCACCGGGATAGATTGAAGGGTCATTGACTCTGCCTTTACATCCAGTACCCGAACTAAGTGAAAAATATAGCCCTTTATGATCATCTTCCTTGCCTTGAGATAGGAAATAAACCTACCTCTTGGCGATGCAGTATTACCTTTCCACTCCAGAATTGGCTCCCCTGGAAACTGCAACCGAACCATTTTTGATCTACAATCAACGTTAGCATAACAAGAAGTCAACCAATCCATACCCATTATAACATCAAATTCCACCATATCTAACTCAATCAGGTCTGCTACTGTAGAACGACTATGAAATGCTACTATACAGTCTTTATATACCCGTCTAGCTATCACTGGATCTCCAACAGGTGTAGATACCTCAAAAGGTTCAATCAACTCAGGTTTTATCCCAAACTTACTAGCAACCAACGGAGTGTCGTACGATAAGATGGAACCTGGATTAATAAATGTATATACATCATATGAGGAGACTGATAATATATATGTAACAACATCAGGTGATGACTCATGATCCTGTCGACCCGCTAAGGCATAGATACGGTTATGAGGACCGCTCGAACTAGATGCTCCACTTCTGCCTCTACCACGACTAGCTGGTGCATGTGGACCTTACCCATGGGGGCGTACTGATGATGACGAACTGGCTATAGATCTCGCTAGCTGAAACTTACCTGCACCACCTCTCGTCGGAACATCTCTCATAACATGGCCTGAATAACCACAAGTATAACAAACACCCAACCCTACAAGGCACTGCCTGGCATGTTGCTTACCACACTGAGCACATAGTGGCAAGGGTGGCCTCATTTGACTTGACTCACCCCTATACTGAGAACTAGAGGCCTTGGAACTTTGACTGGGTCCTGAATATGTAGAATAATCAAATATCCAACCGGCAAACTGAGGGGGTGCACTAGCCGATGGCTAGGCTGGATACCTCGGGTACTGCTGTCTATGACCACCTCGAATCTCACCAAAAGGACCTGAAAATGTCGCTCTCTTACTCTGGCCCCTATCATGCTCACGATCGGCCCTCTGCTTCTACTTACACTCCTCTACACCCTAAGCGTATGCCTGAATACGAGAAATATGAATGCCTGGATGAAGTGAGACCGACATACAGTCAACAAGCAGGTACGACTCCAACCCCATCACAAACCGGTGAATCCGATCCTCCCTCTTAGCTACAATAGTGGGAGCATACCTAGCCAAAGAATCAAACTAAAGGTTGTACTCCCGAACACTCATATTACCTTGTCGAAGGGTCAAGAACCTATCAACTCTGGCCCGTCTAAGCTCTGGTGGCAAATAATGATGAAGAAAAGCCTATGTAAACTCCTGTCATACTGCTAGAAGGGCATCCTCACCTCTAGACAACTCCCAATACTCGTACCAATTAACTGCAATATCTCAAAGTCTATAGGAAGCTAGCTCAACTGACTCGGTTGCAGTGGCCTTCATTCCCTTAAAGTCCTCTGCATCCTATCAATAAATACCTGAGGGTCCTCATTTGGATCTGCTCCAGTGAATATCGGAGGGTCCAAATTAATGAAATCACGAACCCTCGCACTGATGGTCCTATATGCATGACCAATACCTACTTCCTGGCGTTGAGACTATGCGGCCACTAATCGATTCAATAGCTGAATAACATCTCTCATCTCCTAACCTGGTGCATCTGGCTGAGGAGTTGGAGGTACTGGAGCGGGCGCTGGAGCTGGTGCCCCTCGGATCTCCTCTGGAGAGGGTAGGGTATGTGAAGTCTGAGATGGAGTCTCACTATATGACTCTCCCTGAGCCATGGTAACTCGTGGCGCTCGACTTGTAGTCTCATCATCCACGGACTTGCCCTTCTGGGTGGCTGTAGCCTTCTTGGGCATCGCTGAAAATATAACATATCGTTAGAAAAATGAATTCTTATATCGCACGATCTAAGATAAGAAGGGAGGGTAACATCCTATATGTCCTGCAACTTCCTATTTATAAGTGTGGTGCACAACACACTCAAAAACAAGACTCTACTAGACACGGTCTATAGAGAACCCTAAGATGGAACTGCTCTGATACCACTTTTGTCACGACCCAAACCGAGGGGTTGTGACGAGTGCCCGAGTGCTACCTATCGAACACCCCTAAGCATATATCTAAGACATAAACATGAAATAAGTGTAGGTCATTCCTAATATCTGGAAATAAACTATTGATTCATATGAACAACGTACGTGGAAAAATAAGCCCAAAAGACATACATACAAATATATATATATATATATATATATATATATATATATATATAAACTGTTTATGACTGTAGGGCGAGCCGGCAAATCCATATTCTATCCAACTATACATGACTGTCTACAGACCTCTAACATAGTGTACAACTGTATAGAGGACGGGAATGGGCTCCGTCATACCCATATGTATATAAAAGTATCGTACCAAAACTGAATAGCAGCTCCGGATCAAATGGAGCACACCAACTCTTGCTGAGCAAGGATCCTAAGATGGGGGATCGTCAGCCTGTCTACCTGCAGCATGAAATGCAGGCCCCCATGCAATAGGGGCATCAGTACGAATAATGTACCGAGTATGTAAGGAATAAAAATTAGTATATAACACACATGAAAGAAACATGGAGTAAAAGACTAAACTTGTAAGTCTGAATAGATTTGTGAATCATGAAACATTTATAATGTCATGCATATGTGTATAAATGTCATATCATGCATAGGTATATGCGTACATAACATCATCAAGCCTCTGAGGACATCCCATCATATCATCTTAGCCTCTATGGGCGAAATCATAAATATATACGAGCTGATCAGGTGGTGGTGTGTATATAACGCCATAACCTTTCCCCATACCCCATATACATATACTATACATGTATATAACGCCATCTGGTCATTGGTCAGTATACATGTATAAAAGGATGCAATGCATAATGAAGTAAGTCAATAATATCTCTAGGGATTTCATGAGACCCATGAACAGACAATATGAAAGTAGGACATATGGGGAATCCAGAACAGAGGAGCCCCTAGTACTTCTATGAATAGAGTCATTTATAAAAGTTCAGTGTTTGTACGTTTCATTTGTATCATATGGATCATGCCAAAAGGAAAGAATGGATAGCCTTAACATACCTCAAGTTGTCAATGCAACTTAGCAACAAGCTTATGAAAACTAGTGTGCCAACCCTATAACAAAGAAATACGTGTACAACTTAGATGGCGGTGGTATATCACGTATCTCAAATGATAACTCGATTCTAAAATAAAACGGGCAACATTTCCCCTGATTTCGCTGCTCCCTCAAGCCTACTATAGGCGAGATACAAACACAATACAATCAGCAACTTAAAAACAAACCAATAACAATTCGGGACCTTTAATACAACAAAACCCCCCAAATATACCATAACATACCCAATTAATAAGTTATCAATTAACCTGAAATTGCAACAACGAGCGACCAACCTACTACCCTACCACATGTGGCATTTCTCCACGCCCTTCATCCTTCTGAACTCCATAAATCAGCAGCACAATAGGCCAACACGAGTGGACTACAAAACAGTCCACGAAAAGTGAAATAAATCGAACTCACGACTTCCGATCACTGTCCCGTGAGTTCTAATTATTAGGAAATAAATTTATCAACCTTCTTTGATAATTAAACACTTAAATACAGAAATTAGGCATTTTATTAACTATTAAATACATTCCAATACTCAAATTACAAAGAAAAAGAGAGGCGATATAGCGATACTTACGTCGTAGGGATCGTTCTGATGTTATCGCTTCTCGATTTCGTACCCGGGATGTTAGTATTCTTTGAAACACTATTAGAGAGCTCAAGGACAGGTTTTATGGTGTTATCTGGTAGGGTTCTATATAAAAATGAATATAGATACGAGTTAATACATATATATCAACTTTTGAAAAGTCAAAGAGGTGCGAGCTTGGCACCCTCTCATTCGCCCATCTTCCGACGCTTATATCTTTTTATTCGGATGTTGTATGAATGAACGGTTAAGAGCATTAGAAAATACATCCCAAGACCTTAAATTTTGTATATAATATGTCCCAAAAATACCTCATATAGTACACGAAATTCATTTCTCAAAAAGCTCTGTTATAAGGCAAATCTTTAGTCGGTTTTTCTGCAACTTAAATTCGATTTTTCCCAAACTTAATATTTTCTATCCAAACATCATATATAGTCATATTATGACTTTAAAATCATTTAAATAATTATTAACAAGTCTCATATTCATTATACGTCACCTTGGGACGCACATGGTGTAACATCATTGTTAGAAGAACTAGGACCGTGAGAAGGATAAGGAGGTGGGTTGCTCGGTTGTTGATACATCGGGGGCCTTTGAGAACCCGACCCCCGATTTACTTGATTGTTATTCCACCTGCCTTGATTGTTACCTCCCCAATTTCTTTGGTTATTGTTGCTATGCCAATTCCCTTGATTATCGCCTCTACTCCAATTGCCTTGATTGTTGTTGTTATTCCAATTGCTTTGATTGTTTCCAACACTCCAATTACCTTAAGTGTGAGAATTTCAATTTCCTTGATTATTTTAAGGTCTCCATTGTTGTTGGATTGGGACTTGGAAGTTGTTTATTTGCCCTTAAAAGTTAATAGTCATAACCTTTTGTACAAAACTCCAAATGATGAATGGTTTAACTTTCTGAAAACTAGACTCCAAGGACTATAACTTTTATTTGTTTCTCATCTCCCAATTCCTTATATATTCCGAGATATAAGCTTCCAAAACTATCCCTATGCAATAGAGATTTCCAAACTCTTCCCAGATAGTTTATAGTATATCCACCATAACTCTTTGTACATACCTCCAAATGACAAATGGTTTACCTCTATGAATACTAGATACAAAGGGCTACAACTTTTATTTTTAGATCATCTTCAAATTCCCTATAGATTGCGAGATATGAGCTTCCAAAGTTGGGTCAGTGCGGCAGGAGTTTCCTCTACGCGATCGCGAAAAGTCTTCCGCAATCGCGATTCACATTGTCGAAATAGCAAAATTGCTCTTCGCGATCGCGACCGTTTGTCCGCGATCGCGATGCATACCTCTGTGGCCAAAAATCAGCAACTAAAAATAATCTAGAAATGGTCCAAAACCACCCCAAAACTCACCCGAATCACTCGGTACCCCGTTCGAGCATACCAACAAGTCTCAAAACATATTGCGGACTTAGTCAAAACCTCAAATCACATCAAACAACGCTAAACCACGAATTATACCCCAATTCAAGTTTAATGAAACTAAAAAAATTTAACTTCTACATTCGACGCCGAAACCTATCAAATCAAGTCCGATTGACCTCAAATTTTGCACACAAGTCATAAATGACATAACGGACCTATGAAAATTTTCAGAACTGGATTCCGACCCCGATATCAAAAAGTCAACTCCCCGGTCAAACTTCCAACTTAAACTTCCTATTTTCGCCATTTCAAGCCTAATTCCACTACGGACTTCTAAATAATTTTCCGGACAAGCTCCTAAGTCCAAAATCACCATACAGAACTATAGGAACCGAAGGAACTCCATTCCGGAGTTGTCTTCACAAAGTTCCGGCTACGGTAAAAATTCTAAGATTTAAGCTTCCGTTTTAGGGACTAAGTGTCCCAAATCACTCCGGATCATCTGATAACCAAATTCAATCACGCACGCAAGTCAATACACATAATACGAAGCTGCGCAAGACCTTATGCCGTCGAACGGGACTTAAATTCTCAAAACGACTGACTGGGTCGTTACATTAAACTTTTTATATCATTCTGAAACTGTTTTTTCTAGCTTGAATTTGGGGATACGACTGAATTACAATGTCAAAATTAGCGATAATGCTTCAGCACAATGGTCAATGGGATAGCTTCGAAAGATATATAAATTTTGATGTTGACGGAATTATAATCAATGAAGATTCAACTTATAGTGCTTTGAATGCCGCAATTGCAGAACACCTATTGATAGATACTTCTGTAAAAATTATCGAGATCAAATATAGAGTGAATGAACGGTGTCCTCCAATGGAAATTCGCAACGATATGGGTGTGCGAGTGTATATAGAGATGAAAAAGGATAACAAAGATATAGGAATGTATCCGCTTTGTATAACAGTAAATGATTTCGATTTGTAGTGGAGTTCCTCGAATGCTAGCATAATTGCAGGTTTGGACTATTTTTTACATCCTGGTATTTTTGTAAATTCAATTGTTCTATAAATTTACTACATGAAAGTTGTTAAGAACTGTTAAAATTCAAATTCATGTGTCTAAAAACAATTATAGTACAACTGTTACATAGTAATTTCTGCTGAAAATTTCGAACAATACTACAATTTCAAAAATTATTCATAGTTTGTTTACTCTGTAAATTTTGTAACAAAAAAAAAATACAATTTCATACACATTTTTCATTCAAATATTAAACACCTTAATATACAAAAGTTTAAAGTACTATACTTTTAAATGAATGCATGTATTTGTGATTATGGTAATAGTAATCTGGTACAATTATCAAGCAAATATAACACATTTGGAGAAGTATCAGAAGCAGACAAGTTGATTGATATGCCAACATCCCCAATAATTGTGGAGTATGAAAGTATAATTATCACAAAACATACACCAAAAAAATTAAAGTAAGCCAAGTTTACCAAGACAAGCAAACAATTATTAGTTGTATGAAGCACTATGTTGTCATGAATAAGTTCCAGTTTAGGGCGAAAAGGTCTAGTGCAAGAAGGTAAGAACATTTTATATATCATAAGCATATTATTTATAAGTTGTAATTTTTATGTATATAAATTGTATATAATTTGTTTAGAACATTTTATTGTACATCAACAACCTGCTGTCTTCATGATAAATATTCATAACATTATCATTATTTTAATCCTGTAGCTACTGCCTCATATGTGTCGGTGACAATTATACATGGCACTTTATGTCCACAAGTATAAATGAATCAACACTATTTAAGGTTAGAAAATTCAACACCATGCATACACGCTCATTGATGAACAATACATTTATACAACGTAAAGCTACTGCCATGGTAGTTGGCAGCATTGTTGTGCCAAAATATACAGATACTAAGATAATATATACACCAAAAGACATACAAACAAACATGTTGTCAGAACATAGTGTGAACTTAACGTACATGCAAGCCTGGAGAGCAAAGGAAAAGGCTATGCAATTTTTGAGAGGTCATCCTGCTGAATCATACAGTCGCATGCCGAGTTACTTGTATATTTTGGAGACTTATTCGGGGTTAGTAGTGAAATTACAAAAGACTCAAGATGAATGTTTCTTATATGCATTTGTTGCTCTAAATACGTCCACAAGGGTTGGGAGTATTATAAGCTGATGTTAGGCTAAAAATCCATGTTTTCGCATGTAATTTGCCTTGCATTATACCTCAATGTTATTAACTTTGGTGTAAATATTTATAACTCGAGCTTAATAATAGTGTTTATATGTATAGGAGTCAATTTGAAGTGATTTTGCAAGCTTGCATGAAAAGTGAAGTAAAAACAGAAGAATTTGGAGGGAGTATGATTTTGGTGCCCAGGTTGGTGCCCAGGTTGGTTCCAGGCACCAACCAAAACGCCAAAGGCAGAATAGTGGAAACTTTCGGCGTCCTAATTGGCGCCAGGCGCCAAGCGAGATGGCTAAGGGCGGATTTCATCCTAATTTTGCTAGGACTTAGTAGTTCCAATCCTACATGCCCCCAACATGTATAAAAGAGGTTCTAAACCTATTTCTTAGAGGGGAGACATTATTGGAGAGGCAAGACGGCTACGAGAACACTGGGAAGCAACGAATCACAAGAGTTTTCTCTTTCGTTCTTCCTTAATCTATATTTTAATGCATTCAATTATTATCATGATTGATAGTATGGTTATGAGTAGCTAAACTTTCTCATCTAAAGTTTGATGGAACCTTTTGAAGGATGATTTTTTTGTTGCATTTTATATAATCGAGCCGTTGGATTTCTCCACTTATTTAACTACTTGTTTATTGTTGTTGATTGAATGACCATCAATTGACTGTGCCTATTTAGTATGTATTGCTTGGAAAAGGGTACATATTTAGATAGTTGTTGAACAGCATCACTCCTAACGTATATGAGAAATCAATACGGAGGGTTTAAAGGTGGGATTAGGAATAACGAAACCTTGGTGCGATCTTAGTGAGTGGCGAATTAGTTCCAGCTAGTGTAGTTTGGAAGAATATATCTAGTGAATTGTAGTAGCTGCTCTGAAGATAATTACAACACCCGAAGTACTCACAATCGGTAGAGAATACTTAGGCGAAATTACAGAAAACATAGCGGGAAGGATTCTGACAATTGGAAAAATTATAACTCTAGACCTCCTTAGTTTTGTCTCAAATTTCATCCTTGTTAGTGATAATTTTACTGCTTTATAATAGTTGTTAATTAATTAGTTAGAAATAAACATTATAATCTTTATAATTAGAAAATTGTTTGGACTTGTGTTTCTTAGCAATATTGAACAACTATAGTTAAGACTTAGTTCTCTGTGGGATTCGACTCTGGACTTGTAAATCGGATTATATTTGCAACGACCGCTTAGTCCTTTTTATAAGGCACAGTTGGGCGTGATCAAATTTTGGCGCCATTGCCGAGGACCTAACAGTGTAGTTGTAGCTGTACATATTACTAGATTTAAAGTCTGATTTTGCTTTTTAGTATTTGAATCTTTTTTTATTTTAGTTTTACTGATTGATTTGAGAAATATGGCATCTTGGAATTATGAGAGTTTTCATGTTGGCAATTCTACTTTTGATCTTCCTCATGCATATTGTGGAGGAAACCACTCGAGCCAAAATTATCAATATATTCCCGAGAGTGAGTTATGTGCACCAACTCAATCTCATGTGTGGAATGTGTGTGATATGTGTGGTGGTCAAGATGATCACTTTTATGGTTGTGCTTACATTTCTTATCCTCCCCCACCCCTTATTATGATAGTTCTACTTTCACTTGTGAAGTTACTAGGAATAAAGAACCTAGGGATGCTGACCTAAAGGAGATCAAGGATATGTTAATGTGCCTTGTGGAACAAAATAATAAGACACAATTACAGATACTAAGGCAAGAGGCAACTATTCACAACTTGAAGGCTCAAGTGAGTCAAGTGGTCGAAACTTTGAATGTTCGACAAGTCAATATGATGGATAGTAGCAAACAACAATGTGAATTAGAGTCAGCAGTTGGCACTCGGATAGAGGAGATCAGAGTAGAACACCAACAACCTAGCCAACTAGAATTTGAGGATGCTGATGTTGAATGCGTGATACTAGAGTCAACCGAGGACATTGAGGATAAATATTTAGTTGACTCTAGTGTCATTGGTGTAGAGGATGTTGAACATCTCGAAGTTCAAGTATTTGAGCGTGTTGGACCTCATTCCAAATACTTCTCTACATTGCGTCCGAATGGTGAAATGGAAATTGACTTGTATGAGCCAATACAAGAGTCAAAGGAATGGGTAGATAAGCCCTACATTCTGAAAATTTTAAGCCCATCTAGGCAAGGTCGCACTCCTCGGTTGAAAGCCAAAAAGTGCATAAAGAATCATTTAATTTTTAGTTTGCAAGAATTTACACCATCCCAAGAGAATGATCATAAAGCAGAATCAAAACTTGGGATCCAATTCATAAGTTCGAAGTGGAGGCAGAAAGTGATTCACGTCGTGCCACGATGTTAAATTAGGCGCTTGTTGGGAGGCAACCCAACTTTACTGCTTTTTTTTTAGTTTTTTTTATTTGTTTATTTTTTTCATTGTGTTATTTTTGTATTGTAGTTTTTTTTATTTTATAGGAGCATGGAAAATAAATCCATTGGAAGAAAGCAAAAGTAAACTAGATGGTTGGAACTAAGTGTGAGGTACCCGCACGAAGGACTAAGCTTGGGAGAAGTCTGAGTATCCATGAGTTGCTGATGCTTCGGCCTTTGTCCTACGAGGGAGTTTCTGTCACCCTCTTGTTATTTATGGTGTGCATGGGGGACAATGCACAATTTTAAGTGTGGGGTGAGGAGATTATTTAGGTAATTTTCTATGATATTTTAATTGTGTTAGTTTAGCTAAAAGAATAATTCTTTGGACTTTTCCTGACGATGGATCACTTGGACAGCTTTCTTGAGGGATATTTTTTATTTATTTAGTCGTTGGTAGATAATAATCCCCTTTGATTTTTATTTTGGCATCGGTTCTTTTCCCGAGGATGTAACTTGAACCGGGTAGTTTTGTTTTTTTTTTCTTTTTATTTTTAGGAAATCGAGGGAAGAAAACTTGAGTGCTCTTATGTGCCTTTTGACCTGTTGATGCTAACATAGTTAGGCCTTAGCATGTAAATTACCTTTCTATCATGTTTTAATGATACTTGATGCTGTGAAAGATTGAATAGCCTGTCTGTGACGCTTTCTCTCAGTTACTTGACTCATTGTTCATGTAGTGCTTTATTGCTTAATACTTCTTGACTTTGTGATTACTTGCCTAAACTTGAGAGTTGAAATGGAACCGTCTGACTGGGGTCATGTGCAATGTGTGATGTGACGTTTTGATTACATTCTATGTTATCCTGTGTTTGTCTAGAACTTGCCATGTCTGTTAGTCGAAGCGAAATAAGTGAGCTTTGGGAGTCTAGGAGATGATTTAGGTATTTCTTTGATTGTCCATTGAGCTATTACGCCACCATAAATTAAATTATCCTTAGATAGCCCATTTGAGCCTATAAGCCTTTTCTTTGGCACCCACTTTACAAACAAATTCCCTTTTTGTCCTTAATTAAATCTTGTTGAACATTTACCTCCGAGCGCACTTAAGTCGCTAGAAGAGTAAGGTGAGAGTTGGGATAGCTTTTAAGTAGAACTATAGAAAGGTCAAAAGATGCATGTATGTTTTGGAAGATCATTAGTCGGGCAACCTAAAATTGTGGAGAGTGTTAAAGAAAAAGAAAAGCAAAGAAAATACAAAAATAAAAATAAAAAATAGAAAGAAAAAAAAGAGAAAAAAAATAGTAGATAGAAAATACACCTCCTATTCATCAGGATTCGGGCTAGTGAATGCAGAGTTGTGCTTAAAGAAAAGGGCCAAGTTGTATATGGTTTTGTGGTATTGCTTGAATTGGTCATGAAAAGTGTGTAGTGGAAAGTTAAGTGTAGTGTATTAAGGTGCTTAGGAGGGTGAGTCACTATATCCAAAAATATATTCTACCCGTTCTTTAGCCTACATTACAACTCGTAAAGACCTAATTGATCTTAGACTTTGCGAGCTTAGATTAGTGGAGATATACACCACGGGAAAGCATATGGTACAACCACGGGATGCGTATGAATTTCTTTGTGAAAGTGAGTGATCCTTTGTTCATATATGTGATATCCTTAAATTATATTCAAATACATATTTTAATGTGCGGACGAAATACCCTCGTATTCTTTGGTAAGGCACATGATTCCATGACAGATATGTGACGTTATTAAACATCTCTTATTGGGTGAGTGCACGAGTTGAGAGTGCTTATTGGCGACGAGTCGGTCTTTGAGGTTGGGTGGTTATAGGCATGTTGTTTGAGTGTTTTTAATTGTCACTAATATTCCCGCATGTGAAAGTTGGGAAAGGTATGAATGTGTATGCAAGGACTTAATTGTAGGTATCAACCATGGTCATAGGTGTAATCTGTTGAATTGCCAAATGTTCCTCCATTGTATGATGTCTTGCGTGAATTGTTTGGTTAGAAAGGTTTTAGGTTGCTCGAGGACGAGCAAGAGCTTAAGTGTGGGGTGGTGATGTTAGGCTAAAAATCCATGTTTTCGCATGTAATTTGCCTTGCATTATACCTCAATGTTGTTAACTTTGGTGTAAATATTTGTGACTCGAGTTTAATAATAGTGTTTATATGTGTAGGAGTCAATTTGAAGTGATTTGACAAGCTTGCATGAAAAGTGAAGTAAAAACAGAAGAATCTGAAGAGAGTATGATTTTGGTGCCCAGGTTGGTGCCAGGCACCAACCAAAATGACAATGTCACTACCCAAAATCCATTAAAGGTCGTGATGGTGCCTAACACCACTGTCAGACAAGCCAACAATAAAAGTTTAACTTAATTACTCATTTTAGTACTTTTGAAATCGTAAATTTCCTTCAATTAAATAATCAGAAATAAAATTTACAGAGTAAATGATAATATTTTCCCAACTACAATACTGAACAACTCATAAGTACCCCCAAAACCCGGTGTCACAAGTGCATGAACATCAACTAAGAAGTAAAATAAAATATAACATCTGTCCGGAATACAAATTAGACAGGAAAAGTACAAATAACCCTGGAGAAAACTCTGCTGACTGTGGATCGTAACCTGAAATGCAGCTTGCGGCAAGTCCCCGCATCATCCGTGCCTCCATGCCCAAAGGACCAACAGACATAAAAGTACCTGCACAAAAATGTACAACAAGTATAGTATGAGTACGTAAATCAACGTGTACCCAGTAAGTATCTAGCCTAACCCCGGAGGAGTAGTGACGAGGGGTTGACATCGTCGCTCACTAGCCGTCCAATAATATCAGGTACAGTAAAGAGGTGAACAAATATGAGGCAGAGTAAATAAATAAAATAAACAAGTATAAATACGTGGTACAATTATTCTCTTTACAATAGGCCCAAGCTCTCAATTAGCAAATTTCCTCGTCAACCGGAGCATATATATAAATATATAGTGGACCTCACCAAAATGGGTCGTTATACTTCAAATCAAGAAGAACTCACAGATACACTGGCTTCTTTCCAAATGTTGCGCACGATTTCATGAGGATATTTTATAGAAATGCCGAGGCGTACGACCCGATCCCATCATAATCTGTGCACTGCTGAGGGTCGAATGGCACGAACCATAGATGCATCTATTAACATGCCGAGGCGAACGGCCTACTCCCATGAGAATATGGTACATAAATCCTGCTGAAGCGAACGACCCGATCCCATTAGAGTGTGGTACATAAATCCGGCCGAGGTGAACGGCCCGATCTCATTAGAGTGTGGTACATAAATCCTGCCGAGGCGAACGACACTATCCCATTAGAGTAAGAAGATTTAACGGGTCCTTGACCCCACTCACGAATAAACGTGTGAGTTTAATTACTTTAACGAAAAACCTTTCAATGAAACATACATATATATATATATATATATATATATATATATATATATATATATATATATATATATATATATATATATATATATCACAGACACAATTTCATAAGAGGAGTACAATTATTTCGTGACTAATCATGAAACTCGTGAAGTCTCTACAATAATGAGTCTATCACTATACGCATGTCTAGTCTCAAGTCATAATGCGAAATAAAAGAATTAAACGAGCAGAGATAATCTCTATAGTGCAAGTGTAGCATGGTGTGAACCT
The DNA here is from genome assembly GCF_000390325.3 of Nicotiana tomentosiformis. NCBI lineage: Eukaryota > Viridiplantae > Streptophyta > Magnoliopsida > Solanales > Solanaceae > Nicotiana > Nicotiana tomentosiformis. The sequence continues at coordinate 30,039,747 of NC_090816.1, read as the reverse complement.
AAGTCTACCCGGACAATAACATGAATCTAGCTACGTACGGACTCTCGTTACCTCGTACGTACATAACCCCCGCATCATGTTACACATATTAGATATAACACCTAGGGGTAGTTTCCCCCTCACAGAGTTAGACATGAGACTTACCTCACTCTGAAGTTCCGTAACCGGCTCCAACGTCGCTCTAACACCTCAAAGTGGTGCCCGTCGCTCCAAAACTAGTCAAACAATGTGCAAACCAATAAGAATATACTATAATACTCATAACAAATCAATTTAAACAAATTCCCAACTCTGCTCGAAAAGTCAATAAAGCAACCCTCGAGCCCACGTGCCCGGATTCCGAAATTTTTTGAAGATGAACTTTACCCATAACACCACGAAATCAAATATATAATTTATTCCCAATTCCATATCCAATTTCGTGGTCAAAATCCCAAAATATAAATTTCTAGGTTTTCCTTCAAAATCTCAAATTTTCACAAATTTTCATGCCTAAATCTATGTATAAACCTTGTATGAAACTCAAAACTAGTCCCATGGAGGAAAATGAAATGAAAATGGCCAAACTCCCGTTTTTTAAAACCTCACTGCCCAGGCAAACTTCTTTGCGAACGCGGCAAGCCCCTCGTGTTTGCGAAGTAATACCAACTCCAGCTCCAAAATTACCCTTCGCGAACGCGAGACCCAGCTCGCGAACGTGTTGCTTAACCAGGCGACCCATCGCGAATGCGTTGCACCCTTCACGAAGTCGAAGGTCTAAACTCTCATGGGCCAGTTCCCCTTCGCGAACGCGATGACCCAATCGCGAACGCGAAGCACAAATCAGAAGCCAATCAAAACCTTATTCGCGAACGCGTGAACTCCTTTGCGTTCGCAAAGAATGAAACAAGAACTAGATATCAGCAGCAGCAACTCAGCCCAACTTGGTCTGAAACCATCCCGAAACATACCCGGGGCCCCCAGGACCCCATCCAATCACACCAACTAGTCCCATAACATAACACGGACCTGCTCGAGGCCTCAAATCACATCAAACATCATCGAAATCATGATTCGCACCCCAATTCGAGCTTAATGAACTTTAGAACTTCGAACTTCCATATTCGATACCGAAATCTATCAAATCACGTTTGATTGACTTCAAATTTTGCACACAAGTCACATTCGACACTACGGACTTACTCCAACTTTCGGAATCGGAATCCGACCCCGATAATAAAAAGTCCACTCCCGGTCAAACTTCTCAAAACCCTTCAAATTTCCAACTTTCGCCAAATGACCTCGAAATGACTTACGAACCTCCAAATCCACATCCGGGCGTACTCCCAATAACATTGAAATACACTTCAACCTAAATTTATGAAATTCTTCCAAAATGCCAACTTTCCACAATAGGCACCAAAATGCTCTTGGGTCATCCAAAACCCGATGTGGACATATGCACAAGTCCAAAATCATCATACGAACCCGTTGGAGCCTTCCAATCCCAATTCCGAGGTCGTTTAATCAAAAATCAATTCTTAGCCAACTCTTCCAACTTAAAGCTTCAAGAATTAGAATTTTCTCTCCAAATCAACTTTGAACTTCCCGAATTTCAATTCCGACCACACGTACAAGTCATAATACCTGAAGTGAAACTACTCAAGGCCTCAAACAGCTGAACGGTGCGCTAGAGCTCAAAACGACCGGTCAGGTCGTATAGCCAAAGGTAGAATATTGGAAAATTTCGGCGTCCTGATTGGCGCTAGGTGCCAAGCGAGACGGCTAAGGGCGGATTTCGTCCTAATTTGGCTAGGACTTAGTAGTTTCAACCCTACACGCCCCCAACATATATAAAAGAGGTTCTAAACCTATTTCTTAGAGGGGAGATATTATTGGAGAGGCAAGAAGGCTACGAGAACACTAGGAAGCAACGAATCACAAGAATTTTCTCTTCTGTTCTTCCTTAATCTGTATTTTAATGCTTTCAATTATTATCATGATTGTTATTATGGTTATGAGTACCTAAAATTTCTCATCTAGGGTTTGATGGAACCTTTTGAAGGATGATTTTTCTGTTGCATTTTATATAATTGAGCCGTTGGATTTCTCTACTTGTTTAACTACATGTTTATTGTTGTTGATTGAATGGCCATCAGTTGATTGTGCCTATTTAGTATGTATTGCTCGGAAAAGGGTACATATTTAGATAGTTATTGAACAACATCACTCCTAACGTATGTGAGGAATCAATACGGAGGGTTTAAAGGTGGGATTATGAATAACGAAACCTTGGTGCGATCTTAGTGAGCGGTGAATTAGTGCCAACTAGCGTAGTTCGGAAGAATATGTCTAGTAAATTATAGTTGCTCAGAAGAAATTTACAACACCCGAAGTACTTACGATCGGTAGAGAATACTTAGGCGAAATTATAGAAAACGTAACGGGAAGAATTCTTACAATTGGGGAAATCATAACTCTAGATCTCCTTAGTCTTGTCTCAAATTTCATCCTTGTTAGTGATAATTTTACTGCTTTATAATAGTTATTAGTTAATTAGTTAGAAATAAATATTATAATCTTTATAATTAGAAAATTGTTTGAACTTGTGTTTCTTAGAAATATTGAATAATTGTAGCTAAGACTTAGTTCTCTGTGGGATTCGACTCCGGACTTGTAAACCGGATTATATTTGCAATGACCGCTTAGTCCTTTTTATAAGGCATAGTGGGGCGTGATCTTAGGACAATTGTAGTAGTCGATGGCACCTTAATCGGTATATAAGGGAACCATGCTAACAACTAGCACAGTGGATGCAATAGGTACATCCTAGTCATAGTTAGTATTCTATTAAATATGTGTAGATTAATTGTAAGTTTATTGAATTCAAGTTGTTTCTGAAATGTATGTTTGATGTTTTATGTTTATTACTGAATATAATTTTTTAATTGTCACGACCCAAATTCTACCTCCGTGAATCGTCGTAACGGCACCTAGTCTCTATGACTAGGTAAGCTTAATACTTGCGGAAATGAAATGAAAAAAACATAAAAATTAACAACTAACAGTAACAGATATTTTAATAAGCAATTGAGATGTTGCTCGGCATATACAATAATCAACTCTCGAAATATACATGACACTCCCAAGACCCGGAACACCGTAAATCACAAGCTTCTACGAAGTTCTAACTATTCTATACATCAATGTCTATAGAAATAAGAGAAGAATCAACATAGGGGATAGAGGGGGACTCTGCGAATCTCCGGGCGCCGGCAGATGTACCTTGAAGTTCTCTGAAACAGCAACGACTGCAACTAAGGACGAGGTTGGTAAAAGGAACCTGGATCTGCACACAAAAAAACATGTGCAGGAAAGGGCATGAGTACACCACATCGGTACCCAGTAAGTGCCAAGCCTAACCTCGGCCGAGTAGTGACGAGGTCAGGTCAAGGCCCTACTGGTATATAATAAATAAGTAGGAGAGTATAACAATATAATAAGAGACTGGAATTTAAACAAAGAGAACATAGCAAAGTAGCAACGCATAACGCAGGGATAAACAGCAGGGGATCTCCCGAGATATCGTCTCGTAGTCCCAAAATAAAAGTGCAAGGAGATCTCCCGAGATATCGTCTCGTAGTCCCAAAATAAAAGTGCAAGGAGATCTCCCGAGGTACTGCCTCATAATCTCAAAAGTAAATGTGCAGGGAGATCTCCCGAGTAACCGCCTCGTAGTCTCAAAAGTAAATGTGTAGGGAGATATCCTGAGGAACCCCCTCGTAGTCTCAAAAGTAAATATGCAGGGGGATCTCCCGGGATACCGTCCCGTAGTCCCAAAATAAATACGCAGCTCAAATAAATGAATTTAACAGTTACAGTAAGAAACCTATAATTTAGACTAAGTAAAAGTTAAGAAAGAAGCGGGATTTACTAAACATGCTGCAAAGAAATTAAATAGGCAATTAGGATACGTAGACATGCTATTCTAGGCTAACAGGATAACTACACATGCTGGTATACTCAGATAAGATGAAAACATGCTATTACTCGGTAAAAATCAGATTTTTCCACAAATAGGCCGTGTACGCACTCGTCACCTCGCGTACACGATGCTCACATATCATAACACCAAAACCTAAGGGGATTTCCCCCACACAAGGTTAGGCAAGCCACTTACCTCGAACCAAGCTCAATCAATCGGTAACAATGTCCTTTCCATGAATATCCGGCTCTGAATGACCCAAATCTAGCCAAAATCAATTACATACCATAAATACAACTATAAGAAATTAATCTAATTAATAAAATCAAAGCTAAAGCAAAAATTAGAAAATCGTCCCAAAAAGTCTCCACGGGCCCACGTCTCGGAATTGGGGAAACGTCACAAAATATGAATACCCATTCACTCATGAGTTCACTCATACCAAAATTACTCAAATCCGATACCAAAATCGTGATCAAAATCCCAAAATTCGTCCTAAAGACTCTTCTCAACTTTTCCCCAAATTTTCACCCCAAATCACTAATTTGATGATGAAATTAAAGACATAATCATGGGAATTAACCAAAATTAGGTGAGAATCACTTACCCCAAACACCCACGTGAAACTCCCTCCAAATATCGCCTAATTCCGAGCTCTCAAGTCCAAATGGTGAAAAATGACATAAACCCTCGATTTTGAACTTTTAAATCTGCCCAGGTGTTCCCTTCTTCGCGAACGCGGCCACTCTCTCACGTTCGCGTATAACAAAAATTCCACTGAACAAATTTCCTCCTTCGCGAACACGAGGGACCTTTCGCGAATGCGTACCTTTCACTTCCTGGTCCTTCGCGAATGCGATACCCACTACACAAACGCGTAGACCAAATGACTGGGGTCCCCAGCTACCTCACTTCCTCTACCCGAACGCATTCCACTCTTCGCGAACGCGATGCTTTCACTGACCATACACTCGCGAACGCGGGCTCCTTTGTGAGAACGCGAAGAACAAACTTGAGCTGGCCTCCTATATGCCCTACGTGATCGCGAGACCTCTCTCGCGAACGCGATGAAGAATTGTCTGCAACAAAAACACCAAAAATCTGCTATCTTTTCTTAAGTTCAAAAGGTCTGTTAACCATCCAAAATCAATCTGAAGCCCCCAGGCACTCAACCAAATATACCAACAAGTCCTAAAATACCATACGAACTTAGTCGATCCCTAAAACCACATCAAACAATGCTAAAATCATGAATCATCCTCCGATTCAAACTTAAAGAACTTGAAACTTCCAAATTCGACAACTGATGCCGAAACCTATCAAACCACGTCCGATTGACCCCAAATTTTGCACACAAGTCATAATCAACCTTACGGACCTACTCCAACTTCCGGAATTGGAATCCGACCCCAATATAAAAAATTCCACTACCGGTGAAAATCTCCAAAACTTCAACTTTCGCCATTTCAAGCCTGAATGAGCTACATATCTCTAAAACACAATTCGAACACGCCCCTAAGTCCAAAATCACCTAACGGAGCTAACAGAACCGACGAAACTCCATTCTAGAGTCATCTTCACATAGTTCCGACTATGGTCCAACTCCTAAGGCTTAAGATTCCGTTTTGGGACTAAGTGTCCCAAAACACTCCGAAACCACGACCAATACCTCCCGGCAAGACACATAAGTAGAAAAAGACACGGGGAAACAGTAGACAGGGGATCGGGGCTATAACTCTCAAAATGTCCGGTCGGGTCGTCACATCCTCCCCCTCTTAAAACAATCGTTCGTCATCGAACGAGTATAGAGACATACCTGAAGTTGTGAAATGATAAGGATAACGGCCGCGAATATCCTTCTCGGTCTCCCTAGTTGGCTCCTTGACCGGCTGACCCCTCCACTGCACCTTTATGGAAGCAATGTTCTTTGATCTTAGCTTTCTGATATGCCTGTCCAAAATAGTCACTGGCTCCTCAACATAAGCTAGATCCTTGTCCAACTGGACTTAGCTGAAATCCAATACATGAGCCAGATCACCGTGATACTTCCGTAGCATAGAAATGTGGAATACTGGATGAACCCCTGCAAGGCTGGGAGGCAAGGCAATCTCATAAACAACCTCCCCAACACGTTGCAACACCTCAAAAGGACCAATGTACCTTGGGCTCATCTTGCCCTTCTTTCCGAACCTCATTTCACCCTTCATAGGCGATACCCGGAGCAAGACCTGCTCTGCAACCATGAATGCTACATTGCTAACACTCCGGTCCGCATAACTCTTCTGTCTGGACTGGACTGTGCGAAGTCGATCCTGAATCACCTTCACCTTATCCAGGGCATCCTGGACCAAGTCTGTACCCAATAATCTGGCCTCGCCCGGCTTGAACCAACCCACTGGGGACCGACACCGCCTACCATACAGAGCCTCATATGCTGCCATCTAGATGCTCGACTAATAACTGTTATTGTAGGCAAATTCTGCAAGTGGCAAGAACTGATCCCATGACCTTCCAAACTCTATCACACACACACGGAGCATATCCTCTAATATATGAATAGTGCGCTCGGGTTGTCCGTCCGTCTCAGGGTGAAATGTTGTGCTCAACTCTACTCTAGTGCCCAACTCATGTTGTACGGCTCTCCAAAACCGTGATGTAAACTGTGTACCCTGGTCAGAGATAATAGATACCAATACGCGATGAATCCTGATGATCTCACGGATGTAGATTCGAGCCAGCTGCTCGGAAGAATATGTAGTCCTCACAGGAATGAAATGAGTTGACTTGGTCAGCCTATCCATAATCACCCAAACCGCATCAAACCTCCGCTGAGTCCGTGGGAGTCCAACAACGAAATCCATAGTGATCCGCTCCCATTTCCACTCCGGAATCTCTAACTTCTGAAGCAACCCACCCAGTCGTTGATGCTCATACTTCACCTACTAGAAATTTAGGCACCGAGCCACATACTCCACTATGTCCTTCTTCATTCTCCTCCACCAGTAATGCTACCTCAAGTCCTGATACATATTCGCGGCACCCGAATGAATGGAGTACCGCGAGCTACGAGCCTCCTGAAGAATCAACTCACGCAAACCATCTACATTAGGCACACATAGCCTGCCCTGCATCCTCAATGTGACATCATCCCCAATAGTGACTTCCTTAGCATCACCGTGTTGAACCGTGTCCTTTAGGACAAGCAGGTGGGGGTAATTATACTGACGCTCCCTGATACGATCATAAAGAGAAGACTGAGAGACCATACAAGCTAACACTCGACTCGGCTCAGCAATATCCAATCTCACAAACTGGCTGGCTAAGGCCTGAACTTCCAATGCTAAGGGTCTCTTTGTTGCTAGAAGATATGCTAAACTCCCCAAACTCTCCGTCCGGCAACTCAAAGCATCGGCCACCACATTGGCCTTCTCGGGTGGTACAAAATGGTGATATCATAATCCTTAAGTAGCTCCAACCACCTCCGCTGACGCACATTAAGATCCTTTTGCTTGAACAGATGCTGCAAACTCCGATGATCGGTGTAAATCTCACAAGGAACACCGTACAAATAGTGGCACCAAATCTTCAGGGCATAAACAATAGCTGCTAACTCAACGTCGTGGACATGACAGTTCTTCTTATGCACCTTCAATTGTCTGGACACGTAGGCAATCACCCTATCATCCTGCATCAATATCGCGCCAAGACCAATCCGCGACGCATCATAATATACAGTGTAGGACCCCAAACCTGTAAGCAATACTAATACTGGGGTTGTAGTTAAAGCCGTCTTGAGCTTCTGAAAGCTCTCCTTACACTCATCTGTCCACCTGAATGGAGCACCCTTATAGGTCAGCCTGGTCATAGGTGCTGCAATAGATGAGAATCCCTCTACAAAATGATGGTAATACCCCGCCAAACCAAGAAAACTACGAATCTTCGTAGCTGATGACGGTCTAGGCCAACTCTGCACTGCCTCCACCTTCTTCGGATCTACCTTGATCCCATCACTCGATACTACATGACCCAAGAATGCCACTGAGTCTAGCCAAAACTCACACTTCAAAATTTTTGCATACAACCCCTTTTCTCTCAGAGTCTGAAGCACAGTCCTCAGGTGCTACTCATGATCCTCCCGAGTCCGGGAGTACACCAGAATGTCGTCAATAAACACGATGACGAAGGAGTCAAGATAAGGTCGGAACAGACTGTGTATCAAATGCATAAAAGCTGTCGGGGCATTGGTCAGCCCAAAAGACATAACAAGAAAGTCATAGTGACCATATCGGCTCCTGAAAGCAGTCTTCGGGATATCTGGCTCCCAAATCTTCAACTGATGATAGCTTGAATGTAAACCAATCTTGGAAAACACCCTGGCACCCTGTAATTGATCAAATAAGTCATCAATACGAGATAATAGATACATGTTCTTCACTGCAACTTTGTTTAGCTGGCGATAATCAATACACATATGCATAGAACCATCCTTCTTCCTTACAAACAAGACCAGAGCACCCCAAGGTGACACACTGGGCCGAATGAAGCCCTTATCAAGCAACTCTTGCAACTTCTACTTCAACTCCTTCAACTCAGGAGGAGCAATATGGTGTGGAGGAATAGAGATGGGTTGAGTGCCCGGCAACAAATCAATGCCGAAATCAATATCTCTGTCGGGCGGCATGCCCGGAAGATCAGCTGGAAACATATCTGGGAAATCCCTTACTACTGGAACCGACTCAATTCTAGGGGTATCAATACTGACATCTCTCACATAAGCTAAATACGCATTGCACCCCTTCTCAACCATTTGTTGAGCCTTAAGAAATGAAATAACTTTGCGGGGAGTATACTCTAAGGTACCTCTCCACTCTAATCGCGGTAAGCTTGGCATAGCCAGCGTCACGGTCTTAGTGTGACAATCAAGAATAGCATAATGGGACGACAACCAGTCCATGCCCAAAATAACATCAAAATCTACCATGCTGAGTAATAATAAATCGTCTCTGGTCTCAAAACCACTAAGAGCAATCAAACATGACGGATACACGCAGTCCATAATAAGAGAATCTCCCACAAGAGTAGACACATAAATAGGGGAACTCAAATAATCCCGAGATACGCCCAAATATGGGGCAAAATAAGAGGACACATAGGAATACGTAGAGCGTGGGTCAAATAATATAGACGCATCTCTATGACAGACATGAACAATACCTGTGATGACAGAGTCGGAAGCAACTGCCTCTGTACGGGCCGGAAGAGCATAATACCTGGCCTGGCCTCCCCCTCTAGGGCGACCTCGACCTCCACCTTGAGCTGGCTGAGCAGGTGGAGCGGTAGCTGGTGCTGGAATCATAGCCTGAGGACCCGGTGGAGCACGTGGTGGCTGAGCAGTCTGTGGAGGTGTACCCCTTCTAAGTCTGGGGCAATCCCTCACCATATGGAGAGTGTCTCCACACTCAAAATAACCCATTGGAGGGCGTGACTGCTGTGACTTTCTCGGGCCAGGTCTGTTGGGCTGGCCGCTAATAACACCCCAAGAAGGAGGCACACTAGATACTGGCGGTGTATAATAAGGCTCCTGGGGCCTATAAGGGGCTGTAACACCACTAGCAGCTGGAAGAGCTGAATGTATGGGGCGACTCACATAACCCATACCATGGTGAGCTGCTAGGGCACGAGCTCCAGAATAAGAACCAGTCTCTCGAGACCTCTTGGCCTCTCTCTTCTCTCTGTCCCGGGCAAGCATGCCCTCCAATATCCTGGCAATACTCACAACTTGCTGATAAGGGATATCCAACTCCAACTCCCTGCCATACTAATCCGGATACTGGGGTGGAGTCCCTCAATAAACCGCCAAACCCTCTCTCGAACCGTGACAACCAAGGCCGGTGCATGTCGGTCCAAATCACTGAAGCGGACTGCATACTCTGACATAGTCATAGCACCCTCGCGCAGCTGCTCAAACTCCACATGCCGTGAGTCCCTAAGGCTCTGAGGGACATACTCTCTCAAAAATATGTTCGAGAACTGAGTCCATGTAAGTGAAGTTATCTCATCCGGACTACTCAACTCATAAGCACGCCACCACTGATAGGCTGATCCTCTAAGCCAGAAAGTGGTACAAGAAACCCCACTCGTCTCCGCTACGCCCATAGTACGGAGAATGCGATGACACTCATCCTGAAAACCATGAGCATTATCTGTAGCCAATCCGCTGAAGGTAGGTGGGTGGTACTTCTTGTACCTCTCAAGTCTGAGTTGCTCTGCCTCAGAAGCGGTTGTCCTAGTCTCGTGCTGAATCGGAGCTATCGGTTGCATAGAAATGAACTTTGGGGCCTGATCAACCTGGACCCTCTGCTCAGGAGTACGGGCTGCGGGAGTCTGTGCCCCTCCCCCGGCCTAAGATGTGGCGGGAGCTAGTGGAATCAATCCAGCCTGAGCTAAGGTGCTGAACATGCCCATGAACTGGGCTAGAGTCTCTTGGAGGGTTGGTGCAGCAATAGAAACCTCTGGTGCCTGCCCTCCAGCTAGAGTTGCTGGGGGCTCTTCTGTAGCAGCTCGTGCGGGTGCTCTGGCTACACCGCGTGGTCGTCCTCTATCCCGGCCCCGGCCTCTGGCGGCTCTAGCAGGGGGCGCGGGTGCCTGGTCGTCAGATCTCCCGGTACGGGTCCTCACCATTTATGAGAAAGAATATAATAGAGAAATTTTAGAATTTGATTCCAATAACTAGCACGACAAGGAAATCAAAGAAGTATGATTGTTCCTAACAGTTCTATAGCCTCCCGAAGATAAGTACAGATGTCTCTGTACTAATCTGCAAGACTCTAATAAACCGGCTTGTGACTCACGACACCTATGAACCTAGAGCTTTGATACCAACTTGTCATGACCCAAATTCTCCCTCCGTGAATCGTCGTGACGGCACCTAGTCTCTATGACTAGGTAAGCCTAACACTTGCGAAAATAAAATAAAAAAACATGAAAATTAACAATTAACAGTAACAGATATTTTAATAAGCAATTGAGATGTCGCTTGGCATATACAATAATCAACTCTCGAAATATACATGACACTCCCAAGACCCGGAACACTATAAGTCACAAGCTTCTATGAAGTTCTAACTATTCTATACATCAATGTCTATAGAAATAAGAGAAGAATCAACATAGGGGGATATAGGGGGACTCCGAGAATCTGCGGGTGCGGGCAGATGTACCTTGAAGTTCTCCGAAACAGCAGCGACTGCAACTAAGGATGAGGTTGGTAAAAGGAACCTAGATCAGTACACAAAAAAATATGTGCAAGAAAGGGCGTGAGTACACCATAGCGGTACCCAGTAAGTGCCAAGCCTAACCTCGGCTGAGTAGTGACGAGGTCAGGTCAAGGCCATACTGGTATATAATAAATAAGTAGTAGAGTATAACAATATAATAATAGACTGGAATTTAAACAAGGAGAACATAGCAAAGTAGCAACGCAGAACACATGGATAAACAACAGGGGACCTCCCGAGATACCGTCTCGTAATCCCAAAATAAAAGTGCAAGGAGATCTCCCAAGGTACCGCCTCGTAATCTCAAAAGTAAATATGCAGGGAGAACTCCCGAGGAACCGCCTCGTAGTCTCAAAAGTAAATGTGCAGGGAGATCTCCCGAGGAACCGCCTTGTAGTCTCAAAAGTAAATGTGAAGGGAGATATCCTGAGGAACCGCCTCGTAGTCTCAAAAGTAAATATGCAGGGGGATCTCTCGAGATACCGTTCCGTAGTCCCAAAGTAAATATGCAGCTCAAATAAATGAATATAACAGTTACAGTAAGAAACCTATAATTTAGACTAAGTACAAGTCAATAAAGAAGTGGGATTTACTAAACATGCTGCAAAGAGTTTAAATAGGCAATTAGGATACGTAGACATGCTATTCTATGCTAACATGATAACTACACATGCTGGTATACTCAGATAAGATGAAAACATGCTATTACTCGGTAAAAATTAGATTTTTCCACAAATAGCCCGTGTACGCACTCGTCACCTCGCGTACACGACGCTCACATATCATAAAAACACCAAAACCTAAGGGGATTTCCCCCACACAAGGTTAGGCAAGCCACGTACCTCGAACCAAACTTAATCAATTGGTAACAATGTCTTTTCCACGAATATACGGCTCCGAATGACCCAAATCTAGCCAAAATCAATTACATACCATAAATACAACTATAAGAAATTAATCTAATTAATGAAATCAAAGCTAAACCAAGAAATTAGAAAATCGCCCCAAAAAGTCTCCCGGGGCCAACGTCTCGGAATCAGGTAAAAATCATAAAATATGAACACCCATTCACTCATGAGTTCACTCATACCAAAATTACTCAAATCCGATACCAAAATCTCGATCAAAATCCCAAAATTAAGCCTAAGAACTTTTCTCAACTTTTCCCCAAATTTTCACCCCAAATCACTAATTTAATGACGAAATTAAAGACATAATCATGGGAATTAACCAAAACTAGGTAAGAATCACTTACCCCAAACACCCACGTAACAATCCCTCTAAAAATCGCATAATTCTGAGCTCTCAAGTCCAAATGGTGAAAAATGACATAAACCCTCAATTTTGAACTTTTAAATATGCCTAGGTGTTCCCTTCTTCGCGAACGCGGTCACTCTCTCGTGTTCGCGTGTAACAAAAATTCCACTGACCAAATTTCCTCCTTCACGAATGCAAGGGACCTCTTGTGAATGCTTACCTTTCACTTCCTGGTCCTTCGCGAACGCGATACCCACTACGCGAATGCGTAGACCAAATGACTGGGGTCCCCAGCTGCCTCACTTCCTCTACGCGAACGCGTTCCACTCTTCGCGTTCGCGATGCTTCCACGGACCATACATTCGCCAACGCGGGCTCCTTTGTGCAAACGTGAAGAACAAACTTGAGATGGCCTCCCAGATGCCTATGCGATTGTGAGACCTCTCTCGCGAACGCGATGAAGAATTGTCTGCAACAAAAACACTAGAAATCTGCTATCTTTTCTTAAGTTCAAAAGGTTTGTTAACCATCCGAAATCAACCCGAGGCCCCCGGGACCTCAATCAAACATACCAACAAGTCCCAAAATACCATACGAACTTAGTCGAGCCCTCAAACCACATCAAACAACGCTAAAAATGACGAATCATCCTCCGATTCAAACTTAAAGAACTTGAAACTTTCATATTCGACAACCGATGCTGAAACCTACCAAACCACGTCCGATTGATCCCAAATTGTGCACACAAGTCATAATCAACCTTACGGACCTACTCCAACTTTCGGAATCACAGTCCGACCCCGATATCGAAAATTCCACTACCAGTCAAAATCTCCAAAACTTCGACTTTCGCTATTTCAAGCCTAAATGAGCTACAGACCTCCAAAAACACAATCCGGACATGCCCCTAAGTCCAAAATCACCTAACATAGCTAAAGGAACTGACGGAACTCCATTATGGAGTCGTCTTCACATATTTCCGACTATGGTCCAAATCCTAAGGCTTAAGCTTCCGTTTAGGGACTAAGTGTCCCAAAATACTCCGAAACCACGACCAATAACTCCTGGCAAGACACATAAGTAGAAAAAGACACGGAAAAATAGTAGACAGGGGATCGGGGCTATAACTCTCAAAACGACTGGCCGGGTCGTCACATTAATGATATGTGATAGGTAGCATATTACCACTTGATTACGTCATAGTTGATTTAGAAAATGACGCGCCATGGTGATGGTTTTTTGAGCAGTTCAAACATGCATATGGTGAAAAATCAAATATGTGTGTTGTTTCGGACCGGAATGAGAGTATATTGAAGGCAACAATAACTGTTTTTACAACATCCCACATTATGCTTGGATGTGTCATATTTGGACAAATATAAGGACGAAGTTCAAGAAAGGTCTAAAGTTAAGTGAACTGTACTCTGTCACAACACGATCATACACTCTTGATGAATTTAATGAAACAATGTCAAAGATTGAAAAGATCAACATACATGTAAAAGAATACCTTTACGATATCGCTTATCACAAATGGTCTTGGGTACATGCAACAATGAACAAAACATGGACGATGACATCAAATATTGCAGAATCCTTGAATGCAGTAAATAACGATGCAAGAGAGCTACACGTAGTTTAGTTATTAGAGTAAATGAGGACACTTCTTGAACGATGGAATAATAAAAAAATTATTGGATACAAAGTGTACGTTCACATTCCTTGGAAAAAAATACAACAAAGAGGTACATGACAACATGACTTTATCCCAAAAGATGAGAGTAAGTTATGGTCCATATCAGAAGATCATTGATAGCAGTAAACTAATTAAATATTGATATTTGTATATATGTTGTTGTATAATTGTAGTTATTTTGTTTTTACTGACTGTTGATATCTTATCGATGTTTTTGTAATAAAATTGTAGGTGAGGGCTTCAACATATTACATCCATACTATGATAGATGGTGTCAAACGCTTCATTGTTTGTCTTCAAAACAAGAAATGTAGTTGCGGACAATTCTAGCTTGATGAACTTCCATGTCCACATATTTTGGCGGCTTTGAGGCATAGAAACGAATCTTATGAAAACTACTGCTCTCCTTATAACACGAGGGAGAGCCTTCTCATGACTTATGAAATACCAGTGGACCCTCTACTAGACGAAAGCAAATGGGATGTTCCACAACATATAGCAGAAGAAGTTATCCTACCGCCTACTGGAAAAAGGTAGCCATAGAGATATCAAAAATAAAGATACAAACCATATGATAAAATAAAAGGAAAGAAGTACAAAGTTTCATGCGGCAACTGCGAACAAGAAGGGCATAATACGAGGTCTTGTAGGAATATTCCAAAAAGAAAATAAGAATTGTTGAAGTTTAAGGAATTTTATTTTTTTACTGAGTACTATTGATGTAATAAGCTGACCTTTAAGCCATATTTAGTTGTATTTGTTCGCTGCTAGACGTATTAGTTGCACTATAATCATGGAGCTAAATTGAATAAAATTTGTCTCCTCATATGACTGTTTGGTAACAGACCTGAATGCAATTGGTTTTGTATTAATAATTATGTTAATTTTATAATTTTAAGCTTTATTTTACAAGACTGCTAAATTTGTATGGGTATTGTACATAAAGTATATTTGTTGTAGCTAAATTGTATATATTGTGTAACGAAATTGTAGTTAAATTATAACATGCTAATAGAGAGTAGTATTTTATATGTAATTAAAATGTACTTGAATGGTAAAGCTAAATGTTTGAGACTTTACATTTTAAGTAGCATTTATGTACAAAATGTGTTATGTATGATAAAATAGGCATAAAAAAGATGTTATGTTGTATCACTATGGAGATCAAGTACTAAGAACTTTTAACAAAAAAATATTCTACGGATGTGTTGATATTTAACCCGGAGTAATTTTGCTAATAGAACAAAAAAAGGCAAAACAAGTTTACTACAATTAAGCTACAACTAAACAATTTCACTACAATCCTGCTAATGGATTAGCTAACTAATTTCTTTTGTTCCGGACTCTTGTTCGCTCCCTCACTGCTGATGCACATTTTCTTCTTGCTAATCTTCCAGTAACCTCACTTTCACTGATTGCACCAAGCTCTTGCTTCTTTCTAGCATAATTCCAAAGGAACGCTCCATAGCATTTATGGTGTTGATCAATATAAGAAAGCTCTTCATTTGGAATCAACAATTGTCTAAGGCTGACATATTCAATGTAATCACTGCAAAAAATATAATGGTAAAAGCTTTAGCAGTTAGTGTAAAATAAAATTGGGCAAAGAGAAGTAAAAGAAGTACATACAGTGATCCCTCTTTTTGTTGGGGTATCTCTCCGACCAATCACTGAATTTCAAGAGGGTCAGTAACATATTTTCAATGTATACCTTTGTGTTCTTATAGTTAATATCTGGCCGCTTGCCAAACAAGCTGGTGCATGACAAGTAAAGGGGGATCATAACAGCAAACTTCTTGATAACCGATTCAACAAGTTTGTGATTACGGGAAGAAACTAAAGAATCGTAAAGATAGAGAACACTATCGGTAATGTCAAACACAACCAACAACCGATGAAATTTTTCAACAATGTTGATGGGAATAATCACAAACTCAACTTTGTCCCATGCAACATTTGCAAGTAATCGGTACCCCAATATGTATTCTGATACGATATCCGTTTGTTTGACGACAACAAGTTTTCTATCGGCATGGGCCTTCATGTACTTCTCATGAACTTGTTCTATTCTGGTCTTGAAGCAATAGTCAATGTTTGTAAAACGAGTTCTGTTTTCAGAATCATACTTTCCTATCTTTCTCAAATAGTATAAAATCACATCAATGTGCTACAAAAAAATAACACAAGACATAATTTATCACTACATTAAATAATTTATAAATAAATGTATAACAAAATATCTACAAATATCTAAAAAAACATAAAATTGTATCTTATAATTATCTGTCGAGGTTTGAATGAATCGTATTAGTTAGGATTTGTCCAGGATGTGCCAAAGTATAAAAACAGTCATTTCTATCAACTTTCTCAACTCCAAAATCAAACAACGAGTTGAGCAGGTTATCTTTAACAGTATAAGATGCCTTCTTCCTATTTAAAGACATAAAAAAATAAATAAAAATGTACTGGCAAATGAAAACCCATAAATTTTATGCCCTCCATAATATGAAAAGGTGTAGAAACTAACCTCATTAAAACCTTGCCGGTCCCAAAATATACACAGTCACGCAATTCTTTCAACTAATTAGGATCAATATTAGCACCAATAACCCCAGTAAATTGATGCTTAATGTGAAAAATAGGGGGAGATCCAGTAGAACTGCTTCTACCATAGCTGAAATCCGGGACAAATAGAGATCTAGCATGCTTTTCAGAAAGCCTTGTTCTTCCTTGTTGTAGAGAGGTTGTTTCATCTTGGTTAACATCGCCAAACTTAACTATATGTGAAAAGTTCTTAGGCAACTCAAAATCATCTAGGGTTATTGACCTTTTTCCATACTTAAAATCATTGTCCGAGTCAGCAACATTGACGAAGTCGACTGGTTCACCTACAGAGTTAAAAACAAAGAATAATATGGTATGTTGCTTGCATAAGATATGTTGAAAAATTGCTAATAATATAAAAGCTGTGATTTTTTTATACAGTTTATTAAAACTACATTATAATGTAATAATTGATACCATTGAAATCTTCATTGTAATTCTCTCCTTGTTGGAAAATATTTGCTTCCTGAATTGAAGAGTGCAAATGCATCATTCCTTTCTCTGTGACATCAGATTTATAAAAGTTATAGAATTATATGGATTTTGTTTTAACATAAGAAAAGGAAAATTAATATGTATGAGGTTCTACCAATTAAATGTTCATTGAAATCCTCTATTTTTATGGCAACACTCGCATCCTGATTTGGAGAGTGTAAATGTATAGTCTCCTTCTCTGTGACAACATATGTATACAATATTATAGAATCGTAGATAATTTTTTTTAACAGAACTAAAATATTAATAACTTGTAATTAAGTTGTAGTAAGAATGTTGAAATCATGTCATATAGCTGTAATGTATTGTATATGTTGAAATAAAGAGAAAAAATATATGAAATCATACATGTTGTTTCTTTCATGAATGCCTCTTGAAACTGGGAAGATAAGGCAACACCTATTGGACATGATATAGGAACATTCTTCTCTTTTAGAATATCAGGCATATGTTCTGTACTTACAACAATATATGGAAATATAATGTAGATGATATGTACTAAAAGTTGTTGACAATTTATAAATATGTATAACATATGTAAGTCTGTCACAAATTTGTATTAGAATTGTAAATACTTGTTTTAGTGCTGCTGCCCAATTCTTGTTTGGAACTACTACCATGATACTGTTGTGTGTTCCATGCTTGGTAATGGTCAGCATTTTTTTTAAAACTGCCACTACCCTGCAAGTAAATAGATTAAGGATGCAGCTTTGTGAATGCTAATATAAACATAACTAGTGTACTTATTTTTGGCCAAAATGACTATATTATAAATGACACATTAGCATTGATATTAAATCATGTTGACTATTGATTGCTCGTAACACGGTCTTGATGGAATCGGTGAATAGCTCTCGCATGCTACCTAGTTCTTCAAAAACCTAGAAAACCAAATAAGCTTAGTATGTACCTAATAACACGAGGCTTACAAATATATAAACAAGCCTATAAATATAAAATGAGGTATACCTTTTTCTCGAACATTCCAAGGTCTAAACCGACCCAAGGCAAAAAATAAAATGAGTTAAAGAAATTATTTGTCACAACATAAATTGCCTCGAAAAAAACTTGCAATGTCAAAAGTTATTACCTTATCCACATCATATCTTAATTTTTTTAGTTCTTCCAAAATCTCTGAATTGTCATCTCTTCCCATAGACTGCTTAGTGCCAGATGAAAATGGAGCATCTCTCGGATGGACGGCCTACGTATCAGCTTCTTCTACCATATATTCATCTTTGTCTAGCAAAGTCAGTCTAGATAGTTCTTCTAGGGCTTCAATCATGTTGGTGAACTGAGTGAAACAACCATATAAGAGAGTTAATGAACTTATGTATATAATTTGTAGTTATATTATCTGTAGAATAAACATGTGAAATAGTTGTGTTAAACATGTTAATATTTTTGTTAACATTAATGTATGTAGAAAATTAGTAATATGGATTGCGTAAAATTTACCCCGATCCAAGATGGTTTGATCATCTTCTCTCCCAATGCAAAAATTCATATCTTGTCCTTTGTTACTGTCCAAATAAGGATACGGGGGATCGAATTGCTAACCTTTGTAGCAATATCTGTGTTAACTCAGAGCAACACATATACAACTATATTTGCATAGCGAGGAGAAAACCTCAAAAAAGGTAAAAATGCACGGATGAGCTCAACTTATGCCTAGCAGACTGAAGCAATAGTGTATAAGCATCTATATCCCATGGGTAATTTGCATACTGCTCTGAGTCAGCCAAATAGAACCGAAAGTGGTCTATCAAACCATTCTCTTTCTCTGAAGCAAGAGGAAGAGCTCTATAAGATACAGAATACATAACTTGACTACATTCTCGTCATTCACTCAACTATGGCCCAACACAATTTGTTGCAGGTACGACTTCTCAACTTTTTTCTTGTTTGGAAAATAATTTCTCATTGTTTTACTATCATATTTAGGAGTGTACCCAAAGTTTGTTAATTCTGTAATACATTTGAGGCCGGTAATAAGAGCAAACTCCCTCAGCCCAAAGTTCAGCCTCTGACCCTTTATCTCTGCTGAAAAAAATCAGACCTAGTTGTATTCAATTTATTCTTCAACAGAAGGTTAATTGCCTGATTTTGTATATATATTTTCGGCATGTCAAGAAAGTACCCAAAACATGTCTTCTCAAATAATGTTTTACCCTTATAAGACAATAAGACTTTATTTGGGCAGGAATAACAAGGTCGGATAATGTTTGAAACCTAGTGACGACATAATCAATATCATGTGGTGCAATTTTTTTTTATTATATACGGAAAGAACAATAAGTTACTAAAACATGTTTAAAGACATAAAAGACAAACATAAGAACAATGCTGCTACAATTTATCTATACGCAAATGACAGTAGTACATTGACAAGTCCCAGATATTTAAATGGCAAATTCAAATACAAATAAAATAATTAAACTACAATGCAACTACATAAAACTGACAGTGATTTGTTTACACAAAAATTAGACAACGTATTGACAAATTCACATACATATTGAACAAGAAAACTACAACGTAACATACATTTAAAATAATGGGTAAAAAATAACTCCTATACATATTATCTATGATTTTTTTACAAAGAAAAAATAATTAAAATGGTTTTGAAACAAAATTGAAAAAATTAACATACAACACATGACATATTCAACCTTCATACTGACAAGAGAACACAAAATAACCAAGAAAACAAACAAACTCATGAAATACATACCACAAATAAATTTTCATCAATTATTATACAACAAATATGCAATTGCAAAAATATTTAAAAAATTTGAAAACAACAACATATACATAATGTAGATAAATTTTCTACAATAAAAAATAGGTTGCAGAATGATTATGAAATGGTTTTTTTTACTAAAACTAAAAAATAAATATTGTAAATACCACAATGTTACCTTGTCTAAAGGATGTTGAGGTATGCGTATATAAGATTTATGAACCTTCTTTCTTTTTGAAGGTTTGTCAGCAAGAGATACTTTTATTTTATTTTTTTTTGTAGATTTGGGAATCACTTCTCCCTCCACGAAATCGTCATCGCCAGCGATTTCTTTGCCCTCCCATTTTACTAGCTTTGCAAATGACGATCTTTCAGCAGCATTCGCGCATCTGCCCTAGCTTCACGAGGGGTAGGGGAAGAAGTTTTCTCTGGTGTTGTATGTTGGGAGATTTTACCCTTTTTTTTGGGGAGGAGGGGGGGGGAGGGGAGGGGGGATCTTGTGTAAAAGCACCTAAATCAAAAGTAGGAATTTCACCATCTCTAAAATTAGTAGTTTTTTAGGGCTTTTCGTCGGAGTTCCTTTCTTCTTCATCGCAAGAGAAGGAATCGTTGGTGAACTAAGAATTTCGAATAATGTCAGGTAACCCTAGAATTTTGAGAGAGAAAATGGAAACAATTTTGAAAAATAAGGAAGTTCAGCGTTAATGGAGGGAGAGAGGTTTAGAAACGCGGGGGGGGGGGGGGGGGGGAGATAGGAACGCTAGGTACAATATAGCGTGAGATACGGGAGTAATTGATATCTCAATTAATTCTTGAAATGTATATAATTGGTAAATTTTATATGCCTATGTAATTAAGTTAAAACTTGATTAGTGAGGATAAAAAAATCTCATATAGTGTATAACTAGGTAGAAATCCCAAATCTCTATTTTTTGGGATATAGATTTGCAAAGTTATGGCCATCTAGTTGCAATATATGTGTATGGATTGCACTTATGTTATCGTGGGAATGACACCTGATAGCCACCTTTAAGCATGCTGTTTAAAATATATTAATGGTATACAATATATTTAAGGATTGGCCAATTCGTCAAATTTCATGACTCGGCCTCCTGGAATTTAAACCTCTAAGTTCAAATTTTAGGACATCGTTCCTAAAGTTCAAAAATTGTACAGGAAATTCGAATCTTATATCCTAATTAAATTAGCAGTTTAAAAATCTAGGACAATTAGTCATGAATTCTAAATTAGCAGCTAAAAATTTCAGGATAATTACTCGTAAAGTTTGAATGAACTAACTAATTTTTAAATACATATAAATTATGGATATATTTTAAAGAGTATGGCCTAAAAGTGGCTGCTGGTGCAGTTCGTCCTATGTTATTTTATGGAGTTTTTTACACACTTGATCCTTTTTTATATATTGAATTATTTAAAAAAATAACATCATTTATTATTTATTCCATAAAAAGCATTTTTTTTTCATTATTAGCATATTACAAAAATCAAGCCCAACATTCATCTTCTTCACTCCATTTTTAAAAATCTGATGCATATGTGAATGCCACCTAAATTCAAGATGTATTGATTTATACGTCTTTTATACTTTGTATATCAAGTATTACTTTAATTCAAAATGTATTTTTATGTATATAATTTTTGTATATTTATTTGTGAAGTACCATCTTATTTTAAGATGTATTTTTAATGTATATTTCAAATATATTTTATATGTCAAGTGCCATTTTAATTCAGAATGTATTATATATATATATATATATATATATATATATATATATATATATATATATATATATATATATATATATGTTTTTTTGTATATTTATATGCCATCTTAATTAAATTTAAGCTATATTTTTTTATGTATATTTCACATGTCTAAGTGTCATCTTAATTGAAGATGTATTTTTTATGTATATTTTTTTGTATATTTTATATGTGTTAATTCAATGTATATTTTTTATATATATTTTTTTAATTCAATATATATATTTTTATATATATTTTGTATATATTAACGTATATTATTATCGAAGTAAGATCTTTATGTTAAGAAAGGAAGAAAGAAGGAAGAGAAAAACTTAAGAAGGATAATTAAAAAGAAAACGAATGGAACAAATTTAAAAAATATATTGACTTCAGCAGAAAATAAAATTAAAAAAATAAAAAAAAAAGAAGGAAAGCTAATAGATAAAAAGAAAAAAAAATATAATTTTTATATAAATAATTATTAACTTTTCATTCAAATTGTTTATGTATAGAGATTAATAATTAATATTTTTATTTTTATATAATTATGTGCTATAAATATAAATATTTTTCTGTTAATATTAGATTTATTTGTTTTAAGTTGTGACACTTATGTAATGTTAGCTTGCCAACCAGTAAAAGACTCCAAAGTGTCACTGTCCTATTTGCTTACAGTCGTGGCCGCTCGTAAGTCCCAACAAAGAGAGAATTCTCTTCTCCCTCAGAAACCCCTTGGCTAAAAAATATCTTCTTGTTCCAATCGCCCTGATATTTATATAAAAACCACGCGCTCACTTTTTTCTTTTCAGTCTTTACTTCTCGCGATATTTTTCGCCGCCGGCAAGAGATTATTGTAGCGTAAAGACACAGCAATGGCGCCGCCGGCGATTGAAGGTGGCGGAAGAGAACAGCCGCCCCCTGCGCAGCAGCAGCGGCAGCAGGGAGGAGTTGGACAGATGCTGACGGGGATAATAAGAGTAGCGGTTTTCTGGTACTTCGCTTCCAAGTTTTTCTCGCCGAAAAAGCCAATCTCCTCCGATCCGTCTGTTCCTAATCTCCAGATCTCCAATCTCTTCCACAAAGGCGAACCTTTGGTCCGTCCTCCTCCTCTCTCTCTCTCTCTCTCTCTCTCTCTCTCTCTCTTTAATAGTATTTCTACTTACTAGTATTCATCTGGTTGTATATTTTAACTGTGATACTAGGTTATTATCTGATAATTACCTAATAGGTGACCTGGTCGTATAAATATTGCTGTTTAACAGTTTCCACTAGTAGAGGCGGATTTAGAAATTAGAAGTAGTCGGTTCGGAGTGTGGCGCAGTTAATTGAACCCCTTGCGACAAGCTAGCTCCGCTGCTGTCACATTGTGAACAAATTTGTCGTATGCGTATAAAAAGAAGTTGCTTGATGGATTTCGAATGAGATAATTGAAGCACGCAACAGTGAATCTGAAACTGATTGATTCTTAAGTTTTGAGCAACAGCTAAACGTAGAAAGATAGTTTCTTTCTCCTTTTTGCATGGTTCCATGCCGTTTGTCCACCACCACCAACATACCCAGGGTATTCCCGTAGATGGGCTTGTCCACCACCATCAATAATATCATACCCAGTGTACTCCCACAGGTGGGTCTGGGAGGGTAGTGTGTAATATTTGGAATTTTTGAAGAAAAAAAATTTAAACCAGTGTTTGTTTTACAATTTGGTCAATTCCAATTTCAACTCAAACTATAGATTTTGAAGTTTGTAAAACTGGTTTGAGGAGTACTTCAAGTGAAATATGATTTGCACTGACAAAACTCATAACTTTTTTCTCCCAACTGAAATTCATGTCTAATACACAATTTCAACTTTCAAATACCCTTTTTCCGACTTCAACTTCAAATATTCTTTGTATTTTTCAATCTTCAACCATTTATTTTCCTAATTTTGCGTATGGATATTTAGCTGAAGTTTGATGCAATAGAGTGGACTTTTGTTGTTTCAATGGTAACACTATTTCCTGGGAAACGGAGTTAGGGAATTGAGTGATGTGCAAACTTGGATGTGATGTGCGAAATAATGGAGTTGCTGCTAAGCTGTGTTTTTTTGCCCAATGTGAAAAATGATTCACGGCAAAAGATATTTTAATTGACGGATATAATTCTGGTAAGATCAAAGGACAAGTAAAATTTGAACCACGCCGCTTGCAAAAGCCTGATATTTAAGTGGAGAAGGTAGAGGGCAAGCCCATTATTTAAAGAGTTTCATACCGTGCATCAACTGTCCTTGGGGATTTCTCGATTATAAAAAGAAGATCGAGGACAAGTACTTGTTTTGTATGCAATTGCGATTGATATGAACTTGTCCCATGAAATTCTTATGAGTTTGCTACCTCAATAACCCCCTTCTCCGCCCATGCCTAAAGAAAAGGCATAAGTAGAGAATGATAGAAAAGAGGGGAAGAGTAATATATTCTTGTCTTGTGGTTGTATTTTATCATTGGGGATCCTATAGCAAGCTGTTATCGACAACTGTTTCTTTAAACATTGAACTAGGATCATTGGCAAAATGATTTGCTCTAGTGGTAAGAACACTCCGTTAACAACTAAGAGGCTGGGAGTTCGAGTCACTAAAGGAGGAAAGTGGGAAAAACCAATGTTGGTGCCTAGGAAGGGAGTGGCTTTAGGGCGCTTGGCGTTTACCACATAAAAGAAGTTCAAATAGTGTCATTCAGAGATAATAGCAAACTTATATACCTACATAATGCTATTCCGTTATTTATCCATTTGCTAATAAAATAACATAAAATTTATAAAAAGCTGAAAAGTCTGTCATTATGCAATGAAAATAAAGCAATTAAGAAAATTTTAATGCAGCAGACTGCACTGGATTGAGGAATAGGAGGTTTTTTTTTTTTTGGGGGGGGGGGGGGGAGCCTTTAGTTCTTTTTCCCATTACACGATTATGCCAAGTATTTCCTATAAGTGCTTTGTGAATACATCATATCTTATTTAACTACAATTATGCTCCACTTAAAACTTTCTGGCATGGCCTTTTTATAGGACATGTGGTTCTATCTTTCCGAACAAGAAAAATTCAGTGACTTTGGCAGTGAAGGTGCACTTATTTGGCATGAGACAAATATACCATATGCAGTTTGGGGACCAGAAAGTACCAGGTCTATTTCTTTGAAGTATAATCCATCCGAGGTACCATTAGCTGCCTTTTGAAGTGTCTTATTCAATTAGAAGAAAAAATTGATTCAGGATACTGTCTTTCGCTTTTGAATGCATGTGCCTTTCCTGTTTTGCACTTTTACTGTGGCACAATACTCATCTTTACTTGGTTGCCTATGATTTTTCCTCTCAGGCAGTGAGGCATAATGGGAGTCTATATGCTCATGTTTTCTTTGCACGTTCTGGGTATTCACCCGATCCAAATGATCCCGAGTATCATCCATTGGCTGCTTTTGGACAGACATATCGTAAGATCATGTTATCTGTGAATTTTTTGTCCTTACCTATGGTGGTAGAAGGTGGAATTCCTTTAGTACCTAATTCTAATGTACTGTTTCTGTGAACCCAGCTGTTGTGAAATATTTACCCAAATCTAAAGCAGACAAGAAGAAGAGCCTTTTAAAAAATTCTGAGGACTCAAATGAGGGTCTTACCATTCCTGAGGTACACCTGTGTTTTTTATATTTGTATTTGTGTGCATATGCAATATCTGTGGGCTTGTTTTATGGCTTAAGCATCAAATCTTTCGTTTCTGCATTTAATGCCTGAGTAATTTGTTCCCTGCCTCGGTTTTCCTCAAATATACCCTCTAGATTCTTAACTTCGGATCCCACCCAACAGAATAATCTTTCTGACTATTTTACATTATGACATCAACTCCTGAACCAGCAGAATGACTTTTTTGACTATTTCACACTGTGGTGTAATAAATTTCGTTTGCTCCTATATGAATTAACGTTCTTTTCGTCACCATATAAGGTTTTAATTCCATATAATCATGAGGTATGATGAGTAGTTTTCTCAGGCAGTTCAAGAAGCCCAAGATGATCTTAAGGAGGATGCTCCTGTTGAGTGGATTTCATATTGGAAACCTAATGTTACAATCAACTTGGTCGATGATTTTACAAGGTATGCATACTTGCCTCTCTTTCTGATCTGTTTAACTGTATTTCCTTCTAATGTGTACATTCTAACATTCAGTTCTTTTTCTTCTTTCTTTTTCCACTCTTTGCTCTTTTCCTTTTTGCAGATACACTGGAAATGCGATTCCACCTATTGTTGCTCCTTGTATCCTTGGTTTTACGTCCTATGTGTCTTTATTCTTCTTGTGGGTTCCTTTTACACACTGTACTGTGCTAAAGAAGCTGCAATATTAGAAACTTCTGCAGTACGCAAGAAGCAGCTCGATTAAACTTGTGGAAGAAATTGGTAAACTTGTTTCACGCAAGTTTATGATTTCCTTCATGCTAAATCCTATCTTCTCTTGCTCTTTTATTTAATTCTGTGTGAGTTGGCATCTTTCATCTGTTCTTCTTGTTAGCAAAAGATATTTTCCCACAGTTGAATTCCTTTACCTGGCTTCTTAGACATGAATATCGAATCCACAACAGGAAACTACTATCCGACCATTTTCTTCAATGAGTTTTGGTTACTTAGGGATAAATTAATACCTCTCAATGAATCAGTAACTGAGGTGCCTCTGCATTTAGAGGTGAGCCCCATGAGCATGACAAAATGGCAGCTATTCCTCCAGATTGACCAATCCTTCCAGGTTCATCGTAGTTATGGTAGCATGCTCGAGGGAGAGTCTGATGAACTAAAGGTATAGTTTACTTTTTTTTTTCCGGTAGTATGTATGCATTGGCATAGCACTTTTGCACATGAATTATCCAGATGCAAGTGATTTGTAGTTAAGCCCGAAAAGTGTGTAGATAAATGTAAATATTATACAGACACCACAATGCTCAAGAATATACTGGACGTTACAAAATTGGAAAACCAGGAGACGTACATTATCTGTGTATATTCTGTTTATTACCTAGAATATGCATACTTTTTTTCTATCTGAATTTACTTTGTTATACTTCTTTCTTTTATTATTAGTACCAATTTGCATGTCTGCCTCCAGTAAATATCTATAAAATTTCCAACTCCAAAAGGTCAAACTAACATATAGAGTCCTGCTTTAGATCACTGTGGTCATGATGTGAAATTTTAGCAACGTACATTATTGTCACACAGTGCAACTATTATATATGCGTTTGTCACGTGATTTATCGCACTTTTTCCAGAGAGTTTTTTTGGAAGGAAATCCTTACCTTTTGGGGGTGACCATGATGGTCTCACTACTGCATTCAGTATTTGACTTCTTGGCGTTCAAGAATGGTAAATATAATTTTGCTTTGAGCATTTGCGCCTTCCCAGGAAATTACAGGAAGCGTGCAGTAGATCGGATTCAGAATAAATATGTTTTCTTTCCTTGCAGATATTCAATTTTGGAATAAAAACAAATCCATGGAAGGGTTGTCTGCAAAATCAGTCATCGTGAACTTTATTTGCCAGCTCATTGTCTTCCTGTACTTGCTTGATAATGATACTTCATGGATGATACTTGCAAGTTCTGGTATTGGTTGCTGTATAGAGTTCTGGAAAATAGGGAAGGCGATGCACATTGAGGTATGATCACTAATAATAGAGATGAATTTTTGTTCAGTTCTTTAATTGTCATTTGGCTTCATTGTAATAAAGTCTTCTAATTTCATGCTGGTGCTTGGTCGTTAGTTCTTTCTTCTATATGCTTTAGACAGTTAGAGTGATTGGAAGTTTAAGGCAAAATTTTATTGATATTTCCTGCCCTTTTTTTGGTAATCTTATTGAGCATCTAAGTCCTCCGAAATATTTTCTTATTTACTATGTTCATTGACTAGTAATCAGGAGAAATATATATATATATATGTATATATGGAGGTTTTGCTCCTACTAACATGGTTGTAGTAGGTTAGCAGTGTACGCACATTTGTTTGCCTTAAATGCCCCTGACAACAAATTAAACAAGCATAATGATCGGGGCTTTTTTGTCTTTATATCAAATCTTAAACCCAGATATCTTCTCCCCTCTTGTTCTTTTTTACTTCTCGCCGTCGTTCATAGTGAAAGCAGAAAAGAGAAAAGATTGATGTGGCTACTCAAAGAAATAACCCAAACAGCTCTAAATCCTTGAACAAGAAAGAGACCCATTATCCGACATCTCCAATTCCAATCTCATATCACTCCACAAGCTTTGCTCCTCCTCTCCTTCTTCAAAATGTCAAAAATGTTAATTTCAAATCTGATTTGAATACCTCAAAGCCCAGTAACAATTCCTCCAACAACACTTCCACGGAGGTCGGCACTAAAACTAGTGGTTCTAAAAGAGTAGGAAAGAACAATAAAAAGTTATTCCCGTCAGCCAAATGGTTCTAAAAAGAGAAACTATTGTTTGTCTTTAATTTATTTCTCAATTTTATGTTTGTTATTTTGGGTAGTCACCATTGATGAGGGAGACAGAAAGGAAAAGGACAACCATGTTTAGATTTTGGTAAAAAGACAGTAAAGCCCCTCCTATTAATGTTTTATTAGTGTGCTAATAAGGTATTTAAGATCAATGTGCGTACATTGCTATCCTACTAGAACTATGTAGTAGGTTCCGCAATAGCCCTCTCTCTCTCTCTCTCTCTCTCTCTCTATATATATATATATATATATATATATATATATTTAGAGAGAGAGGGAGGGAGGGAGAGAGATAGATATATTTACTGTTCCTTATGTCATCATAATCGGGCTACTTATCTTATATGATTGCTTCTTGTGTGGTTCTCACTTAGTTTAGTTTACTTGGAAGATGTGAGTTGCTTAGGAGGTAGAATACTAACTAAATTGGAGATTAGAAATTGAGAATTCAAACTTAATGTCTTCTTCATTGTTGATGCCTTCTTTTTACATACTGTGATTTGTTAAGCATAAATTCAAACCGCCAACAGTTCTATTGCTAATTGTCCTTGATTTCTAGATTGACAGATCTGGTAGAATACCTATGTTGAGGTTCCGAGATCGGGAATCGTATGCTGGAAATAAGACGAAAGAATATGATGATCTTGCCATGAAGTATTTGTCCTATGTGTTGTTCTTCCTTGTCGTGTGCTTTTCCATATACTCTTTAATGTATGAACGTCACAAGAGTTGGTACTCGTGGATCCTCTCATCCATGACAAGCTGTGTCTATATGTTCGGTAAGTTTCTATTGGTCTTTTCATCTTTTATCTTTTGGTATTTAGGATCTCAGTAATGTACTCAAAGCCTCGCATCAGCTGAACAATGTGAGAAACATTTTCAGATCATCTTGCAACTGATAGTACAATCACAGTTCACACTTTCTAGAAGCTTGTACTCTTAAAAACATTTAAAGCAAGGACTTCTGATAGCATATACTCCCATCGCTTTGCTTCTTGGTAATTTATTATTTTCTACTCTTATTTTTGCAGGTTTTGTTATGATGTGTCCCCAGTTGTTCATCAATTACAAGCTGAAGTCTGTTGCTCATTTACCTTGGAGGCAGATGACTTACAAATTTCTCAATACTATTATTGATGATTTGTTTGCATTTGTAATAAAAATGCCATTGCTACATCGCCTGTCTGTGTTCCGTGATGGTAAGTTTTTGAAATAAGATTCTTTGTAGTTGGTTGATTGGTTTTTATTTGGTTAAGTAGCGGCCGTTCTTCTCTGACCGTTGGAATCCAAGCCAGTTTTGCCTTTTACTTTGAATTCTAATGTTGTTTCATAAGCTCAAAGCCATAGAACATAATACAGACTCTTTAGAGAGTTTCATTGACTGTCCTCTATTACGACACCAAAGCCAAGGTCTTGGGACTTTCTTGGTTAATCAAGTGACCAGCTAGATAAGAACATCTATAAGATGCTAAGTATGTGTTCTCAGTGTTTGAGACTTCAATACTGGTTGCGATAAACATCTTAACAGAAGCTCGAGCAATCTTTAACCATTATAAACGATGAACTTGGTTATTTGATTGTAGCAGCTTATATGCTGGATTCAGTTGACCATTTTGTAATACTGTTTTTTGTGAAAACCAAAGGAGCAGTAAGCAGACATTGCCTGGATGCTACTGTTCCTTTTACATTTGTCTCCAGCCTAATTGATATAGTTGAGCCACTAATTTTTGTGGTGATCTTGTTTTAGAAGTCTATTATTGCAAGCGTTCTATGCGTTTGTGTGGTTGTATTATATGCATTAGCTTTCATCCAATTGGGTTACTAATGTTTCATCTGTCTTTGCCATGCAGATCTTATATTTTTAATTTACCTATATCAGAGATGGGTTTATCCAGTGGATAAGAAACGAGTGAATGAGTTTGGTTTCGCTGGGGAGGATACGGATCAAGCTTCTAGTAGTTCAGAAACTTTAGCACTGAAAGAAGACGAAAAGAAAACTAACTAATCTGAATTTTGCTTACGTTTTACTACTACACCATCAAGGAACTATGGAGTTTGGTTTTGGAATGTTCTCAGAAATGAGTAGCTTCATCGAGAATCTGAAATGACAGACAGCGGCTTGAGACGTAATTCTGGCACTTCCAGGACAGTAAGCTTCCCGTGACTTTCCTTAAGATCCTATTCGTACGTTTTTTTGAAGCCATAGTACCAGAATCTATTGTCATAGGTTTTTTGAGTTTGTTTTTCTTTTATTGCTGTTAGAATCATATGTTCGGGTGTGACTAAGATAACTGCTTAGTGTCTTTAATTTACTTGATACTTTTGACAATCTTCATTCAGAAAATTTTCAAATAGCAGTCTTGCATATGTATCTAACCAGAATTTAGGCTGTGTCAATCCGTTTCCAAATGGGGTTTCACAGCAGAGGAAATGAACTGTAATGGATTATAAAGTCGTACAACTTAGTTTCATTTCTACGGACACTTGAGATCCTTCGTTCCTCTTAGTAGTGGAATGTGCAAGAAAAAGTCGGCCAAACCTGTCACGCACGTTGTCTTTCAAAAGTGAGGAAATTGACAAAAATAGTTTCTTGAATCTTGTGTTTGGGAATTAATTTAAAATAGTCCTTTGATATAGACTAGGTGACGAAAATCTGGCCGTAGTTATCTTCGACGGAATCGACTTATCAGACACACGTGAGCCATTTGAATTGAAAAGGCTATTAGAATAAAATTCTTTCCGATTTATTTCTCTCAATTCATACTTAAAAAAAAACGATAACTTTAGGATCTCGACAAAAATTGATGCCTAGCGAGGTTTGGAAAAAGATACTAGTATAAAAATTGATTAATTCGTTATTTTATAAAATATTAAGTAAAGGGAAGCGTATGGTTGGTTGGATTTGCTTGAGTAAGGTTTTTCCTTACGACACAACTGGAAACAAATGAATCATAAGAAATGCGCCTCAAATGGTCCTTTGAAGCGGTTCATGTGTTTCTTAATGAGCTAATTCAGCTTCAGATAACTATTGTTGTGTGTATTCAATAGTCAATACTAGTGAGGGTGTATCCGGACCCAATTGCCATAGCTAAGCTGGTAAAGTTTTCTTTCAGAGCTGCTTAGCAGTTAATTAAATAAAGTTGGTTGGAACATTTGACAGATAAAGCATCTATAAAAGATCATAGGGAACCGTGGGATAATTGATAAGATAAATAGAAGTCACTTGGTGATGTAGAATTTTTGACTTTATAATCAAAATGCCACTATTTGCATGATCAAAATAGATATTCTCTTTTCACCTTTTTTTTTTACAAAAAAATTACTACATCCGAAACAATTCTGTTGAAGTCAATTTGAGTTATAACATATTAATGCTTAATACAACCAAGTTTATTCAAAACTAATTTAAACTTAACCAATTTTGGCAAATGTAATATTTTAGTATATCAAGAAAAATATAAAGATTTTAAGTAACAATACTTCTATTATCAAATTTCCTATTTAATAGCACCTTAGTGAAAAAACTTAAATCGTCCTCATAAAATTGTGCTCTGATATATCTATATGGTGATAATTAAAAGACTTAATTTAATACTAATCTAATTTAACAAAGATAAAATTACATTAAAAAACTAAAAAAATTTACCTTAAGAAAATTACCAAAAGAATATTACAGACGTATTCCTAAATTGATCATACTAAAAAAATTTGTAAAGTTGTTTTCTCTTAAAGTTCCATTTTTCTTTCAAACATAGTATTATTTCCTTATTTTTATTGAAATTATTTTCTCAAAGTCCTTTTGTGAAGTTGAAATGCACATTTAGTCCGCACAAAGTCATGTTATTCAAGCAATGTGACAAATGTGGGTTTCAAAATCAAAGCTAACTCAAGATTTTAGAAAACGTGTCCTTAAGTAAATAGAAAATGATTTTTTTCCCTTTAGTTTAAATTTTTTTTTTTCAATTTTTATAAATATAATCCAACACAAAGGCACGAAATTTTGTTCCAAAACTTTCTCCATAATACATACTATATTAAAATGTGAATGTTTGTTTTTTATGGATCTTCTAGCATGTTACTTTATGAAATTGATGATGATTTCATATTGTTCTAGTTTTTCTTGGGATGGTCGACGGGGAACATTTTTTTTTTCTGAAACAAAAAATTAACTGAGTATTGGTTGATATTTTGCAAGTATGATGAGCATGAATTTATGCATATTTTGCACCTCCGGTTCTACGTGTTTCGCTTCCTCAATTCTTGTGGTTTCTTTATAATACTTCACTATCGATTAAACTTTCTCATATGAATCTAATTTAAATTAATTTGATTCAAATTTTTATTTTTCATGAATACTCCTAGTCATAAGATCCTTCTCAACTCGTCACATTGCATTTTGAGAAAGTTGTATGTTCAAGCAAAAATTAAAACGATTTCTTTCTTTTCTTTTTCAGATAAACACTTAATTTCTTGATATTTTCTCTAATATCAACTTCAAATATTATCTGAGTTCTCTTAAAAAAATTGTTTAACGATACTTTCATTAATTGATCTGTAAAGCCCCATAAAATTCTAACTTAAAATTTTTAATAATCTCGAAGTTCATAACGTAATTAAAGTGCTCGAATGGTATAAGGACTTGCATGGTTTAAGCGAAGTATTTGGGACAATATGTGTATAGGATATGAACTAATATGGTAGGACGGATACTTAAGAATAAATAAAATCTTGTTTGCTCAATGTGTTGAAATGCAACACTCGATACATTTGTCCTTATAATGGCAATACGATGATGTATGTAAAAGAAGTACATCTATTTTATATGTAAGGAATTAGCAAGAAATATACAAGGATCTTGGTCAGCAATGAAAGACAAGTGGGCCAGGGGTAGAGAAAATAAAAAGACTTTCTAATTGGCAAAACTTTTGCTTTTATTTGGAGTCAAAAAGTAGCATGGGTGGCAGCACGTTTGGGTTTCATATTGAGCGACCAAGATCCTTTGAGCGATGGTCATATTTGGGTTTCATTTGGTCTTTTTAAAATAATAAAAGACATAAGGTATCAAGCCTTTCTTCGCTTCTGAATGCTGACGAGGAATGCAAAGAAACACAAAAACAAAAATTGCTCGTCGCCGACATAGAGTAAGAGGAGTCTACTTTTCCTTTCATCCTTTTTCTTTTCTTTTGTTCCTTTGCTTTAATTATCAGTTATATATGAAGATAGTTAATTATAATTCCAAACAAGAGTTAGGGTTTGAGCAGTAAAGTAAAAATTTGATAATAGAGTCTTGACTGAGTATGGTACGATATGTTCTTAGTGATGATTATAACTCATTGGACTATAGAATTGAAGTGGGTATACATAGTTTCCCTGTATTGCTGAAAACTCACGAGTTAGAAGATTTGAGTAATCTTCTTAAATTGAAGAGAGTAATGTTATATTCTTTGGACTTGTATTGATGTGAATTGAACCCGACTGTTACATATAGATTGAAAATTTGTGAATCGGGAGGTTTGGAGGATACATGAAGTCGAAGCTGAGCGAGCTTTAAGGTGAGTTGAGGCTTACTTTTCTAGTAGAGAATTCCATTAGAACCCCTGTGCTCCATGTGTTCAATAAATTCAAGCAATGTCTTATTGCAATCCAAATACTACGTTTACTTCATTCTTATTCAGTACGACGATATATATGACAGAAACACATGCTTATTTGTATTACCAGTTGTTAAGTACGTTTGTTTGTGATATTTACATTCAGTTAAGTATTCAGTTTCAACATTAATACATGCATCAATGTGATCATTCAGTAGGGAGAAGTGACCAACCTCCCCCAGCGTGAGTGCCATGATGTCAGAGTTAGTTACCCCATGCTCGCAGGTGCCAACTGTTTGTTGGGGAGCTAGGCCGACACTCCCCCGTACGAGTTTCCAGATGCTCACGTATGCAGGGCCACTACGTGTACTGAATTTCAGAAAAATGTTCAGTTTTGGTTTACAGTTTAGCTTATAGTTTCAGTTTCCAGCTCATTACTTGTTTATAAGATTTTTATATGATTTATATGATTTTCCGTATGTCCATTTTCTTTTATATTGTTTTCCCAGAATCTCGCTCTGGCTTTTTAGGAGGTAGCCTATGAGACTTACTCGGTATCCTTTGGTAATACTTGTAGCCTATTTGGCCAAGCTTCAAGCATGCCAAAGTATTTTTTTTTTCAAAAAAAAGTGCCTTTTTCCTCAATTTAAGGTGTTTGGCCAAGCTTTTTTTTTTTAAAAAAAAAAGTGCTTTTGGATAGAAGCAGAAGTAATTTTGAAGAAGCAGAAAAAAGTATCTTCTCTCCAGAAGCAGAATCAGAAGCAGTTTTGACTTTTCTTCCAACCAAAAATATCTTTTGCAAAATATTATATATACCAAAATAACCTTACTTAGTTTAAACTATTAAGTAATATAAAATGACTTTTGGGATGAACTTTCATATTTATTGGATGATTTTTGATATATTTAAATTATCTTGAAAGAATAAAGTACTTTTCAATTTTATTTTTATATTTTACTTAAATAAAATAAAAAACTTAATTATTATCTATAATAATAAAAATTTATAATTATTTATCTACTTATATAATATTAACTATTAAGCAAATCTCTTCATGTCCTTATTTGTAATTTGACATATAAAAGTACTTTTTGAAAATTTGGGCCAAATACAAATTATTGTTCAAAAGTGCTTTTTAAATTGATTAGCCAAACACAAACTGTTGTTCTCCAAAAATACTTTTTTGAAAAGCACTTTTGAAAAAACACTTCTCAAAATAAACTGATTTTTCTAGCTTGGCCAAACAGACTATTTGCCCGTTTGAGCCTGCTACATCGTGTGGTAGGTATTGATGATGCAAGTAACAAGGCACGTGGCTAGAGGAGATATTTCGGATTTAGTTTACAGACTCAGTTGATTCATCCCATCGGTAGCGGACTCTTATCAGACTATTATTTATTTTTAGATGTTTATTTTATTTTCGGGGAATGCCCTGGAGGCTATGTATTTCAGTTTTTTTCAAATTCTAGAGGCCCATGACTTATTAGTGGGTTAGTATTAAGATATTTTGGGATTTTTTCTTTATTGATTATTTTATTAGTTCGTTTACGAATCGCAACTTGACTAGAATGAATATTTAAGCGCATTAGGTTGTTTTCTATTAAACCTGAAGTTTTGATACAACTAGCACATGGTTCATTCAACGAGTGATAAGGGTTGAGTGCCAATCACGTCCCACCTCAGTTGGGGGCGTGGCATGATCATTCTCTAATATCTCTCTCTATATTTTTTATACGATCGAAAGCTCGCAATAATATAGTCTAACCTTGAGATGGTTATCATAAACTCATAAATTTTGATAATATTCTACTGTTCTTCGAATTATTTTATTCTATTTATAATTGATAATTAAAAAGGTAAGCTTCCATTTTTTCATGTCATTTTACTACTACTATTTGACTGTTCAATCTTTGCTGCAATGCTCTTATTGTAGGTTTACATATAAAAAAAAATTATGGATGGCCTAATTATTGAATTTATTATTATTTTAATTGTCGGCTCATATATATTATTTAGTATAATTTTATTGAATTTTTACACATTAATTTAAGTTTCATAAACGAAAGTACTGGATTCTGATAAATCGACTGGCCGAATGCTACATTCGCGGTCCGCCTCTGCCAAGCACTATATTGAACATCGTTTGCTTGCAAAAAATTTCTCCGGGTGTTCTTTTAAGGATTGATGTATTATCTACTGTCTATTAACAAAATTATTGCAAATAACACCTGTCAATTTTTTTTTAATCGAAAGCAAATACTTATTATTATTAATTAAATAAATCATAGCATTTTAGGAATTTCTTTGAAGAATTCACTTGTTTTTTCTTTTTTGTGTTTAGAAAAAATTATGGATTTTTTGATAAATGAATTGAAGCGGCTGAATATAAGACATTTTTGAATAATCATGTGTAGTTAGTGTCGTTTATTTTTGTTGGATTTATTTTTTGTATTTAACCGGTCTAAGCTCATTCTTTTCACAGTTAGCTCAATCCCCTCTCATTACCCCTAGTTGCTTCGGAAAGAAATAGCAGTAGTTATTTTTATTCTACATTAATCAACTCTGTTAGTCTATAGTGTTTCTCCATTTCATCATAATTACATAGATACCCTTATGACCCAAACAGTAACCGGATGCAGCTCTCTTTGTAATCGGAGGCAGCTCAAATTCCTGCTTATTTATAGTAGGAATATAATGGGAGATTAAAAGTGCTCAATTTTGACAAACATAAAAGATAAAAAGTGTTCAATTTTGATAAACATAATGACTAAAGGATAATTTTTGATCAACTCCTAATTATTGAGGGGCTGTTTTTTCTCCATGTTCTCTTTCAGAAGTCAAACCCAAAAGCAAGTTTCAAAATGAAACCACAGAAAAACTTTTTCCAATGCGAACTCTACAAGAGAAAAAGGAGCACCTTGTCCACATCAACTACGGGCATAGACATCCTCCTATTTGTTCAGTTCAGACTTCAGAGAAAGGAAAAGTGCAGCTGGTTACTTTTTGAAAGAGATTGTGATATTATATGGTACAGGTATTGTGTGTTAGCTAAAATAGGAATAGTCAAAACAAAAATAAGCAAAGCTGGGAATGGCAGTTAACGTGAGAGGATGATGTCTCTGTCCTATAGGCCAAATCCCTCA
Source organism: Nicotiana tomentosiformis (assembly GCF_000390325.3). Taxonomy (NCBI): domain Eukaryota; kingdom Viridiplantae; phylum Streptophyta; class Magnoliopsida; order Solanales; family Solanaceae; genus Nicotiana; species Nicotiana tomentosiformis. The sequence continues at coordinate 30,002,711 of NC_090816.1, read as the reverse complement.
CCCCCACCAAATCTTTAACAGTGTCGAGTAGTTCAAATACTGCATATTTTCACTGAAAGGAAATAGTAAGGAAGTACGATGTTTTCATTGAAATAGGAAGCATTAATTGGTTTGTCAAACAACACTGTCCTTAGCACGATTTTGGTGTTTTAGTAGGAGCATCAACAGTGAATCTTTGTGAACAATAGCGTGTTTTATAGTCAAATATGGGAGAGGAAACAGGCAAAAAAACAAATGCAAGTAAATCAGAAGAAAGACAAAAACAAAAAGGAGAGAAGTAAAAGTATTGACTGACTGCAGCTTTCAGCCATTTTGCTTATTGCAATTCCTACTTCGGAGTAATTTGTGCAGCCAAGTACAGATAAGGTCACTTTCCTTCTTGTTCTTTCTCTAGACCTACGACTAGTGGTTATTACCTGCTTAAGGATACTTTGACCCTTGGATATTAAAATATGCTAAGAAAAATTATTTGATACTCTTTTTATTCTAATTTATGTGAATTTATTTTCTTATTAGTATGTTTAAAAAATAATGATCATTTTCTAAATTGAAAAATATTTAACACTACAAGTTTAAAGAAAGTTATATATAGCTACACAAATGTTATACTTTGTTTAAAATCATAAATTTCAATAGTTTTTATTTCTTTTTTATATGTGCTATTTAAAATGGATTCATATTATAAATTGAAACGATGAGAGTAATTTTTTTTTATGCAAATACATTCATTTATTGGTGCAAATATCAAGTATGAGTTTAAATATAAACTTTGGTATTACGGTAGACATTTGGATAATATTTTTGTATTACATAAAATTGATATCACATGAATCATGAATGGGCGCAACGTATTATCTTATGCATGATAGCATAATAAGTATTGCATTAGTAATTATGTTTAATAATAGTAACAATTATGTACGTAACTGAAATTATATCCTTAAAGTAAAGTGTATTTCATAATTCATAGTAAGTCGGCTTGCTTTCTTGATGAAAATCAAGAAATCATGATTGCATTATTCGTAAGAATAATAATATTTGTACTGAAACTTGTATGTTTGTACTAATTATTAGAGTTATTTTTGGCTTAAGATCTTTCTAGAAATCTACAAAATGGCATAAATTGTACTCCCTCCGTACCCTTTTATTTTAAAAATACCTTCCACATGCATTGGAAAAGATTTGAAAAAGGGTTTTAAAGGGCAGTTCCATCTTTATAATCCATCCGTGTCAATTTATGTGAACTCATTTAACTGAGTACGTAGTTTAAGAAAAGAAAGAAGACTTTTAAACTTGTTTTGTAAAATAAAACACATATATTTTGTGTGGCTATAAATATTTGCATAAAGGTAAATTGTTTTCAAATAAGGAAAGTGGTCATTCTTTTTGGCACGAACTAAAAAGGAAATAAGTTCACATAAATTAAAACGGAGGGTATATGTTTATCCATATATTAAAATTATGATATTGCTAATGCCATTGTTTGCAATGTATATAAGAATAATACTGAATAGGGTATATAACTAATAGCCTGTTTGGCTAAGTCTTTTTTGAGCCAAAAGTGCCTTTTTCCAAAATTTGAGGTGTTTGGCCAAGCTTTTGGAAGAAAAAAAAAAGTATTTTTGAATAAAAGCAGAAGCAGTTTCGAAGAAGTAGAAAAAATAGCTTATCTCCAAAAGTACCTTTTTGACAAGCACTTTTGAGAAAAATACACTTAGAAACAGTTTTTAAAAGTTTGGCCAAACACTAATTGCTGCTCAGAAGTATTTTTCAAATTAATTAACCAAACACAAACTACTTCTCACCGAAAGTACTTTTGGAAAAAAGCACTTTTCAAAATAAGCTAATTTTTGCAGCTTGGCCAAACATGCTATAATTGTGACGATCCGATAAGTTGTTTTGAGTATTAGCCATTATTTTTGTGTTTCGAGATCTCTATTAGCTTCATTTGATGTTTCTTGATTTGCGTGAGTGTTCGTATCGTTTTCCAAAAAGTTTTTACGTAAAAATTTGAAGAAAAAGTAATTTTAGGCTTAAAATGGGACTTGAGTTGATCACAGTCAACATTCTTGGAGAATGACCTCATAACAGTATTTTGATGATTCCGGTAGGATGTTATTACACTTGTGTGCATATTTGGTTTGGAGCCCGAGGGACTCAGGTGAGTATCAGATGGGCTTGGGATAGTTTGCAACTACCGATGCTCAGCAGTTGCTGATGCAATACTGCAGATATCGCATTTGCGAGCCTCGCTTTTGCGATCAAGAGATCGCATTTGCGAGCATAGGCCTGGGTTGGGTGACCTCGCATTTGCGAGGAAAATGTTCGTTTTTGCGAAGTGTGGGCAATCGCTTTTGCGAACATTTTGGTCGCATTTCTGACCGCTGGTATTTATTGTCAGCTTTGCATTTGCAAAGCATTTGGGCGCATTTGCGATGGGGGACCTTCCGGTATTGGTCCTAGCGGTGCGTAGCGGAGACTGTTCGAATTTGACTGCTCGATGTTGGTCCGCTACGTGCCGCTAGGACCAATACCAGGATCTGCACAAGAAGTGCAGAAGTGTAGGAGTACAACCGACTACATGTACTCTGTAAGTGTTGAGCCTAACCTCAACAAATTAGTGACAAGTCTATGACAAGACACTCACAATAAACCTGAATGAATAGTAATAACAAAATACAAAAATAGAATGTAAAGCATTATACTCATAAAAACGGACTCGAAGGTCAACTACCAAAGGTCCCCATAACATAATCTCAAATCTCATATCACAATACCTAGATAAACTTTACAACTACAAACAACTACATCACATTATACTCTGTTGCGGCATGCAACCCGATCCCAATAATTAATTTATTGTTGCGGCGTGTAACCCGATCTCAATATCAATTCATTTCAATATTATTGCGGCGTGCAACCCGATCCCAATATCAACTCATTAACATAAACAACTCAACACAACCAATAACGGAACGTACGAAACATTAAGGAACTACAAGTACAACGGAGGATAACCAACACCTCGTATTTATAATTCTCTACAAATCACCAAAACAAGAATAGCTAAGAACTCACAGAAATCGAAATAATATAGTAAAGTGCAACAAATAATTTAAAGTCAATGAAAGCAAGTTAAACATGAAGCAGAGAAGTTATACAATTAATACAGGCAAGAACACATAGTAGGCAACCAAATATTGAGTGAGAAGTGAATAAATTAAAATAAGTAACAAGTAAAGAACACGTAACATGTAAAGCATGGATAACAAGTAAGATCATGTAGCAATCAAAGCATATAACAAGAGATAATATGGAATAAGTGATGACGGTAAATAGCTCAATCATGCGTGCTTTAACCCATGACGATGCATATACACTCGTCGCCTCGCATATACGATATTTTTTCACATATTTCACATAATAAATATACCAACAAGTCCTAATTCCTTCAAATCAAAGTTAGACACGACACTTACCTCTTTGCACAACCAACTCAACAATCAACCACCGTTTTTCCTTTCGAACAAGCCTCTAAACCAACCAAATCTAGTCAAATATAACAATGCAAAATAAGCTTTAGAAACTACCCACGAATGAAAAAGGGTCAATTTTTGATGATATTTGAAAAAGTCAACAAAAGTCAACCCCGAGCTTGCTTAGTCAAAATCTGAGATCCTGACCAAAATTCGATTATCCATTCACCCCCGAGCCCGGTTATGTGATTTATTTTAAAATTCGACCTCAACTTGAGGTCTAAATCTTAATTTTATAAAATCCCTAAATTCTACTAAAATCCCTAATTTCTACCACAGAAATCCCAGATTTGATGTTAAAAACTCATGAAAAGTAATGGGGAATAGAAAGAAACTGGATTGGAGTTGCTTACCAATGATTTTAGGAAGAAAAACTCTCACGAAAAGCGCCTCTAGAGTGTTTAGGGTTGAGAAATGGTGTAAAATGAGCTAAGTCCCATTTTCCTCTTTTACCGAGCTGCATGTATCATAATTGTGAACTCTTGTTCGCAATTGCGAAGCCCGCATTTGTGACACACGGATTGCAAATGCGATCAATGTATTAGATGCACAGAAATCGTGAATGCGACATTTTTATTTGCAAATGCGGAAGGTCTCCCATCGCAAATGCGCCCAAATGTTTCGCAAATGCGAATTTGACAATAGTTACCGGTGGTCGCAAATGCGACCAAGATTTTCGCAAATGCTGCTTCCCAGCAAAAACGAATATTTTCCTCGCAAATGCGCGGTCACCCAGCCCAGGCCCACACTCATAAATGCGATCTCTTGATTGCAAAAGCGAGGCTCATAAATGTGAGTTAGATCTCTCAAATGCGAGATCTGCGGTAATGCACCAACAACTGCTGAGCACCAGCATTTGCAAACTATCCCAAGCTCATTTGATACTTACCCGAGCCCCTAGGGCTCTAAATCAAACATGCACACAAGTGTAATAGCATCATACAAACTTGCTCGCTACCTCAAATCATCAAAATAGTATCAAATATCAAGAATCGATCATCAAAATTCATGATTTTCAACTTGAAAGCTCATTTTTATAATTTTTCACATAACACGCCGAAATGCACTCGGGTCACCCCAGACTCCAACCAAAAGTGCGTACAAGTCTTAAAACACCATACGAACCTACCGAAATCGTTAAAATATCGATCCGAGGTCGTTTACCAAGAATGTTTACCGTGGTCAACTCAAGTCTCATTTTAAACCTAAAATCATTTTTTTCTTCAAATTTTTATGTAAAAACTTTCTGGAAAAAGATACGGATCACGCACACAAATCAAGAAACATCAAATGAAGCTAATATAGGTCTCGAAACACTAAAATAAAGGCTAGTATTCAAAATAACCTATCAGATCGTCACATTCTCCATCTCTAAAATATTAAAACTGGTTAAGTAATTAGCTAATGTTGTCTTGCCTAGCAAATAGATGTTAGGCACCATCACGACTCCGTAGTTGGGATTCCGGGTCGTGGCACTAATGTATTAGTTATACATAAATTGAATAATACTACCAAATAAAGAATTAATAATATAAAGTTAATGCATATATATTATTTTTTCTAATATATCCTACTAAATGACCCATTAATGTGTACTAAATAATCAATTAGTTAGGTCTTTATGCGACAAGATTGCTTATGTTTTTCTTCTTTTGTTTGCTCTAGTCCTCTCTCTATAAGATGTTTCCAGACGTAGTACATAAAATACTTAAAGTTTTAAATAAGTGTTTGTTTTACAAAATAATTCATTATTTTGATTTTAATTTGAAATAGAGAATTGAATTTGAAAAGATGTTTTAAAGAGCATTTCAAATGAGGTACAATACTCCTTATGTTTAAATTTGTATAACATATTTCGTTTATCGAGAGTTAATTTGACTAATCTTTGAAACTTAAGTAGATTAGTTTAACTCAGTATTTCAAAATTAAAATTTAGATATTGAGGAACTATATGAGAATATTATAAGTTAATATGATAAAAAATAGCATATTATAAAATATTGATTTAACTTCACACAATTTGAAATACAAAAAATAAAATGTGTCAATATTAAAACAAAGGATAATAGTTTTCGCCCACAAGAAATCTATATTTCTTTTTTCAAGTTAAACATATTCAAACACTAAGACATCCAAATGGAGTATATCATTTTTTAACTTCAACTGTAAACAATTTTATGAACAATCAAACCTCAACTATATTATCCAAAATCCTAGTACAGTAGGAGTAATGCTTTCCATTATAATAGGTGCGTAAAATGAATGGAAGTTTTACATAAATGTTTCAAATAAGTCATAATTTATTCATTTTAGCCATTAATCATAGATTTACTAAAACTAACCAAACACATATAAAAATTAAAAATCTAAATAAATAAGATTCTTTCTCTACAAGAATCACACGCAAAAATCTCCTTCCATATTTTTAAGCGTGATATCAATATTAGATGCAAGACGAAAAGAAAATTTCATGGATGAGGTAGCAAATAAGGTGATGAAATACAAAAAATATATATACAAGATTCCAAAAATTTAAGTAAATAATGACATTTTTCAACGGGTATGATTGAAATTCATTGAAAACATATAGATGAGTCAATATACAAAATTTGAGTAAGATTGGAGGTGGTTTGGTATCAAAATTCATAGTTAAAATCGAGTTCAATTTTTTTTTTGGCGACACATATATCAAACATGTATCTTACACATGTATATATGGATATACATGTGATACACAGTTGATATAAATATGATACATATGTAATATACAAATGATACACAGTGCGATACACATATTTTTTTTTTTTCATGTTCATCTTTTACTTCAAATTTTCAATTCAAACCACCTCAAAACTCCACCAAATCATCCCAAAACCGAGATTCAAGCTCCTTAAGATGTACCCGATTTATTCTAATAACACCATTCAAAATAAAGCAAAAATTTGACCTTTTATGCTACAAATAACTAATTGACTAATATTGGTAATATTTGACTAATATTAATAATATTTTATAAATTTACTAATTTTTGAAATAAGTTTCTTATAAATGGAGATAACAGGTAGTTCCCTGAAATGAATCCATAAAAAAGGTAGAACGTATTCCTTCTGTTTCAATATGTAATGTTTTTTGTTTTTCGAAAATCAAACTTCTTTATTTAACGGAGTATTGGACATAAGATCTTTATAATTTTCAAAATACAATAACAACAATTTCAAAATAATGTTTACATATTTAAAAATTATATAAAAAGTATTATAAGTTAGAATAATTAATAATTTAAAATATTTAAATAGTATATAAAAAATTTACAGTAAAAAAATAATTTAGTTAACTTTCACAATAATAAAAAAGTAAGATAGCAGAGATGGGGAGGCAAAGGGTTGAGAGGTAGGTAGGAGAAAGGCAGAAGGGACAGGAAGTGGACTAATCGTCCAATCCCCAAAATCTCGAAAAAATGTAAAAAGGCTTCGTTCGGCCGCCACTGAATCCCATCATTAAATGAAAAGTAATAATGAAGAGTATCTCAAGTTCCTATTTCCATCATTACAGAAATTTTATATCCCCTATTTTTGTAAAAACCTACTACTATAGTAAGTACCCTACTCTGACACACTCCCCCCCCCCCCAATATCTCCATAATCCTCTTCATCTTATTTGAAACTAATTACTTAACATTCTTTTGGATATTCTTTTACGTGTGCAGAGAAATAAATACTGTGTTTATGTATTCTTGCACTGAAAATTTTAGGTATTAGTATTGTTAATGGACGTACAAGTATATTAATAGAAATACAATGGATATGTTGTTATTCTTGTTATTAATAGACAGACAGGTAAGTTGCTATAAGAACGAGATGAATTAAGAAATTAAATTTTAAGGATTTAGACTTTAAATTATAAGATCCACTATCCTTTTAAAATTATAAATTTAAAATTTAATATTTTTCAATCATATATATATATATATATATATATATATATATATTTATGGTACATGTCAAAAATGTTAAATTCTAAACCATTACTAATAATATAACGGAAAAGGGCCAAAAATGCTCTTAACGTATTGTAAATGGCTCAAAAATGCTTCCTTCCACCTATGGGTTTAAATTTGCCCTTAATATTATTTTTAGACTTAAAAATGTCACTCTCTTAACGGAAAGATGACATAGCATTAATGGGCATTTTAATTAAACATGTATCATTTATTTAGTTTGGAAAAAAGTAATTTTTTTTACTAAAAACTGAAAAAAACAAAAATATTTCTTTTTTCCAGTTTTTATAAAAAGCTGCTTTAAAAAAAAGTGAAACATATTTTCTAAAACAATATTTTTGTAAAAACTAAAAAAAAAAACTGAAAAGCAATTTTCTAAAGCAATGTTTTTGTAAAAGTTGAAAAAAAATATTTTCTCTTCTTCTGCCTTTCTTGTTTGTCCGTATGCTTTCTGAGTTCATTTTTTTTATATATTTTAGAAGAACTAATAAGTTAGTATATCAAAATATTAGAAGAACTAAAATATATACAAAATGAACTTAGAAAGCATATGGACAAACAAGGAAGGAAGAAGAGAGGAAATATTTATTTTCAGCTTTTACAAAAATATTGCTTTAGAAAATTATTTTTCAGTTTTTACAAAAATATTATTTTAGAAAATATCTTTCACCTTTTTTTAAAGCAGTTTTTTTTTGTAAAAACTAGAAAAAAAAATATTTTAGTTTTTTCCAGTTTTTAGTAAAAAAAATTTACTTTTTTCCAGACTAAATAAATGCTACATGTTTAATTAAAATGCCCATCAATGCCATGTCATCTTTCCGTTAAGAGAGGAGTATTTTAAAGCCTAAAATAATATTAAAGATAAATTTGAATCCATAGATAAAAGGAGGGTATTTTTAAACTATTTTTAATACGTTAAAAGGCATTTTTGACCCTTTTCCCATAATATAACGCATAAGCTATATTCGTCGCTGTCATAGAAAAGGACAAATGAAGCGGAGAGGGACATGTTCATATTGCGGAGGACGTTTAACACAACTTTGGGTTATTGTAAGAACAATTTATCCTTCTTTTTAAGAAATCAAAGAGAGTATTTTGTATTTTGAAAACCAAAGAGAACATAAATGAAGATATTAATTCTGACTTGAAATTAATAAATATGAGATTATTACACTACTATTTTGAGATTATTAAACTTTATTTCATATTAGTGCCAACTTGAAAATGTGGATTTAAATGACTAACAAAAATCTGAACTAACAAAGATTTGTTAAGTTTTTTAAATCGTGGAATAATATACTAAAAGCTTTGTCACTTCATGAAAGAAGTACTTAACTAACGAAACTACAAAAAAGTTAGGGAAACAGATATAGCATTGAAGTTATAAGAATAAACAAAAGACAAAAGTTAAAGAAATAGAATAAAGAGGAAGAAGGTAGGGTTTTATATAGTGAGATTATTACAAACTCAATCAATTCCCGATTTCGATCACCATATATGAACTACTACTCATAAGCTAGGGCCGTTAGGTTTAGAGCTTGTTTTGATGGTTGTTACCTGTTGCATTTGTATCGTATTATTATTTTTAATACGATATTTGTTTTAGTTGTTATTTAAATTTTATTATATCGTATCGTTAATTTATCTTTTGTTACGTAACGACGAAATATGTTACTTTATGTAACGACCAATTTCGTGTGGTTGCGTCATTATATCTTTTCTTTTTCTCTCATCTCACCCTTCATTATTATTAAATAATTTTATTTTATCATTTATCTTACCTTTTTATATAATAAATTTACATCGTATCATAATTTTTCTTTATATATTGTAAGTTTTATCTTCATATTGCTGGTGCGTAATATCATGAAACAACGACAAATGATAAAATATATCCAAACGTTGTTTTCATCAAACGATACAGTACAATACAATACGACACATTATGAAACGATGTGTAACAACCATCTAAACAAGCTGTTAAGGAATAGAGTAGTTATTCCAGTATAAATTTTGAAATTAAATTTATTTCGTATTTAATTAAAAGTATTAATTAAAATTAATATTATTTATATCCAAATCTTAATAATATTTATCCAATATAAAAATAAAATTATCTATCTAAGTTATATTTGTAACAACAACAACAAACCCAGTATAATTTCATAAGTGAGATTTAAGAGGGTAAAGTATACACACACCTTACCCCTAAATGATCATATATATATATATATATATATATATATATATATATATATATATAGATGCTATTTTAATAGACCATGGACTAAAGAAAAGGTCAAAACGGAAGAAGAAGACAAAAGACCGGGAAAAAAAAGGAGAAGTCGAAAAAGAAAAAGTAACATTAAATAGTAACAACATAGAAATAAAATAAACGACGCGAGTGAAAATGTGAAATAATAGGCAAGTAATAAAGATCAAAGAACTAAGTTATATTTCCGACTATTATCCCAAAATTATAATCTTAAAATTGTCCTCAAACCACCATAGGTAACCGGTTTCCATCACCCTATATGAACTATTACTCATAACTTTTAGCAAAAAGCATGACTAGATCTTCTCTCTGTACACATATTTAAACGTATGTGGCATTTTCTTGTTATTCCTTCAACTGGTATAATCGTCTATTACTCGAGGGTCTGCATCCTACATTTTTATATAGGACAGCTAATATTATCATTACTTTTGGGCTGAGTTATTCTATGAAATTAATTATTCTATTTTTTTTTATATAAAATAATGATACAGTATCATTATTTTAGATATAAAATTATCTCACTATCAATTAAAATCCATAATTAATTAATACTCCTTCCATTTTAATTTACATGAACATATTTGACTGGGCAGAAAATTTAAGAAAAAAAAAATTAAACTTGTAGTGTAAAATGAGTTACATATATTTTGTGTGATTATAAATTATTATATAAATATAAATTATTTTTAAATATAAAAAATATATATATATTTTTGGTACAAAAAAAAAAAAATTCATATAAATTAAAATGATAGATCTCAATTTATGCGGAGTAACCCTTTTTAGATATAAGTTTAAATATAAATATAAATTTATATTTTATGCGGAGTAACCCTTTTTAGATGATAGATCTTGTTTCTCTATCTCACCCCCAAATCACACATGTGCATAGTTAGTATAATAACATAACATAACGTGGCATTTTGTTAGTTCACTAGGAGTAGTAGTATAACTTCAACTAAATATAAAATATATAGTCTAGTACTCAGAAGTTGAGAGGTGGAACTATCTTTTAACCCTTGAAGAAAAAGCTCTCCCATCCTTCAATGGCAGTTAGCTGTACGAAAACAAAACTCAACCCAAAAGCTGATGAGTGGAAACCAGAGAAAAACCTAGTGCTTTGTTACCATCCCCATGAGATTTACCACTCACCACCACAACAAGGTAATGAGCTAGTTGTGTATAAACCTGCAGCAGCCTCTCAGCCACAACCATCTTCTCCTCACTTGTTCTTCTACCAACAACTTCTTCCTCCTCCTCTTTTCAAATCTCCCTTTTATTGGGTTCAGTATGCATGTCATGTAGATAATTTTCAGCCACCGGAAGAGTCTTGTTTGGCCAAAGAAATGTTTGGCATGAAAAATGGGAGTAGGGCTTCGTTTTTTAGACCACGAGGTGATCACAAAAGAGGCCAAAAACAACCCTTTTTGCCGCCTAGGCTGAGGGATGCTGAAACTGAAAAAGGGCGTTTTGGGATGAAAAAACGCCATAATAATACTGATGGGGGTTACAAATCTCCAGCTCCTAAGGAAAAACCTTCTTTTTCCTGTGACAAAACCACCGTTATGATCCGTAACATCCCTAACCAGTTTAGGTCTGTCTATTTTATCTTCTTGTTTTTCATCTTATCATTCTCCTTTTTGTTTTCTAACATTTTCATATTATATCACTTTTTGCATGTTGAAAATGAGATTTTGATGCAGAATACTATGATGGGGTCACTTTTGTTTGTCCACTTATAAATACTATATATACTATATATTTTCATATTTACTTGTTTATGAATAATCTTGCTCCAATATTAATGAACAAGGTGATGTTGGTATGTTGAGTTTCAGTCCTATTTTGGGTAGTATTAGTTTATCTGACCTTTTAGTGTTCAGTCGCTGAAAAGGCGATAATAAAAGTCAGGCTTTGCCACTTTAATTCAGACTTTAATTTTACTGTCTATTCCTATTTCGATGTACCCTTATTATGGTCATGCATGCACTTATTATTCATGATCAGCTATTTAATGCATTTTTTGTGTCCATTAATGCCTCATATTTTTCTCCAATATTAGTGGAGTTTTTTGTTTATTTTGGTTATATGCATTTATGAATTTTCCCCTCCCTCTGTAAACGTGATAGCAGCCTGACAATATATACTTCTTTTGTTATGGATTTTAATAGCCGAGAGCCGTTCATGCGTTTTATTGATCATTTCTGCCGTGAGAATCATTGGGAGTATGATTTCCTCTATCTGCCAATGGATTTCGGGTAATACTATTTAATGTCTTGGATGTTATATTTTACTTGCCATACACTCAGTGGCGAATTTTGGTTAAGCGGTGCAAAAATATATAAAAGTAAATATATCAGTAAATTAATGGGAGTTAATACAGTATAATTTATATTTTACTTACCTACCCATTGTATTTTTTCTGCAAAGTGTGTCAATTGACACCTTTACTACTCCGCCACTGCATACACTTGTGATATAAAGATTATGTTTTAGAGTACTATTAAGTCACTTAAAAGTGACGGCAGGTTACATACTATGGGGGGGGGGGGGGTAAAAATATAATATTAGCATATATATAATGTAAGTTAAATCCGTAAAAGATTCATTGTTTTCTTTGTTTATGATCTCTCACTCTTTTGGTCTCTATTCTTTGTTTTTATGTTAATAATAATGCAGGACCGAGAACAATTTGGGCTATGCTTTTGTCAATTTCACAACAAGGTGTGCTGCCTCTGAAATTAGGGAAGTACTCAAGAACTTCAAGTGGGATGGTATTAAGACTCCCATGGGATTTTTTGCCTCGAAAAAAATCTGTGAAGTTACTTGGGCTCGGATTCAGGTAAAAATGAGATCTTACATTTCTTGCTTTCTTTTAACACAAACTGTTAAATGAGAACTGCATATAATGTTTGGTAATTCTATGGATACTTGAGCTGTTTTCTAGTTCTCTCCTGTGCTAGTCTTTTAGCAGTGTTTCTTTATATTTGTTTGTAAATAAATTGTAAATTTGACTTGTTAAGATGATCAAGTGTCCAAAACACCACTATATTATCATATTTGTTGTAACTTGAAAATATTTTCATCTATTTTGTAGGAATTAGACCTTAACCACCAAATAATTTGGAAAACTTAGTTTCTGGTTAAATTGAGTTCTATACTATAATAAAATGAGCGCTATTATCTATTTCCTTCCGCCGTTTGAGATTATAATAACATCAACAAAACCAGTGAGTTCCTACAAGTGTGGTCGTGGAGGCTAGTGGGGCCCGTTTGAGATTAATGAGAGATTAGAGCTATGAGCAATTGAAGTCAAACTTGCAAGAGGAGTTCCAGATTTTGACAAAGACAATGATAAATTAGTGAAATTCACATTGAGCATTTTAAGCAAGAAATAGCAATACAATTTCTGTAATGGTTTTGTTGATGTTAATTTCAGGGGAAAGAAGAATTGGTGAAGCATTTCTCAACATCGAAATTTATCTGCGACACGAATGAATATCTTCCAGTTGTTTTCTCTCCGCCAAGGAATGGTTCAACTAGCTTGACAAATCCAGTGGCTATCGGCAAACTAACTGGTTCTTCTGTTTCTCCTCACTCCGTTCCCTAAAGATTATTAGGGTTTTAGTATGTAAGTAGTGATATGATATGGCTTGGCCAGTGTTTTCATTTTCTCCCTGGTGCTCGAGTTTTTGGTCTGGGGTGAAATGGAAACATCGGATCATGTCTTAATGTCTTAGAATCTTAGGTTCTATCTTATTGTTGTATGTTTAAGAAACTTGTTTCTTAGTTTAGTGACGACTTTCTTTGTCATGGCTTCGAGTACTGTACTCGTTTTTTGATTCCTCCTCAATTCATAAACAAACTTCATCTCTATTTCTTTGTTTAGCACCTCTGGAAAGTGAAAATGAAGGGTTTAGTTTTTCACAAGTTTGTTTGGACGAAGAGCAAATAAGATTTAGACTAAGAAATGATTTATTGGTATTCAAACCGTAATTTTACCTTTTGCTTATGCAAGTCTGAATGAATTTATATTGTTCATTTTACTTGGAAACCGTTTGTCCATATCATTCTTTTTTTTTTTTTCGAAACCTATCTTCAAAATATGTTTGGTTATATATTTGATTGAATTTTTGAAAATGAGTTTCATTTGTTTAGAAGTAATTTTTGCCTCTTTTTCAATAAACAATATTTAAGAAAAAAAGTAAATAATGTTTTTATTTTTTTTTAAGTAAAATGTATGTTCAAATATAATTTTAATTTTTAAATAGCTTTTTTTAATTTAATTTCAGAAACTATTTTTTCCAAATTTCATCTTTTTTTTATGTCCAAACGCCTACTTAGTTTCTTTCTTAATGTCAATGTCTATAATCTATCCAATTTTATGTTGGTCTTTTTAGAAGTATAAAACTGTCAAATTAATAGGTTGTTTGGCCAAGTTTTTCCTAGTTTAAAAGTATTTTTTTTCAAATAAGTGCTTTTTTTTTTTCATATTTGAAGTGTTTGGTCAAGTTTTTAGGAGAAAAAAAATGCTTTTGAGGAAAAATATAAGTAGTTTTGAAAAAACAGAAAAAGTAATTTCTTTCTATAAGTATTTTTGAGAATCACTTTTTAAAAACTTGGCCAAATTGCTGTTTAGAAGTACTTTTTAAATTAATTAGCCAAATATAAATTGCTTCTCACCAAAAGCACTTTTGAAAAAAAATATTTTTCAAAATAAACTGATTTTTTCAGCTTGGCCAAACGGGCTATAAGTAAAACTGTTGTGCGTTGCTATTACTTTTGGTAATGTTGCTGGAGGCGGAACTAGAGAAGTAAATGCGGGTTCGGACGAACCTAGTAACTTTTGCTCAGACCTTGTATTTGTATTAAAATATATATTCATAAAATATGTGTAAATATTTAATTGTGAACCCAGTAACTAAAACGAGTTATGAGTTCAATGACAAATTCAGAACCCATAAACTGTTGCGGTAATATAATGCATATTTTACTATGATGGAAATTGTTATATTAATTATATTATAGATATATTAATAAAATGATTTCACTTATTTTTTCAAAAGCGTCCAGTTTCAGTTGTCTAAAAGTTGCGTAAAAGATTTTCCTTTGGGATACCAGCTTTATTACCACTTTCTCTCCATAAACAAAAGTGTAAACACTTTATGCTGAAATAGTAAGTTCTAAATATCTCAGAAAATGTAGAAAGATGAGATACATGGTTGACTACAGTTTGAGAAAAAAATGGAAAAAGAAATTTATGAAGAATATAGCAATATTTATAACATAACATAAGATGAAAGATATATATAGATGGCTCTGAAATAAGTTTGAATGTTTTGAAATAAATAACACACTCACCTTTTCATCTTACATGACAGTATTTGATTGGACAAAGAATTCAAGTTGTGATTGAAAATATTACATCAATGTTAAAATTTGACAGTGTAATGAAAGATCATGTGGCCTCAAGCATGTTATTTCAGCTTTTTTAACATGAGCAAGGCCCCCCAAATTGTACAAAATAACACACTTGCTAATGGAAAAGTTTTTTTTCTTGAAAAAAAAGTAAAAAAACTCTACGAACAAATCGGTCAAAAAGAAAAGGGATTGTTACACAAATAGTCGATCAAATTCAATATTTACTTTTATTAGCCGGTATACATAGATTATGTACACTTATACATATATTATACATCTGCCGGCTATTTTTTTTTAGTTAGAGAGATTAGATGGACGACTATTTAGGTTAATCCTTTAAAAAAAAAAAAGGGCTTGAAGATACCCTCTTGTGAGTATGAAATACTGATTTGACTTACGAACTCCTTTTATCCTTTTAATTGGTCAACTGGAACTGAAAACTCGTTAAATTTGAATTAGGCATGGAATTGGAAAGTTACTGGCACAGTACAAACATAGACATTTCTCAGATTATTCAGAATTTCAAAGTGCAGATTTTTCAAAAATTTACTTGCCTCATTAATAAAAGATAAATTTACTAGATATAGAAAGAACTAGTATAACGAGTCAGGGTCGAGTGAATTCAATAATAGACACTTGAATGCCAACATTCCTTCTCCTTTCAGGTAGAGGTAATGCAGGTATTTCGATACAACACTTTACAATGTATTGTTATATAATCAAAAAGTACACAAAAGATCTATATATATACCTCATAAAAAAGGAATAGGAGTTAGTATAAGCGTATGATAAAACTACTCTTAGATGAGACATACCTAGGCTGCATTATTGGAAAAGTTATACAGCTATGTTTTCTATCTTGCTTGAGACAATTGTATAGCTTCTTGATCATGTGTTGAGTCTTCAGCCCACATAAACTGGCGCGACATGAGGGAGAATTGTTGATTTCTGACTTCCTCAAGCTGTTCCCACTCTGCCCATCTTTCGGCTAAACCCACACCCTGAAGCATAGTGATCACTTGTGCCATTTTAGGACGCTCCTCGGGTGAACTTTGGGTGCAAAGCAATGCAACTTGAAGGATTGTCTCAACTTCTTTGGGATCATAGATTTTCATGTTTCCGTCCACAATGTCACCAAGCCTTTTTTCTCTTAGTAATTTCTTGATCTGTAATTTTTCACAAAGGAAACTTCAATCCAAATAAAACAGCAGGATGTTGGACATTCTCTAGTGTCAAAGCTACTTGCATATTTTGTCGGATGTGATCTTTTTTTTATCGTCTATTTTTCTTTTAATCCATTTTGACACCCATAATTCTGCAACACATATCTTGTGGATATGTTCAACTTTAGAGGTCCAACACTGACTTCCGTATAACAATGCGTCTTACAATAACTTGCCTTTCACTTTAGTAGGCATCCTCTTATCGCATACTATTCCTGTAACACTCCATTTCAACCAGACTATTTAAATATGTATTACATTTTAATCTTTAATACTATTCTGCTGGAAAATAGAGCCTATATATCTAATGAAAGATCATTTGTAGTTGGAATTTATATTGCATAACCTTCTCTCTACGACATTACCTGTAAAATTTGTCTCTTCTCTCTATATTTTTTATACTATATTCCTGTTTTTCCTATGTGTTTCTTTTATTGATTCAGCAAAGAAGAAGAAGATGATGATGACGACGACGACCACAGTACACCGCCCTAACCTGGTCAGCACCTAAAAGAAGAGACCCATGGGTATACCAAATTCACATATGCAACTTATAGCAAAAGAATTTAAGTCAAAATATTTGGTATTAATTCTCAGAAAAGGGGAAGTAGGACTTACATGATCCAGTAGTAAGACATCTTCCTCTTCTTCAAGGCGTGAAAAGTCAATTGCACGTTGCCCCGTTACAAGTTCTAAAAGGGTAATACCATATCCAAACACATCTGTTTTCTCAGATGATTTTCCAGTAGACAAGTATTCTGGGGCAATGTGGCCCATTGTTCCACGAACTTGAGTAGTAATATGAGTCAGCTTTGTATCAACTAATTTTGCTAGTCCAAAATCTCCAAGAACAGGTTCAAAGTTATCATCTAGGAGGATGTTTGCTGCCTTTAGATCTCGATGAATAATCTTAGGATCACAATGCTCATGTAGGTACTCTAGACCATGGGCTGCTCCAAAAGCTATGCGTCTCCTCGTTGGCCAATCCAGGGCTTTTTCTCCCGGTTTTAAATCTGAAAAAAAAAGTGAAAAAGAAGAAAAAAAGTCCACACACATATAGAATCCGAGGCAATATCCTAGTGTTCACGAAAATCATGCAAGCAGCTATACTTTGTATTCGTCACAATTGCCTACAAATAACCATTTGAAAAACAACTACACACTTTTAGGTTCTTTGAAAGTGCCAGAACCTTGGTGACCTTGAGTTAAAATCAAAGTGTGATTCCTCCGCAATGGAGTCTGTTTGATTAGGAACCTAATGGGGCAAATATCGATAATCATGATGTATCTTTCAAAATCCAAATTGAAATTTACGAGAAGAAAGATATCTATACGCCAAATTTTATGTCTTCCTTTCAAATTACTTTTTGACAAGTTATCCCATAGTTTCAAAACTAGAATCTTTTGGATGTAGCATTTCAGGGTATTACGCGACCTGGATATATTCCTGTATTATATGAGACTTGATTACTATGTAGATTTTGTCTACTTATGAAGCAACTGAGCAATGGCCAAAGCAGAGGTTCGAAGATGGACCGATAAAGCAAGCTACATTCATTCAGAAAATATGGAAAAGGGACACAAAGCATTCATATTTTTCATCATAGATCCACTTTTTCATCACTTGCTAATCAGTTTTCATATTCTAAAATGACTAAACTTTCTAACTAAGAAAATACTGAACAGTATCAATAACAACAAGAAAATTTGAGTAATAAGGGCATACCTCTTAAACGATATGCAAGACTAAGATTCTGCATAAATGGATAAACAAGAATTCGCTCAGAAGAGGTTGTACAGAACCCAATCAAATGTAGAAGGTTCCGATGAACTGCAACACTTATCAACTGCACTTCCCTCAAAAATGCAGCTTCTCCACCAGGATTGTGGTAATCCGTGAGTCTTTTCACGGCCACTTTTGTGCTATCTAAAAGATAGCCCTTGTACACCTTACCAAATCCTCCATGTCCGATAATGTTGCTTTCACTGAAATTGTCGGTTGCAATCTGTATCTCGCGCCATGAGAACCTTCTGAGTTGGCCTAAGGAAATGTTGCGCTCAACTTCACCTAAAATGTCATAACAGGTGGACGTTAGTTGCAGTTACTGTCTAAAGGTGCTTTGACAAAATCAAAGAGAACTAAGATATGGATTGGAATCAATTAAGGGAATTTGTTCAACTACAACAGAACCATATGCTTTTTGCTTTATGTGTCATGTTAATACTTTTTTCAGATGAGTTGCATTAAATGGGAGAGGTTTAGTTTATAGGTAACAATGCAAGGAATTAATGTAAATATTACAAAGAGTGTTTTACTATCATTGGCTTTATGCACATTTGCAGCTAGGAGTGATTTGCCTAACGAGTACTGTAGTTATCATTTGTTATATCTGGCTAGATAATGCTTCACTTGTTTATGTCGACAGCAAATAGAAAGATATAAGATACAGTAAGAATTATTTTTTAGTGTGAATGCAAATATATGTTATCTTTTCTAAAGTAACTTTATCTTTTCCAAATAAAGTCAGCTTGAACTTTGAGCGTAACTATTAACTGCAAACACTGCTCGAATAATAGAACTTTTATGATGGTCTTGTAGTGTTAGCTAATACTTAAAAAAAAAGGCAAATAATTCACAAGAAAAATCCAGATTTATTGGGAACTGAAGAAAAAATAAGGTGCTAGTATCTTTCAGGGCATGTACAAAAATACATGACAGTTAAACCTAATCTAGATATCTTTATCAATTTCTAGTTGAGACATTGTTGAAAAAAGAATTAACTCAAATAGCCGACCACCAAACCACTTAAAGTAAAAATAGCCAGCAGATGTATAACATATGTCTAATCCATGCACAATATATGTATAATTGTGTATAATCGGTGTATAATCTATGTATACCGGCTAGGAAAAGAAAGCACTGAATCCAGCTGGCTATTTGTGTAAAGATCCTTTATTGAAATCTGAAGCTGCACTCAAAAGGAAAAGCTACTCTTTCTGTTGAAGGAAAAGGGAGTAAAACATACCTTCCACATCAAAAAATTGATCATGTTTATGCCTATGATTGCATCGGTATGTGATGATAGCCCCAACTAAGAGAAGAAGGAATGCACCACAGCTTGCACCAGTAATAGCAACCTCGAGTTTTGGTCTTCTGGTGGAAACTGCTGAAACAATTATAATTTAACAACTATTTCTAGAATATCATTTGTTGGCTAGAACTTGAGGATGCACTTGTGACAAGACTATTAACCTGGGACGGAGGAAGTAGAAATACAGGGCTGCTGAATGCCATTGCCACAAGCAAGATGAGTTCCTGAAAAACTGATATGATGATGAATGATGTTAAGCAATAAAGTTTAAGCAGCCAAAGTCAATATTTAACAGCTCCAACTTGAATGATGCAGTCTAGGGTGTACTGTCACATTTCTCTCCTTTCCCAATTTTATATAATTTAATTTCCAACCATAGTAAGACCTGCAACGCATCCAGAATACATCTAGGTCGTACTATTAAATTTAGAAGAGTAGCTTAATAATCAAGAGGGAAAGGAAGAAAGGATCAACAGAATACCATGCTGATTTCGACGCTAGAGTCTAGAGGTGCATTACTGCATCTGGTATTGCTTCACATGAGTGAGCATAAATTATTAACTAAACATTTAAGAACTATTAAAGTAACCAGAGTAGTTGTTTTCCTCTTTTTTACCCTTTTGATTGGGGAAAGTGAGCAAAGAGGAAGAATGGATTAGTAACTTGATTACTTAAATGATATTGGTTTTTTTCTTTTCTTCTTTTTGCCAGTGCAGCTAACATGACAAATTGTACAGCTAACTACAAAATGCATTAACATGACTTTGTCCGCTCCAGCGTCGTTGTGCATTGCAACAATAAGTTCGATAATAGTCTTGTGTGTTTCAAGTACGTTAAGCAGAACATAGCTCCTTTTGAACATCTCATCATGGTCGTTAGAACGAAAAGCAAGAGTTCTGACCAGTGAGAATATTAAAGCAATATGTAGAAGATTCCGTAAGATATTATTTAAAAGGGGAACAATTTTGAGTATTTTTTATCACACTTATCATTTTGGTTTTTTATGGTAAAAACATAATGCGGTTACCTTAGTTATTCATGATAAAAGGAAGGAAGTTTACTTCCAATGGAGCTAAAGGTATCCAAATAAGATTGTGTAAAGACAATATATATCTGTGTGCAAGGGAGGATTAGAGCTCAACATCGCAAGCAGAACAACTATTTCAAGGCTTAACAAGTAGAAAGAAACAGAATAAAATGATGACATTACTTGTATGTTGGTATTGAAAACAACTGCGGTGGGATACCTCCGGTCAGATCATTGGAGGACAGGTCCCTGTGAGAGATAAAACAGGTAAGCAGCACAGCAGGAGAAAGTTCCATAAATAAATGAAAACATCAAACAACAATAACTACTACTACTACTGTGCCTCCCTCTAACCAAAAATTTCAAAAGAAGAGCGTGGTACAGCTAAAAGATTAACATAGTTCTTACAGTTCCTTCAAGCCTGTGATATTTACAAGTGAATTTGGCACAGTTCCAGTTACATGATTTCCTCTCATGACCCTGATGCAGGACAAAAGGATATCACAGCAAGACTTTGTTGCAAGAATGCTCTATACTGAAGATGTGTGAATTCCAAACCGTTTAACGATAGAAGTGTTGAGGTCTTACTTAGAGAAGTGGACTGGTACTTTAGGAAAAAAGGAGAGAAACAAAGAAAAACAAGCACTTACAAATGCTTAAGATTGTGGAGCTGACCCCAAGCTGCTGGAATAGAGCCATAAAACCTATTGTTTGCCAAATTCAAGTTTTGTAGACTTGACACGCTGCTAAGGTAATCAGGTAAGACACCAGATAGATCATTATCCTGTAAATCCCTGCATAGACCAAAAGCATTTTAGACGCTTCACGACTTTCCTTGACCTGCCAAGATACTGAAGATCAGTGTCAAAATTGACTAAATAATTTTCCAAGCAGCAAGTTAAAGATAGTTAACACTTCATATTTTGGCTTAGTGATCATCATGCTTCATTGCCTGTTCAAAACTTGTCATGGACTTGAATTCGTTATTTCCCTAACTGTGGCGGAGCCAGAAATTTATACAAGGGGATTCAAGAAAATTCTAGGATGTCACTGTTGGGATTTAATCCTATTATCTAAAGCAGCTTTTGAACCCCCTTTACTATGATACTTACTTTTCTTCATGTCAAGGAGATTCATCTGCTTACATATAACCAAAACAAATCATTTTTACACTATTTGGATAGTGTAATTTCCCGACAAAGGAACCCTCTTGACTCCACTTAGATCCACCACTGTCCCCTAATGTGGCTAATATGTCCAAAATTTGATACCACTTTCTCCTGATGAACTAAAGGAGGGAAAAATAAAACAAAGCAAGTTCTGAACTACTGCTAAATGTGCTGTTCAAAATTCCCACAAGGGTGATGACTTCCATCCTTGAAATACTAAATAATCTAGTTACGTGACATGTACCTGATTACTTTTCCTGGGTTGGGCTATACAATTTGTATACATTGAGAATTCAAAAATCTCCAATAACAAATTCATATACAATTGCCTCTGATACATCTTGATGATTCTCGTAGAAGATTCTTTATACAAAAGGAATATACCAAAAGAAACTTAAGACTAATCAAAGTAGCATAGTCTCAAGCAGGTGAAAGATATGCAGGATAAGGAAATAAGAGATGGATGCAAAACTTAGTAATTTTAATACAAAATGCAGCAAACTTACAAGCTAACCAAAAATTTCAATTTGGTTATCGACGGTGACAGAGTTCCTGAGAATCCGTTAGAAGCTAGGCTCCTGTATGATAAAAATATTTAAAAAGTGAATATACAAAACTGTCTAGATCAATACGCGATTTGTGTCATGATTTTCGGATTGTACTAAGGAAATAAAATGTAAGTTCCTGCAATATTCATTTACTTACAAGGATATGACATTTCCATTTCTGCATGTAACATGAGACCAACTGAAACAGGGAGACACTAAATGAATGTTCCAATCTGTGATTCTATTGTTGGAATCATTCAGAGCCCTCAGCAAATCAATCAAAGCATGACCTGAAATGATGACAAAAATATTAATAACAGAAGCGATTCAATAAAAACAACAACTACTGCGCCTCAGTCCCAAACAGGTTAGGGGCGGCTATATGAATCCTCACTTCTCCATTGAAGCTCAACTTATTAATATTTTTGTTTCTTATTCGTTTTTAATTTCCTTTCGGGTGCTATGTACTGCATATAGTAGTTCTTGAATTAAATTACAATTCGAGCTATGATGCCCATATAAGCAACCATCACTTTAAAATCATTTCAATTGTACCAGAACATTGGGGATGAAGTCAGTACAAACTGAATGTTGATATGTATATTTTGAGGCCCATTTAACATGAGTTTGCAGCTGATATTCAATAGTCTATCTAACGTTTTCTGATTTAGCTAAAATAGTTTAAGGAGAACATACACTTACTTAAATGGAAACTATACTCTCTTTTTTCCTGATGAAAGCAGCATGGATTTTATGAATGACAAGAATCGGGACCAGCAACCACAATATTCAACAAAGTGAATTGATAGGTCTCTTCCCAAAATAATAAATTCCATTCATGAAATTCTTTCACAGATTCAATAACCAAAACCTATAACCCATACCTTCAACATCATCATCATTTGCGGAGAGACCATTGCTGCAGAAAAGTAGGAGCATCAACAAGTTCAAGTGAAAATGCCGGAAAGAAAAGGCCGTGGACATTGAATTTTCTCTATCAACTATGGGAGAGCTTCCAACTGATTGTTTTCCTTGTTTATGATATTCTACACAAAACAAAATATCCAACAATGAGGAGATTTATGAACTTTTTCCATATCACGTCCATGGAGGAAATGCGCACAAGAATTGTTAGGATCGAAATAATCAGATGTCATGCGGAAGCTAGTAAAACAAATCTTGAATGACGATAAATCAGACAAAAAAAGAGAAATATAACAAAAGAGACACAAACATTTAACGTGGTTCGGTCAATTTGACCTATATCCACGGGCGGAGATGAGCAATCCACTATATAAAAGAGAGTACAAAATATCGAGAGAACAACCTCACGAAGAGCAAACACAAGTGACACACTAACACTTGTGCCGAAAAGTTCTCCCCCTAAACAAAACTCTCAAACCCATATGGCTACATTGTGGATGCTACTGAATAAGAAGAAATGATCCTCAATTTATAGAAGTCCAAACTTTTTCCTCCATGAAGAGGGACTAGTCAAATATGAGAGATTTATAATTTTCTTCAAAAAAAAAAAAAAGAAAAATTCAATTATATTAAATATGTTGTCCTTTCCTTCAAGACATAGGAAAACTAAATATGGTAAGAAAATCAGGACAAACACCTAACAAAAAATAGCAAAGAAACATCAACATGACTTGCAATTTGTATTAGAGAATAGGTGACATGTAAAACTTCTTCCATGTAATGATGTCAAAGAAATAGGCATTGTAGCTGCAGCATAATGAGGATACCCATTGATTCTAAAAGTAACCTCTTTTTTTTGTGTCACCAATTTAGTTAATGCTCAATTTGTGCAAGAATAGAAGAGCCAAAATTAATTACTATTGCTGAAAGGCTAGTGTTCCTAGACAAGAAGATTTCAGCAATCATACAAAGGCATACTTCTATGAAAGAAACTAATAGTATTGGAAGATATCAGCTCGTGGGGCTAAGCCGTCTTCTATGCCTTTTTCCATTTTGACCCCTTTAGTTGAAAATTACACTCTGTAAATGGTCAATCTTTTCCCATATATATATATATATATATATATATACATACTTCTTTATATTTGAATATGTTTACTTCTTTATATTTGAATAGTGGCTCCGCCTCGAGAAGAGACGTAAACACCATTTCTGCTGCATTTAAAGGCCAAGACAAAATGAACTATAGCTGCCATGCCAAACCCCAGTTCAGTATACACTAAAGATCAAGAAAATAATAAAAGGACATGTATACATGCAAATAATAATAATAAAAAATATAGACAACTGACCTGGAAAAGCCATGGATTTAGAAGGCTGAAAAGAATGATGAAGAAATACAAGGAAGAGTAGTAGTAGTAGCAGATAGTAATTGACATCATGAATAGCAGAGATTCAATTCAAATGGGCAATTGAGGGGGGGGGGTTTAGTGTAGGGGGGACCCACCCACAAAGCATTTTCAAGAAAAGCAAGAATAGAACATTTTTTTCTGAGAGAAGGGTCAATGAATGTGAGTGGAGCTAAAAAGAGCTTACTTGGAGATGAGTTGGTGGTGAATGAGAAGCCCACTACTAATACAGGAAAAACCACATTCTTCTCTCTGCTTTATCAACTTTAATATTCAGATGCTTAGAGGGCAATAAGAAGCTTCTTTATAGCATGATCACATTCCCCTGTTGTTTCAAGGAAGCACAATATCTTTTTTTATTGGATAATGATCATGTCACCGGTTCCGATATTTTCTTTTATCTGCAACCGAGACATCTGATTAAAGAAAAATTCTATTTATCCTACCGGGACCCTTTGAGGTAGAATATTTAAGTTGATGAATTTGAAGTTATGAAGATTGTTTATGGGTTGATTAATACCATATGAAATGTTTTATGTTGAATGATAATGTATGAATTGTTATATGGGGATAAATTACTTTTTTATCTTTAATTACTCTCGCTTATGTGGGAATGCATGTATTCTTATTTTTATATTGTATTCCACAAAAATAATATGCACATTCTTAGATATAACTTAGGGAAAATGATATTGTATATCTGCTATAAAAATAATAACTGAAACAATGTATAAAATTTATATTTTTTTTTTATATATATATATATATATAGAATGTATATATATATATATATATATATATATATATATATATATATATATATATATATATATATATATACATTCTATATGTTATATACAAAAATTATACAAATTTTATAATATTTTCGGCTACAAAATGCAAAAGTTTCTGGAGCGTGCTAAAAGTAATAATATCCCTATAATTTATGTAGGTATTTGTATATGGGTGAAATCGGGCCCATGAGACACTCCGGTTTCCAATAAGGTAAATCGAGCAAGAGACGTGATGATAAGAAATCGGAATCAAGGCGAGGGTCTCATCGAGCCAGGTTCCGGGGTACAACGCCCGCCCTCGGGAATATCGGGGCTATGACCCCGGGATCTATCCGAATCCCAAAAGACTTCAGAGAGCGATGTGAGGCAACCAAACACGATTAACAGAAGGCCGTGATATCCGTAACCAGTCGGGTATCACGGCGTGGATCTCGACACGTACCAGCGAAAATACGGTAATTAATTAAACGAAAGATTTTTACCTTTTTATGGAATTGTACCTAGGGTAGGACTCCCCTACTATATAAAGAGGGTCTGATTATTTATTAGACATTGTAACACGCATATCAAGACAATATATTATTATTTTCTCTCTTATTCAAAGTTCTTATTCTTGTTCATCGGTGCTTGGTCATTGTGAGTCCGGGATCGAGGGCGGATATTTCATTAAGGCAGTTGTTAAGTCCGGAATCACCCTCCTCAAGTGGTTTGATAATTTATTACCTCCTTTATCTGTTTAATCTAACGCAACTTATCGTTTGTATCGAATTAATCCACGTATCCTTAAAACCACAAACAAATTTAATTGTTATCCGTTTTTAGGGTAAACAGTTTGGCGTCCACCGTGGGGTTAAGGATAATAGTGGTAATTTGATACAAATTTCCATAACACACCCTATTTTTCACTTGTTCATTGAAGTCTTTAATTTCAGATCAAAGCTTAAAATGTCGAACTCCCAATCTGCCCCTATGAACGTGGATGCTGAGGCTGGACACCATGGCGAGAACAACAATGTGGTACCCAGTAACGAGGTGCTCCCTGTCGACCCCAACGGAGTTCCAGCCGCTGACCCGAACGATGCTAACTCACATATGGCACCTCGTGGTGGACAACATCCCGGGGGAAGTCCGATCGGTAGCCCAAAATACACACGACAGTGAAGGTGATGGGATCAACTTGCGAGTAATCTTCGAAATGTTGCAGGCTCAACAAGCAGCGATAGCCCAGCTGCAGAACCAGAGTCGCGCCCCCAGCAGAGTCGAGCCCGAACCATCCCAGAGAAACGCTCGCATAAATGAACCAATCGTAGAAAGGCCGAGTGAAGCTGAGCCCGGTACCAACCCCGAGATCATAAAGATGCTTGAGGAACTGATAAAACGGGTGGAATTGGGAGCAAAGAAAATCGATGCCAATGACAAAAAATTAGAAACCTACAATTCTAGGGTCGACCAAATCCCAGGAGCACCAACGATATTGAAGGGCCTGGATTCCTAGAAGTTTGTTAAAAAACCTTTCCCTCCGAGCGCAGCTCCGAAGCCGATCCAAAGAAGTTTCGCATGCCTGAAATTCCTAAGTACAATAGAGCAACTGACCCAAATAAATATGTAACCTCCTACACGCGCACCATCAAGGGGAACGACTTGAAAGATGATGAGATCGAGTCCGTCGTGCTGAAAAAGTTCGGAGAGACCTTGTCAAAAGGAGCTATGATATGGTATCACAACTTATCCCCTAATTTTATTGACTCATTTGCTATGCTCGCAGGTGCCTTCGTGAAAGCACACACCGGGGCCATCAAGGTCGAGACCAGGAAGTCAGACCTTTTCAAAGTGAAGCAGATAGATAATGGGCCTGTCACAACCACTTTTGCTCATGAGTCCCCAGTTATTTTGACCTCGGTCGCTTCTCCTTACACTTCTCACAAGGTTTCATCCAAGCCCATTACCTCTTCGATCACCATTGTATGGTTGATACATGTCTCTATTTGATCTTGGTTCAAGATCAATGTCTCTTTTGGATATGTCACTAGCTTTGACGGGATAAACGGACCCGGAAGGGCCCCAAGCTGATCATCTTCTACCCTGATTTTTGATTGGTACCAGTTATGGACGTCAGACTAAGTTACCGCCGGATATTATATCAGATTTTGCTTTAACTGTTGTGAAGCCAATGAGCTTCGAGCATTGAGTCCTTGGGTGAAGGCTTGAATGACCCAATCGTCAGTGACCGAAGGCAGGTACATTCGTTCCATTTGAAACCGGGACACGAATTCCATGAGCATCTCATTATCTCTCTGCTTCACTTTGAAAAGGTCTGACTTTCTGGTCTCGACCTTGATGGCCCCGGCTTGTGCTTTCACGAAGGCATCTACGGGAACCACTCGGGTGCCGAATCGTTGCTTCGTAAGATAATCAGAGCCGGCTGCTACTAGATCGACATGGACAAAGATGCGAAGGAGTTCGTGCGAAAATGCGACGGATGTCAGAGGCACGTACCGATGATTCATTAGCCTGGGGAGCTACTACATTCGGTCTTGTCACCCTGGCTATTCATGAAATGGGGAATGAACACCATCGATCCCCTGCCATGAACATCCGGTAAGGCTCAATTTATATTATTTATGACTGGCTATTTTTCTAAATGAGTGAAAGCCCGGGCATTTGAGAAAGTCAGGGAGAAAGAAGTTATTGATTTTATTTGGGACCACATAATATACCGGTTCAGAATGCCGGCCGAGATCGTTTGTGATAACGGGAAGCAGTTCATCGGCAGTAAGGTGAGAAAATATTTCGAGGACCATAAGATCAAAAGGATCATATCAACACCCTATCACCCTAGTGGGAACGGGCATGCGGAGTCTACGGACAAGACCATACTCCAAAACCTTAAGAAGAGATTGACCGACGCCAAAGGAAAATTAAAGGAAATTTTGCCCGAAGTCCTGTGGGTATATCGTACGACCTCAAAATCTAGTACCGGGGCCACCCCATTCTCGCTGGTCTACGGTGCCGAAGCGCTAATACCGGTTGAAGTAGGAGAATTGAGTTTCAGGTTCAGATATGTGACCGAAGAGTCAAATGACGAGGCCATGAGTACGAGCCTGAAACTATTGGATGAGAGGCGCGAGCCCGCCCTCGTCCGGTTGGCCACCCAAAAATAACGGATCGAAAGGTATTACAACCGGAGAGCCAACCTACGATACTTCAATAACAGGGATTTGGTGTTAAGAAAGTTTACACTAAACACCCAGAGAAGCTGAGACCGAATTGGGAAGGTCCATATCTAATCATCGAGATTACCGGCAAAGGATCATACAAACTCGAAGCAGGGAACAGTGAGTGACTATCGAACAACTGGAACATAACCCACTTAAAACGACACTACTGCTAAAGTACGACCCCATCCATTCTTTTCTTTACATATATTACGAATTGGACTAACACCTGCAGGCAACGACCAAAGAATGATGCAGCTATTAGGCTCGAAAGCACGCATTGCACTCTTTTTTACTTGAATAGGTTTTGTCCCAAATGGATTTCCGGCAAGGTTTTTAACGAGGAAACAGTAGATCGTGCTAACTTAGAATTGAAGACCGGTTACGAACCAGAGTCGAGAGTCACATCAACAGTATCCTAGCCCTCTCAACGATCGACCTCTAATACTGGGGGCCATCACCCTCGGATAATGATTTTAGCAGGAAGGAAACTTTGCACTTGACCAATCTGGGCTTGGTGGATATGATTTTATTGTAAGGGCCAAACAGTCAAATGAACCGTACCCACATAGACCATTTAAGCCATAACACGAAGATTGTACATATTTGCAATCTTGTATGTTGTGCACAGAAATAAAAGAAAATTTCTACCTTGCAGATACATATTTTGTCCCTTAAGACTATTACATTTTGTTCCTTAAGGATAGATATTGAGCCCAAGGGATGCCTTTATCCGGATCCAAGAGATCACCCCAACTCGGGGACTGTCGTCCAAGGCAATCCCGGACGGCTCGGGTATCGAAGCTCGGTGGTACGAAGATGATTAGGCAATGCCCGAACTTAAAAGGCTACGATCATCCTAGAAACGGCTCGGAGGTGTCCGAAGACCATAATCAAAACATAAAGCCTTCAAAAATTCCCAATCGGTTCAAAGGCTATCCTCGACAAAACTATAATCTAAAAGCATTTAAGTAAGCACTTTGGGAAAAGCTTCCGGTCATACCAAGCCCCCACGAGTATCGAAAATGAGCCTTGTTCGGACCTCCGAACAAGACCCTATTACTACGTTTTATTTTGTGCTAAGGCATTTGAAATCTTTGCAATCATAAAAAAGAAACCAAAAGAAACAAACTAGAAAATTGCCAAAGGAAAAAAGAGCCTTATATATATATATATATATATATATATATATATATATATATATATATATATATATATATATATATATATATATATTCCAATAAAGATATTTACAAATGCCAAACGGCCTCAACAAAATGAACGAAAATACAAAAACAAAAGAAAAATCTCTAAGGCACCTAAGCCTGATCTCCACCGGAGCCAGCCTCGTCACCGGGTCCATCAGGGTCTTCTCCACCCTCGGGTTCGCCGGGGCCCTCAGAGCCTTCCTCGTCCTCGGGGTCAGCCAGCTTCTCGGCCTCGACCTCGAGTCTTTTAGCATCTTTGATCTCGACCGACATGTCGAAACCTCGGGCATGGACCTCTTCGAGAGCAACTCTTCAGGACTGCCACTTCACGTACTCAACAGTGAATTTCAGGCTATCCTGGGTTGCCTTAACATTAGATCTATACTGAGCGACTATCTGTACTGGTTATTTCTGTCACTAACTTGGCTATTTCAAGCTCCTTGCCAAGGGCATCCCATTCAGCGATGGTCAAGCCCAGTTGAGACTGGAGGTCTTCGATTTTTTGGGCTTGGGCCTCGGATTTCTCCCTCGCCACTCGAAGTTGGACCTCCACCAAGGCCAGCTGCTCCCGGGCAACCTCCTTCTCTGAAGCCTATCGGTCCATTTTTCCCTTCTACTCTTCGGCCATGGCCTTGATCTTGTCCATCTCGGCTCGAAGTTGGTCGATCCTATCAACCTTCTGTTGAACCTGCGGGTTTTGACCGTTAGTCACCATGTCTAACTCGTCATCGCTAACCTTCTACTGTACCTGCGGGTTTCACCAGGTCGGCATGTTCCTTTTAAGTCGCGTCCAACTCAGCCCGAAGATTCTTGACTGCTTCTTCACGTTGCTTGCTAAGAAACTTATACATGTCTCTTTTCTCAGCAAGATCCTTGACCTCAGCCTCGAGCTGGTTAACCT
Source organism: Nicotiana tomentosiformis (assembly GCF_000390325.3). Lineage (NCBI taxonomy): Eukaryota > Viridiplantae > Streptophyta > Magnoliopsida > Solanales > Solanaceae > Nicotiana > Nicotiana tomentosiformis. Next base: position 29,971,969 of record NC_090816.1, on the reverse strand, counting down.
TAGCCCGGTATCGGAGAAAGGCTTCATGATGGAGTACCTAAGCCTGCAAAGATATGAAAAGGAAAAGGCATGAGAGATATCAAAAACTAAATTTGAAGACAAAAGAGTGTAATGACACATTACCCAGTTCAGCGCCTGCTGTGCTTTGTTGAACAAGCATGGCGCATGCACCTCGTTCATTTTCACCTGATCTTCTTTGATCACCAAGCACCAAAGGCAGCTAGCTACTCCGATAGGGGCGAAAAGAACCTGGGCATCCTTCGGGACGGTGATGATAATTGACCGCTTCCGGCTGAGATCTATGCTAGGGGCAGGGAATCGGTTGATCAACTTTGGGCTCGAGTTTGGTCCACCGATCTCAGAGGATGAGCTTTTCCTCGGCATCTCTAAATCACCCAACCCGGAGAAGTCTTCTAGAGCGGTTGAGTCCATACCATAAAAAAGCAACGGAGAGGATCGTCTGCAACATGAGCCCATTCGTTGGATCTCTCCTTCATCACTCGGGCTTCAACGAACATGGACTCTGTAAATAAAGGCGACCCCGAAATTTCTATAACACCGGGAGGGGTGGAGCCGGCGTCTCGAGAGGTCTCGGCCCTCACTTCTGCACCAGCCTCCTGAACCTGAGGGGGATTAGCCTCCGTTGATTCCCCCTCGGCTGCCACCCGCTCCTCAGGGACGGACGGCTCGCAGGCCATAAAAAGTTCGTCCTCCTCGGGCTCTTCCCTGAGACGGTAAAGCGAGTCCGAGTCAGGCACTCGGGAGCTGGAGCTTTCCTTTGGCTTACGAGCCAACCTTCTCTTTGGCTTCTTTTTCATCGAGCTCGGGGAACTTGGAGCCCTCCTTTGTTTTTTCTCTCTTGCTGCGGCCCCGGGCTGCCCCGGAGCAGAAGGATCAGCGGGAAGGTCTTCGCCCCCTATTAAGGACCTAAGCTTAGTGGTCTTAGGCAAGCCTGCAAAACAAGAAGAGAAGGAATGAGAACATAGTGCTAAAAAAAAATCCTAGTGCTACTTATTCAAGAAAAGAAATCTTACCGTGGGAACGGACCTCCCAGCGGCCCTTCGAGAGCTCGCGCCACGAGCGCTCGGCATAAGGCATCTACGAACAAATGCCCTCGATCCACTCCTTAAGTCGAGAATGGCGTTTGGGACTCGTGCGAGAGATGCACCACATCAAATACCGATGAGGAAAAGGGAGGTAAAATGTAAAATCGACATCTAAAAAAAGGACACTTACGTGCTACATTCCACTTCTCGAATAATAGCCTAAACAGGTATCAGGTCGGCGGTCCTCACCCGGACAAAGCATCCCTGCCAACCCCGATCCCGGTCCTCGTCAATACTTGAAAACGAGGCTTTACTAGCCCGGCGTACGAGCTTTATCAGTCCCCCCAGAAGATTCGGGGGTTGTACAGGCGAAGTAGATGATCGACGGTGAACAAATAAGAGTCGAATTTGTTCTCAAAGAATCGAAGGAGGATTACGATCGTAAAAGATCGAATTAGTGTGTGTTAGTGTGTCTTTTAGTGTTAATATGAGGAAGTGTCATTGGAGGTGATCATTTTCCTTAATTCATAGGTGACACCTACAACACACCTTAATTATATGTTTTGTATATTTGGGTAGCAAATGTAATTATTTTTGGATTATGGTTTTCATAATATTCATAATGTTTTCCCTTTGAATGAAATCTGACGAAAAAAGTGGTCTTTTATAAAGATGCTTTAATACAATTATTCATTCATCTTTTTTATCCTATTCCACCCAAGTTTCGCTATAAGAGTGGATAATGGAGAATAATTGAAAAGGATTTGATTGTTTCATCATTTTTTTCTCGTAGTGACCATTACCTAAAATTATCATACAAAAGTGAGTGACGTATGATAATCCTGGTGATTTTTTTTTACCATTAAAGGTTGACAATAATGATTTGAGTTTTAGAAATTTTCAAGTAATATTTATAATACATTTGATATCATTCGTAAAAGATAGAAGCTTTTTTTTCCCTCATCTGGTGAAGACTATTTTAATTTCCACAATTCAAGATAATCAAATACCAAAAAATAATTTTATAAAAAAAAAACATTTTCAAAAATATGCATTTCCTCGGATCAAACATATACTAGCAAAAGGAAGAAGTGCCCATCGAATTCATGATCATTTTCTTTTCCCTCCTCTAGTGTTCTAAATATTTGCAGACATTACAATAAAATTATGAGTAAGGGAGTTTTGATATGATCATTGGCGCAAGAAAAAGAATACTTCCTCAACAATTATTGTGATTGATCTAACTACTAAAATTTATGGTGGGATGGATAGGGTCCCTCTACCCTTAATCAGAGATTTCAAATTTGATTCATAAGAATAGAAAAACAATCCAATAATGATCACTTTTCTTTAAAAGACTTAAGCGACGCGAATCCAAAGTAATCGAGGCTAAATACTAAATAACGGATGGAAAAATAGCAAATTTACTGTGACACTGTGAGACTATAAGTACCAATGTTGGATTCCCGCTTAAACAGTTTCTCTTTTAAATGAGCAATGAATTGATTATTTCTTTTAACTTAATACAGCAATTATTATGTATTTATGACTGTTTTTGTTCATAAAAGGGATATACATATACTTATAATGAATTTGACGTCAAAACATGTTTTTTGTTTTCTTGGTTATTACGACGAAATAGTCGAAAGAAATAGTTTAGCCCTATAACTTAAAATGAACAAAATAAAAGTATTTTAATTAGTTTTATTAGGTAATGTGTTAAAACGTAAAATGCAATATGAAGTGACAAAAGATATATGCTAAAAAGGACATACACGTGAAATTAAATATATTTTCAATAAATTATAAACATTTGATTGAAACATAATTAAATAAAATTTCACACGTTTCATGTTACAAATTTTATAAATAATAATTCGTTGCACTTTTTTTTTGTGTACCCGTCTCTCGTCTCTTCTAGTCGCTAAAGCTTTATTTTCTTATATATGCAAAAGAATCGGGAAAAAGGAGAGGCAAAAAAGCAAGAAAAGGCTTCTCTCAAAAGCTTAAGATTAGAAAAAGAAAAGAGATTTGAGATTGTGACAATACGTTAGCTAGACAAGACCTAAAGGTAATTTTTGATGTTATAAATTATACAATAATTAAGTAATGAAAAGGTTGGCATTTATCCTTTTCCTATAGCATCTAGATATGGTATTTGGTTCCAATTTCCAAATTGCTATCACAAGTGTGCTTACACCCACCATTTCCAAGTATTTAATAGACATCTTCTGTATGTAATTCCTATTCCATGAGTAGATATGCAGAGGCGAATTTAATTTTAGAGAGTCAATGAGTATTGCTTTTTTATTTATTTATACATATGCCAATCTACATAGAATGAGTTGTGTTGAATATGCTGTCAAGAATCCTAAAGTTAAGGGAAATTACCAAACAAACCATTCAAGGCACCACCGAGAACTATCAATCCTACCAACAGGTAACGGGTGCCATTAAAAAAAATGAAGACTGGCTATATAAATTACTCTCAGTTTCAAATATATATGTCTAAAACTTCAGACATTGGTAGTTCAAGTTCAGACATACATGTATAAAATTAGGGGTTGTCAAGCTTAACTTCAGACATTTGTTTACCCCAAAATTGACTAATAATTAGATTTATACGCGGTTTAAAGGATACATAGTTTAATTCAACATAAATAATTAAGAATAACATATAAATGAATTAAAGATGAAATAAACGATCAAACCAATTGCAGTGTTATGACCAAACCTGATCTTAGATTGAACAGTGACCTCGTCCTCGATTGGACCCACGGTTCAAACCTAGTCGTGAATGAAGAACAGAACAAGTGAGCAATGTCTTTAACAATAGCTAGAAGGCAGAAATAAACTTTTATTGCTTTTAATTGCGTGTTACAATGTGTCAAATCAAAGAAAAACTTCCTCTTTATATAGTAGGAGAATTTCAGTCCTAGTATAAGTCTAAAAGAGGTAAAAATCTTCTTCTCCCGGTAATTGTTGACCCATAATTAATTTTGAACGAGATTTGCGCCGTAATATCCGGTTGAGGGCTATTATTACGGCCTTCTATCCGTCGTGCATAACTGTCCATAGCGTCTCCCGAGGTCTGGAAGTTATACTCGGTTCGGGGTACGTTGCTTTACCATGTCCAATGTCGGATATATCGTTCACTCTTCCTGGGTCTTGATACGAAGGGTTTATGGCCTCGGTTACATTCTCGTGGATCCGTGCTCCCTTCGTTCTCTCATCGGGGAATCGGGGTGGACATTGCCCCCGATTTTACCAGTACAAAACATTGTTTGAAGTTCGAACTTATGTCTTGAGTTTTTTACACTTCAAACTCACGAGTCTAAATTTAATTTTGAAGCGGTTAGATTCACAAGAATTCATAAATTGGATCTTAAATAGCGGTTCTCAAAGCGGCTAGTTGTGCACTTCCCCCTAGTTTATATGTCAAAAGTTGTCCAACATTTCATGCCTGGTAAAATAACGCCCCAAAATTGACTGGCTATTTGGGTTAATTCTTCAAATTGGAAATGGCTAATTGGGCCAAACGATAAAATTGTAAGATTGGTCTAAAGTAAGAAAGTACTTCTAACAAATTGGTCGAAACATGTGGCCCGAATCTGATAGATACATATTAGCTAGTGTTTTAGCTCATGCAGTTTCTAGACCTCCAGTATAATATTTGCCTTAACGTTTTTTAGACAAACTAGTTGATGATATGATTGTTTTTTTAAGGTGTGAATGAGAAATGTATGAATGTTGTCCAATATGAAATAAAGAGAAGAAAGTTATTAAGCTTATATTGAAAAGCACTTCTACACTAACCTGAAGGGTTGGAAAGAAGGTAACTCCTCGCGCCGTTGTCATCGCTCGGCTTAGCTTCAGATTGAGATTCAGATTCGAATTTGGTCAAATGTGATTAATAACTTAAAGGGTTGGGAAGAAGGTAAGTTGTCGCGCCCGTTGTCATCGCTTGGCTTAGCTTCAGATTAGGATTCGTATTCGAATTTGGTCAAATGTTGATAGAAACTTAGGGTCCATCAAACTGTATAGAGAACCGGGTTCTCTATTAGTTCCCACAGAACACACAAGGAGATAAGTAAATGACACAACAGAGTTTTACGTAGAAAACTCCCAGCTCACAGGATTAAAAACCACGACCTACACTCGTAGGATTTCAACTTCACTAACCGAGCAAGTTCAAATTACAACATATTGTAACCTAAGAATTAACACCTTAATCCGTCACTCACTTGTAATACCTCTATTACAAGCCTCTTTGTAATAACATTATTACAAAGCTCACAACTCGACTCACTTTAGTCAAGACACAAACACAAGGTTTATGATTTTACAAAAGGTTTCCTACACAATGCTTCTAGCTAAGCTAAGTAGGTTTTACAAGTAAATCACTTTAACAAATGTACAACATAACTAAGGACATGTAATAACTCAATGGAGGAAACTGGTCCTTCGTTATGATGTTCTCTGTTCTTGAAGCCCTGAGTGTCACTTGCAAGTTGGCAACACACTTGAGAGAAAGCTTGATGAATTCTGGAATGTGCAAGTATGTTGTTTTCCCTTTGCTTCATGTTAATATTACACAAGTGACATCACTTGAATGATGCAAGCATATTTGGTACACGGGCATTCCCCATAATGTGACTACTGTACTGTTTGCACTGTTGCGTATGTGCAATGGAACAATTGCAGCGACTTTACAGCTGTGGGGTATTGATTGGTACAGTCAGCAAGGGAACTGGTATCCATCTGTTCCTTTTGTTGTTTCTTTGACTATGAGTGTTGGAACATATCCCAGACTTGAGACTTGTTGATCTTGAGTACGTTATGGATGTGGAACAAGTTCCCTATCTGGTTCTTATCATTAAGTTTGTTAGATCATCAAAACATAACAGGGCATATAGACACATAACCTATCAATTTTCCCCTTTTTGATGATGACAAACTTGTAATTAAAGTTCCCTTCGAGAACTAGAGTACCGTAAATATTTCCTGTATTCCCCCTGAACCTGTTCCCTCCCCTCAATTAATTTCCCCCCTTTTGGCATCATAAAGAGATTAGTAACAAGTAATAATCAAAAAGAAGTCTAGCAAACGTAACTTATGCCATATGTGTGCATACAAACATGACTAAGAACAGAGCATAAGAGCAAGGCATGCAGAGCAAAAGGACATGATATTCATTGATTTGGAAATAAACAGGGAGCAAAATTAGCAGTACCATTTGTTACATAACCATCCACAAAATAAAACAACAGAAAAAGTACGAGCCACTAAACACATCAAAACAAAAGGACCAAAACAGAGGACAGACAACTTGAACTGGACACTAGGAATGGAACGATTTTAAGGAGCACTGGAAGGGGGGGGCAGATATGAAGAGGCAAGGGTTCTAAGGAGAATATCTATTTGAGCATTTGCTGACACTTGCTCATTAAGCAACCTCTCCTTCAGGTCCTCGGCATGTTTCCTAAGTTCAACATTTTCCTTGGTCAGACGGGTAGCCTCTGCGCTTTGTGAACTGCTGGAACTAGGTACCTCCTAGGTCTGACTAAGCTATCCCTCAAGAATGACATTCCGTGCCTTCAACTTCCTTATCTCTTCATTGGCAATGTTCTGAGCTTCAATCAGTTGAGAGATACTGGAATTGCTGCCAACCCCTCCTTTCTTATTGATGCACTCACACTCTTCTAAGGTGGTCTTGGAGAAGGTCTACTTGCGAGTACCCACTGTAGCCTTTCCCAAAAGGACTTTGAAGAACTCAAATACCTTAGTGAGTAAGAACCCGTAGGGCAGCCCATGATTACCATCCTTAAAATCTGCCACCTTCTTCATGTGCTTAGTCATGATACCTGGCAGATTGATAGTGGAGTAGGCATCCAGTGCCTCCATGAGGAACATGTGTGATCGTGGCATAATGGAACGCCTTTCTGCGCGTGGGAGCAGAACCTTGTTCACCATCTCGAACAATAATTAGTACACTGGAAGGAGGGCCTTCTTGTGCATCCGTTCCCCCTGCTGTACTGCATCATCCTTTAAAATGGCATTTCTGAAGTTTGAAGAGCAAGTCCCCTCAATGGATGATATGCCGCTAGTAGGTACTCCCAGAATTGTTCCCAGCACAACCTCATCCATCACAAAATCAACACCATTCACCTTCAGACATATGTTGTCATCTTCTATAGTGAGCATATCAGCATAGAAACTGCGCACCTCTACCTCATACACCTGAGGGCTCTCAGTAGTGAACAAATGTGTCCACTGTTGAAATTTACAGATATCAACTAGTTGGCGCATCCCTGTCATGTCAAGAATATCAGGAGCAAATGTTCTGCCCCACATCACTTTCCGGTTTCTCAGATTTTCTCTTCCTTCATCCTTGATCACACCCACCTTGGCCTTCTTGGAGGAACCTGGTTCCCCATTGGCACCAGCCTTCCGTTTCACAGATTTTCTCACACTTTTCCCTTTCTCTGCAGATTTTTCTGACACCCTCTCAGACACCTTTTCTCCAGACTTTTTAGACACTTTCTCACCAGACTCCTCAGCCACCTTCTTACCAGACTTTTCCACTTCAACATTGCTAACCTCCATCACTCTCACAAATGACTTTTTCTTACATTTTGGAACTGTAGGTATTTTAGAGGACTTATGAATTAAGGAGCTATGTTTCTTATTTACCTCATCATCAACATCAACAATAAGTGCTGGAGGCACTACCTCTTTATTCACTACCTTTCCACCCTTCACCAACCTCCTCTTCTTCTTTTCTTCTTTGTTTTTCTTAAGAACTGATTCAAGAGCTTCCTTCTTTTGCAGCCTAGTAGTAGGTCTTTTAGGAGTGGGCTTTTTGGGAGTTGCCCTACTACTCCTAGCAAAAATAAAACTAGCAACAGAGATATTGTCATAATCTTTCTCACTATCTTTATTCTCTTTCTCAGAAAGAGATCTCACCTCAGGAATAACAATGGTTAATGGCTCAATATCGAAATGAGGAGAGGGAGTGGGATCAGTACAGACCTAGGGTTCATTTGAAGAACAGAGGGTTTCATCCCAAGTCGGAGCAGATGGCTCCTCTTGGGCTGAGGGATCAAGTCCCTTATGTGGTTTCCTAGTAGTACTTTCAGGTGTCAGGTTTTCAACGGGTACAGTTCCCTACCCTCTACCTGTAGACTACCACCTTCCCCCTAAGACCCAATGGATTCAGAAAAACCTTCATAACCACCAACTAAACTCCCCTCAACAGCCATTAACAACATATTATCTATGGCCTCTTGTTCATTCAACCCTAAAGTAGAGTCAGAAGACACATGAAGAATATTACCTGTAGGGTTCGTAACATTCAAGTCAAGGTTTGGGGTAATCGGCACTGATTTTTCACCACTATGAACCACAATCTGTTGTGTCTCAGAGCTTTATTCTACTTGTAGACTGGAGACTTCCTGATTTTCTTCTCCCTCTATTGTTTCTTCCTCAGCCATTTTTTCCGATGAGGCAGAAGGAGAGGTTACAACCACAAACCTCTTTGGGTTCGGAGTTTTGCGACTCCGATAAAAACTAGAACTCGATTGGGCTGGTGAAGATGCAGAGGGTGGTTGAGAAACTTGTGTGGGGTTTGGACTTGGTGGCATGGGGGACTTGGGCTCTGTCACCTGTGCTTCGTGAGATGAAGACACTGTGGGGTCGACACCTAGAACATTTGAGGCTTCTAAATTCTCAGACATGGTTGGGATTTGTAGTAAGAACTTAAAGAAAAGGAGTATTTGGTTGTTGAGAGAAAAAGGGAGATTTTGGCTTTAGATGTGAACAGTGATGATAGAGACAACGTTTGGGTTTATTTAAAGAGGGTGAGGGGCCGATTAGGAATGGTTATTAATTTTCTAGGTAGTCGGGTCGATTAGGAATGGGTACGACGCTTGGATTCTAAAGAATTGGAAAAAGAGAAACTGACATTTTAATGACGTGGCACTTTCTCAGCCGTTAAAAAGTTGTGCATGAGAGTACAAAAGGACTACTAACCCGTGTCAAGGGAACCAGGTTCCCTGACAAGTTTTGTAAATGTGAGCCTCATTCTTTTACCAACATGTAGTGCTACTAGTTTCTTGGTTGCTCTGTAATTGGCATGCGTGTCTACCTATAACGGTATAGAAATGAGTTAGAACTTGCCAGAAAATACTTTTTAGCTGTTTTACCTGTTTTACCTATTCATTTCTTTCATAGCCAATCATGAGGGACCAAGTGCCCAGCTTGACTTTATGAACCCAAGTGCTAGTCGATTCTTTTCAAAGTGCTCTCTACCTAGTGCTTTGGTGAAGATATCTGCAATTTGATCTTCCGTGCTACAAAAATTCATGCAGATAAGCCCTTTTTCAACAATATCTCTGAAAAAAATGATGGCGCACATCAATGTGCTTTGTTCTCTTATACTGGACTAAGTTCTTTGCCATGTTGAGAGCACTAGTGTCATCACACAATAATGGCACACAATCAGAAAATACAACAAAGTCCTCTAACTACTGCTTGATCCACAACAGTTGAGCACAACAAGAGGCAACTACCACATACTCAGCTTCTGCAGTTGAAAGAGCCACTGCATTTTGTTTTTTCGTACCCCATGAAATTAGACACGATCCCAAAAAGTGTGCCATGATAGAAGTGCTTTTTCTATCCATCAGATAACCAGCATAATCAGTGTCAGCATACCCGATCAAGTCGAAATTGTCTCATGAGGGATAGTAGAGAATCAGGTCATGCGTTCCTTTGAGATATCTAAGGATTCTCTTGGCAACCTTAAGATGAGATTCCTTTGGATTAGATTGAAGCCTGACACATAGTCCCACACTAAATACAATATCTGCTCTGCTTGTTGTGAGATACAAGAGTGACCCAATGATACCGCTGTACATGGTCTCGTTCACAGGAGAACCAGGTTTATCCATGTCCAGGCAAGTGGCAGTGGCAATAGGAGTATCAATAATTTTTGAGCTTTCCATTTCAAATCTCTTTAGAAGCTCTTTGATATACTTTTGCTGGCTTATCATTGTGTCCTTATGAGTTTGCTTAACTTGTAGACCCAAGAAGAAATTCAATTCCCCCATCATGCTCATTTCAAACTCACTTCCCATGAGCTTTGCAAACTCCTCACACAGAGAATCATTTGTTGCACCAAATATGATGTCGTCAACATAAACTTTCACAATGAGCAGGTTCCTCCCCCGTTTCTTCAGAAATAGGGTATTGTCGATTTTTTCTTTTGTAAAGCCATTTTCTAGGAGAAATTTGGACAGCCTTTCATACCATGCACGAGGAGCCTGCTTCAGCCCATATAAATCTTTGTCAAGTTTAAATACATGCTCATGATGCTCATGACATTCGAAGCCAGGTGGTTGCTTGACGAAGATTTCTTCTTTTAGAAATCCATTCAGAAATGCACTTTTGACATCCATTTGGAACAATTTGAATTCCATATAAAGGCAATGAGGATTCTGATGGCTTCCATTCGAGCAACTGGAGCAAAAGTTTCATCATAGTTGATCCATTCTTCTTGATTGTAGCCTTGAACTACTAGCATTGCCTTGTTCCTTGTTATGTTTCCAAACTTATCAAGTTTGTTTCTGAATACCCACCTGGTTTCTATAACAGTTCTATCAGTAGGTCGAGGAACCAGGTGCCACACGTTGTTCCTCTCAAATTGATGGAGTTTATCTTGCTTGGCAGTAATCTAGTCAGCATTTTTCAATGCTTCCTTGATCTTTTTGGGCTTAATTTGAGAGTGAAAGGATGAGAAGGCAAGTGAGTTTCTTAACTTTGATCTAGTTTGAATCCCTGAGTGAAGAGAGGTGATCACATTTTGAAGAGGGTGTGAACTTTTGTGTTTCCAGTTAGACTCCTGAATCTCATTGTGAGAGGGCCCAGGTTATTTTGAATGCGATCCATTGTTGACATGAGTCCCGCTTCTCAACTCAACATCTTCCTTGCACAACATCAACAACTCTGTTCTCAGCTTCAGTTGTTGTGATTGAGGAATCAGGTCCCTCTACATCAGCTGGAGATGCAGCTGCATCATCATCATTTGATTCCTTGACGTGACTCATTATGTTTGTCCAGGAAGGCAATACACGTTTTTTAACGGAGGGACCATGTTCCTTAGCAGCAGTTACCTTTTCAATAAAATTCTTAATTTTCTGTTGGGACTGAATTCTAGCCTTTCAGTTTTCTATAAAGTGACCAGTGTTGCCACAATGAGTGTAAAGCCAGTTACCAGGGACAGTAACATACTTTCTATGTGGATTGTAGGGAGTCTTTTCCTTTTGGAACCCGACTCCCTGCATGTTCCCACCATTGCTTGTATACATGGCAACAATTATATCAGAGGACCAGGTCCACTTTAGAGATTTTTCTAGGTCATTTTTAACTCTGCATATATCTTCTTGAAGTTGTCTGTTTCTTTCAAGTTCAGCACACAGACTAGATTTCACATATTTGAGTTCATTTTCAAGCTTAATGTGTGCCTCACTTGCAACTTCCCAACTCTTTTGGACAGTCATAGAACTGTTTCCCCTTTTTAATTCCTCTATTGTTTCTTTTAGGTCCATGACGACTACCAATAAGTCATCTCTCTCATTTTCTACGTCTTCAACCTTTTTAATCAGAACACTCTTTTCTTTCATTAAATCCTCGATGGTTTCTTTTAGGTCAGCCACTACGATTACCAAATCATCACTCTCATTTTCTATCTCTCCTAGCTCTATAGTTAAGGCATTTTTATCATTTATAAGATTGTGATAAGCATCAATTAAAATATTTTCCAAAGATATAAGCTTTTTCTGAGAGTAAGGCTTCAGATTTCTTTGAACATCTAGAAAGTTTACCTCATCATCATCATTATCTTCATCATCGTCAGATTTTGCCATCAGGGCAAAGATAGAATCATAATCAGCTGCTTCACTTTCAACTGCCATCATGGAGGTATCATCTTGTGCATCATCTTCTCCAGATTCACTGGAAGAATCTCCCTATGCAACAAGAGCTTGTTTCACAACATTGTCAACGACTTCTTTTCTCTTAAATCTTTTGTCAGGAACCGGGTTCCTCTTGGCTGCTTTGTCTGTGTTATGCTTGTACTGGTCCCGTTGAGAAGGGGACAATCCTTGATGAAATGTCCTGGCTTCCCGCACTTATGACATAAGTCATACCCTCTTGGCTTGCTGGATCTTCCCCTCTTTGGAATACCTCAATTTCTGCAAACCATCTTCTGAAATCTCTTTGTCAGGTAAGCCATATCAACATCCTCACCACTTGATTCATTATTGTGTGTCTTGAGGACTAGGTTCTTCTCCCTTTTGGGCTATCTTCTATCACGATCCTTTTTCTTCTTCATTTCATAAGTTTTGTAATTACCAATGAGTTCATCAATGGTCAGCTTTTGTAGATCCTTTACCTCCGTGATAGCATTTACTTTGCTTTCCCAGGAACCAGGTAATACGCTGAGTATTTTCCTGACAAGTTTGTTCCTTGGAATGATTTCTCCCAGAGAATGGAGCTCATTGATGATAGAGGTGAAGCGAGTGTGAATGTCCTGAATGGACTCATCATCTTTTATCTTGAAGAGTTCATACTCAGTAGTTAACATATCAATCTTTGACTGCTTGACTTGAGTTGTCCCTTCGTGTGCTATTTGGAGAGCTTCCCAGATCTCCTTTGTAGATTGACAAGCAGAAATCCCGTTGTATTCGTCTGGTCCAATACCACAGTTGAGGATCTTTTTTGCTCGAAAGTTCTTATCTATAGACTTGCGGTCAGCATCGTTGTACTCTTTCCTGGTCTTGGGAACTGACACTGTTGGTTCCCCAATGGCCTTCACAGGAATGAAAGGACCATCGCAGATAACATCCCAGAGCTCTGAATCTTCAACCGTGATAAAATCATGCACCCTTGTCTTCCACCACCTGTAGTTTTGGCCATTGAATCCTGGTGGACTCTAGGTAGATTGACCTTCTTAAAAGTTTGGTGGAGCAGCCATGAGGATCATTTCTAGGTGTTAGCTTGATCGAAAGAACCTGCTCTGATACCAATTGATAGAAACTTAGGGTACACCAAACTGTACAGAGAACCGAGTTCTCTATCAGTTCCAACAGAACACACACAAGGAGATAAGTAAATGACACAACAGAGTTTTACGTGGAAAACTCCCAGCACACAAGATTAAAAACCACTACCTACACTTGTAGGATTTCAACTTCACTAACTGAGCAAGTTCAGATTACAACCTATTGTAATCTAGGAATTAATGATAAGTGGGGATTTTGACTACTTATTAGCACCCTTTAGCTTTTGTTTTAGTCTAAAAGCATTGAATTGTGTTCCCGAAACTGATGAAATATGGTAAATTGTAGGAATATTGGAAGATAGACCCCCGAAATGAAATCCAACTCAAAAAGGAGTAATCTAAACTCAAGGCAATAAAAGGAACAAAAGCTCACAAAGTGCGGACCGCAGATTTCCATCTGCGGCCGCAGATGATGAAGGAAAGCCCAGCAAACTTTTGTGCAAAGTGTGGACCGCACAAGAATTGTGTAGCCGCAAAAGCTGGGCTATGAATAAAGTTTAGAGAATGTGCAGTTTCCCAAGTTCCAAGTCCCTCAAAAGTGCGGACCGCACAAGAATTGTGCGGCCGTACAAGAAGTGCCTTGCGGCCGCAGAAGTAAAAGTGTGGACCGCAGAATCGAGTTGCGACCGCAGTTACAAATCTGCGGACCGCAGAAAGAATGCATCGCAGCCGCAGATCAGAATTATGCGGCCGCAGATCTCCAGTTCCTGACAATTTGAAAAAAATCTACAGACTGCACATTGAATTGTGCGGCCGCAGAACTTCCCAAAGGACATTTTTATCCGAAATTTCAAGCCCTATATAAATAGACGAGTTTCACAAATTTAGGTCAACTTTTGACATCAGCAGCTAAAGTAGCCATTTCTCTTTTCTTATTTTAGTAATTTTTCATATTTTGGGATATTTTAACATATATTTTATCATTTTAATTTTACAATATGAGTTTAATTAGCATTTCTTTTTCTATTTCTTCAATTCCAAGCATGAGTAGCTAGATTTGTACTAGGGTTGTGACCCAACCCTAGCGTGTAAACCTTATGGGTGTTTAACTTACTGCTTGTTTATGGTTGGGTGTTTAACTTACTGCTTGTTTATGATTGGGTGTTTGTTATTTAGCCTTGTTTATGCTTTAATTTTTGGAATTAATGGTTGCAAATATTAGTTCATGCCTATTTGACTTAGTCTCTACTTGATAAAAAGAGACTTAGTCTAGAAAAACTTGGCTAACAAGAAATTGGGTCAATCGAGAGATTGATAATCCCAATTAAAGGGTTCAACCTAGATATAGTAATAACCCGACTTGAGCTTTTATCAACCGTTTCGTGCAATACCCATTTGGACTTGAGAAAGCCAAATTGGGTAAAATCTCTCTCTGACCAAGAGGTATTGAGTAGGTAATTGGGAGTTGATAGCTATAATACACCCCGATCAATAAAACAAGCATTACGGTTTATATTCCATTAGGCAAACACCTAGGTGATGATCATAGCCTGAAGCTTTAAACTTGAAAAACAACAAAAACAATTCTCTTAGTTTCATTTCTTAACTCTGCAATCTTAGTTTAAATTAGACATAGAATCAACCCCAATTTGTGGAAGTGTAAATTGAGGTAGTTCAAACTCACGTACTACAATATATATGCCTAACTCCCATATATAACTCCTTGTGTAAATCGACCCCGGCTCTTGTTGGGTACTACTATTGCAATTAACTGTTTCATAACCTTGAATTGAGGTGTGAAATTGGACGAGATCAATTTTTGGCGCCGTTGACGGGGAGTTAAAAAATGGTGTTAGATATATATTTAGGTGTGTTTTTGGAATATCTTCTTTTCCTTCCTTGTTACTAACGTGTTGAGAAATTATAGGTGCAATCATGGCAAATAATGAGCTCTGAAACATAGTTGTGGGGGATGTGGACGTTGAGGATGATCAAATGGCTGAGGTCCATCTTGAACCTCAAGCAAATAGACGAGGCCAATCGCCTCTTGACAATAAACCTGCTCCATCCCTACATTCACCAAGAGCGACTCCACATCGGGTGTTGCCGAACGAAGGGTATGCAAGTGCTATAGTCCCTCCCCATATTAGGGTGGACAATTTTCAAATAACCAACGTGATGCTCACTTTGCTCGAGCAACGAGGGTTCTTCACCGGTGCACCGGGTCAAAATACATACAAACACTTGAAGCTAAGGCTTTTTCACTTCTCTCTATGGGGGGGAAGGGGGAAAGCTTTAGATTGGTTGGAACGTTTACCAAATCATTTTATTCATACTTGGGATGAATTGGCGGAGAAATTTATTTCTAAGTACTTCTCTCCCGAGCACATGGCTACACTTCGGGATGAAATTCTAGCATTCAAGCAAGAGTCCAATGAACCGCTACATGAGATATGGGAACGATATAGAACAATGGTGAAAGAAAGTCCCAACAATGATGTGACGGAGAACATGATTCAACAAACTTTCTATCAGGGGATCAATAAAACCAACCAATGTGTAGTGAATCAACTTGCCCGTGGGAACTTTATGATTACGCCTTATGCAGAGGCGTGTGATATTTTGGATGCGATGGAGGATACTTCATCGGTATGGTAATCCCGGGCTAATGTTCCACAAGGGGATCCTAATGTGATTCACCTTTATAAAGAATTGCATGACCATGGGCAAGCCATAACCGAATTGACCACCACCATTAACCAATTGGCAAAGGCTCAACTTCAACAAGTGCAAAACCCAAGGCAAATCAATACAATGGAGGGAGTAAACATGATGGTGAACAAATGGAGAACAAAGGGTCCACAAGTGCAACAAAGAGTGGAAAATTTGGTGCAAGAAGATAGTGGGTTTGAGCAAGAGGATTCCTACAATGACCAAGAAGAAGAGGTCCAATATGTATACTAGAGGCTGTCTGGAAGGGTTGGGGAGTTTGTTCTTCGCGATCGCGAATGGTTTTTCGCGATCGCGAAGAGCAATTTTGGGGCTGAAATTTTTTTGCTTCCCGATCGCGAAGAGTAAATACATGGGCAGTAGCTATATTTCGAGTTCAGCCATTTTTAACATATTTGGAGTTATGGAGCTCAGATTGAAGCGATTTTTGAGGCGATTTTCACCATATGGATTAGGGTAAGTATTCTATATCCTAAAATATTTATATTTCATGAATCTATGATTATATGCATCGTTTAATTCGGATTTTAATGGAAGAAATCAAGATTTTTGTAAAATCTTCCAAAAATAAAATTTTAAGATTTGGAGGTCGAGTTGTTATTGGAATTCAATAAAATTGGTATGGTTAAACTCGTATCGGAATGGGTGTTCGGATTTCATAAAAATTATGTCGGGTTCTGAGGGGCGGGTCCCGCGTTGACTTTTATTAATTTTTTGGGATAAATTTTTAAGTCAACGTAATATTATCCGGGATTGTTTCCGACGAATTTTAATGGAGTTATACAATTAATTTAGATAGATTTGAGCTGTCCGGAGGTCAATTCAAGCAAGAAGTCTATTTTGGAATATTGGCCTAACTTTAAAAAGGTAAGTGTCTTGCTTAACCCCGAGTGGGGGAATTACCCCTTAGGCATTGAGTCTTATGTGCCATTTGTGAAACGTGAAAAGCCGTGTACGCGAGGTGACGAGTACGTACTCGGGCTTATACGTGCAAAATTTATTGAATTAAAGTCTTAGGCATTATTGTGTAGTAAATTGGGAAATTGTGGAAAATTATTAAATCATATGTTTGCCATGCCTAAATCCTTATTGTTGAATTTGTTTTTATATGATAATTTGATGTGATTATTACTTGAAATATTTATGAAATTTCGTGAGTATTGTTGGTTTAATATTTCTTGGAAATTAATTCCAATATGAATTTTCTTATGCAAATAATTAATTTAAGCGAGCTTAAGAATAAGTGTTAATATAATTATCTAAATTTGCATTAATGAAGGTTTTGCTTTATGCTGAGTAATTTTTATTTTTATTGATTGTTTTTGGGTGTTATATACATTGTGTGGAGCTTTGGGCTATTTGTTGTGAAATTAATTGATTTTTGTTATATCTTTGGAATTTGGTTGTGGTCATTGGGCAAATTGTGATATGAATTGATTTTATTATGTTGTCGTATTAATTTTTCATGTAAATTGTTGTGTTTTGTGAGTTATTATTTTGGGAAGATAAGGGTGGCATTTCACCGTTGATATTATGTGGGTATAAGGGTGACATTTCACTGTTATTGTATTTGTTGGAATATTATCTGGGTGGAGCGATAAGGGTGGCTATAGGAGCGATAAGGGTGGCAATAGGAGAGATAAGGGTGGCTAGTGATATTGTTTGGGCGGAGCGATAAGGGTGTCTATAGGAGTGATAAGGATGGCAATAGGAGCGATAAGGGTGGCTATTGTTAGAGATGATATGTGATGATGTGGGGTTGTGGTGTTGATAATTTTTCATGTGATGTTGTGATTTTCTTGTGTTTACTTTTATACCTTGTGCAATTTATGGTAAATTAATAACAATCTGATTTATGTTGAAATTGAGAGCATGTGGCTATTGCCAAGCAGATTATAAATTAAAATATGGGCACGAGGTGTCGTGAGTAAATAATGAGGATATTTGGCACGTGAATTGTCCGTGCAGTTGTGATATGAAATGTGGGCACGAGGTGATGTGATGAAATGATGATGATAATTGGCACGTGAATTATCTGTGCATTTGTGATATGATTTAATTATGGGCACTAGGTGCCGTAAAAATATGAAAATGGGCTGAGACCCGTGTTTACGAAAAATATAAAAATGGGCTGAGACCCGTAGTTTCTTATGATTATGAAATGAGGCGTCACATGATGACTTTTTAATTGAAAGAATTATATTCAAAATGTTTATTTGGAAGGATTTTTATTCAAAAATAATTATATGAAAGAATTGTATCTGAAAGATATTTATTTGAGAAAAACTACATTTAAAAGAGAGTTATTTGGAAGAATTATATGTGAAGGATATTTATTTGAAAAACTTGAATTAATTGGGCATACATGTATTTATTAATTGTTGAGTTATATTTATGGTATTCTTGTTGTCTTGCTGCGCATACCACTGGTTGTTTTATCCTGCCCTTATTGCTATATGTTTTTTAGTATTTTGTATATTATATTGCACAGGTTATTAAACTAGTAAGTGTTTGGACTGTACCTCGTCTCTACTCCATTGAGGTTAGTCTTGATACTTACTGGGTACCGACCGTAGTGTACTCATAGTACACTTCTGCACATTTTTGTGCAGAGCCAGGTATTGGAGATATCAGACTTGAGCAGAGTTAAAACGGGATCGTAAAGATTCAAGGTAGAGCTGTTTGGTCATCGCAGTCCATTGGAGTCTTTTCATTTCATTGTACTGTTAATTTTTAATCAAACAATATTGTATATTCGGTCCTCGTGATCATTCTATGTATTCAGTTAGAGTTCGTGACTCAGTACTACCAGTCTTGGGAGGTTGTATATTCATATTTGTTCCGCTATCAGTTTTGATTATTTATTTAATTAAAAAAATTGGCTTCAAAAGATAATTGAAATCGACTTACCTAGTCTTAGAGACTAGGTGCCATCACGACGCCTATGGTGGGATTTTGGGTCGTGACAAGTTGGTATCAGAGCTCTAGGTTCATAGGTTCTACGAGTCACGAACGAGTTTAGTAGAGTCTTGTAGATCGGTACGGAGACGTCTGTACTTATCTTCGAGAGGCTACAGAACTGTTAGAAAATTTCACTTCTTTCATTCCTTATCGTGCGGTATTCATTCAGCTTGAACCATATATATTATGTTATTTTGCATCCACTCATGTATGAAACTGCGCACTCGGTATCAACTATGCGCCAACGGTTCGTGATACTATAGAGGGGTTATAAGGGAGCCAGGGTTGGTCAACCATGCGGAAGTATTGAGAGATCATTCAGTTGTGCACATTGAGGTGCAGCAGGTTCTTACATCTGATTGATAAGTATGATATTAAGAAGGTTTAATTAATTGCCTAATCATCACAATTGTGGTAGGGTCACGAGGTGGATGTAGATCTGAAATAGTTGGTGGTATTAGAGACTACGTAGTTCGTTTCTATTTAGCGAAGGGTACATACGCAACCAAGGCACCGGGGGAAGTGAGTTTAACTGTCACGAGGATGACATGCGCCAAATAAATGGCTTGAGGTGTCTTATGACCGGTGTCCTACGAACGATGAAAGTTAGTATTGTGGATCATCAGAATGTGTCTTATGGCTTCGCGCCAAGTGAGGGAGTCCACTATCAACGACCAGATTGCGGGGTCATGTATTATATGAGTTTTGGCCTGAGATGTATTTATGTGGTATTGAAAGGTTCTACGAAACGTGTATATGATTAAGAGATGATATTTGTTTGGGATGATGTTGGGACTTGCGGTATTCCTGCGTCGTTAATAAATTTACATTTCAGTATCAACGAGGTCATGGAAACAGTTTCAGAATACTCGGGGGTGTTCCAGTAAGTTCTTTTAATGCACCACCGACACGGGGTTCCTATAATGGTTATTCCAGTTGATACTCCATATGCACAGTCGGCGGGTAGTGGGCGCCTAAGAGGTGGAGGCCCGACCCGTTGATTTAAT
Organism: Nicotiana tomentosiformis; assembly: GCF_000390325.3. NCBI lineage: Eukaryota > Viridiplantae > Streptophyta > Magnoliopsida > Solanales > Solanaceae > Nicotiana > Nicotiana tomentosiformis. Next base: position 29,952,164 of record NC_090816.1, on the reverse strand, counting down.
CGCTATAATTTGGCTGAGGCCAATACACCAGATGGTGTCGTTACAGGTACGATCCTGATTTTTATTACAAAAGGATATTTTCCTTAATTTGATTCGGTTATGAATATTGAGGTGAGTCCTCCTATTATGCTCCACTTATGGGTGAGCTTCGTAAATTTGTGACCCACATATATGTTTATCCCTGTTGGGAGATTTGAAGGTGTGAGCCCGTGTCTGTCATTTATTTTTGTACACCATTGCGGGCTATAAGTCCAAAAGTATTTTTTTTATTATTCATTACAGTGGGTTTAATGTGTTTCGGAATAATTAATTCCAGTTTTTATAAATTATACGCCATACTGGTATGAGGGTTCATTATGTGTTGTGAAAACTATTTATAAAATATATTGAAAATAAGAAAGAAAGGAAAATTAAAATTTAAGTTGGCACAATGTGCAAAATACTTGTGATTCGGAGTTGAGGACGATATCCTCGCATTTTATATATGATGTGAAATATTTAAACCGGGCTACAAGTCGCGGTGAAAGTTATATACGGACGAGATCCTTGTGGTCAAATATTTATGAGTTTAAAATTATCCCTTTGTAAAATTAATTTGTATAGTAGTATTAATAGGGAGTCATGCCTGTTAGGCTTATTTGATAATTCTTGTATATTTTCTATTCATATTCAACCATTTTCGTGCTGTAAATATTGAGTTTTAGCCTATGAGGTGAATGCCCAGGTGGCGTTAAATGTGACTCATTAATTCGAGTAAGTAATCATGAGGTCTTCATGCCTCACATTCCGTTGTTAGTGTTGTGAAAATTCGAAATGAGGTGGTGGTTAATATGAGATTAATTGATGATGTTGGAATTAAATATGAATGACTTTTAAGACCAGAGATGTGGTGATGAGCATACATATGATGTGCTTCATGTCCTGATATCATTATGATAATGCAGTGTTTGTAATGCTGAAATTGTGTTATTGATATATACATTGTGGATGTGTTGTTAGGAGTTGTTTTGGTGTTACTCTGGCAGGTGGTTAGGCCCAATTACAGGGGAGACTCTGCCGAAATTTCTGAAAAAAATTTGGGAGTTAGAAAAATATTTGGGAGATTGAGACGTGCAAGAAGAGACAAAATTATGTTATGTTTGGGCAAATGATCCTAAGCGGGGAAGAATGTAACACCCCGAAAATTTTTTGAAGTACTTCAACACTATCAAGAAAGTTGATGTGTGCGTAGGCACGAATTGTTATAACCAGTTGATACTAATACCGTGCGTTGTTGTGAAAATCAGGTCTTTTGAAAATGTTTGGAACGTAAGAAATTGGTCTTAAAGATTACAAATATGGGTAAAAGAAATAATCTCAATTGAGATGGAGTTGTCGATCTTATCTCAAATGCGTAACGTGGGATCAATCGTGAGTATATGTGTAAAAGTAAAATCATCAATGTTCAGAGCTGATTAATCAAACTTCACATTCATCTGCAATCTCTTTTTTCTGAAAAGGTTTTGTTTTGAATTTGTTGTGTTTTTATGAAAAAGCTGAGAAAATCATCAGTAGAGAAGGATTATGTAGAAAATTAGGCGTCAATTGCATTTTATATTGGTTGTAGATTGTAGCGTATAAAATTTGCAACTGAAAAATATTCTCTCGCTTGAATCGCGCGTCTAATTAGAGAATCCCTCAGTTGGAAGGACAATATATTAGGCGATTGTATAATTTTTGTAGGGAAAAATTATTTATGGCGGGTAATTTTCAATATTTGGATAATTTAGATAAATACATTTCATATAGTGTATAGGAAGAAAAAAATCCCTAAAGATTTTACATATCTATATTACTTTTGAAACTTATTTACCCTCAATATTAAAATTTTAACTTAATTACAAGTTGATATATAATTTACCAATTATATGTAAATTAATGTATATATTCTTCTTTATTTTCTCTCCCTCTTCTTCCTCATCCAATATTCCAACATAGGATGTTGTTGCTGAAAATCCTACTCCAGCACTTGGGGAGCCAATGGACATCATGACCGCTTTGCAACTTAAGCTAAGGAAGTCTAGCGCACATGGAGGACTTGCTCGAAGATTCACCGAAGATGCACAAGGTGATTGAGAATGCTAGCTCTACTATAAAAAACTTTTCCCTTTAGCTTCTAAATTAGAAGCGGGCATATTGAATTGGAAATCCTATTAATCCATTAGAAACTATATTCACAATCATTAAATGCTTCGAACCTTTAAATTTGAAAATCGATTTTTTAATTATTATTTATTTGGATTGGGTATTGTTGAAACTGGTTGGGAATATCCTTTGGAGTTTATATCTCAATTTTAAGATATTTTGGTGAAAGATTCGAGGTGGCTTTGGTTAGAATTTCATTTGAAATTCAAAGAAGAAGGCATAATCAAATTATATATATTTTGTATTTCGGATATAGAAATGACATACAAAATATATACAACTAATATAATTGTATACAAGTTGTATATAAATTATACGTAAATTGTAAGTTTTGACCGGATTCTGTATATATATATATATATATATATATATATATATATATATTAAAGTTATAGATAAAAGTTATAGATAAATTATAGATTTTGATTGAATTTGTATGTATTTTGTAAAAAAAATTAGCTACTTTCTGTAAATAGAAAACTTAGATAAATATGTTTAAAGTTTTGTATATATATGAAAAAGTCTCACACAACCAACATTTGATGTGGCCAATGCTACTGCTTGAGGATCATTCAATGTTATTCAACATTCATATTCTTGAGGAGAGCTCGTATGATTGGTAGCGTTCTTTCTTTGTGGCTTTGATGGGTTTCAATTAAATAGTTACTAGATATATATATATTTGAATTTAAAAGAAGAACTCAATTAAACAATTAGTACAATATATATTTAAGGCAGAATATATCGACAACCCCTTAAAGTTGTCCACGCTTTTCACTTAGATACTTAATCTTAAGTTTGTTCCATTTGAATACTTTAACCAAACCTTTACTATGTCATTTAGACACAATGTGCTGACATGGCACGGTAAGTATTTTTCACATTTTTCAAGCGCGTGAAATCATCCAAAAAAATAATCTCCACACACTTCTTATCGAAAAATGTATAGCTTATACCAAAAAAAATCCCCAGTCATCTTCTTAACCCAAATTTTAGATTTGTTCACACCATTACTATTGTATTCTTCTGGGCACACCACCACTACCACCCTTAAATCTGGTCACCATCATAAACTTTTTATTTTTCTTCTCATTTTTAAGATCTGATTGACCGCTGCAATTCTGGCCGGAAAAGTAGTAGCGCCACTAGCTGCATGCCTCGTCTTTTCTGTTTATCTTCTACCATGTGAGCAACCATGTACGAACAAGAACTATGGCAAGAGCCCTCTCATTTTCACTCGTCTGGTGAAACTTCATTTTTTTCAATGAAGCTTCACTTTTTGCTCAACAATTAAACTTATTGACTTGAATCTTAATCTTAATTAGATGCGGCTAGATACGAGCGGATCTGACCGGAAATAATAAGTTTTGGCGACCCTTATGCATCAGTGTCTTCTTCTCCTCGTTTTTTCTTTTCATTTTTGTCTACAGATTATAGATCTAGAAACATATGGTGAAAATCCACCATTTTTTAATTCGGTCGAAATTTTTTTTTTTCGGCGACTTTGTGGTTAGGTCGAATTTTGTTTTTTCCGGCAATCATGCTTCTGTTGATTGTTTGTTATGATTGAGTCCCATTTTTGGTTCATTTACATTGGGTCTGATTTCACTAATCTCAACTATTGTCATTTTGTTTTGTTCTGTTTACTTGTTGCTCTGTAGGTTTGCTAATGATTTTATTGGTACTCTATCCCTTATGTTCTGTTCGTTGCTGCTGCATTTTGGAAAAAAAATTGCCGAAAATTGATTTTTACGACGAGGGGTTGTTGGGGAAGATGACAAAGGGTAGGGTTAAGTTAAATCCATGTGTCCTCATTATATTCGTCACTTTGGCGTGTGAATTACATGCATATTTTGTGTTCGACTGCCTACAGATGTTGTGTCCAAATTATACATTTGAATTGTAATTGGAGTGTTCAAATAGAATAAACTTAAGATGGAGGGTCTACGTGAAAACTAAACACAACTTTAAGGGACTATTGATGTATTTTGCCTATATTTAAATATAAACAAACACAAATTTGCATTTTGTTTTGCTTTGTCAATAGTAAAGCAAACATTTATTCCTTCTCATATACATATCATCACTAGATTTTAGTTCTTTGTTTTAATTCTTCAATAGTACCATTGTTAGTTTGAGTGACCTTATGAATTACTAAAGAACTTGGTTCTTTACCGTACTCCTTAGACGTGAAGTAAAATAAGCAGTAAAGTAAAAATAATAATTTTACGTGGAAAATCACCCGGCTCAAAAGGTGCAAAAACCATGACCTACTGCGTAGGATTTTCAACTTCAACTCCACTAGAACAATGAGTCAAAATGTATCGATCACAAGGCTGTAACTCAATGCTCTCCAGTACTTCTAGTACGACTATTTAATTTACATGTTACTCTAACCTGTAAAGCAAACACTCATTCCAACTCACTAATTGTTCGTGACACTTTGATTATAACTCGATTTTCTAAAACACATTCACTAGACTGACTCAAGAAGAACATAACATTGTTACTCGACTAGAGTATGTAAAATGTAATTCTTCAGTTGATATGTGAAAGGATGGACTCCAAGATCTTATAGGAGTCCTACGCGTAGTCAGCTTCTCGTTTGTTAGGACTCCTACTATTCCAAGGACTCTATTAGTCTTGGGACTCTTGTCTCTCACTTATTTATACGTATCTTCTCGAGCAACAACCCTTATCATGTGAAATAACCTTCCTCCACCAAACTCGAACATGGTTAACTTTGAGATAAAGTTACTGTCTTGCAAAGACGTACAATCATCAACCATGAGGAGCTCGTCCTTCACCCTGAGGAGCTAGTTCTTAGAGCAGTTAAGAAACTACGTTGAGGACCTGGTTCTTCGAACATTTCATCAGAACAAACTTTATTAATCATCAAAATCTCAATACTCAACAAATTCTCCTTTTTTAATGATGACAAACTTTGTACATACGAGAATCATGTAATCACACCAAATCATGATCAACAGGCACATCATACCATAGATAGACATATCCTACACTCCTAACTCTATCTACCCCCTTTTGGCATCATCGAAAATAACAAAAAGATGTTAGACATATTAAGCACAATTTATGTGTCACGACCCAAAATATAAATCGTCATGATGGCACCTAACCCAACCCGCTAGGTAAGCCAATTAACTATAAAACACGATATAATAATAATGATGTGAGTCAAAGATGAGAAAACTAAATTTTTATACAACTCCCCAAAGACTGATAGTACAAATCATGAGCTTCTAAGATATAGAGTTTACAAGCTGGTTTGAAATAAAATACACCTTCTGTTTGAAATATAGATGAACAGATCTGAAATACGCAAGCTACCAAGATCAAGAGGCAGTTATGAATGGAACGCATGTACATCTTCATATCCAACTCCTACCGTACGCAGCTACATCATCATCCAACATCTGCACGCAAGGTGCAGAAGTATAGTATGAGTACAACCAACCCCATGTACTCAATAAGTAATAAACCTAACCTTAGGTTGAAAGTAGTGACGAGCTGGGACAAGGGTCAGAGTCCAACCAATAACCAGCAATAGTTCATAACAATATAATAAAGATGGTACAAAAAATAACTCAGCTCGTTCACAGTTACAGAAATAGGCATGCTTTTCAAGTATACAGTAGATCCCAAATCTTTCACCGAAAATTCCAAAAATATATGAGTAAGTTGGAAATCATGGTTTTTCCCAAAAGCCTTTCAACAATAAATAAGATGTTTCATTTCCATATAGCATGAGAAAAATACATCTTTATGCCTACATGCCAATATACAGGTGAAATCATGAATGTCACCAAAATCAGGTAGTAGAAGGAAATGCATCTCTATGCATGTATCTCAAGTATGCATGTCAAATGCAATGTATCTCGGTGATGAACTCATGTACTCACACTCTCAGAGTACTCAATCTCACTGTCTCATACTTTCCAATCATCACACTCAATCACTCGACACACTCAGTCCCTCAGTACTGTGCACAGCAGATCCAGCCCATACATAATAACTGCTAGCAATTGCTCTCACTAGGGGGTGTGCAGACTCCGGAGGGTCTCATTCAGCCCAAGCGCTATAATCCGCATGGACAACTCACATGCTGCACGGACAAATCACGTGCTATAGTATAAATATCTGGATCCGCACGGACAACTCACGTGTTGCACAGACAACTCACGTGCTATAGTATCAATAACCTCACAATCAGGCCCTTGGTCTCACTCAGTCATCAATCTCCCGTGTCTCTCGATCTCACAACACTCATACTAAGAAGCCCAAGTCAATGATATGAGATGTGACAATATACAATAACAGAGACTGAGATATGATATGTAATGATGAATACGACTGAGTACATAACTGCAATTAAACAAATAACGCAACAACAAGGAACGACCATTGTGGGTCCCAATAGTGCCAGCATATAGCCTAAACATGATTTCTAGCATAAATTATAGCTCAAGTTCTCTAACACATTGAGAACAGTAAAAATGTTCAGATAAGGTAGCTACACAATTCCATGGAATCGACTAAGTCACAGTTACTACGGTGCACGCCCACATGCCTGTCACCTAGCATGCGTGTCACCTCAATATCAATCACATAACACATAATTCGGGGTTTCATACCCTCAACACCAAGTTTAGAAGTGTTACTTACATTGAACAAGCCAAATCCAATGTCGAGCAAGCCGAACGATGCTCCGAGAATGTCATCCATGCGTATCAAGCTCCGAACGGCTCAAAACTAGCCAAAAGCAACTCAAGAATATCAAATAAATCTTAAGGAAACAATTCCAAATAATAAAGGTCGAATCCTTAGTCAAAAGCCCAAAATCGACCAAAAAGTCCAACCCGGGCTCGCGCCTCAGAACCCGACGAAGCTTATAAAATCCGAACCCATTCAATTACGAGTCCAACCATACTAGTTTCACTCAAATCCGACTCCGAATCAATGTTAAAAACTCAAAAATTTGCTTTATGTAGTTTTAGACAAAACCCCACAATTTCCTCTTTAAAACTCATCAACCGATTGCCAAAAATGAAGATAGATTCGCGAAATATAATCAAAACCGAGTGTAGAACACTTACCCCAATCCGCGGGATGAAAATTGCTTCAAAACTCCGAGCCTCAAATCTCAAAATATGATAAAAGAACCAAAAACCTCGATTTAATATTGTTCTGCCCAGACCTTTACGCATCTGCGATAAATGAGCCGCTTCTGCAGCGTCGCTTCTGCAACAAGACATCCGCGTATGTGTAAATACACTAAGCACAAACCCCTCGTACCTGCGGAACCATATTCCACTTCTGCGACATCGCAAGTGCGAGTCTTGTTCCGCTCTTGCGCCAAATACCGCTTCTGTGCCACAGGCCATCGCTTCTACGAGGCCGCAGATGCGCCCCAAGCTCTGCATCTGAGATGACTCCAAACTCAGACCCTTTCCGCATGTGCGATCACATTTTCGCTTCTGCGACCACCACACATGCGCAAAACTAATCGTAGGTGCGCAACACCAGAACCAATACTTCTTTAGCAATGCAACATGAGACAAAAATGATCCGAACCGCGTCTGAAACTCACCTCGGGCCCCTCGGGACCCCGTCCGAATATACCAAGAAGTCCCAAAACATAATATGGACCTACTAGAGGCCTCAAATCACATATAACAGCATTGAAACGACGAATCACACCTCAAATCAAGCTTAGATGAACTTTAAACTTTCAACTTCCAAAACTCGCGCCGAAACATATCAAATCAACTCGGAATAAATTCAAAATTTGCACACAAGTCTCAAATGACATAACGAAGCTATTCCAATTCCCTGAACCAAAATTTGAATCTGATATCCTCAAAGTCAACTCTCAGTCAAACTTATGAACTTTTCAAACCTTCAAATTTTTAACTTTCGCCAATTAGTGCTGAATCCTTCTAGAAATAGGCAAATGCAAATCCGGGCATACGCCCAAGTCCAAAGTATTCATCCGAACCCAACAGAACCATCAAAACTCCAATTCGAGGTCATATACTAAAAATCAAACTCGGTCAACTTTTTCAACTCTAAAGCTTCAATCATGAAATTCATTCTTCCAAATCGGCCCTGAATAACCTGAAAACCAAAACCGACGATTTACACAAGTCATAATATATCGTACGGAGCTACTCACATCCTCAAACTACCGAACAAAGTGAAAATGCTCAAAACGACCGGTCAGGTCGTCACATGCTCCCCCACTTAAACATATGTTCGTCCTCGAACGTGCCAAGAGTCGTTCCAAAGCCATCGAACCGCCATGTAACCTTACCATGCACATACCCAGGGGTGACCCCACGTCACCCTAATCCATATAAGCATGACGACACCACGTAAGTGACGATTCTTAATTCAACCTTAGACCATAAACCTTAGAATCCAATTCCCAACATCCAGTATTTTCTATAAGATATGAATCTCGCATCTACACACTGTATAAGTCTGAACAAGATGTATCAAGCCATAACCATAACCCAAGATGTAATCACATGACATACTACACGACTCACATACTCGTAGCAAAATCTCCAATCACAGTGTCTGCTCAAAACAACCCAATACCGGTAATAAACCTCATATCACATAAAGCCTCGTTCTATAACCGACGTACACCGCCGATGATGTAACCATTCATCAGATCAACAAGTCATGGAACCCCACCTCATTCGACAAGAACTATACAATTCTAAGCCGACTTCCGATATTATCCTTTAAAATATACTGTAATCAGATCTGATAGCACCCATTCTAGGTCCGACGACCTCATCTTATCAAATACAGCCGCCCTACTGACATGCCTTACCAATATAACCTTAAGCCACAAACCGTGCACCAATACACAACAATTTAAGTGTACTCAGGCATAGAAAATGACTCAAATAAGAGAACCATCCCGCAATGTCAACAAGTACTGCCACAACGAAATGCTAAGAACCCATCACCCACCGTAGAACCATAACACACGAATCTAATACTAAGGATCATATCTCAACATAACTCTGCTGCAATGCGTGACCCCATCCAAACACTGGTCCATATGAAATACCTCAAGTCACAATGCTCAAAATCAACAACCACGCGCAATTTGACGCATAGTACCAAAAGTGCATGACCATAACCACTGAGAAGCAAACAACACCATATATCATAATCGGACAAGGGCCATAACCAAGGTGAAATCAACCATTCTGCACCCCGATAACCATTCCGCTTGAATTCTGCTATAAGGCCCAAACAGAACCGCATCATACGCGCGTATAACCAACAAATCACAAACCCTCGTAGCATAGAGGAGTAATACTTAGATCATATCAGAACACGAATAAGCTCAACTCTAACCGAATGGAACATCCCTCAACAATAGCAGTGCGGAGTCAACTAACCCGACATGGTGTGGAATACACATCCTCATTGGGCCTACCAATGGGTCCCAAATCAACTCTGTTCATCTACAAATAGATAATTAACCCCCTAAAAGTCCACAATGACCTAACCATAATGCATACCATCATCTGGCTAGCTTTGGACACATTTTCACAGTCCACAACCACGAAATAATCTGCTTTTGAGAACTCCCGATCTCCAAATCCATAGAACACACGAATCACCATATCTGATCCCAACTCTACCGCCCGAATGTCTAACACATCTCTCATACACGATCATCCCACGAGGAATACTTTGATAGTTCTTCAATGCCATATAGCAAAATCTGAATATCAGCAGTCGATCAACCAGGCGAGTACTGTAATACCAATGAAGCATCCGTAAGTCAAAACCCAGTGTGCCTGCTGAGATGCGCACCTTTCTCAAGAAATACCAAGTAGCAATATCATTCATCTTGTCCTCTAAAACCGTCCATGTTGTCTAAGAATTCATGACCTTCCCTTCAAAATTGAACTGTGACCTTGCACATGCAAATCTCAATCTCAAACAACACACCGCATCTCTTATACCATTATATAAAAAGTACGAGAATATCATAATCAACTCCGAGTCACAAGCAGAATACATACTCAATCAGTCAAAAACCTTCCATTTGATCTCATCCAAGAGAAAATCACAATACGCAACTCGGTAGGAATTATCCTTCTCAAATCGTGGTAGAAACCATCGAGAACTCTTCGAAACCCATTTGCACCTAACCAAGCCATCAGAACTGAATCATTCTAACTCAGCCAAGCCACCCTGGTCGCCAAACCCAAGAGTATTTCCAAAAATCACCCGTAGAGACTCACTACATCATAAAAACCAAAAGGACCGAGCATACCATTACCATACTGATCGAACCTACTGCCAAGTTGTCCAGTTTCCTCCGAGTTTCTTCTGAATTGCCTTCAAGTTAATACTTCTCCTTGCCAGAACACCATGATCCTACAAAAAACTCACCATAAGAGACCCTAACATAAAACCACATCGCCCTAAGGCCCATAAGCCGCCATATTCCTTTTTAAGAATCCCAAAAATACCACAACCGAGACACCTACTTTGAAGAGACCTTCTATGAACCTAAAGTTGTTTCTTTCACCTTTCTGATACTGAAATATAAGATCCATAATGATATAGAAATACCGCGAATCTCAACGCCATCCAATGTACATCTCAGATCCTAGCCATATATAAATTCTGAAAATTCCCAATTGCCACATATAAATCTTGAATCCATTAGAACCCTCTTGAGAGTCATTCACTCTGCTCAAATCTTAATTGCACCGCCCAAATGGGTCGAACGACCTATGATCAATTAGCATAACACCCCAAAGAAGTGACTCCACCTTAACGCGTCTGAGCAAATTCCTATACCATGCGCACTACTTCCATCATGAATAGCAACTCGAATCATTTCATGATTTCCATATAACCATAAATTGTAACATAACCCATATCGAGAAATTCCTTTACTAGAGTCATCCTCGATCTTAATCTCTGCAAGTCATAACTGATTCACAAGTATGCCTCAAACCGAAACCAGTGCAATACATAACCACACAACTAAATCGACGATAGCAGACTCCCCCACTTGGCTCAAAGCCATAGAACAAAAACACTAGATAACTCATAATACACATACTCTATTACTGACATAATCCCACACTGAAGTTCAACTCAATGCTTCATAAGCTCATGCAACACAAATCATTTAACACTTCAAATTATCTGCAAATCTCGCATCCATCCTTGTAACAGTCATGCCAACTTCCTCAAGCGATCCAAACTCAAATTGCAACACATATAATCTAATGGTAAGAGTGAACTCTCCACAAAACAACATAGGGAATCACACAACTTGAGGCACCCCATAGGAGATAACCCATCTGCTCAGCCCCAAACTGGTAGCCCTTACGTCCTACCATGGCCATAACCGCTAAGCATTCACTACATCTTCCCGAGTCTAAGCTCGTCAACAGAACATAAGAATCTACTTCACCCCACAAATGAACAACATGGAAAATCCTTTAACACACTCATAACTCGAGACTATACGTCACATCAAGACATCAATCAAGCACCCAATAGTCCTTTTTTTTACCTCTCAAACAAACTATTCTCGTCACAATCAAACCATCTGAACACATCCCACAGTCACATCATACTCATCATATAGCCATCCATCCACTCATCGAGCCATGAATTTCACTCATAGGGACATTACCGGACGTATAAGTCCAAAAGTAAGTGCTCACAAAACCGAAATCCTTGTGCTCAAGCTACAGTCAAAACCCGGCCTCAAGTCCTCCAGATTGGCCCATCATTAGAAAACAAAAATCACATCTCGCACCTCATCCATGGAATCACAAGTCGCCATGCAAAGATGATACCGAGCGCTCACATGTGCATACGAATGCGTGTAAGGATTTCAAAGAGTTATGCTTCAAGCTAAATCAATGTCGCACAATAAGGAAAGAAAGATGGAAAGTTTACCCTAAATGCCCTGTAGTCTCTCGAAGATAGGTATGAACGTCATCATACCAATCTGCAAGACTCTACTAGACACTTGCTTATGACTTGTAGAACCTTTGAACCTAGAGCTCTAATACCAACTTGTCATGACCCAAAATATAAATCGTCATGATGGCACCTAACCCAACCCGCTAGGTAAGCCAATTAACTATAAAACATGATATAATAATAATGATGCGAGTCAAAGATGAGAAAACTGAATTTTTATACAACTCCCCAAGGACTGAGAGTTTTACGTGACTTGTAGTAACTGACATTGATTCCCCCTGAACCACAACTTCCTTAACCACTGTCTCTACTTTAGCAGCAATATCAGGCACTACCTAGTGTTTCTCCCAAATGCACACTCAAATATACGTGGTCGACAAGTAATATAGGATTGTAAATCCAGATATCGTACCCACAAGTACTTGTGATTAACTATCAACTAAATTAAACTAAGACAATTAATCTATTTAAGTGATTTTCTAAAGATTATTAACTACAACTAATCTAGAATATCAAACTAAGAGATTACAGGAAACAAATTGGCGAATATTAGAGACGAATTCAATGAGAGACAATATTTTAGAGCTATGGGTTAGCTAACAATCCCGTTGAATTTTCCACTTAAATCGTCTAATTAATTTATCTGATTTATTGATTGATGGGCTTAATATTACTCGTAGCCTTCTCTTGAAGTACTACTCGCCTATTCAAGCTAACATAATGCCTATATTCCTATAGAATTAGGATTAACAAGAACGCATTAATAATTTCCGTGTAATAATCAAGCAAGACGATTAGGTATACCCCTATCCTAACCGCAAATCCGTTCCCGATGCTCGAGTTCAAGGTCTTGCTCTATTCAATCTTATTTGGAATGTAAAATTCTCTCTCCCGAGTTTAATCCTAAATCCGTAGATAGTATTTAATTGGTGATCAAGCAATCAAATAATTAAGCGCAAGATTGAATAAATAAACTAATATGATAAAATAATAAGAACAATTCAAGCTTCAAACTACAACGTTCATGTTGCACCCCACAACTCTAGAATAAATAAACTATGAGATTAAAGGAAGAGAAGAGAAGAAAAATTAGTTAGAAGCCTCCTCCAAGCGTGGTGTGTGTTCCTCCGCATGAATTCTCCTTCAAAGCCTGTTAGATCTCCTCCAAATTAGGTTCAGACTTGCTTTTATACGAGTTGGGGGAGGGAGGGGGGTCTTGGGCCGAAATAACCTTACCTCAGGCGAAGTAGGAGATGTTTCCCATCACCAGCGCCCAGGGTAGCATGGGGTGCTAGCCCTGGCATTGGGAAAATAAACATTCTGAAAATTGGGCCACAGGTAGCGCCCCATACTGCCTGTGGCCCTAGAAATCTCCATTTTCAATTTTTTTTCTCCTTTTTGGTGCTAATCTCGCACATTTCACCCCCTATTGCCTCCGAATGATTCCTAAATATAAAAACACCACAAATAAGCATAAATCAATACATTTTACATCCGAAATATACGAAACACGAGTAAAATATGAGGCGATATACATATAAATATATATACTTTAAGTCAAATATCAACACCCCACACTTAGAATCTTGCTCGTCCTCGAGCAACAGGACTATCAACTACACCCCAACATAGTACACATCTCAACTAGAGAGGAGCATTTTAATTTTTTTAACCATACACTCTACCCTTGATTATGATCGATACCAGCAATCAAGCACGAACATACAAATTTCACATTCTTCCCGTTTTAAACATGCCCAAGTATATCATTTCAATTCAATCATTTCAAAAAACCTATCTGTAACCACCCTACCTCAAGAGACGACTCGTTACCACTAAGCACCCTCACTCGCACACTCATCCAACAAGAGAAGTTTACAATATTACCAATCCTTCATGAGATCATGTGCCCTCACCAACAAACAAAAGAGTGAATACAAAGTAATCCACACATTCAAGTATGTCTTTAAACATAATTTAAAGACATCACACAATTGAACAAAATCACTCTCACAAAGAATTCATGTGCTTCACGTGGTCGTACCATAAGCTTGCCTATAATGTAAATCTCTACTAATGTAGGCTCACTTGGTCTAAAATCAATTAGAACTATATATGGTTGTAATGTGGGATAAGGGACGGGTAGGATATAGTTAGGATTAGTGGTTCACCCTTCTAAGCACTTTAACACATCACATAATAAACTTAAGCGCAAATTCTTCAATCCACTTCAATTTCACAAATAAGATCACTCCCCAAAATTATTCCCTCTACTTTAATTTATACCCCACTAGCAAGACAAGACAACAATTTATTCATTTCTCTTTTTCTTCTTCTTCTTCTTCTTCTTCTTCTTCTTCTTCTTCTTCTTCTTCTTCTTCTTCTTCTTCTTTTTTCTAGATTTTCTTTCTTCACTTTTGTTTTCTCAATTTCTGCTAGTGGTGTATTATTTTACAAAATAAGTGCACCTTTCTTCTTCCATTGATTCCACTCAAAAGCCACCCTACACTTAGTCCTTACTTCTTCTAGCGCTCATTTTACAATTAAAGTGCCTTCAAAGGTAATAAGATCAAAATAATATCAATTAAGAACAAAAGTATATCAGCTCATAATGTGGGTGCTAAATAAAAGTCTATATGCTCAAAAGGGTTAACTAGAGATATTTTTTATTTTGTGATAAGTATTAAGCTCAAAAAGATCAAAGAAAGTCTAAAATTATTTTTCAAACCGAGCATCACCTAAAATTTCGCTTCAACTCACATACCGGACAAGTTCTAGACTCAATCACAATAACATAGACTACACAAAATCTCACTTCACACATGGAACATGACTCACTAAGGACGGTCTCATTCCGACTCTCAAATAATACAAGTATTCACAGAGCTACAAGATATTAAGCATTAAGCACCAAGTAAAAAATAGTCAAGTAAAAGAGATATAGGCGTCACAAAACATGCTATGCAATTTTATCAAGGCATTATGAACAATTTCAAAACATTGGGAAGATACTCCACATGCCAAAGCTTAAATACGCTACTATCAAACAAGTCAAAGTAGCCTAAGTTCATCAATCTTCCTCCTTTTATTTTCTAAATTCTAATCAACTCAAAAAAGAAAACTACTACCCGGTTCAAACTACATCCCATGAAAAAGAACCGGGGCACAAAGAAAAATCACGGAGAATTATTGCTACCTAAAGGAAAATAAAAGACATATTTTTGGATTTATTTTTTTGTAATTTTTTTTTTCATTCGACCCTAATCCCTCAAGAAAACTGTCCACAAAATTCATAGTTGGAAAAAGTCCAAATTTTTCGTTTTTTTTTTCAATTTTCGTTTTTGTATTTATTTTTTTCTTTACATAAAAATTACTACACTAAGAAAGAGTACTACAACTAAACTAGGATAACACAGACAATCTCCTCACCCCACACTTAAAATTATACAATGTCCTTAATGCATTCCATAAATAAATAGAGGGTAAAAGAGACTCCCTGGTACGCTAAAGGCCGAAGCATTAGCAGCTCACGAGATACTCAATTTTTCTCAGGTATGGTCCTTTGTGCGGATACCTCACACTTAGTTTCAACCACCTGCTCGCTTTTACACGCGCCTATTGGCTTTGACTCCATGCTCCTACTCCTACAAAACACAAAAATAATACTACAAAAAAATAACACAATAATAAAAATAAACAAAAGTAAAAAAGAAAAATAAAATTGGGTTGCCTCCCAACAAGCGCTTGATTTAACGTCGCGGCAAGACGCTATCAGTTTCACCACTTTTTCCTGTACCTTGAGGATATGAATTGCGTTCCCAATTTTGCATCAATTTTTCTGTCACATTCCTGGGGCAGTGGAGTAAAAATAAAGGAACCAAGCAATAAATATCGCATCTTGCACTTCTTGGCCTTTAAGTGGGGGATGTCATTTTGTCTTCTTGGCATCACAAATTTTAAAATATATGCACTTTGTTCCCAATCCATTGAGTCTTCCATAGGCTCGGATGGATCAATTCTCATGTCACCAATCAAGCACAATATTGAAAAATGGTTAAAATGAGGTCCAAAGCGCCCCAACTCTAAAATCGCTTCACTTTCAACATCCTCACTTTTGCACACTTCGTCAACCTTGGCATCATTAATAATATTTTGGTCGAATGGTTAGAACTCCTCTTTTTGCTGCACACGCTGACTAGTATCCACAATAATTGATTGTAGGGCATCAGATGCCTCAACCTTTTTATTCAATTTAACCTGCAGGTCATAGATATCTGAGCCAAATTGGTCTATCTCTTGCCTGAGCTCAGTTATTCCTTCTATCAGTTGTTCTGTCACATTTGAAAGACCATCACGAAGAAACTCATGAGATTTTATCAGTTGAGCTTGTTCCTCTAGCCAAGATTGGCTCACTATATATGCTTCTTCAAAATTATCTTCTGGTGGGAACTTGCTCTCTTTAGCCACTTCGTCCGCCTCGACCTTCATTCTCATGATTGCCACACTAATTCTTTGTATAGCCTTTTGATTTTCATCTTGTTGCTCAGCTACTTGCCTCATCATGTCAATAAACCATTATTAGAAATATCATAATAAGGGCTCAGAGAAGGGTAAAAAGAATTAGGACAATCATCCCAATGGTCACCTTGACAACCACACACATTACAAATATTTCACTCATAAGATTGAGATTCATAATTTTGCCACAAATGTGATCCTCCACAGTATGGACAGGGATCACCAAAATAAGAATAACCAATATTCGACCAATTCTCATTCCAAGATGCCATGTAAAAAAAAAAATAATACTAACTACACTAAACTAAAATTAAAAACTTGAATAGAAAAAAAGTAAAAGTCTAATATAGCAAAACAGTCAATTTTAAAGTCCACGGCAACGGCACCAAAAACTTGTTGCTCCCAAACGAGTATACGTGGTCGACAAGTAATATAAGATTGTAAGTCCATATATCGTACCCACATGGACTTGTGATTAATTATCAACTAAATTAAACTAAGATAATTAGTCTGCTCAAGCAATTTTCTAAAGATTATTAACTACAACTAATCTAGAGTAGCAAACTATGATATTACAGGACACAAGTTGGCGAATATTAGAGACGAATTCAATGAGAGACGACATTCTAGAGCTATGGGTTAGCTAATAATTCCGTTGAGTTTTCCACTTAAATCATCTAATTAATTTATCTGGTTTATTAATTGACGGGGGTAATATTACTCGTAGCCTTCTCCCGAAGTACTACTCGCCTATTCAAGCTAACCTAACGCCTATATTCCCATGTAATTAGGATTAATAATAACGCATTAATAATTCCCGTATAATAACCAAGCAAGGCGATTTGGTATATCCCTATCCTAACCGCAAAATCCGTTCCCGATGCTCGAGTTCAAGATCTTGCTCTATTCAATCTTATTTGCATTCTAAAATTCCCTCTCCCGAGTTCAATCCTAGATTCGTAGATAGTATTTAATTGGTGATCAAGCAATCAAATAATTAAGTGCAAGATTGAATAAATAAACCAATATGATAAAATAATAAGAATAATTTAAGCTTCAAACTACAACGTTCATGTTGCACCCCACAACTTTAGAACTAATAATCTATGAGATTAAAGGAAGAGAATAGAAGAAAAACTAATTAGAAGCCTCCTCCAAGCGTGGTGTGTGTTTCTCTGCATGAATTCTCCTTCAAAGCCTGTTAGATCTCCTCCAAATTAGGTTTAGACTTGCTTTTATACAAGTTGGGCGGGGGGAGTCTTGGGCCAAAATAACCCTGCCCAGGGCGAAGTAGGAGATGTTTCCCATCACCAGCACCCAGGGTAGCGTAGGGCACTAGCCCTGACGCTGAAAAAATAAACATTCTGGAAATTAGGCCACAGGTAATGCCTCACGCTGCCTGTGACCCTGGAAATAGCCATTTTCAACTCCTTTTTGGCTCTAATCTCGCACCTTTCGCCCCCTATTGCCTCAGGGTGATTCCTACATATTAAAACACCATAAATAAGCATAAATCAATATATTTCATATTCGAAATCCATGAAATACGAGTAAAATATGAGGCGATATACATATAAATATATATATATATATATATGCTTTAATCCAAATATCACCTTGTCATTCTTGACAGATTTTCTTGGAGTAGCCTTGATCTTGGTTAACTTAGAGGTGTTTTTCGAAGTAGGCACAAATGCATGGGTGGTTGGTTTTGAAAATAAAGGCCCAGTGGAGATGGGGATGGTGAGAGCAGCAGGAACATGGGATGATGGCGTAGGTACAATGGAGGATATCGATGAAGAAGGAGCAAGTGTAGGTGTAGGTTCACTTGAAGGTTTGACAATTTTCTTTAATTTGGGCTTCATGTTCTTGGATTTGGCTTCTGTCTTGGATGATGATTTTGCTTTAGAAGGGGTTTGGTTGGATTTATGCATGGCGATAAGAGAGAAAAATCGATGAAGGTAAAGGGAGAATTATTTCTTGATTCTTGCTTAGGGTTTGAGAGAAACATTAATGTCTGAGAAACTGGTCATAAGGGTTTTTTAAGAACGTTACTCCTTATTTGACTGGAAGAGAGAGAGAGAGATAGAGAGAGAGAGAGAGAGAGAGAGAGAGAGAGAGAGAGAGAGAGAGAGAGACCAAGTTTGAGTTCTACCGGGACTCTAATAACGGTTACTTTGACTGTTAGAATTTCAGGTTTAATTAAACTCTAATTGCTCTAGGATTCCCCCTTACTCTTTGACTAGATGACAACTGGAAGTAATGCTAACAGGATTAGAAGGTCTGAGTATAGAAGTAATTTAGGATATTAAGTCCCAGTGAATTAAGACAAGATGACATGTACCTGAGTCAAAGAACCAACTCCTTAGTAACTCCATACTCATTTCTGCAATAAAGCTTCAGCACTACAGGTTAGTATCATATAACATAGTTATCAACTAGATTTTTCCTAGGCAAGTGTGTGTGCTTAATACAAGCATAAGACTGAATAAAACACATTGTACTTGACTGTTTACATCTAATTATACCTTTTCTAGCCAATCATTAAGGTGCAACTAGTTGAAAGTATTGATTAGACCTAGTTCCAATCTATTCCTTTCAAAGTGATCCCTATTCAGAGCTTTAGTGAAGATATCTGCAATTTGGTCTTCAGTTTTACAGAAGTTAATTGAGATATTCCCTTTTCTTAACATTATCTCTAAGAAAGTGGTGTCTAATGTCAATATGCTTGGTTCTCTTGTGCTGACATGGATTTTTAGCAATGTTTATGGCACTAGTGTTGTCATAGAAAATAGGAACATAATCAACAAAAATACCGCAGTCCTTTAGCTATTGTCTTATCCACAGCAATTGAATATAACAAGATGTTGTTGCCACATATTCAGCCTCAGCTATGGATAAGCCACTGAGTTATGCTTCTTTGTTCCCCAAGACACCAGACAAGAACCTTGAAAATGTGTTGTTCCTGAAGTGTTTTTTCTGTCAACATGAAAACCTGCATTGTCAAACCCTCTAGGATACCACAAGAACATATCAGAAGTCCCTTTAAAATATCTAAGTATCCTCTTGACAGCCTTCAAATGAGACTCTTTTGGATTTTCCTGAAATCTTGCACATGTGTCCCACTCCGAATACAATATCAGGCCTGCTTGTTGTGAGATACAACAATGACTCAATCATTCCTCTATATAGCTTTTGTTCAACACTTCTCCCTTCTTCATCAAGGTCCAGCTTTGTTGTAATGGCAATGAGAGTGTCTATGTACTTAAAGGAGTCCATGTTAAATTTCTTCAACAGTTCCTTGATATATTTTTGATGATGTATCATGGTTCGAGTAGGTGTTTGCCTGATTTACAACCCAGGAAGAAGTTCAATTCACACATCATGCTCATTTCAAACTCATTCCCCATCATCTGAGCAAATTCCTTGCACATTGCTTCATTAGTAACTCCAAAGATAATGTCATTCACATATACTTGTACAATTAGAACATTCTTGCCTTTGCTCCTCAGAAACAGAGTATTGTCACATTTCCTCTTACAAAGTTGTTAGTTAAGAGAAATTTTGAGAGTCTTTCATACCAAGCTCTTGGAGCATGTTTCAGTCCATACAAGGCTTTGTCTAGCTTGAACATATAGTCAGGAAATTCTTGAATCTCAAACCCATGAGGTTGTTTAACAAACACTTCCTCCTTCAGATAACCGTTCAAGAATGCACTTTTTTACATTCATCTGATACAAGGTGAACTCAATGTGTACAGCAAAAGTTATTAGCATTCTTATAGCTTCCATTCTGGCTACAAGTGCAAACATCTCATCATAGTCAATGCCTTCTTCTTGATTGTATCCCTGAACCACCAGTATGGTCTTGTTCCTTGTGATATTTCCTTGTTCATCCAGCTTGTTTCTGAACACCCATCTAGTACCCATGACAGTTCTGTTCGTGGGTTTTTGTACCAAGTGCCAGACCTTGCTTCTTTCCAACTGATTTAGCTCCTCTTGCATGGCTTTAATCTAAACCTGTCAAATAGGTTGGGCTGGCCCGGTTCCGGCCCGACCCTGACAAGTTTTAGACCGGATCGGACCGGCCCGGTAGTAAAAGGGCTAGGCAGGGTTGGGTTTGGATGTGAACCAGCCTATGTCGAGGAAGATTTCACTACCGGGTAACCGGACTGGTCCAACCCTGTAAGGTCTTGTCAATCTTGAACCGCTTAATCAAACCGGCCCGGACCGGTTCAACGGCTAGTTCAAAAAAAAAATTAATACTCTTGACCGTTGGCAACGGTCAGGTTCCATTTTGACCGTTGCCCAACGACCTTAATTGCAAAAATATCCATTTTGGGGCTTTTTAAAAAAACAAAATAGCACTTTAATTATTTACTAATTTGACCCTTTGAAAAACTATAAATAGACCCCTCTCCTCTTCTTCTTTTCTTCACTCGTCTCTCAATTCTCAAATCAAAATTCTTAACTCAAGTTAAATCATGCCCTGTGCTTCTAGAGTGCGCTCACATGTTTGTGAACACTTTGAGGTGGTAGAAGAAAATGAAGAAGTTCGCAAAGTATAGTGCAAGAATGGTGGTCGAGTGTTTAATGTTCGTCAAAAGTGGGAGGGCACAACTGGTTAAAGGAGACATATCAAAGGTTGTCTTGAGCGTCCTCCAGGAATTCGTATTTAAGTTGATTTGAGATAATTTATGTTATTTTGAGTTTATTAGACTTATTTAAGATTAATGTATTAGTTTATTAGACAAGTTTAATATGAAGTATTATTATGCAATAAAAATATGAAATAAAAGCCTTTGAAGTTTGATCCTTACATATTGGTCTTATTAAATAATTTTATATATCCACTTAATTTCAATTTTTATATTTTAAAATTTAAATTTCAACACTCCAGTAGATGGCCAATAAGTTCATATTGATTATGAAGAACTTACAAGGGCAATACAAAACCTTTGAAGTTTAAAGATTATATTTAATAATTCAAATTTGAATTTAATCTTTTTTCTTAAATTTAGTTGTTGTAAAATGTAAACTTTAATTTGCAAGTTTAAATTAAAAAAAGAACTTGCAAATTATAAGTTATATATTTTTTCATGTTCATTGTATTATCTTAAATTCGTAATGAATTTTTCAAATATAAGGCTTTTAAAGCCTTTGAACTTTTTAATTTTTTATTCAAAATTTCAAATATAAGGCTTTTAAAGCCTTCAAAATTTATTCAAATAATTTTTTTTATACGTTAGCTTTTAGTGTTTTGCATTTTTACTTTATCTTAATATAAATTACGATTGTTATACAAAATACAAAAAAAAATGGCCCGACCCATTAGGTCCGGAACCGTTCCGGTTCAATTTAGCACCGGCTAAGCCCAGAACCGGTAAACCCGATAAATTATAATCGGTAACCAGACCGGTATCGAAACTGGACGATTCCCTTTTCCTCTAGCCCGGCCCGGCCCGGCCCTTTAACCCCTTATCACTGTCAACTTCCTTGTGATCTCCGAATCCATCTTTAGGTTGAGGTTCAGGTTCCTTAGGAGCTCCTTCACCAGTGAGTCCTATGTCATAATCTTCATCCTGCAGACCTTTCTCAGCCAAGTTGTTAGATTCATCAAAAATAACATGAACATTTTATTCTACACACATAGTTCTTTTATTAAAAATTTTGTAGGCCTTACTATGTGGATAGTAACCCAAGAAAATTCCCTTTTCACTTCTGTCATCAAACATAACTAGATCTTCTTTGTCACTATTGTGTACAAAATATTTGCACCCAAATGCTCTCAGGTGTGTGATATTGGGCTTTCTCCCTCGAAGTAACTCATAGGGAGTTTTCTCAAGAATAGGTCTTACCATGCATATGTTTAGCAAGTAATAGGCAATATTGATTGCCTTAGCCCAGAAACTCGTAGACAGTCCACTCATGGTCCTCCCCATGTCTTCTAGAGATCTATTATTTATTTCTACAACACCATTTGTTGTGGAGTTATAGGTACAGAGAAATTATGATCAATGCCATGTGTGTTACAGAACTCAAGGAATTTAAAATTTTCAAACTCAGTTTCATGGTCCGTTCTTATACTTAATACATTACAACCCAGTTTTTGTTGGATCATTCTGACAAACATATAGAAAACATCAAAAGTTTCATCTTTAAATCCAAAAAACAAAGTCCATATATACCTAGAAAAGTCATGTATAATGACAAAAACATACTTCTTACATCCTCTGCTCCTCACTCTCATTGGTCCACATAGGTCCATGTGAAGGGGTTCCAGAGGTTTGGAGGTGCCAACAACCTTTTTAGATTTAAAAGGTGACCTTACATGTTTTCCTTTAACACATGCATCACAAACCTTGTTTGAAGAGAACTTAACTCTTGGTAGGCCAAAGACCAAGTCCTTTGCTACCAACTTGTTGAGTTGAGAAAGACTAGCATCACCCAGTCTTCTATGCTATAACAGTGGATCATCCTCCACTACACTTAAGCATGTGTGCTCATACTGAGGAAGAGACATAATGGATATCTTATAAATATTGTTATGTCTCTTACCTTTTAACACAACTTCATCAGTATCAAGCTTTGTGACAGTACAGATTTTGGAATTGAATTTTACTTCATTTCCTTTATCACACATTTGAGAGATGCTAAGAAGATTGTATTTGAGGCCTATGACATAATATACATATATTATAGCATGAGAGAGTGACTTACCAACCTTAACAATACCTGTTATCTAGCCCTTTTCCCATTTCCAAATGACACACTACCTCATTGGAAGGCTGTTAATGAGTTTTTCTTTTCTCCAGTCATATGTCTTGAGCATCCACTATCTAGATACCAGTCTTGATTGTTCCCTCTCAATTTAGCATGCACAAAAAATTACAAGTTAGTCTTGGGAACCCAGACAAGCTTGGGTCCCTTTTTATTTGAAAAATAATGAATTAGATCTCTTATTGCCCAGAAGGGAAGAGGATTAATAGTTATTTTTTTGTTAACCTCAATCCACTTAGTATGGACAAAAAGCTTGGATTTTGGTTTCTCTTCCTTATCACATTTTTAGCAAGATCAAAGATATTCTTAAACTGAGCATGAATTAAGGCAAGACAAGTATCTCTAAAGTGTCTTACCTTTCCACAATGAGTGTACATTTTATTATTAGAAATTCCTACATACTTTGGATCAAATTTGGGAATAGGTTTTATGTAGCCAATTCCTGATTTATTAGTGCTGCAGTTTTCATTGAGCCAATTCAAGGCATCCGAGGATCTATGTCGTTTGCTTAGTCTAGATAATTCATAATTAGCCTTTTCTAGTTTTTCTTGCAGGACTTTATTCATACATTCAGAATCACAAAGATTATCTTTAGCCCTTTTTAATTCCTTTTCAAGCTTATCCTGCAAATCACTCATTTTTCTCTTACCATGTATATCAAGTGACTTCTCATTTTTAGAAGTGAACTCAAGAACCTAGTTCTTAAGGTCTTTGACATGTCCTTCTATATCAGCTTTGTCAGATTCAAGTTCTTTGAGATCAAGTTTGACACATAAAAGATTGCTTATTAACTGAAAATTTCCAGCACTTATTTTGTCCATTTCACTCATCATTGTCACAATTATGGCCATCAGTTATTCTTTTAGACAACTTCAGTCTTTGAATCACTCATAGCTATCATTCCTAACACTTCTTCTTCTGTTTGGGTTTCTTCAATCGCCATCAGTGCCACTTCAATGTTTTTATCTCAAAAATTAGCTTCCAAGGTCCTCCATATATCATGGGCAGAGATGAAAGAGGACACCTTGTAGAGAACATTTCTGGGCAAACTTATGTAGAGCAGATCCTTTGCTTTAGCATTTTTCTGGATTAGCTGACGATCATCATCATCATATTCCTCTTCTCTTTTGTTACACTTGTTACCTTCACCATCCATTTTTGTAGGGATGATTGGTCCATGACTGACAATTACCCATAGGTCAAAGTCAGTGTCCTGAAGGAACGTTTCCATACACATCTTCCATTCATCATAGTGATGTCCATCAAATAGAGGAGGTCTTCCAATGTGCATTCCAAGTTGTACTGGAGGTTCTGTATCCACTGCCTGATGTTCATTAATTACATCATAGAGACTTATGGCCTCATCCTCATTTTCTTCATCTTTATCACTTCCACTGTCCTCATATGCTGCTAGAAAGTCCTACTTCATTGCTTCAGTAAATCCTTTACCTGGGATTTTTCCTTTGTTGGGACCCTTTTTCTCTCATCTTCTCCCGTTTCTCCTTTTCAGCTCGCTCTTTCCTCCACTCAATTTCCCACATTGGGAAGTCCTTGACCATGTGGTCTAGTTTGCTGCACTTATAACACCCATCATAATTAGCTTTGTCGATCTGCTTAGGCTTATTGTTGGTCTCTTTCTTAGATGTATTTTTGGAGTTCTTCATGAACTTCTTGAACTTAGCAAACATTGCTAGGTCAGGATCATCACTGTCAGATTCATCTTCCTCGGACGCTTTAAGGACCAAGGCCTTATCCCTCATTGGTTCTTCCTTAGGCAGTTCTATCTTTCTCATTTCATGAGTCTTTAAGTTTCCAACCATCTCATCAAGTGAGATCTTGTCCAGCTCCTTAGCTTCCTGAATAACTGTGACTTTTGATTCCCATGAAGTTGGAAGGATCCTTAGAACTTTGCTAACCAACTCTTCTGAGGTAAACCCCTTTCCAAGTGACTTCAGTTCATTAGTTATTATGGTAAGCCTAGTCATCATCTCCTATATGGGCTCCGACTCCTTCATGGAGAAGAGCTCATAGTTTCTCATAAGTAGTTCTATCCTTATTCTCTTCACTTGGTTTATTCCTTCATGAGCAGTTTGTAGTACATTCCAGATCTCTTTTGCATTAGAGCAAGCAGATATTCTGTTGTTTCCATCAGGACCAAGCCCATAGATAAGGATTTTCTTAGCCTTTGCATTCTTCTCTATCATTCTGAAATCTGCTGCCACAAATTTAGAGGGGTCCTTAGGAATTGTTTCATTTTGCACATTTTGTTTATTAGGAGTTAATGGACATTGGTTCACTATGGTCCATAGTGAATAGTCTTCAGCTGTTAGGAAATCTTTCATTTTTGCTTTCCATCCACTATAATATTTTCCATTGAACAGGGGTGGTCTGGTAGTTAATTGTCCTTCTTTAATTCCGGGCGGAGAACTCATTTTGCTTCCAAGATTTCTCTAGGTGTTAGCCGTGTGTGTGAGAGAACATGTTATGATACTAATTGTTAGTTTGAGTGCCCTTGTGAATTACTAAAGAACTTGGTTATTTACCGTAAACTTACACGTAAAGTAAAATAAGCAGTAAAGAAAAAAAAAATAATTTTACGTGAAAAATCACCCGGCTCAAAAGGTGCAAAAATCACAATCTACTGCGTAGGATTTTCAATTTCAACTCCACTAGAACAATGAGAAAAAATGTATCGATTACAAGGTTGTAACTCAATTCTCTCCAATACTCCTACTGCAACTACTTGATTTACAAGTTACTCTAACATATAAAACAAACACTCACTCCAACTCACTAATTGTTTGTGACACTTTAATTACAACTCAATTTCCTAAAATACATTCACTAGACTGACTCAAGAAGAACACAACATTGGTACTCGACTAAAGTGTGTAAAATATAGTTCTTCAGTTAATGTGTGAAATGATGGGCTCAACAATCTAGATGGATAGTATTTAAATGCCTGGACTCCAAGATCTTCTAGGAGTCCTATGCGTAGTCAGCTTCTCGTTTTATAGGACTCCTACTGTTCCAAGGACTCCACCAGTATTGGGACTCTTATCTCTCACTTATTTATGCGTATCTTCTTGGGCAACAACCATTATCATGTAAAGCAGCCTTCTTCCACCAAACTCGGACCTGAGTAACTTTGAGATAAAATTATTATCTTGCAAAGATGTACAATTATCAACCATGAGGAGTTGGTCCTTCACCTTGAGGAGCTGGTTCTTAGAGCAGTTAAGCAACTACGTTGAGGACCTGGTTCTTCAAACATTTCATCAGAACAAACTTTGTTAATCATCAAAATCTCAATACTCAACCACCATTAATAGAGTTTAACCCAAAATAGAGAATAAGTTAAAAATGAGTAAAAGGACATTGTCCAGCTCGAGAAAAGGTAAGAAAACACATAATGTCACAACCCAAACTAACCCTGTCATGATGGCGCCTATCGTGGAACTAGTCAAGCCGACTCATTTCCAAAACAAACCGATATTTTTATTTCAAAAATAATTTCAAGACTAGTTAACATAAAAACCTTCGTAAAGAAGTTTAAATCAAAACAAAATTGCGGAAAAGAAAAGCCCGACATCGGGGTGTCACTAGTCATAAGCATCTATTATAATTTGTCTAACAATATCGAGACCAACATAGTCTGGAAAATAGCTAAATACAACTAAAGGAAGATCAGAGGGAGAAGAGCAGGGGCTGCGATCGCCAAGCAGCTACCTTGCTATCCTCAAGAAAAACATCTGCAACCAGAATAACCAACAACCGCTACCGTATCCAGCTACACCTGGATTTGCACACAAGGTGCAAGGAGTAACGTGAGTACGCCAACTCAGTATATAACAATAATAAATAAAGACTGAGCAGTAGTGACAAGCAATAAAGTATATAACGTTCATATCATGAAATCTCAGTAAAATACCACATGCTTTTAAAATCAGGATTTGAATCAAAACGTCTCGTTTAAACCCAGTTCCAGTAAAAATCATTTAAAGATATTTTTCAACAGTTTTCAAATAGAGGAAAAATGACAGGTGAAAAAAAAATGATGAAATCATAAACAGCCCCTCGGGCAAACCTCACAGTCATTCGTGTCACTCGGGCATACCTCACAATCACTCTCGCCACTCGGACATACCTCACAATCACTCTTGCCACTCGGGCGTACCTCACAATCACTCATGCCTCACAGTCACTCAACACTTGGCACTCGGTACTCGCAGTCAGTAGGTACCTGCGCTCACTGGGGGTGTACAGATTCCGGAGGGGCTCCTTCAGCCCAAGCGCTATATCAAGCCAAATCATGGCATAAATCACTCAGGCCCTCGGCCTATATCGAACATGTTGCGGCGTGCAGCCCGATCCCATAAATATCCTCACAAATCAGGCCCTCGGCCTCACTCAGTCATAAACCTCTCAAGCCACTCAGGCATTTCAGTAAAAATAGGGCATTTAACCCAAAACAATATTTATATGCATCAAAATAGAGTAATAAAACTGAGTTATGCAGTAAACAAGTATAACCATGACTGACTATAGACTTTCAATCGAAAACAATGAGAGGATAGTAAGAAAACGCCCCTAAAGGTCCAAACAGCAATGGCACAAGGCCCAAACATGACATTCAGTCCAAATTTACAGAAACTCTTTCTAAAACATATAAGTATCATATAGTTTCAACAAAATATGCAACTTTACAGTTGCTACGGGACGGACCAAGTCACAATCCCTAACAGTGCACACCCACACGCCCGTCACCTAGCATGTGTGTCACCTCAAAATAGTAGAATGATACGAAATTCGGGGTTTCATACCCTCAGGACTAGATTTACAATCATTACTTACCTCAAGTCGAGCAATTCTCTACTCCGCAATGTCGTTGCCTCTCGAATCGCCCTCCAAACGTCCAGAATCTAGCCACAAGCAATACAATACAATCAAAATAGGCTAAAGGGATTAATTCCACAAGAAAAATACCAAATTATAGTCAAAATCCGAAATCGGCCCAAACCCGGCCCTCGGGACCACGTCTCGAAATCCGACAAAAGTCATAAAACCCGAAAGCCCATTCACTCACGAGTCTAGTCATACCAAATTTACTCAAATCCGACAACAAAATCCCCTTCAAAACCTCAAAATTCCATCTCAAGAACTCTTCCACTTTTTTCCCAATTTTCACCCCAAATCACAATTTAGATGATAAAAATCAAGATATAATCATGGAATTTAACCAAAACCAAGTGAGAAACACTTACCCCAATCAACTCCCTAAAAATTCCTTCAAAAATCGCCTAAATCTGTGGTCTCTAGCTCAAAATATGAAAAATGGGTTCAAATCCTCGATTTTAAAATTTAACACTACTTGCCCAGATTTTATACTTCGCGAACGCGACCGTCCTCTCGCGTTCGTGTAGGCCAACTTGACTGCCTCACCATTTTACTATTTGCGAACGTGACACATGCCTCGTGTTATCACACATGCCTCGCGAACGCGACACATGCCTCGCGAACGCGATGCTTACTAGCTCAGACCTTCGCGAACGCGACCACCACCTCGCGAATGCGTAGAACAAGGACCTGGGGTCCCCAACTGCCTCACTCCTCTTCGCGAACGCGACCCTTCTTCCGCGTTAGCGATGCACACGCAGATCACACCTTCGCGTTCGCATCATCCCCTTCGCGAACGCGTAGAACAAAATTCACCACTCAGAAAACACTCTTCAGGAACGCGAGAGCCCACTCGCGATCGCAAAAGAGGAAACCAGAAGAATGCAATAACAGATATCAGCAATCTCACCAAGGTCAAGAATGATTCGTTAACCACCCGAAACTCACCCGAGACCCTCGGAACCTCAACCAAACATACCAACATGTCCCATGACATCATACGAACTTAGTCGAACCTTCGAATCACTCAAAATAATATCAAAATACTAAATTACCCCCGGATTCAAGTCTAAGAACTTTTAAACTTTCGAATTCCACCAACGATACCGAAACCTACCAAATCACGTCCGAATGACCTCAAATTTTGCACACATGTCTGAAATGACACCACGAACCTACTCCAACTTCCAGAAATCCAATCCGACCCCGATATCAAAATTTCCACTGCCGGCCAAAATCGCCAAAATTTTAGCTTTCGCCAATTCAAGCCTAATTTTACCGCGGACCTCTAAATCAAATTCCGGACGCTCCTAAGTCCAAAATCACCTAACAGAACTAACGGAACCATCAAAATTCAAATCCAAGATCGTTTACACATAAGTCAACGTCCGATTGACTTTTTCAACTTAAGCTTCTACTTTAGAGACTAAGTGTCTTAATCCAATCCGAAACTACCCCGGACCCGAACCAACTAACCCGATATATCATAATATAGTTGAAAAATACAAAAGGAAGCAGAAATGGGGAAAACATGGCTATAACTCTCAAAATGACCGGTCGAGTCGTTACACATAAAAAATTTAATTTTACCTTTCCACATCCTTATACACTGACCTATATATAACTATATAAAATTATACACATTTACACAATATATATATATATATATATATATATATATATATATATATACATACTTGTATTTATTTAAACAATATATCTATCTTGTCTAAGTACGTATGAATAACAATTATACCATTTATAGAGAAAACATCTTTTAGCCAACACTACATCTCAATTTCAACTAAAATCATCAAAGAAGAAAAAGAGGAAAAAGAGGAGGAGGAGGAGAAACCCACCGAATACTTGTAAATAATATATTAATATGGTATAGTAATATAGGTGTGTATATACTCTTATACAATATTATGCATACAAATAAATCCTATCAACCTTCTTCTTGAGTCTCTTCTGAAAATTTAACTTTAATCTAGCTCAAATCTATTCCAAATCACTTCAATTTAGTTTTGAACTCCTCTTGATGTTTCAAATCGATTGGAACAAGACCAAATGATGTTTCCAAGCAACCCTCCCCCCCTCCCCCAAATTCAAAATTAATCTCAAATCTCATATGTGAACTTGACTTTCAAACTCAAAATCTCAAATAAAGTTTAAACTTAAAGCTTTAGCTATTCAATGAGATTTTTTAATCAACTAGATTTCAGATATGAGAAACTTGAGCTCCAACAAATAGAGGTTTTATGATTATATACACTGAAAGGAAAAGGAATAATAAACCCAGTAGCAAGGATGAGGCAAATTCGTCACTTAAGGCTTCAAATCTTTGTTAAAGATGTAGTTTCACACTTGGAGTTGAAGTGCGTAGAAGATATATAAAGAAGCTTAGGTGGGCTGTGGATTGTGGAGGAATTGTGTTTTCAATGTAGGGTTAAAGAAATAAAAAATTCTTTCAGATTATGTATAATCTGGGCCAAACCGGGTTAGATAGCAAAAATATGGGCCCAATTTAGTTGGAATATTGGCCAACAGACAAAGAGTGTAATTGTTTCGAGAATAACTTTAAACTATTTCCTATACGATTGGAGTAGTTTAGGCCCTAAAAAATATTTTGACTTATAATTCAGTCGGAAAAAGTTTACGTTATTAACTTAAAGACAAGTAATGTAAATCCAATCTTATGGAGTTTTGATTTCCTTATCCTTTTACTTCGCCCGCTTGGACATAAGAAAATTTTTCCTTTTTTTCAAAAAAAAATTATTTTTTCTCGAAATCAGCGTCTGTTCATAAAAATTCCAATTTTCACTTGAAAATACATTTTGGATTTTTTCGAATTTTTAAAAAACTCCAAAAAGTTATTTTTCAAAATTTTCACTCAGATTATTCACAAATCTTCAAAAATAACCCAAAATTATATTTATGTCCAAACACAACTCTAATTTCCAAATATCATTTTTACTTAAAATTTTTTTCGCTTTTTTTTTGAAATTTTACATTTCTTATGTCCAAACGCCCACTTCGCGTTTGCGCAGCTGAAACGGGACGGAGAGGATTAAAGTGCAAAAATGTATTTTATGCTTATTTATTTAAAAACTCTATTGTTTAACTACATCTCAAGAGTTGGCTAAGTATTGAATCACTTTTTGTGATTTGATTACCGAAATTAGATACTAATCTCAACTTAGAATTTAAAGTTATACTTTTCCATATCTGATTATTGATATTAGCTGATATTGGTATAAAATTTATATTAAATCTTGCTATTAGTTATCCCACATCAGATGTAGAATTATAATCTTGTCCAGAACCAAACGGCCTCTAAATAACTGTTCAAAAGCTGGCTTTTTTTACCTATCTAGTTCCTAGTAAAGCCAAATTAAAGGGCTAAATTGTCATTTGACTCACTAATTCCAAATTACACCATTAATTACGTACTTGCTCAATATAAAACACAAAAAGATCAGTGTACATTTTTGCTGACAAATACACCCCGATAACTTGTGCTCTAAATCTAAGCAATTCTCCTCTGTAATTTGGTCCTAAAGAGAGAAATTGACAGATAAAGTTTGAGGTTTTTTCTCCTTCTTTTGCTACTAAGGTGTGTTTTTGCTGGCATTAAAGTTCATAGCTTATCTTTTTGGGGGATTTTCTTGGTTTTTTCTGTTCTGGGTGTATGTTATTAGATTCAAAGCCTTAACCTTTTTTCTTTTCCGGGTTCTTACTGATTGCTATACTTAGGGTTGCTTTATTGAGTTAAAGTTGATTTTTAGAGGAAATATAGGTATAATACTTGCTCGAATTGAGATGGCAATGCTGGTCTCCAATTATTTCTCTCTATTTTATATCAGATTTTGAAGTTCTGTAAGCCTGCTGCTACCAAAAGATGAAATCTTGCCTTTAATCGAATTCGAAAGATAAAAAAGAGATCTTAATGCTTGGCCTCCTAACTGATATCTCCTCTGTGAATGATGCATGGTTGTGTAGGTAGCAGGTTGTAGAATTATAATTAGGTATGAATCGGCTTTGAGAGTTTGTGGCTTGCAAATCTTTCACTAGTTAGTGAATGTTATTAATAAAACGGCTTTGTATTGTTAAGCTGTTCATGAATTTGGTGAAAAGTTTATTATTTTTGTTTCTTACAGGTGGTTTTCCTTGTTATTTTGCTCAGCACATCATCGATTTAGGTTGATATTTCTTGGGTTTTAATATTTTGCAGGTTGTGGTTCTTGAGTTTTCCTTAACTTATATGCTGGAATATGAGCACTACTCCTAATAAAAGACCACATGAGGATGGTGGAAATGTTAGTGGTAGTAACCGCAGTCACTCTTCTTCTCCAACGTACTACCAGGATGACTCTGGTAGAATGATCAAGCTGACGAGTGATGGAAAAGTGGAATTTATTCGCTCCGTTGATGTAGGCCCAGATGGTCGAATGCCGAAGATTCGACGTTTCGTATCACGGGATTCGGATAGAAGATCTCCTGAGCTACCAATGTACCGTGTTTCATCTTGTCCAAATGTTTCACATCCTGATCATTCTGTTGCTTTAGAAAACAGATTGCAGCCCAAGGAAAATAACAAGGTTGAGAATTGTGATGCAAAAAGTGAATTAAGGGACAGGGATGATAGATTTGAGAAGAGAGCTGATGATGGTAAGGACATTAAACATGAAAGGGATAATTTACCCGAATATAAGGGAGATGTGAAGGTGGATAAGGACAGGTTTAGTGGGGTGAGTTGGAAAGATTCTAAAGAAGAAAACACGGGCAAAAGATATCTTGATGTCCCTGCTGGGAACGTGGATCCATGGAATGCGTCAAGAACCCATGGTGCTGCCGAGGTAGGAAAGGAATTCTCAGACGCTGAGAACAGGGATTTTGCTCAAGTGCGTGAAGCTATTGGTGAAAACAAGGTGGATTTGATAGACAAAGATAAAGATAGAAAAAGGAAAGAAGGGAAGCACCGGGAAGGGGGAGATAGGGATAAAGAAAGAAATGATCGCCGGAATAATTTACAACTAGGGAATAGCAGTTCTGATAACAAGGAGTTGCTTAAAGAGGAAAGGGACTCTGAGCGGCGGGAGAAGGAAAGAAGAGATATTTCAAAGGATAAGGACAGACCAAAGGACTGGGAAAAGGACAATGTGAACAGGGAAGTGTGGAATGGAGCGGAGAGAGAGGTTTCACAGAGTGAAAAAAAAGTGGTTGATGTTCCTGGAAAAACAAATGAGCTGGGAAATTCAACAGTGGAGCTGAAGAAACAGAAAGATCATGATAGCTGGAAAAATACTGACAGAGATGGAAGCGAGAGGAGAAAGGAAAGAGATACTGATTTTGAAGGAGAGAAGCCTGAGAAACCTGGCACGCATCATGATAAAGAATCAGAGGGGGAAGCAATGGACACTGAAGGAGGTGGAGAAAGAGAAAGAGAAAGAGAAGCTCTTAATTGTGGAGTTCAGCAGCGCAAGAGGAGGCCAAGAGGGAGTCCTATGGCCAACCGTGATCCTCCTTTTAGGTCACACACTCATGAAAATGAAGGGTATGCCTTTTCCTTTGCTGATTGACTTGATGTTTTCTGATTCT
This sequence comes from Nicotiana tomentosiformis, assembly GCF_000390325.3. Lineage (NCBI taxonomy): Eukaryota > Viridiplantae > Streptophyta > Magnoliopsida > Solanales > Solanaceae > Nicotiana > Nicotiana tomentosiformis. Next base: position 29,918,175 of record NC_090816.1, on the reverse strand, counting down.
TTACCTATAAATGGTGAGCCATAGGCAATCTACAGTCAGCCGGCAGAGTAATGGACCATTGCAACTATAGATAGATGTCATGGCCCCTGTCTGCTACAATCCTCGAGTTCGAGGTCTTTAGAACGGTTGAATGTTAGAGAATATATGTCTAGATTCATATAGGACTAGATTCAATCAAACAAGGAAAGTATTATAGAACTTAATAAAGAAAAAAATTAAGGAACTATTATAGAATATTCTGTAGGATACCTTGTGATATTTTGTACTTAATTATAAAATATTTACTTATCTTATTAGCGTAGAGCATGGTGACCTGCCATATCATGCGTAGCCTAAGCTTCTTAGAGGTCCTCTTGTACATTGTTGATCAACTAAGTCAATAAAATGTTTTCTTTTCTTTTCTTGATAGGCTTTCATATAGTTCCACTTACTGGTGGACGGCCTAAAGCCACCTGCCAATCTATGTCTTTCTTCTTTTCCTTTTGTTTTCGAGTGACCCATACCTCTTCTCATCCACAGTCAACGTCGACTCCTCTAACATTTTTTCTCGGCTACCAGCAATGTTCCTCTTCTTTTCTAGTACGTCACTCCTCTTGTGCCAGTGGTCCAGTGACCACTGTGACTTTGATCTATTGCTACTCATTTCTCCACCGCTCCTCTCTTCAGCGACCGGCATCATATCACTATGGAGACTGGCACCTGATACCCTCCTCTAGACTTGACTTTTTTGGTCATTGTTTTTGCTAATTGAAGTTGCCGATGATGTCTTAGAGATTTGCAATAGTATACCTTTTTCGCAATTATAGAGAATAGATTCTTTTCTGGCTCTTGGGCTTTGGTTCAACGGCAGAGGTTGTTTAACACGAGATGTACGTGGCTTAAGTCACGTGTTCGAATCCTGTTGGGAGCTAGGCATGGATTTAAATGGAAAAGGATAAAGGGACCCATTATCTACTGAGTTTTGAAGCGTAGTCGGTGGATTTCTCGGTTATAAAAGAAAAGATAGGCTCCTTTTTGTATTTAGTACAAGAAGCACATTTTTACGCTGTGTAATCATCAGTAACTTTTTGGAGGAAAGAGTTCCAACATTGCTTTTTTTTTTTTGAAGAGAAAAGCTATATAAACCTTTTTTTTTTTTTTTTGATAATGGTGGCGTCCGAGCCAGCGTGCTCCCAGCTCGGCTATTCCAGTGGGTACCTACTACTTTCCACCAACACAAATACCGGGTACCTGCTACTTTCCAACACTACTTCTCTTTTTTGGTGATTCTACACTATTCCACCCACATTGAGTTTAGGGTGTGTGTTCAATGTTAAAAAAGTAAGTAGTGTTAAAAGTAAGTAGTGTTTATGTCTCTACATTTAGAAATGTCTGAATCCATTGAACTTGAATAAAAAAAATATTATGTAGGATACATTAGGATATTATTATGTACTTAATTATAGAATATTTATTTACCTTTATTAGCATAGATGATGTTACCTACCATATCATATGTAGCCTTAAACTTCTATGTAAGGAGCTCCTCTTGTATATTGTTAGTTGACTAAGTCAATAAAAAGTTTCTTCTCTTTTCACAAGAACAAAAAGGAGATGTCACATGTCATTTCTGGGAAATCTGAGATATTTATAGTCAAATAAGTGTAGTAATAATCCTGTCTGTCTTTTGAGTAATCTCAGTCGAGAAAAACATTCCAGAATGGGCATGAATATGATGGCTGATCTTTTGTCAATCTTGTCATTAAGAATTGTTGCCATATTTTAAATGTGTCTTTCCCTGTTAAGATAAGCTAAACCCTTTGATATCCAAACTCTTCAAGTAATCCTTATTTTCACCTTTTTTTGGGTCATTTGATCATCTTTTTATAAAAAGAAGTCAGCAGGTCAAGAAGGCATCCGAAACCCAACATCAAGTTTCCAAGATCCCTAGAAACATCTATAAGGCGTAATTAAGAATTGTGAATTCAAAATTTTCAGATCCTTTATAATGTTCAGCTGTGCCATTTCTTAATCGCGGAGGGGGGCAGCGATAAAATGCTTTTATAAGAGCAATGTTGTCTTAAAGGGGAAAGCTTTTCAATTTTCTACATTAATAAAGTTATTATTTTATCAACAAAAAAAAGCTTTTAAAACCACCTTTATGCAGCTTCATCAATATTCTTCCATTTAATCCTGAAAAGCTTGATCAAAAAGTTTATTATGGCTTTAGTCAGATTTGCCAGTTTAGGTAATAGGGTGTTAATCACATCTATCATACTTCAAATTCAGTGACTAGTTTGGTTTTCAGGATTCAGTTTGGTTGACAATTATCTTTTTCTCAGGTCTTGTATGGTTATTTACTCAAAAATTAAATGTAAAGACTGAACTAGATTTGATAATTAAAGGGTGATATATGTGGTCTAAGTAACGTGTTTAATTCATTTTCTCGTCTAGCAACTAAAAATTTCATTAATTTGAGTTTAAACTTCCTATAATTTATTTATCCTGATAAGTTTGATGATTTTTTCTCCACTTAGATGCAGATAAATCTCTTTTTGTTGATGTGTAGTGTAACTCTTCTGTTTTCTTTCTGTGCAGATCTCAAGGTAAGCTGTTAAAAATACTTGAAGTGGTCTCAAGTTTGTATGCAGAGGAGGGAGTTGTTCTTGGCATTCATATTTGCAGACTTATTTGACTCTGAAAGTTGCTAAGTTAACAAATAAAACAACCTTGATCCCATCTTTTATTGGTTGTGATAGTTTCCATGTTAGGAATTGATGCTCTTTTGGCCGTCATTCTTCCAGATTTGCCAGCTGTTTCTGCCTTAGGTTGCTAGATATGCCTATATGCAAAATCATATGTCACATGTTCCTGCTTCTTCATCCTCTTTATTATCTTAACTGCTTTCAGCGTCTGTCTGTATTACATGAATCTCCTTCGACAATGTGTTATACTCGAACTGTCTTGAATGACTTGTTGGTCATCACTTTTCCAGTATGCAGAGAAAGGAACTCTATAGATGTCATTCTTTTGTTTCTGCATCTCAAGTCTCATGTGGGCATGTAGTTTTCTTCTTTTTGGCTTTACACTATTGATTGCTGGTGTATACTTTGGATTGTGAACTGCAAACTTCTTGCCATTTGTTTGAATCCATATAACCTTTGTCACTGCTGATGGACCAATCTCTCTTTTTAATGGACAAAACAATCAGTAGTTTGTGACCAAATTAGCACGATGATACAACTGGAAACCAGGTCCCTTCAGGATTAGAAGACAATCTTGCTTGAAATGCTTTGAGTCATTTAAGATTAAATAAATTTCTCTCCTTGAATTGAAGTCTTTCTTATACAAAAAATTTCGGGCCACATGTTACATATTAAGTTCTCTTTTAATAACCATCTAAAAGGTCGTTCGTTTTATGCGCTTTAAATCAAGGGACCACTGGCTGGATTGAATAAAGCCAATCAACATCGCCAAGCTTATGCTCTTTCCTTTTTTAGATAACCCACATTTTTTTAAAAACTTGTCTCTTGTATCCCTCTTTGTGTGTTGTCTCCTGTATCCCTCTTCCATGTTCATCATATTGAGCTCTAGATTAGAGAGGAAGAATTAGTTTGACACAAATATCATTCTGATGTAGTCGGTATTATATAGAGCTTTTCCAATTATCCATATTGGCAATCTTTCAGGAGCTTTTCCAATTATCCATATTGGCAATCTACAATTAGTCCTGAAAGATTTATTAGAGAAAAACTAAAAAACAATTATACACGAAATTTTGCTAAGTAGTTAGCTAAGGAATTCATCAAAACAATGATAAGGCGAAATTATTTTTGAGGCCCTGAAAGCCAGGGGTGGGTACTAGGGGAAACAGATAAGAGACAAAAGGATATAACTTTCCTTTAGAACCAAGTGATGAGTGATGACATTGTCTTTGAGATTAGTGCTTCTCTTCTATCCGTTCTTCTTTTACTTTAGGGTCTTTAGCTTCTCACTTTCTTGCATGCAAATTTTAACCTGACCACCTCACTCCCCTATTTTCAATTTGGTATAGCTAATTATGTCAATGGAGTCTGAAAATCTTAAAAGTAATGCGAACAAGGACTTCTAGTAATTGATGATATGATTATCTATTTCTGTGAGAATATGACTTCTTCTTGTGTTTTTTCCTTTTACATAAAAGGGTGAGTTGCATTGATCTTTTTTCTAGTTTGACATAATTACAGAGTTCTATGACTGTACTCTTACTGCTATTTCATGACAAATTTCCTTCTGCTCAATCCCGTGGCCAATTGAATCTTAATTGAGGAATGAACGTTGGCCAAAAGTACTCCAAAAAGGGTCCATGAAAATAAATAAAATTGAAAAGGTTAAGTCAGCCTGAAGAGTAGATAATCCAGAGAAAACATTCTAATTGATCTGTAATCAAGAGAAAAATTCTGTGAGAATATTAGCTTAACCTGAGAAAGTTAAAAGAGGTCTGAATAGTTACTTAAGCTCAATTTGTAATCTAATGTTATGTACATTTTTTATAATGTCCCACATTGGTTGAGAGAATGTATTGTTCTCCTTTGCATGAAAAAAGTGTTGTTCTCCTCATATAGCCTTGGGTCACCTTATGAGTTAGCTTTTGAAGTTGAGTTAGGCCCTAGGTCCATTTTCTTTACCTGCTATCAGAGCTAGACCCATCCCTATCCTTGGTTTACCCAATTTTGGGCCCCATTTGTTACTTTGTCCACGTTCCAGATGTTCAACCCTCGCCTTGCAGGAGGAGGGGAGTGTTAGAGTGTCCCACATTGGTTGAGGGAATGAGATGTTGTCTCCTTATATGATTTTGTGTAATCCTCATCTCATGATTTAGCTTTTGGGGTTGAATTAGGCCCAAGGTCTATTCTAAAAAATATGTCCCGAGTATTGAAAACATGAAAGATTTCTACTTTGAATTGGAAAAGAGACAGCCACACATTACAATGGCTTTTCTTTTGTATTCTTCAAGATTATAATTATTCTTTAGTTTATCAAAAGTATAATAATCATTTCTTTACACATCAACATTTGGAAACTATATGGGTAAGCCCAGGATTCTGATAATCAGCCACTTCGTGCAAAAGCCAACTTATAACTTACAGCTGTAACACATGGCGCATTTTGTGCATCTTGTAACGCATGGTATATTAGCTCTCAGATAACATCACAAATTCACATGTAATCTGTTATTTGTGGATAATTGCTACGTGTAAATTCCCATTAATGCACTGACTGCAACGTTTTAACTCTAGTAATGTCTGCTACATGTTTGTTGTGACCTGTAGTACATTGTATGCGGAAGTTGCGCATTCAATATTTGTAACATATGCAAATGATTCTCATCTATTAGAGTCATACTGCTATATCTACAGATCATATTACTTGTTTTGTGGAATGGTTTTATGAGTTCTATAAAATTCCTCTTTTGAATAGTCAAATAAAAATTCTGAGTGAATTGAACTGTTTTCTGTCCCTCCTTTGCTGCAGAGCTGATATGTCTGATGCGTTCTATGATGATAATTTCTGTATTCTCTTTTTTCTTTATGAAAAATCTTGTACTAAATAAATTTTATTAAAAATATTTGTTGCATTTCACCTGCCATTAAAATGTTAGTCAACGTTAGGTTAGGATGTTTTTCTATTGTTTTTCATCCCTACTTGCTTGTTGCTACTTCTGTACAAAAAATCAACTGATGATGGTACAAAGCAGAAGTTGCTCATAGATTAGCCGACTAAATGGGCCGATTATCCACCGAGTTTTGAACCATGCGCCACTAGCCCTTGGGATTTATCGGTTATAAGAAAAAATGTTGTGACTTAGTATTCCTGCTCCATATCTGAGAAATTGGTTTCCTTTGTCTTTCCAGGTAAGCATGATGTATCCACCGTCAATTATAGAGTTGGTGAGTGCATGCAAGAACTGATTAAATTGTGGAAGGAATATGAATCATCTCAAGCTGATAGAGCATCTGAGAGCTCTCCAAGTGGTCCTACTTTAGAAATTAGGATTCCAGCTGAACACGTATCAGCTACAAATCGCCAGGTAAGATTGGAATAGCAGCTGATGATTCATATACACCCTTTTAAATTTTATTCCTCATCTTCTGTTTGTGTCCTTTCGAAGATAACTACTCTAATTAATTTTAAATAATAGCTCTTTCAATACTCTGGTTCAAGGGTTTTCCTTTCTAATCATTGAACAAGAAAGAGGTTGGATGATTATGCGGGTGTTTCTAAATACTTTTACTCTTAACCAACTTTGAAATATTTGAACATCACTGTGCTAGCTCCCTATTACTTTGCATAGCTTCTTACACGCTAGCCATCAATCAGTGCGATGAATTTATGCTTCAGAAGTTCGCAAAGCGGGACGTCGTCAGGCTTGATACAGAATATATATTAGTTATTGGAGTACTCTTGGTTGTTATTATGAAGTCTGAGTCCAGTTTCTTTTAATTAAGTAGCCTTTGGTGGATTGATAAGTTAAGTGAATCTTTATGTTGTGCTATGATGTTGTATATCTTAGATGTACGTGCGGTGCTTAGCATTGGAGCAAGACATTTTAATACTTAAAATGACTGTTGTTAACGAAGACTTATTTTCTGGACCATTGGCTTGCATTGTAAATGATGATCAAACTTGGACATGAGTGGGAGTTGCAATGTACAAGAGGTGTTAGTAGTCCCACGTCGTTTGTGGACTCCTCACTTCATGAGCTAACTTTTGGGGTTAAGTTAGGCCTAAGTTCCATTTCAGAGCCAAGGTCCATCCGAATTCTTGGTTTATCCGATGTTGGGCCCCATATTGTGTTGTCCACAGTACCGTTTGGGCATGCGGAGTGTGTTAACAATCCTACATCATTTGTGGGGTGGGGAATTGGACTCTTTATGTGATCTTCGGAAAAATCCTCATTGTATGAGCTAGCTTTTATGGTTGAGTTAGGCTCAACGTTCATTTCTTCTTAAGAGGGATTCCTTTTATATGAGTCTCAGACTACGTACAATGTGGTAGTAATCATTTTCTTTTTCTAGTAAAGTAAGTATTCGTCTATCATTATATACCTAATATGCTAAGGTATCCTATAGAGTAGTCTATAATACTATTATTTTTAGTTAATTCAATGAATCTAGACGTGTGAATTTAGAAACATATAACTTTACTTATCCTTTCTAACATTCAACATGCCTTCTCAAACTCTAAGTGGGGAAAAGCAATATGTGTTTGCTTATTTTGAAAACATGGAAAGAAGTTGTCAAAATCTTGCCGAGATAGTGCAAGATCACCGAAAAGAAAACAGTGTTGGAATTCTTTCTTTCAGAAAGTTGCAGTTGCTGGTAACTGCACAAGAAAGAAAGTGCTTCTTGCACTAAACGTGGGAAGAAATCTATTCTCAGTCACTGGAAAAAGGTATGGTGTTGCGAACTTCCAGGACATCATCGGTGTAGCTTAAATTAGAAAAACAATGACAAGAAGTTCAATATTTTAGAGGATGTGTGGGTTTCTTTAGAGAGGAGCTGCACGAGTCACCACAGAGTGGACGATGCCGGTCGCTAGAGAGAGGACAATGCATCGTCATAGAGGTTGATGGAAAGGGGAGGGGGCCAGGAAGAGGAAAAGAATGAAGAAAAAACAGTGGCGAGGAAGGAGGCGTAAAGCCACTCGCCGGTAGGTGAAAGCTACTCAAGATTTAGAGGGTCTGATACCATTGACAAAAATGAAGATTACTTGCTGAATTTGATTGATTAACAAAGTACTAGAGGGGCTTCTTATATATGAGTTTCTGACTATCTACATTATAGTAGGTAATCATTCTCTGTACCTAATAAGGTACGTAATTAGTCTATAATTACATATAGATATCCCAAGGTATCCTACATGGTATTATATAATAATGTTCTTAATTAGGTTTAATAAATCTAGACATGTGTGAAGGTAGTCGCGTATAATTTAATTTATCCTCTTAACATTCAAAAAATCTGAGTGCAGCATTATACTGCTGAATTGATGGACCAACTTTAACTCAAATTGCAAAACAAAAGAGCTTTTGAATTCTAATATAAGTGCACCAAGTGGCATCTTTCTCTCTGTGTCTTTCTCTCTCACACACATTTATGCTGGGGGCATAGAACCTGATCAACATGCACCTTTCATCCTTTGTATGCATATTCCTGCCACTAATTCTAATATGCATCTCATCCCCACACCTACAATTCTGGCTTAGGTTACATCTGACTCCCAGTCTTATCTCTTGTGGTTGTAGTTTGGTTCTGTCTTATCATGTTATCATAGTCATTTGAGTTCGCTATGTCATTTGCAGGTGAGAGGTGGCCAGCTATGGGGAACGGATATATACACCAATGACTCAGATCTTGTTGCAGGTTTGTCACTTATGTTCAATATTTTCGTATCACAATTAAGGCATTATGTTACAGTCCCCTGTTATGGATCTAGTTATGGGACACTGCAAGACAAAATCAGAGTTAATATGGAGAATATTAGGAGTTTGGAAAGATGGTTTCTTTTTGCAACCTATGGTGCTGGTTCGCTAAGAGAGAACCTGCAATCTCTAGAGTTAAAGTACTCAAAGACTGGAATAACTTTCTGCATACCTTTCACTGAATTCAAATAACTTTAATTCAAACACTGGTTGATTAACCACCCACCTAAAACTAGGAAATAACTTCCTAACACACTGGAATGACCGAATGAGAAAGTGGCCTACTACTAATAACTGCTACAGGAAATTTATGAAACATAACTAGCAGATGCTGAAGTCATCTACTTCCTGATATTTTTATACTTTCCATGTGTAAACCGTTGGTAGACTAAAGGGATTCTAACATTACTCCTCTCCTTCAAATCGCGCTTGTCCTCAAGCGGGAAGTGTGGAAATGTTGCCTGCATAGAAGAAATAGATTTTGAGTATACCTTCATGTGGTGGATTTTTTCATAGGTCTAGCTTCCATTCTTCCCAATTTTTTCATAACTATGATCTGGTCAAGCAAACCTATTTTTCACATAAAACAAGATAATAGATAATTATTCTAAAGAGATAATGTTTTTGCTGAACTTTCCTTATTATTGATTGTGCTACTGGTCTTCCCTTTGTCTCCTGTTAAAAGAGGCAAATATATCTGCTCAGATAATATCAATAACCATCAACTTATCTGCTTGTCCATTTGGTCTAGAGAACTGTTTAGCCTTTACCTCAGAATTGCTTGAGAACTTACCGAAGTACTTTATGTGCACGCATAATATAGGACATTGCGACATCTATTTACTACTGTTTTTTCTTGTTTCTCCAGTTCTTATGCACACAGGTTACTGTCGTACTACTGCTTCTCCTCTTCTGCCAACCATTAAGGAGTTACACGCTACTATCAGGGTGCTACCTCCCCAAGATTGTAAGTCTTTTGAAAACTAAATCTTGCTTCAGCATTGCTATTGTTAGAAAAACAGATCCTGTTCTACATATGGTATAATGTTTAAAACTTTTCTTTTAATAAGTTGTTCTGAAATTATTTGTAGCCCCAAATTTTACAATTGTGAGAAAGTACGGGAGAAAGTATGTTATTGATATTGGATAATAAATACAATACAAGAGGTCCTTATTTATAGCTATACACTACAAGGAGATATTACTCTTCTTCCAATGTGGGACAAGACTACACTATACATATCTATAAACTAACAACAATCACCTTTTATGGTCCCAAGTTTTGGTCGGGCTCTCTATCACACTTGTTTGGTAATAATTTTAGTGTGTGTTTTGGCTCTGGGAAGATCAAACATGGGGCTATGGCGCTTTGGAGTTCGCTGAAACAATAAGAGTTTCTTTTATTCACATTGATGTCTGGGGTTTCGGTTAAATGAATTTGATTACTCAAGGCGAAGATAATTGTTATTAAACACTTGAGACTTGGTTAAGCACCTTGCTTCCCCCACCCTCAACCAAGGCAAAAAGAATTTAAAAAGGGACACTTACATAGTTGACTGTTGTACTTCATATAACTTCTATGCCAACTGCCATATGTTTTGAAATGTAGTGAATCAGCGCATTATCTGATGAGAAATGATTGGTGGCCTACTTTAGTTAGAAAATAGCTGTAAGGTGTACCTGTCTAGGAAAATATAAGAACGATAAAGCACCCAAGTGGTGGTCCATGTAGTGAGTGCAAACCTTGGAGACCAAGGTCCAAATCCCAGCGGAAACAAAATACACTAGGTGATTTCTTCTTATTTGCCTAAGCCTTGGTGGACAAAGTTACCGGTACTTGTGTTGGTGGGAGATAGTAGGTACCTGGTGCAATAGTTGAAGTATGTGCAAACTGGCTTAGACACCACTTTTGTATAAAAAAAAGATCAATAATGAAAATATGTGTTCCACTTGCATAGTATCTTTTTGAAGTTATGTCACTTTACATATCTTAAGAATCACCTTGGGAAACTTAAGAAAAAGAATCATTTAGGATAGCTACTTGTAGGCATACCCTTCTGAATGGAGCAGGATCAAGTTTTTCTTTTCATTCTCTCTTTCCTTTTGGTACTTACCTAAATCATTGATCGGGAATCTCTCGGAAGATCTAAAATGTGGTGAAGTCCTGGAAGTATACATATTCTTTTCCGTAATATTAACTAATTTGTCCCTTCTGGAGATTCTCTCACAGAGAGCTTTACACAGTATTGCTCAATTTTTGTTTTTTCAATTTGCTTGATCTCACTTCATTATTTAAACTGATAAAATCCAAGCTTTTGCAAGTTGACTAATTGCTGATCCCCTTCAAATGTGCATCTTATTTTCAACAGTACTAATTGATTAGTAAACAAGGAAAACAAAGGTGCAAGCTGACAAATGGCTTATCTCCTTCTAATATGCATATTGTTTTCGACAATACTAATTGATTATGCTAAAAATGGAAAAAATGTGGAGCTGCAGCATGTTCACAATGCTTTTAGTGCATCTGAAATGCTAGGATTATTGAAGGCCATTTTCTCTGTGTTGATTATGTTTGGGACATCACAATACTTTGTCCATATAGCAATAGGCTTATTCAAAGACACCTTCAATATGACTTCTGTGAGTAAAATCATAAGTCTGTTCAGATAAGGTGTTGCATCCCGATCCGTTGCATTTCTGATGTCAGACTGCATTTGCTGTAGGCTATATATCAACTCTGAGAAACAATGTGCGGTCACGTGCCTGGGGTGCTGCAGTTGGCTGCAGCTACTGTATCGAGCGGTGCTCTGTTGTGAAGGTGTGGATTGCATGCTTCTTTCCTTCCCTTCTATTCTCTCTGTTTAATTTTTTTTGGCTCAAGATTGTTTTATATCGTCTACTTTATTTGCCAAACCTTTAGTTTTCAGATGATTTTTTTAGCTTTCTGGGATGGACTTACACTACTAGCAATTCTTGCCTAGAGTACAAATCTATGTTGCTTGCTGTTTTTGATTTTTATATGCAAGTAAATTCCTTTTACAAGTAATGAATGTGCAGTTATATCTATGTGGAACTTTGTACTGACTCCTATACGACCTTTCTGATTATTTGTCATGCCCTTTAGAAAGGAGGTGGAACCATAGATCTCGAACCTTGTCTCACGCACTCCTCAACCTTGGAGCCTACGCTTGCTCCCGTGACAGCAGAGCGCACTATGACCACTAGAGCTGCAGCTTCGGTATTGTTCCACTCAAGTTGAAGTTTATTCTGCTTTGCACGTTTTTAAATATTATAAGACAAACAATATATCTTTTGCTTACTTTCCCTCTCTGGGAGCCTGAAGCTGTTTACATTGATGATGCTTAGCATTCGACTGAACCCTCCTCTTTTCTTTATAAATAGCATAACCAGCTGAGAACCATCTAGGTGGAGACTATTGCTGAATTGTGTCTCTTCTCCATTTCTGTAGACTAATGCTAAACCCTTTTCAACACTATAGTCGCCAAATTAACATCTAACTATCTTGTCCACCCTTTTTTACTTTAAAAACGTGGATGCCTTGTCCATACAAACAGCTTAAAAGGAAAAAAAAAAGGTAAGAGGAGTTTTGGTATATTCATGTGAACGTGTTTCTTGCATTAACTAATGATGCAACTGTATCTTATAAAAAAAGCAAAACTTGAAATGCTGAAACTTGAAAATTTCCACAATCTATCCCCTTCTTGGTGTTACCGGTTCTTTCTATGATTGGTCGCGTAAACAGCCCAAGTACATCATAGTTGAATTCGAAAAAAAATTCTACCTTTATACATCATGTTATCATCTTATTTACATTGCAACGAGATGCATTATGCTGAGATTACTCAGGAATAAGAGAATGAGCTCCATCGAGTTCTCGAACATTTGGCTTCTCATTAATTTGCATGAGTCATGGGAATGGTCATGGAAAACTCAATATGCCACATTTTCTCGTAATTGTGCGTAAATCTATGCAAAAAGTGATTTTAAAATGTTGAAAAGTGACTTGCTCTTGGTTTTGAGCTTCTGCTTGACCCAATGGTAATAAAGAGCTGCAAAATAACCAAAAACCAACTCAAGTAGATCTTATAGTCTATTTTAGGTTAGTCATTGCAATCTGATGGTCATATCTTTTTGTTATTTATCTTTTCTTGAGGTACTGAAAGGAGAAGGAGATGTAACACTATGCATTCTATTTTGATTAATAATCTTGGTTGTAGTGTGTTGTGGTATTTAAATTTTCCAATTAACTTAGCCTCAACTTGATTGTTGGTTCCCTCCCTCTCTCATTGTAGAATGCACTACGACAACAGAGATTTGTACGTGAAGTGACCATTCAGTTCAACTTATGCAATGAGCCTTGGTATGTTGTGATTTTCTGGATCAGCTTACTCTTCAAATAAATGGTTCTTTTTTTCCTTTTCTTAAATCCAAATGATTTGTCACTTATGCAAGGATCCTTGGTATGGTACGATTTTCTGCATCAGCTCGTCCTTCAAATTTTTTCTGTTGTGATTTTCCTATTGGGTTCTGTTCATAACAAAAGGATTTTTTTTTTCTTTTCCAAAGGGAGTTATTTTTAATGCTTTTGGTATATATTTTATGAGTAACTTTTTTTTCTTCATATTTAAAATATTTTTCAATATTATTGGGAAGGAGAACAAGGTAAATTTTTCTATGAAATTTATCTTCCTTTTTTTCCAATACAGCCTGGCACTCAATAGTTACAATATGGTATTCTCTAATAAATCCTTCTCAAGACTTGCCTTCAATTTGCTTGAATGAAATTTCAATGGATCCATGAAGGCTGTCTTACTATTGATCATTTTTTCCCAATTCCTGTAGTGTTCAGAGTATTGTGCATATAACTAACAAGTGTGAGTGTGTGACTTTGAAGCAGTAAGATTGATGCGTCGGAGGACCATTTAGTTTTCTTTTTAACTGTATCTTGGGATGCTTGGATCTGTGATTGGGACCTAAGGGTAGATAATGTCTTTGTATTCTTTTTCAAGCTCTTTCCATATGTTAGTAGGGGGTTGTGAACTGTGAAGTATGGGTTGGAATATCAAGGATGAGCAATGCTACAGTATAGTTGTCTTGTTCTATTCTCTGACCTTTAGTTTTGAGTCGGTAACAAAGTAAGTGGTTTGATCCATATCCTTGGCAATTTAAAAAGTCTTATACCCTCCGTTCCAATTTATGTGAACCTGTTTGACTGGGTACGGAGTTTAAGAAAAAATGAAGACTTGGAATTTGTGGTCCTAAACAAGTCAAAAAGGGGCCCAGAGTATTTGTGTGGTTATAAAAGCTTCTCATTAAAGGTAGAATTGTAAGTTTAAGCAAAATTGTTTCCAAATTTAGAAAGGGGTCATTCTTTTTGGAACGGACCAAAAAGGAAATAGGTTCACATAAACTGGAACGGAGGGAATATTTACCAGGTTGATTTACCTTGAAGAGGTTTTGTTCTTTTGATATTTTAGCTTGATGAGCCGTTGCCGATGGTTTCTATTTACTTACTGTTACTCGTTTCTTTCCCCAGGCTCAAATACAGTATCAGTGTTGTTGCTGACAAGGGTTTGAAAAAGCCCCTTTTTACATCTTCACGCATGAAAAAGGGTGAAGTTCTTTATTTGGAAACCCATACTCAAAGGTAACTCACTGGCTTCCCTCTTTTCTTACACCCTCCAATGGGACGGAACTGCCAAATAGGAGTGAAGAAAAAAATAGGAAGGAAAAAGAAAATCGATGAGAAAGTGACCGAAATGTGATTTTTGATAATTTTGCATCTGATTTGTGCCTTTTTACTGTGGTCTTCGGTCTCCTTCACTCCTTGACTTGTTAATTAATCTGAAGGTATGAGCTCTGCTTTAATGGAGAAAAGATGGTAAAGGCTACAACGTCTCAGATGCATGAAATGGATGTTGACAAACCTCAAACTTACAACATACACGTGGCAAACGGAGAAAAATATGGAGCGGACGGTGAAAATATGATGGTAGATTTGTTTCGATGGTCCCGGTGTAAGAAGGCCTTGCCTCAGAAACTAATGCAATCAGTTGGAATTCCTTTACCCCTTGAACATGTTGAGGTATTCAACCTTGTTTCTGCCCCTATTACGTGTTAGCAATATCTGTATAATAGCAACTCCATGAAGAGTAGGTTATTTGTGCTGTGAATACCAAAAAGCTTACATCCCTATTTAAGAAAATAGCTGTCTATTTTTCCTCTGATTGTTTTCAAATGTTACCTTTTTGGAAGGTTTTGGAGGAGAATGTGGAGTGGGAAGACATTCAATGGTCGCAAACTGGCGTTTGGATTGCTGGAAAGGAATATCCTCTTACTAGAGCACATTTTCTTTCCCCAAATTAGGCAATGTTTTGTATTGGAGAACTACAGGTTTTGGATATAATTTGTCTGGAGATAAATGTACTGGACTTGATACTGATTTAGAATGCTAAATTATGGAAGTTATGAACAAAACGATTTAAACAATGTGCATATGCGTCCTCCAGCGTATATGTTTCTCTTTTCTGTTTTTCCTTTTTTTGATGGTTTTCAAATTTTACTTTTCAAGTGAACTGCAGTAGATACTAAATCCCATATGCTTTACAAAATGCAGAATCAGTGTGAAATGATAGGAAAATTTTAGTTAGAACTTTCTTCCATCACAGGAAGAGACATTTTCAGGCCAGTGGTTTTACCCAATATGAAGTCATTCTTTGAGAAGCCTATGTAACATGTATGCTTGCAAAATAGCTAAAATTAAGGAAAGTTTGCACGTAAAAAGGCGAAAACACACAAAAAAAGAGGCCATGATCAGAACAAAAGCACCGGTAGATAGAAGTTATCTTTACTTGCAAATTAAGTAAAGTTTTCACCGTTATCAACAACCACCTAGTAAAATTATACAAGTGGGGTCTGGAGAGGGTAAAGTGTATGCAGACCATACCGCTACCCCGGAGGAGTAGAGAGACTATTTCCGGGATACTCTCGGCTCAAAAAGACAAACAGAGACAATAGATCCGTACCAGCAGTAACAACTAAATATCAACATCGTAAGAGACAGAAAATAGGTGGAAAGACAATAACAAAAACCGGTACTAATTACACAGTACAAAAGTTTTCATCATCATCCGGGTTGACAAATGCTGAAAGATACAACTCCCTATTAACAATAGATAACTGATGGCAGAAGCAAATAACATCTCCGAATTCGGGCACAAAAAAAGGAAAAGAGGATCATTATCTCAATTGAAGGATGAATCATGTATTGCTAGTGTTACTACTAACTATGGCAAAACAAAAAAAAATTAATGCTTTTCACTATGACATGCACCAAATCTATCTTTTTCCATGAACACATGAAGCTATTCACAGGATAACCAAGGCGTCAACTTCAGAATAAGTTGAAAACCAAGCAATATGAATCACCATGCGTCCCATTTATTGATAAAGTCATTCCACATTGCTGCTGTAATGGAATCTCTCAAGGCGGAGGCACTTTGTTCTTGTATTTGAAAAGCCAATTGTGGATCAGGCTGGTCATCTAAATCAGGCGATTCTTCTACTGGTCTTCCTTCAATGTCTTTAAACAACCAGTCACTCCTTTCCTCACGCCGGATGTGATTGTGAATAACACATGCAGCTATGACAATGTCCCTTTGTGTGTTAAAAGCATATTGAGGGGCAAGTTTCAGAATTGGAAATCTCGTCTTCAGCACCTCAATAGATTTCTGAATGGCATTTCTGAGTGATGCATGCCGGTGGTTAAATAACTCCTTTGCACTTCTAGGTAATAGATTAGCACCCCGATATTCATGAAGATGACATCGAATTCCTGGAAACGGAGCAATAAATCCATCCATATTAACATAACCTGTATCAACAAGATAATATTTCCCTGCGATAGACAATTCGTCCATACAATATCAACCACTTGTTTGAGTATGTGCAAAAAAATAGAAAATGACAAATTATTCTGTTTAGTAGTTATGAGGAAAAAAACCTTCAGAAATTGGAGGGAAGTTTTGATCAGGATCATCTAGGACTGCTCTCAAAACCCGTGAATCTGAAGCTGAGCCTTCCCAACCAGGGTAGACAAATATAAATTGGAGATCAAATGTGCAAGCTGCCAACACATTTTGTGTCAAAATACCCTTCTTATTACGAAAACGAGACTGATCCTTGGCTGGCACATGAGCAGGGATACGCATGCTATCGATCACGCCAATGCAATCCTGAAATAACAAAGTCAGGTCAATAAGTCCATGAAAATGGAACAAGAAAGATGAGGGATTAGAGGCTAACCTCAAAATATGGGTAGAATCTATTACTTTCGAGGATCTGGAGAGGAATGCTGACTGGAGGAAGTTGAAGGAACTCGCGGGATAATGACTTAACTGCCCTCAAAACATTATTAAAATGCCTGCTTATTGTTTCACCAGAGTGCTGATAACGCTCTTGTATTACCCTGTTACGTTCGTTGTGGCCAACAATGTTCAAGAAAATTGCCAGTTGCTCCTCTATCATAACGCCAGGTGTGTCACGTAGCATGCCTCTTTGTCGAAGGATGTTACATAGCTTGTGAAAAACATGTTTATCCATCCTTAACATTTCCCGACACACATCATCGTTGGCACTGAGTAGTTCGCTCAAGAAGCCAGACCCTTTAGGAGTTGAACTACGAGAAGGCTGCCTAGTTATACAATTATAATAGTGATAGCCAGCAGCAGCAGCAACTAATTCCATTTCATCCAATTCTATATCGGCACCATCCATGCTTGGTGGATATAACTCCAGAACGAGTTTTAAAAAAGTATTAACAGAAAGTCCTACATGATGTCACATTTCGTCAATGGATTGCGAAATAATGGATCAGATCAATTTTTTTAAGCTCTCAGTGCTTTACACAACCAAAATGAAATTAAAACCCTTATAAACCAAATGTGTGTGAAACAGTCATCAATAATGAATTAAAACTAAATATACAGTCAAAATCCAAGAAAATATCCTATGTAGAAGCCAAGAACTTATAGAAAAGCATCAAGGCCCTTAAATTTCACCAGTTAGCTGCACTTGAGGAAGTGTTAGGCTTGGCCCCAGCAACAACAACCACCCAGTAGAATCCCACTAGTGGGGTCTGGGGAGGGTAGAATGTACGCAGACCTTACCCCTACCCCGGAGGGATAGAGAGGCTGTTTTCGGGAGACCCTCGGCTCAGAGACAATAGATCCGTAACCACAACAGAAACCAGAAAAATAGTATCAGCATCGTAAAATACAACAAATAAATGAAAATGCCAAAATGTGAAAGACAACAACAACAACAAAAAAAAATAAAAAATAAAAATAAAAATAAATAAATAAATTATGAAACACAACAAAAATCGCTAGCAGTCCTAGACAAAACACTATCAGACTAGCCGGTGCAACGAGGAGAAACATTCGACTACCCTCTAACCTACAACCTTAATGCTCGACCTCCACACCTTTCTATCAAA
Organism: Nicotiana tomentosiformis; assembly: GCF_000390325.3. Classification (NCBI taxonomy): domain Eukaryota; kingdom Viridiplantae; phylum Streptophyta; class Magnoliopsida; order Solanales; family Solanaceae; genus Nicotiana; species Nicotiana tomentosiformis. Next base: position 29,900,215 of record NC_090816.1, on the reverse strand, counting down.
GGCCATGTCCTCGAAAATTTGAAGATGCGCCACGTCTAGGCTTGGCCCCAGCAACCATGCCAAACATTCTCAAGAGATGAAAGTTTCTCTAGCACTTGGATTCTCAATTATATCCAACATACAAAATAGACATTTTGATCAACACCTTTCATCATATCTAATTCTTTTACACTTTTGCTCATGGCTTGACACAATTTAATAGGTTTCAACTTGAATCACCATTAATAGGCTTTTGCCTTCACTTACATTCATAAGAAAATCTGTGTGTAAAGAAAGCAAGTTCTTTGGAGGAGGATGCTCTACGAGGTTAGATAGAAGGAAAATAATTTCAAGAAAGAAACAGAAACGGACAAGGTTCGCTTTATAATGTAGCTTCCCTCTCTTCCAGTAGTATTTCTTTTTATGACCTCAAAAGCTATATTGCTCGGACTCGGGTGCGGATCTAAAGTTCAGATTCTTCATCACAAAAATTTTATGATTCGGGGGCATGGATTCAAGTACGGATACGGGTGTTGGAATGGCCAATGAATATATATATATTACAACATGTTAAGTAAATATTTCAATCAATTAAAGTTATTGATCTAAAACTAATAAAATTAAATTCTTTATAAACACCTAAGATTTTATTCATAACATATCTTGTGTAATAGCAAAGCGTTCTCATACTTTATATACTTATATATATATAAACCCAAAGATGAAACCAAATACCCAATCAATCTATACTTCTTGGTCAAATATGTGGTCAAAGCATCCAAGGTAAGCTGACCAAATCCGGTGTCGATCCTACACCCACACCCAAACCATGTTGGATCGACATGGGTGCGGCAGAGATTTTGAAAAGTCCGAGCAACATAGCTCAAAAGTACAGACGGAGAGGTTGGCTGAGGTCTAAAGCTTACTAAATTCTTTTACCAGAAAGAATGCGATATACTAACCACAGTAGAGCCTTCTAAAATCAAAAACACTAACCAGAATAGAGAAGTATCAAATTTATATCTTAATTCAGGTACAAGTCTCTATGATTTTACTTTTTCTTCCCTTTTCCATAACTAAATCAAGAATCAACTGAGGGTAAGATAGACCCCAAGAAGCTCTGGAAATAAAGGCTTCCGCCAACTAAGAAGTCACACTAAAACAACATTAGACATAGTCTCATGCATCCGATGGTAACATTTTACAGAAAACGGCATTCAAAGATAACAAAATACACCTAATATTAATCGACAAACAATGTTCATAGTTTTTTTGTAGAAACAGAACACCGAAAAAGAAGAGAGGCACTCTCCGTTATTTTCAAATACAACAACTACACCTTGGCCTCAAACTATGTTGCCCGGACTCTCCAAAAATGTTGCCGAGTGCGTGTCGGATCCTCTAAAAGTAGTATATTCTTGGAGGATCCGACATGGGTGCGGCAACAATTTGGAGAGTCCGTGCAACATAGGCCTCAAACAAGTCGGCGTTAGCTATATGAATCCTCACTATGTTAACTCCATATAAAAATAAAATAAAGCCTCCCTCATTTTCAAATATGTTTTTTTTTTTTTTTCTGGTTATCAAATTTGTTGTTTTATCTCCCATGAAACCCAATTTGCATTCCTATTTACTGTTCCACATTTCATTGCCCTAAAAAGTGATAACTGAACCTAGTATAAACAACATAACAGATGGGAACAAACATACAACAAAAAAGTAGATTAAAACAACATGATCTATTTCAATAGATATCCCCAAAACACAGAAAGAGATATGAAACTACGAAAACAAGAATTGGGCGAATGTAGCTTCAAATAAGACGTAATACATACTTCATAAAAAAGAAGAATACATAATACATAAAATTAGAGTGTAACAAGTGGCATATGTATTCCAAGCAAAGTGAAGAACGAATCAAGAAAATAGCAAAACGAAAGGAGAAATAAACAGAAAAGGCTCTTCAATTACCTGAGAAGAAAATGGTAATGGTCTAATGGAGAATCGAAATGTGTAAAGTAAAAGTAGAGAAGCAACCTTTATTTGAGAGAAAAGCAAAGTGTGTTTGGGGTTTTAGAAGGACAAGAAGAGGGAATTCAAGGGTTTAGGTGAGGAACATAGGACACAAGTACAATTTTAAGAAAATGTTTGGAGAAAAAGCCCAAAAAGGATCTTTTGTTTTTTGGGGTTTACTTTAAATGGGAAAAATATTTATTTGTACCATTTGTGTATTATGCACGAACCAAAACACAGATATAAGGTTCTATTACTTAACTATGTTCAGGGGAGTAGCAATAGTAGAGTGTGCGAGTTCCGTCGAACCTTACTTTTTTTTTCATACTTTATATTTGTGTTGAAAATTTTATTGTTTCTATATATATTTAGTGCGCCCAACCTAATAGCAAAAGAGATCTGGGTTATTTAGCAAAAAAAAAACTAAATAGTAAGAAACGACAAAGCTACAAACTGGTGTTTCCTTCCTGCTTCAGAATTACGAATTCCTGTTTAATAAAGAAAAACACAACCCTTTTCCTTTTTAATAAACAAAAATAACAACAATCCAGTATAATCCTACTAGTGGGGTCTGGAGAGAGTAGTGTGTACGCAGACCTTACCCCTGGTGCTCACCACTAGAGCAACCCACTCCTGTCAAACAAAAACACAAATCAAATATCGGTATTCGTTCTTTAGTTTGCTTGTTGTTGTATATTAATTTTGGGTCACCGTCCTATTTTAAAATTTAGAATCCATACACTTCATATTCTAGCTCCGCCTCTGACTATGTTAGTTAATTATATATTCTTTTATTAATTTATCATTTAATAAATTAATATAATTCAATGCATGCACTAGATCTGTTAAATTTTTTCCTTTAGGTTATTTGCGAAGCTTATTTAAAAAGAAAACATAGAAAAAAAAGTATGATCTCTTATATGTGACATGGACCACCAATAGTCATTCAAGTTTATAAGAATATTTTTACTTATCTATACTACTTTTGAAACTTATTTATCTTATTTACATATTGATACATAATTTATCAGTTATATACAAATAAATTTCAAATGAGTATCTTTGATTGAAGCCTTTTAATGTGGTCTCTTCATCTCTCTCTCTCTCTCTTTATATATATATATATATATATATATATATATATATATATATATATATATATATATATATATAAACTGTCATTAACCCATTTTATATACTTTTTTTTTAATTTTTCACTATGTTCGTCTCTTCTTTCCGACCTTTTAAAGATATAGATCTTTTCTTAACACCTCTTTCTTTAACCTCACTCTAGCCGCAGTTAAATATATTTGCCCATTTTAATGCCTTTCTGGCAATATTTTGGGCTCATCTTAACCGGTCTCTCCTAGAAATTTATAGGTTAATCTATCAAAGTTTTTAAGAAGTTGAAAAGATAACCATATACTTAGAGAATATTTTTTGTAGTTATTTACAAACTAGCAACTAAGAAATTAAATACATAAGATATAATATAAAACTATAAATAATTCGGAGTAATAAACATAAACATAATTTAAAAAAACAGTAACTTATATGTTTGAAGAATCTTTCTTTTTTCTTGTTCACGTTCAGAGCCTTGCATTATTGTCCTTGATTTGCTGTAGGTCTTGCATTATTGTCCTTGATTTACTGTAGAAGATGTCTCATTATTGCATTAGTGTACCTTTGCCAGAGTCTTTCTTTTGATTCTTTACTATCTTTGTCTTTTTCTTTGTTTTATTCTTGCTATTATAATTGTAACGATCCGACCGGTCGTTTTGCCTTCTAGCTCTCCATTCCCCTTAAATAAGACTCTACGTATGTACTCTTACTATTTTGTGACTTACGGGGATGGTTAATTCGAGATTTGGAAGGGTTCGGGTTGAAATCAGAATAATTAGTTCCTTAATATTGGCTTTAAGGGGGTAAGTTTGACTTTGGTCAATATTTCTAGTAAATGACCTCAGAATCAGAATTTGACGGTCCCAATAGGTTCGTATGATAATTTTAGACTTGGGCGTGTGTTGGATAGGGTTTTGGATGACCCAGGAGCGTTTTGGTGCCTAAAGTTGAAAGTTGGCTTATTGAAAGTTTAAAAGTTCTTTTAATATGGTTTGGGATAGGTTTTGGTGTTATTAAGGTCCGTTTGGGATTTCAAACCCTGATATAGTTCCGTATGGTGATTTAAGACTTGCACGCAAAATTTGGTATCATTTCGAGTAGTTTAAGTATGATTCGGCGCGCTCAGAGTAAGCTGGAAGAATTTGAAGTTCATAAGTTAATCGTATTGGTTTTGGATTTGCGATCCTTAGTTTTAATGTTGTTTTCCGCGTTCCGAGGGTGCGAGCGAGTCCGTTTTATGTTTACAAACTTGTTGATGTGTTCGGGCTCGGCCCCGGGGGCTCGGGTGTTAATCAGACAATGTATGGACCAAGTTTGGACTTGGAGAAGCTGCTGAAGCAGCAGGGCTTCTGGTGCATCCGCACATGCGAAGGGTTGGCCGCAGGTGCGGCACCGCAGAAGCGGCTTGTTGGCCGCAGATGCGCATTAGGGCTGCGTGGGCTGAGTTCGCAGATGCGGACATGGTGGACGTAAATGCGTGACCGCAGAAGCGATCAGCGGCCCACAGAAGCGGGCATGGCCACAGGCGCGGCTCGTAAGCCGCAGGAGCGAGCCATTTTTCGCAGATGCGGATTTAGGCCAGCAGAGGGAGGACCGCATTTGCGATGAATCGTCCGCAGATGCGGAGCCTTAAATGCGGCCAGTGAACCGCAGAAGCTGAAAAACCGCTAGGCAGAAGGGTTGCATTTAAGTCGAGAGTTAGGCTCATTTCTTCATTTCTCTCACTTGTTGGTTGAATATAGAGCTATTTGAAGGGGGATTTTTATCTAGTACTTTGAGGCAAGTGATTTCTATATAATATGAGTTTAATACATAGATTATAGGTAGATTTTAACATGTAAAATTGTGAAAATTTTGGATTTAGATGAAAAATCTAGATTTTGATAAAACTGGGATTTAACCACTAAAATGGTTATGGAATTGGGTAAAAATTATATATTTGAGTTCGTGAGGTTATGGGTAATAATTATCTTCAAAAATTTCCGGAATCCGGGCACGTGCGCCCGAGGGTGAATTTTAGCAATATTCCAATTTGGGTTGGGTAATTACTCTAATAGTTAAATTGTGAACTTTTGAACATGTATTAATTAATTTATATAATATTTGACTAGTTTCGGGTCGTTTGGCACTGAGTTGAGGATTTAAAGCATATTTGGGGATCGGAAGTGAGCTTGAGAACGAGGTAAGTCTCTTGCCTAACATTGTAAGAGGGAACTCATCCCCTTAGGTGTATTTGTTGTGGATTACTTGTGTGGGGAGCTATGTACGCACTAGGTGATAAGAGTCCGTGTGTAGCTAAATTTCATGTGATGTCGGGGTAGTCTTAGATTACATCATGCTTTGTTTGCATTGTTATATTGATTATGCGTACTAATTGTCTTAAATAGAGCTGAGATTAAGGATTGTAAGATTTAAAGTCTCCAGTTTGAATTTTTTATGTTTGGGAAGAATTAAAGAATTTTATAATAACTCTGATAAATCCATGTTCACTTGCGTCGCAAGTATTTCCGCGAGCGAGGTAAATTCCTCTACTCTCATGGGAGCAGGTCGTTCGCCTCGACAGATTAATAGATGCATCTATGGTTTGTACCGTTCGACCCTCGGCAGTCCACACAATATACTTTTGGATCGGGCCGTACGACCTCGGCATAAATGTGATAGTACTCGGAGCCTAAATATACTTGATATTATTTCATGGCTTGAGCGGTTATAATTATTTAACGACAGAAATTGACTTGGAATTTATTATTAGTGAAAGAATTATTATTCACTATTTTTATTGAGTTGTATTTATTATTTATATAATCCATGCTTATTTAGAGTTTCTGCATTTTTTTGTTAGCCCATAGTAAGTGTCGATGTCAACCCCTTGTCACTACTTCTTCGAGGTTAGACCAGATTCTTACTGGGTACATGTTGTTTATGTACTCATGCTACACTTCTGTACTAATCGTGCAGGTTCTAAGGTAGGTGCATCTGGTAGTTATCCCAGTGCACACCCCTAATACTTCGAGACATAGTGGTGAGCCGCTTTCCGAGTCCATCCTGCGGCACCTGGAATCTCTCTTTTTCTTTTATTTTCTGTCTACTCCATTCAGACAGTAGTTTAGTATTTTGTATATTCTACTAGTAGCTCATACACTTGTGACACCAGGTCTTGAAATTTTGCTAGTAGACACTTGATGATTTTGAATATTTAATTCACCACACTTGGTCTTATAATTGTTTACATTTCAATTTACTAAATTTCTCACCTCTTACTTATATGATAATTAAAAATCAACTATTTTCAAGAATGTTAAAATAATAAATACATGGCTAGTTCACCGTTGGCTTGCCTAGTGGCAACGTTGGGCGCTATCACAACCTATAGGGAAATTGGGCCGTGACAATGATGACGGTCTACTTCTACATGTCAAGATTATGTAAAGCTATTGAATCAAAGCTCATTCCTGAATCATCATTTGGGTCTTGAGCATCTTGATAATTTATTCCTAAGTCATCATTTGGGTCTTGAGAATCTTGATAATTTATTCCTAAGTCATCATTTGGGTCTTGAGCATCTTGATAATTTAGATTATTATCTTCTTCCGAGCTCTGAGATATTTTTGGACTGGCATTTCTGATCATATATTTGTCTTGCTTCTCCTTGTCTTGAAAGAATTTTTCTAATGTTTGTTTAACTATATCTTCTATTTTCTTATTTTTTTTTCTTTTTTGAGATTATTCCATTCGTTTTCAATGCTTCTCCTTGTACCAATGTTCTAGGTAGTCTTCGTCTTGTTTGGCTTGATGAACCTTCATCTTCACTCTTTGGCAAAGCGGTAGCCATAAACGGATTTGATAAGTCTTTACCGGCTACCGTTTGAACCAGAATAGCTGTATCTCTATCCGATACAGTGAATTTCATTGCATTCATTGGAGAATGCACACCCTTCTCATCCATTTTATTTTGGAATTGAGATGGAGAACTTAATTGTTGTGGACTACACCTTTGCTGAGAGACCACTTGAGTATGGGAATGCACTAACTCAAACTTTACTGCTTGGAGTTTATGTTCTAATACTTTCACCTGCTCCACTAGTCTTGCTTTTTCTTGTACTAAAGACTCGTTCTTTTGGTTGAGTCTCTTGAAGGCTTCAGTCATTCAGGAGCAATGATCACATAAAATTATCTTGTCCGTATCTTTTTGAATATTATATTAAGAAATATTTTCTGGGTTTTGTCTGAGTACTGGAGAGATATAGTAATTTGATCCGAATATACCCCTTGCATAGTCTAATACTTCAGTAAAATCATTAAAACCTTTAAAAAGAGGTTTGTCTAAATCTTTTATAAAGTCTAAAACTTTAACCAAGTCAGAAAAATACCATTTGTCTTACCATGTATCACCACATAATATTTAAATTTTCTTTCTTGGCTCTTGTCTATAAAATATTAGCATAAAACATTTAGAACTGCTATAAAATATTTACTGTCTTTTTTATTATATGCTATCTATAAATTATCTATCAGGCATCTCTGTGGTCTACCTATTATACATTCTGCTAAAACTCTAAATGACATATTTGACGGAGGAAAAAATATTAAATTATGTTTTCCGAACCATATTATATCCATACTAGTTTGTTCTATCTATACGCCCTTTCCCTTATCTTCAGTCTTGGGGGTTATTGGTCTCATGCTGTCAATGCAAAACATGTCTATTAGTTAATAATAATTTTTAACCTACTTAAGTGGTCTGTTAAGTTATTATCTTTTCCTTTAATATGTTCAAATATTAAGTTATAGATTGATATAGTATCAACGAAGTTCAACCATCTTCTTCTATTGCTATTATTTTCATTTATCTTTTGGTGCAACTTTAATAGCTTCACAGTCAGTTATGATTAATATTTCTGGTTTATTCAATATTGTAACGACCCGACTTGTCATTTGTGAATTGGCATCCCGTTCAATGGTTTAAGGCACCGAGAAGCTTCGTAATATGTATTATGACTTGCGTGTGCGGTCGAGTATGGTTTTTGGAAGATTCGGAGTTTAATTGAAAGAACAATTCTTATTTTTGAAGCTTAAGTGAAAATGGTTGACTGGAATTTGACTTTTGTGCAAACAATTTCGGAATAGAGTTTTGATAATTTTAATAGTTTCGTATGGTGATTTCGGACATAGGAGTATGTACGGATTTGGATTTGGAAGTCCGTAGGACAATTTGACACATTTTGGCGAAAGTTGAAAAATAAAAGATTTTTGGAAAGTTTAACTGGGAGATGACTTTATTGATATCAGGGTCGAAATTCGATTCCGGAAATTAAAACAGCTCCATTATGTCATTTATGACTTGCATGCAAAATTTAAAGTTATTCCGGATTGATTTGATACGTTACGGCACAAGATATAGAATTTGGAAAATTTCATAAACTCATAAGTTCGATTCGAGGTGCGATTCATTGTTTCGGTGTTGTTTGATGTGATTTGAGGCCTCGACTAAGTCCGTATTATGTTATGGGTCTTGTTGGCATATTCAGATGGGGTCCCGAGTGGCTCGGGTGAGTTTCGGAGTGGTTTCAGACCATTTCTAGGCCATTTTTAATTGCTGGTTTTTGGCTACAACAGTGTATCGCGAGAAATTTCTAATGCATAGGGCTGATTTTGGAAGCTTATATCTCACAATATGTAAGGAATTTAGAGATGATCCTAAAATAAAAGTTGTATCCCTTTGCATGTAGTTTCCAGAAAGGTAAACCATTCATCATTTGGACATTTGTCCAAAAAGTTATGATTGATTTACCGAAGACTGGTACTGTAGTTTTTTGGCCGGGTAGTGTGCATCACATGAAATTTCTATTGCACAGGGCTGACTTTGGAAGCTTATATTTCGTAATCTATAAGGAATTTAGACTTTGGAGATGATTAAAACATGAAAATTGTATTCCTTTGATTTTAGTTTACAGAAAGGTAAACCATTCATTATTTGGACATTTGTACAGAAAGTTATGACCGATTTACTGAAGGTTGGTACTACCTTTTGTTTTGGCTGGAAATAATGAGGCAAGTTGCATTTCACAGATGCGACTTGCCTGGAAAGAAGCTTATATTCAGGAGCTAGCCATTTTTATTCATTCTTGATGATTTTAGAGCTCGGGAGAAGCGATTTTCGGGAGATTTTCAAGGGAAACATTGGGGTATGAGTTCCTAACTCAATTTTGGTTAAATTACTCGAATCCATTATTGTTTTTAACATTTAATTGGTGTTTTAAGTTGGAAAAACTGTGAAAACCTTTAAGGTTAAGATTGAAGATTTGAGGGCCGAGTTGTTATCGGAATTTAGTAATTTTTGTATGGTTGAATTCGTAGCACCGCGTTGACTTTCGGGTTGATATTTTAATGTGAAATTTTAAATCGACGTTTTATTATCCGAAATTATTTTCTATGAATTTTAATGAAGTTATATAATTTATTTGGCCGTCTGGAGATCATTTCACACAAGAAGGCTATTTTGGAATATCGGCCTAACTCTGTAAAGGTAAGTATCTTGCCTAACCTTGAGTGGGGGAATTACCTCTTAGGCATTGAGTCGTATGTGAAAATTATATGATTGAAAGCCGTGTACGCGAGGTGACGAGTATGTAATCGGGCTTATATGTGCAAATTTTATTGGTTTAAAGTCTTAGGCATTTTTATGTATTAAATTGGATAATAGTTGGCATTTATTAAATCCTCTATTTGCCATACCTCAAATCCTTATTTGTCGAATTTGTTTTTATATGATAATTTGGTGTGATTGCCACTTTGATTTTTATGTGAATCCTGTGTGTTTGTTGAGTTGACATTTCCTGGAAATAATTAATTAAATAAGTTTAAAAAGAGCCATTTGTATATTTATCTAAAATTTGGATTAAATAAGGCGTTGTTCTGTGCTGAGCTATTTTTCCATCCTTGTTAATGTTTTTGAGGTTTTATATACGTTGTGTGGAGCCTTGGGCTATTTGATGTGAAATTAATTGATTTCGTTGTACTTTTGGAAAGGTTGTGGCCAACGGGCAATTTGTAAGTACAAGTTGATTATGTGGTGTTGTTATGATAATCTTCTGTGTAAATTGTTGTGCGATTGTGCGATTTGGGTTACTGTTGTACGACGTATAAGAGTGGCATTTCATTGCTAATATTATGCAGGTATAAGGGTGGTATTTCATTGTTGTTATGTGTGTTGGGATGTTGTCTAGGCAGAGTGATAAGGGAGTCTTTTAAACGGAGCAATAAGGGAGGCTACTAAATGGAGCGATAAGGGAGGCTATTATCGGAGTGATAAGGGTGGCTATAAGAGCGATAAGGATGCTATTGATATTGTCGGGGTGGAGGTATAAATATGGCTATTATATGGAGTGATACGGGTGGCTATAGGAGAGATAAGGGTGGCTATTGTCAGGGATGATTTGTGACGATGCGAGATTATTGTGTTGGTGATTTTTATGTGATGTTGTGATTTCCTTGTGATTTCATTTATATCTTGTGCAACATGTTTTGTTATTTCAGTAAATTTGATAACAGTTTAATACATGTTGAAATTGTGAGCCTGTGGCTATTGCCGAGCGGATTATGCTATTGGCACGTGAGTTGTCCGTGCGGTTGTGATATAAAATGTGGGCACGAGGTGCCATGGATATTGGGCTCTGTTAGAGTTTGTGACTCAGTATTACCAGTCTTGGGTGGTTGTTTAAGTATTTCCGCTGTTGGTTTTGACACTTGTATTGAATTAAAAAAAAGGCTTGAATTATTATTATGATCGGCTTATCACGACGCCTGTGGTGGGATTTTGGGTCATGACAAGTTGGTATCATGTATTCAGTTTAGAGTTCGTGACTCAATATTACCAGTCTTGGGAGGTTGTTTGAATATTTTCCGCTGTTGGTTTTGACACTTGTATTGAATTCAATAAAAAAAGGGCCTGAATTGTTATTATGATCGGCTTACTTAGTCTTAGAGACTGAGTTCCATCACGACGCCTGTGGTGAGATTTTGGGTCATGACAAGTTGGTATCAGAGGTCTAGGTTCATAGGTTCTATGAGTCACGAACGAGACTAGTAGAGTCTTGCGGATCGGTATGGAGACATTTGTATTTATCTTCGAGAGGCTAGAAAATTGTTAGGAAATTTCCACTTCTTTCATTCCTGTCGTGCGGATTTGTTGATTTTAGAATTTGAGCCATTGTCACTCTATTCTCTCACAAATGGTGAATAGACGTGATACTGTCACGACCCAAATACCTAACTAGTCGTGATGGCGCCTATCGTGAAACTAGGCAAGCCGACAATCTCAATATGCTTTCAATATATAATAGGGTGAGCTAAAGCAATTAAACTAACTGAAGGTTTACATAATAGCGGGGTAAAAACCCAAAACATAAGTGCATAATGATAGCTCGACATCGGTGTGTCACTAAGTCATGAGCATCTAACAACCAATCTAGAAACAACGTCTACTACAGTCTGTGCCAAATGTCAATACAAGAGAGAAAAGATAATAAGAAAGGAGAATCCAGGATTGTGGACGCCGGCAACTATCTCGTAAGTCTCTGATAATCAGCTCGCACACCAACTCAGCGACCGCCCGAACCGTACATACCTGAATCTACACATGAAGTGCAGGGTGTAGCATGAGTATAACCAACTCAGCAAGTAACAAAATTAAATAAGGAATTGAGAAGAAGTACCAAGATATATAAACCAAATACAGATCATTTCAAAGTTTTCAGTAAAAAGAGTGAACATGCTTTCAAATCCGGTGGTATAAGTCAAATCAGTTCGAGCTCGAGTAAAATAGATATGAATCTTCCAGAAATTTCACAACAACAACAGATAACAACTAAGTGCAATAATAAATAAAAACAAGTACAGCCTCTCAAGGCAACAATCACTCAACTCATCTCAACAGCTCATACTCTCGACTTTCAGCCCTCAATACACATTCTCAATAGGTACCTGTGCTCACTAGGGGTGTACAGACTCCGGAGGGGCTCCTTCAACCCAAGCGCTATATTGCTACAGCGTGCAGCCCGATCCAATATTGTTGTGGCCTGCAACCCAATTCAATATTGTTGCGGCGTGTAACCCGATCCAATAATATATATATAGCTCGAAGGCTTGTTGCGGCGTGCAACCCGATTCAATAATATATATAGCCCGAAGGCTTGTTGCAGCGTGCAACCCGATCCATATACCTCATAGCTCGCAGCTCGGCACTCAGGCCCTATCTCAGTCACTAACCTCTCCAGCCCCTCGGCTTCACAAAATATCATAATAATTAGCCCAAACAGAGAATACAACAAGTATCAACAAGAAATGAGAGGGAACAGAGATATATCACACAAGTAAGACTATGACTGAGTACAAGACAACAATTAACAGTCAATTCAACAAATATACGACCGCTGCAGGTCCCAACTGTGATATCATATGGCCTAAGCATGGTTTCTAACATGAAAGGCAGTCAATTGCTCAAAGACAAGGAAAAACAAGTAATAACAATGGCTATTCGACTTTACAGTCTCACGGGACGGACCAAGTCACAATCCCTCACGGTGCCCGCTCACACACCCATCACCTAGCATTTGCGTCACCTCCAATATTCATATCATATCAATTCTCGGGGTTTCATACCCTCAAAACCAGATTTAAAACTGTTACTTACCTCAAACCGCACAAAAATCCTACTCTGTAATGTCCTTGCCCCTCGAATCAATCTCCAAATGCCCCGAATCTAGCCACAAGTAGTACGATATAATTAATATAAGCTAAAAGAATCAACCCCACAAGAAAAACACGGAATTATAAGCCAAAATCCGAAATAGGCTCAAACCGGCCTCCGGGCCAACGTCTCAAAATCCAACAAAAGTCACGAAATATGAACACCATCCACTCACGAGTCCAACCATACAAGAATTACTCAAATCCGATAACAAAATCTCATTTAAAACCTAAAAATTCTAACTCAAGAGTTCTTCCTCTTTCCCCCCAATTTCTCACCCCAAATCACAAATTAAATGATAAAATTAAAGATGAAATCATGGGATTTAACCAAAACCAAGTAGGAATAACTTACCCCAATCAACTCCACAAAAATCTCTTCAAGAATTGTCCAATTCCGCGTTCTCTAGCTCAAAATATGCAAAATGGGTTCAAACCCTCATTTTTTTTGAAATTAATATTGTCTGCCCAAATTTCATTATTCGCGAACGCGACCGTCCTCTCGCGTTCGCGTAGGCCAACTTAGACTGCCTCCGAGTTTACTCTTCGCGAACACGATCAATTCTTCGTGAACACGAAGTTTTACAAGCTCAACTTATCGCGAATGCGGCCCATACCTCGCGAACGTGTAGACCAAAGACCTGGGGTCCCCAACTGCCTCACTTCTCTTCGCGAACGCTACACCCTTCACACGTTCGCGATGCACACGGAGACCACACCTTCGCGTTCGCGTCCTCTTCTTCGCGAACGCGAAGAACAAAATCTTCCCAGCTCACATTAACCCTTTGCGAACACGAGGCTCCTCTCGCGAACGCGTAAGAGGAAACCAGAAAATATACACCAGCAGATATCAACCATCAACCAAAGTCTAAAAATGATCCGTTAACCACCTGAAACTCACCCGTGGCCCCCGGGACCTTAACCAAACATACAATCTAGTCCCAAAACACTATACAAACTTAGTTGAATCCTTAAACCACCTCAAATAACATCAAAAACACGAATCACCCTCCGATTCAAACTTAATGAACTTGAAACTTCCAATTTCTACAACCGATGCCGAAACCTATCATACCACGTACGATTGACCCCAAATTGTGCACACAAGCCATATTCAATATTGCGGACCTACTCCAACTTCCGGAATCAGAATCTGATGCCGATATCAAAAAGTCATCCCCCGGTCAAACTTCCCAAAAATTCAACTTTCGCCATTTAAGCCTAAATTAGCTACAAACATCAAATTCACAGTCTAGACACGCTCCTAAGTCCAAAATCACCCAACTGAGCTAACGGAACCGACAGAACTACATTCCGGAGTCATTTTCACACAATTCTTACTATGGTCAAAATACTAAGATTTAAGCTTCTGTTTTAGGGACTATGTGTCTCAAGTCAATTCGAAACCAAAAACAAGACCTCCCGACAAGTCACATAAGTAGAAACAGATACGGGGAAAATAGTAAATAGGGAATCGGGGCTAATACACTCAAAATGACCGGCCGGGTCATTACACCCCCTATCTCAAAACAATCGTTCGTCCTCGAACGCGCATAGAGACATAACTGAAGTGGTGGAAAGATGAGGATAACGGCTGCGCATATCATGCTCGGTCTCCCAAGTCATAATATACCGTGTAAGAACCAGAAGCTGATGGTGGAACTAGAACTGGAGCCGTGGTCAAAGCAATCTTGAGCTTCTGAAAGCTCTCCTCGCACTCCTCCGACCACCTGAAAGGAGCACCCTTTTGGGTCAATTTGGTCAAGAGAGATGCAATAGATGAGAAACCCTCCACAAAATGACGGTAATAGCCTGCCAAACCAAGAAAGCTCCGAATCTCCGTGGCTGAAGCGGTCTGGGTCAACTCTGCACCGCCTCTATCTTCTTCGGATCCACCTGAATACCCTCACTGGACACCACGCGCCCTAAGAATGCCACTGAACTAAGCCAAAACTCACACTTGGAGAACTTTTCATAAAGCTTCTCCTCTGTAACACAATCCTCAGATGTTGAGCATGCTCTTCCTGGCTATGAGAGTACACCAGGATATCATCAATGAATATAATAACGAATAAGTCGAGATAAGGCTGAAACACACTGTTCATCAAATGCATAAACGCTGCTGGGGCATTGGTCAGCCCAAAACACATCACAAGGAACTCATAATGGCCATAATGGGTCCTGGAAGCTGTCTTAAGAATATCTGTGTCCCGAATCTTTAGCTGGTGATACCCTGACCTCAAATCAATCTTGGAGAACACCATCGCTCCCTGAAGCTGGTCAAACAAATCATCAATACACGGCAAAGGATACTTGTTCTTGATTGTGACCTTGTTCAACTGTCTGTAATCAATGCACATTCTCATAGTACCAACATTCTTATTCACAAATAGAACTGGTGCACCCCAAGGTGACACGCTAGTCTGAATAAACCCCTTATCTAGGAGTTCCTGAAGCTGCTCCTTCAACTCTTTTAACTCAGCCGGTGCCATACGGTACGATGGAATAGAAATGGGCTGAGTGCCCGGCACCAAATCAATACCGAAATCAATATTTCTGTCAGGCGGCATGTCCGGCAGGTCTGCAGGAAACACATCCGAAAAATCACACACCACCGGAACATAATCAATGGCAGGAGTCTTTGCACTAACATCCCTCACAAAAGCCAAATAGGATAGACAACCCTTCTCCACCATCCGCCGAGCCTTCTAGTATAAAATAACTCTATTGGGAACATAGTCTATAGAACCGCTCCACTCAACCCTCGGCAAGCCCGGCATCGCCAATGTCACAGTCTTAGCATGACAGGTTAGAACAACATGACATGGAGACAACTAATCCATACCCAATATCACATCAAAATTGACTATACTAAGCAGCAAAAGATCCACTCTGGTCTCCAGACCCCCAATAGTCACCACACATGACCGATATACACGGTCCACAATAATAGTATCACCCATAGGAGTAGATACATGAACAAATGAAACTAAAGACTCACGGGGAATATCCAGAAAATGAGCGAAATAGGAGGAAGCATATGAATAAGTGGAACCAGGGTCAAATAATATAGAGGCATCTCTGTGGAAAACTGAGACAATACCTATAATCACAACATCTGAAGCAATGGTATCTGGTCTTGTAGGGAGGGCATAGAAATGGGCCTGTCCATCCCTTGATCTGCCTCCCCCTCTCAGGCAACCCCTAGCTAACTAGGCTCTACCCTGGGCTAGTTGAGCGGGTGATGGAGGGGCTAGTGCTGATAACATAGACTGGATCCTCTGCGGAGCAGGACCTCCCACTATACGAGGACACTCTCTCCTCATGTGACCAAACTCCCTACACTCATAGCAACTCCCCGGTGCTGGTGCAGGGGACTGAAGGGAGCCCCAAGCACCGGGATATCTGGCAGAAGGACCTGGCATAGACGAACCCTGACCCGATGGAGCACGGGACGAACTCTGTGCTGGGAGGGCACCGAGAAATGAACGGACCTATTGATAATATTGAGAACCATGGCCAGATGATGCACCATGGTGACCTGGACGAGCCGTCTGAGCATGTATGAAAGGAAGACCTCTACCGTGCTAGAACTGACCCCTAGAAGGAGCACTGCTAAATCCACTCTGTCCAGGAGGCCTCTTGGCCTCCCTCTCAACCCTCTCCTGACTGCGAACCATATCTCTGACGAGCAATGTTGACAACCTCATCAAAAGTAGCACCAAACATTCTCTATGGTCATAAGCAATCGTAGTTGAAAAGTGAGGCCATCTATAAACCTCATGATCCTCTCCCTTTCTGTGGGAACCAACCAGATAGCATGACGGGCCAACTCTAGGAATTGCATCTCATACTGTATTACAGACATATCACCCTGATGAAGCTGGTCAAACTGTCTGTGCAGCTCCTCTCTACAGGACTAAGGCACTAACTTCTCCAGAAAGATAACGGATAACTCCTGCCAGGTAAGAGGCGCTGCGCCGACCGGCCTACGCCTCTCGTAAGCCTCCCATCAACTGAATACAGCCCCGGAGAACTAAAAGGTAGTGAACGAGACCCCACTAGTCTCCAGAATACCTGCTGTATGGAGTATCCTCTGACACATGTCCAAGAAACCCTGTGCATCCTCTCCCTCTGCACCACTGAAAGATGGAGGCTGGAGTCTCCCAAACCTCTCCAATATACGCTGCTCATCCTCAGGCATAGCAGGAACCACATATTCCTGAGCAGCTACAACTGGCTGGGCTGGTGGTGCCCATGGTGTCTGGAGTCCCTGTACTACCTGCTCAGGTGTGCGGGCGGCGGGAGTCTGAGTGCCTCCACTGGCCTGAGAAGTGGCTGCTGTCGTGGAAACAGAGTCCGCCTGAGCAAGGCCGGTGCACATGGTAAGAATCTGAGCTAAGGCCTCCTGAAGGCCAGGAATCACGATGGGCACAGGTGGTGCCTGAGCTGGTGCATCAACAACTGGAATCTGGTCCTGATCTAGGGCAACTGGTGGATCTGCAGGTACTACCCCGGTTGCTGTGCGAGATGCACCTCTACCCCTACCGCGACCTCTAGCGCTACCTCGGCCTCTCGTGGCCCTGGCTAGTAGTACTGGTGGCTGTCTGTCTTGCCCGGTGATACGAGTCCTCACCATCTGTGAGAGAATGAAACAACAGATGTTTAGTTACTAGATTCAACAGATTCACATGACAAAAATTCAAGAATGTGGAATTTCCTAAGGGTTCTGTAGCCTCTCTAAGATAAGTACAGACATCTCCGTACCAATCCGCAAGACTCTACTAAACCTGCTCATGACTTGTGAGACCTATGTAACCTAGGCTCTGATACTAACTTGTCACGACCCAAATACCTAACCAGTCGTGATGCCGCCTATCGTGGAACTAGGCAAGCCGACAATCTCAATATGCTTTCAATATATAACAGAGGTGAGCTAAAGCAATTAAACTAACTGAATATTTACATAATAACGAGGTCAAAACCCAAAACACAAGTACAGAATGATAGCCCGACATTGGGGTGTCACTAAGTCATGAGCATCTAACAACCAATCTAGAAACATAGTCTACTACAATTTGTGCCATATGCCAATACAAGAGAGAAAAGATAATAACAAAGGAGAATCAAGGACTATGGACGTCGATAACTACCTCGTAAGTCTTCGATAATCAGCTCGCGCACGAACTCAGCGACCGCCCGAACCGTACACACCTGAATCTGCAAATGAAGTGTAGGGTGTAGCATGAGTATAACCAACTCAGCAAGTAACAAAATTAAATATGGAATTGAGAAGCAGTGATGAGCTATACAAAAAAATACAAATCATTTCAAAACTTTTCAGTAAAAAGAGTGAACATGCTTTCAAATCCGGTGGTATAAGTCAAATTAGTTCGAGCTAGAGTAAAACAAATATGAATCTTCCAGAAATTTCACAACAACAATAGATAACAACTAAGTGCAACAATAAATAAAAGCAAGTACAACCTCTCAAGGCAGCAATCACTCAACTTATCTCAACAGCTCATACTCTCGGCTCTCAACCCTCAATACACACTCTCAATAGGTACCTGCACTCAGTGGGGGTGTACAGACTCCGGAGGGACTCCTTCAGCCCAAACGCTATATTGCTGCAGCGTACAGCCCGATCCAATATTGTTGCGGTGTACAACCCGGTCCAATAATATATATATATATATATATATATATATATATATATATATATATATATATATATATATATATAGCCTGACCATATACCTCACAGCTCGGCACTCAGGCCCTATCTCAGTCACTAACCTCTCTAGCCCCTCGGGCTCACAGAATATCATAATAATTAGCCCAAACAGAGAATACAACAAGTATCAACAAGAAATGATATGGAACAGAGATATATCACACAAGTAAGACTGTGACTGAGTACAAGAAAACAATTAGCAGTCAATTCAATGAGTATACGACCGATGCGGGTCCCAACAGTGATATCATATGGCCTAAGCATGGGTTCTAACATGAAAGGCAGTCAATTGCTCAAAGACAAGAAAAAACAAGTAATAACAATGGCTATTCAACTTTACAGTCTCACGAGACGGACCAAGTCACAATCCCTCACGGTGCTCGCTCACACGCCCGTCACCTAGCATGTGCGTCACCTCCAAATATTCACACCATATCAATTCTCTAGGTTTCATACCCTCAAAACGAGATTTAAGACTGTTACTTACGTCAAATCGCGCAAAAATCCTACTCCGTAATGCCCTTGCCCCTCGAATCAATCTCCAAACGCCCTGAATCTAGTCACAAACAGTACGATATAATTAATATAAGCTAAAAGAATCAATCCCACAAGAAAAACACGAAGTTATAAGTCAAAATCCGAAATAGGCTCAAACCGGCCCCCGGGCCCACGTCTTGAAATCCAATAAAAGTTATAAAATATGAACACCCATCTACTCACGAGTCCAACCATACAAGAATTACTCAAATCCGATAACAAAATCCCATTCAAAACCTAAAAGTTCTAACTCAAGAGTTCTTCCTCTTTCCCCCCAATTTCTCACCCCAAATCACAATTTAGATGATAAAATTAAAGATGAAATCATGGGATTTAACAAAAACCAAGTAGGAATCACTTACCCCAATCAACTCCACAAAAATCCCTTCAAGAATCACCCAATTCCGTGTTCTCTAGCTCAAAAATATGCAAAATGGGTTCAAACCCTCGGTTTTTTGAAATTAATACTGTCTGCCCAGATTTTCTTCTTCACGAATGCGACCGTCCTCTCACGTTCGCGTAAGCCAACTTAGACTACCTCCCAGTTTACTCTTTGCGAATGCGAAGCTTTACAAGCTTAACTCATCGTGAATTCGGCCCATACCTCGCGAACGCGTAAACCAAAGACCTGGGGTCCCCAGCTGCCTCACTTCTCTTCGCGAATGCGACACCCCTCACGCGTTCTCGATGCACACGCAGACCACACCTTCGCGTTCGCGTCCTCTTCTTCGCGAACGCGAAGAACAGAATCTTCCCAGCTCACACTAACCCTTCGGAACACGAGGCTCTTCTCGCGAACGTGTAAGAGAAAACCAGAAAATATACACCAGTAGATATCAGCTATCAATCAGAGTCCAAAAATGATCCGTTAACCACCTGAAACTCACCCGAGGCCCGCGGGACCTCAACCAAATATACCATCCAGTCCCAAAATACTATACGAACTTAGTCGAATCCTCAAACCACCTCAAATAACATCAAAAACACGAATCACCCTCCAATTCAAACTTAACGACCTTAAAACTTCCAATTTCTACAACCGATTCCGAAACCTATCAGACCACGTCTGATTGACCCCAAATTATGCACACAAGTCATATTCAACATTGCGGATCTACTCTGATTTCCAGAATCGAAATCCAACCCCGATATCAAAAATTCAATCCCCCGGTCAAACTTTCCAAAAAATCAACTTTTGTCATTTCAAGCCTAAATTAGCTACAAACCTCAAATTCACAGTTTGGACACGCTCCTAAGTCCAAAATCACCCAACAGAGCTAACGGAACCGACAAAACTCCATTTCGGAGTCGTCTTCACACAATTCCAACTATGGTCAAAATCCTAAGACTTAAGCTTTTATTTTAGGGACTAAGTATCCCAAGTCACTCCGAAACCAAAAACAAGACCTCCCGGCAAGTCACATAAGCATAAATAGATACGGGGAAAATAATAAATAGGGGATTGGGTCTAATACACTTAAAATGACCGATTGTGTCGTTACAGATACCGGGTCAACTAAGTAGGCACCCGCGCAGACTGCTAGGGCCGCAAGAGGCTGGGGCTTAGGAAGGGCACGTGTCACAGCTAGAACACCGGTCATAGGGGAAATTGAGCAGCCTCAGTAGTTCCAGTTAGGGGACAGGCACCAGAGACACCTGTTGTTGCCCCCGGACTTCAGGAGACTTTAGAACAGTTCCTGAACATGTTTGGTACATTAACTCAGGTGGGATAGATCTCTGTTGCACCAAATATTTCACAGATTGGGGGAGTAGCTCAGACTCCTATAGCCCGTACTCCAGACCAGCAAGTTCCTATAGGTCAGGTTCTGGGCGTAGTGCCGGTTCAACCTGTTATTCCGGTTTAGCCTGAGGTTAGGCCAGCGGCATCATAAGAAAGACAAAAGAGACTTGAGAGGTTTAAGAGGTAAATCCCACTTACTTTCAGTGTCACGGCAACAGAGGATGCTCAAAGATTTCAGAAATGTGTCACCGTATTCTCCGTACCATAGGTATTGTGGAAGTGAGCGGAGTTGATTTTACTACGTTTCAGCTATCAAGAGCAGCGTATCAGTGGTGGAAAGTCTCTGAAGAAGGTAGACCAGCCGATGCAATACCACCAACTTGGGCTCAATTTGCGGAAATATTTTTGAAGGAATTTGTTCCACATACTCCCCGAGATACGTGTCACACAGAGTTTGAACGGTTGCGTTAGGGCACCATGACAGTGTTAAAATATACCATCAGGTTCAGTGAGTTAGCCCATCATGCACCTATTTTGGTTCCTACAAACAGAGAGCGAGTCCGAAGATTTATTGAGGGGCTCGATTATGGTCTTAAAATATGCATGTCTCGAGAGTTGCAGTCTGACATTCCATTTCAGCAAGTAGTGGAGATTGCCAGGATGTTAGAACGTGTTTAAAGTAAGGAAAGGAAGTCTAAGGAGGCCAAGAGGTCTCAAAATTCTGGAGGATTCGGTGGATTCTAATCTGCAGCTAACACTCATCATGGTGGAAGCTCGGGCAGTAGGTCGGCCTAGTCCACAATTCAGAGTGCTCCAGTTAATACTCTTAGTACACCACCGACACATGGTTCTTACAGTGGTTATTCCAGTTATCCGGCACAGACTCAGTATGAGCAACCGTGACCTCAGAGGGGTTGTTATGAGTGTGGCGATACTAGGCAC
Organism: Nicotiana tomentosiformis; assembly: GCF_000390325.3. Classification (NCBI taxonomy): domain Eukaryota; kingdom Viridiplantae; phylum Streptophyta; class Magnoliopsida; order Solanales; family Solanaceae; genus Nicotiana; species Nicotiana tomentosiformis. The sequence goes on along the minus strand of NC_090816.1, from coordinate 29,878,397 downwards.
ATCATGAGAGATTGTCCCAAACTTGGGAGAGAGAGATTTCAGAACACTCAGGCTACAAGCCCCAATGCAGTTACTACCCCACATGCACAACCAGTTAGGGATGGAGGACAGGAGGATAGAGAGAGGCTTAGAGGGAGAGGCCCACCCCGTTGATGTATTTGCTATGGTATGGATGAGGCCGCTACACCAGATGGTGTCATTACAAGTACGATCCCGATTTGTTATAAAAGGATATTTTTCCTAATTTGATTCGGTTCTAAATATCGAGGTGAGACCTCCTATCATGCTCCACTTATGGGTGAGCTTCGTAATTCTGTATATCTACTTATGTGTTTACCCCTGTGGGGAGATTCTATGGCGATAGCCATGTTTATCATTATGTTTTTGTCACTAATGATAATTGTGAGGCTAAAGGTGACTTTCTATTACTCAATACAGTGAGTTTTGATATAAATTCGGGATAGTTTGCTTAAAATTTGTGAATTTGATGCCTTAACGGTATGGGGGCTCATTATGTGTTGTGAAATTTTTTATCAGAATTTTTCAACAAAAAAAAAAAGAAATGAAAAGATTTCGGTTGGCACGATGTGCATATTACTTGTGATTCAGAGCTGAGGACGAGATTCTCGCATTTTAATATGATGTGAAATGTTTAAACCAGGCTATAAGCTGCAGTGGAAGTTATAAAAGGACGAGATCCTTGTGATGAAAATTTATGTGTTTAAATTCTCTCTGGTGAAATTGGTTTATAGTATAAATAGGGAGTTATACCTGTTATGCTTATTTGATAATTCTTGTATGTGTATTTTTGAGCATATTTAGCCATAATCGTGTTGTAATTATTGAGTTTTAGCCTACGAGGTGTGAGCCTAGGTGGCATTAAAAATGTGACTCGTTAATTCGGGTAAATAATTATGAGATCTTCATGCCTCGCATTTTTGCTGTCAGTGTTGTAAAAAAATTTGAAACGAGGTTTAGGTTAATATGAGGTTAATTGATGATGCTGAAATTGATTATGAACAACTATTATGACAAGAGATGTGGTTATGGACATACGTATGATGTGTGCGTAGGCACGAGTTGCTACAACCAGTTGAGACTAATACCATGTGTTGATGTGAAAATCAATCATTTTGAAAATGATTGGAGTGTAAGAAATTTGGTTTTTAAAGTTTATAAGTATGGATGAAAGAAATAATATTCAACTGAGATGGCATTGTCAGATCCATGTTAAATTTGCGGTGACGTAGAATCACCCGCGAGTATGTGTGTAATCATACACTCAGTAATTTAATGTGCTGGCAAAGATTCTTGGCACGTTCGAGGACGAATATTTATTTAAGAGGGGAAGAATGTAACGACCTGACTTGTCATTTTTTGAATTGGGGTCCCGTTCAATGGTTTAAGGCACCGAGCAGCATCGTAATATGTATTATGACTTGCGTGTGCGGTCGATTTTTTTCACGAAAGATTTAGAATTTAATTAAAAGAACAATTTTTATTTTTAAAGTTTAAGTGAAAAGAGTTGATCGGAATTTGACGTTTGTGCAAACGACTCCGAAATAGAGTTTTGATGATTCCAATAGCTTCGTGTGATGATTTTGGATATAGGAAAATTGAGAGTTGACTTTATTGATATAGGGATCGGAATTCGATTCCTGAAATTGGAACAACTTCATTATGTCATTTATGACTTGCATGCAAAATTTGAAGTTATTCCGGATTGATTTGATACGTTTTGGCACAAGATATAAAATTTGGAAAATTTCATAAACTCATAAGTTCAATCCGAGGTGCGATTCGTTGTTTAGGTGTTGTATGATGTGATTTGAGTCCTTGACTAAGTCCGTATTATGTTATGGGGCTTGTTGGTATATTCAGATGGGGTCCCTAGTGGCTCGAGTGAGTTTCGTAGTGGTTTCAGACCATTCTTAGGCCATCTTTAATTGCTGGTTTTTGGCTACATCAGCGTGTGTCGCGAGAAATTTCTGATGCATGAGGCTGACTTTGGAAGCTTATTCATCATTTGGACATTTGAACAGAAAGTTATGACCGATTTACTGAAGGTTGGTGCTGCCTTTTGTTTGGTTGGAAATAATGAGGCAAGTCGCATTTCACAGATGCGACTTGCCCGGAAAGAAGCTTATATTCTGGAGTTAGCCATTTTATTCATTCTTGAAGATTTTAGAGCTCGGGTGTAGCAATATTTGAGAGATTTTCAAGGGAAACATTGGGATATGAATTCCTAACTCAATTTTGGTTAAATTACCCGAATCCATTGTTGTTTTTAACATTTAATTGGTGTTTTAAGTTGGAAAAATTGTGAAAACCCTTAAGGTTAAGATTGAGGATTTGAGAGTTGTTATCGGAATTTAGTAATTGTGATATGGTTGAACTCGTATCGGAATGGGTGTTAGGATTTCGTGAAAATTCTGTCGGGTTCCGAGAGGCGGGCACCGCATTGACTTTCGGGTTGACATTTTAATGTGAAATTTTATGTCGACGTTACATTATCCGAAATTCTTTTCGATGAATTTTATTGAAGTTATATAATTTATTTGGCTAGATTTGAGCCGTCCGGAGATTATTTCACACAAGAAGGTTATTTTGGAATATCGGCCTAACTCCATAAAGGTAAGTATCTTGCCTAACCTTGAGTGAGGGAATTGCCCCTTAGGCATTGAGTCTTATATGGAAATTGTTTGATTGAAATCCATTTACGCGAGGTGACGAGTACGTACTCGGGCTTATATGTGCAAATTTTTTTGGTTTAAAGTCTTAGGCATTTTTATGTATTAAATTGGATAATTGTTGGCATTTTTTAAATCCTCTATTTGCCATACCTCAAATCCTTGTTGTCAAATTTGTTTTTATATGATAATTTGGTGTGATTGCCACTTTGATTTTTATGTGAATCCCGTGTGTTTGTTGAGTTGACATTTCCTGGAAATAATTTATTAAATAAGTTTAAAAAGAGGCACCTGTATATTTCTCTGAAATTTGGATTAAAGAAGGTGTTGTGCTGTGCTGAGCTATTTTTCCATCCTTGTTATTGTTTTTGAGGTTTTATATACGTTGTCTGGAGCCTTGGGATATTTGATGTGAAATTAATTGATTTCGTTGTACTTTTGGAAAGGTTGTGGCCTACATGCAATTTGTAATTACGAGTTGATTATGTGTTGTTGTTGTTGTGATAATCGTTTGTGTAAATTGTTGTGCGATTTGGTTTACTGTTGTACGACGTATAAGGGTGGCATTCCATTGTTAATATTATGCAGGTATAAGGGTGGCATTTCATTGTTGTTATGTGTGTTGGGATATTGTCTGGGCGGAGTGATAAGGGAGGCTATTAAACAGAGCGATAAGAGAGGCTATTATAGGAGTGATAAGGGTGGCTATAGGAGCGATAAGGGTGGCTATTGATTTTGTCGGGACGGAGGGATAAGGGTGACTATTATATGGAGTGATATGGGTGGCTATAGGTGAGATAATGGTGACTATTGTGAGGGATGATCTGTGATGATGTGAGATTATTGTGTTATTGATTTTTATGTGATGTTGTGATTTACTTGTGATTTCTTTTATATCTTGTGAAACTTGTTTTGTTAATTCAATAAATTTGATAACAGTTTAATACATGTTGAAATTGTAAGCATGTGGCTATTGTCGGGCGGATTATGTTATTGGCACGTGAGTTGTCCATGCGGTTGTGATATGAAATGTTGACACTAGGTACCGTGGATATATAATGATTACGATATTGGCACGTGAGTTGTCCGTGCAGTGGTGAAATGAGATGTGAGCATGAGTTGCCGCGAGTAAATGATGATTTTATTATTGGCACGTGAGTTATCAGTGTGGATCTTATATATTCATATTTTGGCACGTGAGTTCCCCATGTAGGTGTGATAAAAATATGGGCACGAGGTGCCGTGGAAATATGAAAGTGGGTTGAGACCCGTATTTTTAAGATTATGAAATGAGGTGTCACAGGGTGATTTTTATTTGAAAGAATTATATTCAAAAATATTATTTGAAAGAATTATATTGAAGGATATTTATTTGAAAGAATTATATTCGAAAGATATTTATTTGAAGGGAGTATATTCTAAATATATTTATTTGAAAGAATTATATTTTAAAGATTTTTGTTTTAAAAACTTATAGGTGAAAGATTTATATTTGAAGGACTTGATTACTTGGTTGTACTTGTGTTCATTATTCGTTTGAGAAATATTTATGGTGTTCTTGTGGCCTTGTTGTCTATATCTTTGATTGATTCTTGTTGCCATCATTTCTATTTGTTTCCTGTTATTTTGTATGGTATATTGCACATGTTATTAGACCAACGAGTGTCTTGACTGTATCTTGTCACTACTTCACCGAGGTTAGTCTTGATACTTAATGAGTACCGACCGAAGTGTACTCATACTACACTTCTGCATATTTTTGTGCAGAGCCAGGTACTGGAGATATACTCGAGTAGTGTTAGTGTGTTGATCGCAAGGATTCAAGGTAGAGCTGCTTGGTCATCGCAGTCCCTTAGAGTCTTTCCATTTTATTGTATTGTCAATTATTATTCGAACAATATTGTATATTCGATCCTTGAGATCATTTCATGTATTCAGTTAGAGTTCGTGACTCAGTATTACCAGTCTTGGGAGGTTGTTTGAATATTTTCGCTGTTGGTTTTGACACTTGTATTGAATTAAAAAAAGGCTTGAATTGTTATTATGATCGACTTACTTAGTCTTAGAGACTAAGTGACATCACGATGCATGTGGTGGGATTTTGGGTCGTGACAAGTTGGTATCAGAATTCTAGGTTCATAGGTTCTACGAGTCACGAACGAGTGTAGTAGAGTCTTGCGGATTGATACAGAGACGCATGTACTTATCTTCGAGAGGCTACTGAATTGTTAGGAAATTTCCACTTCTTTCATTCCTGTCGTGCATATTTGTCGATTTTGGAATTTGAGCCTTTGTATCTCTATTCTCTCACAGATGGTGAGGACACATGCTACCGGCTCAGCTGAGTAGACACCCGCGCATACTTCTAGGGCCGCAAGAGGCCGGGGCCGAGAAAGGGCACGTGTCACAGCTAGAACACCGGTCAGAGGGACAGTTGAGGAGCTTCCAGTTGCTCCAGTTGGGAGAGAGGCACCAAAGAAACCTGTTGTTACCCCCAGACTTCAGGAAACTTTAGCACAGTTCCTGAACATGTTTGGTACATTAACTCAGGCGGGATTGATATCTATTGCACCAAATATTTCACAGTTTGGGGGAGTAGCTCAGACTCCTACAACCCGTACTCCAGAGCAGCAGGTTCCCTTATGTGAGGTTCCAGGCATAGTGCCGGTACAACCTGTTATTCCGGTTCAGCCTGAGGTCAGGCCAGAGGTATCATAAGAAGAACAAAAGAGACTTGAAAGGTTTAAGAGGTATAGACCACCTACTTTCAGTGGCACAACTACAGAGGATGCTCAGGGATTTCTAGAAAAGTATCACCGTATTCTCCGCACCATGGGTATTGTGGAAGTGAGCGGAGTTGATTTTACTACGTTTCAGCTGTCAGGAGCAGCGTATCAGTGATGGAAATTCTATGAAGAAGGTAGACCAGCCGATGCAATACCACCAACTTGGGCTCAATTTGCGGAAATATTTTTGAAGGAATTTGTTCCCCATACTCCGCGAGATACGTGACACACAGAGTTTGAATGGTTGCATTAGGGCACCATGACAGTGTTAGAATATGCCATCAGGTTCAGTGAGTTAGCCCGTCATGCACCTATTTTGGTTCCTACAATCAGAGAGCGAGTCCGCATATTTATTGAGGGGCTCGATTATGGTCTTAAAATATGCATGGCTCGAGAGTTGCAGTATGACATTCCATTTCATCAAGTAGTGGAGATTGCCAGGATGTTAGAACGTGTCCGAAGTGAGGAAAGGAAGTCTAAGGAGTCCAAGAGGTCTTGAAATTCTGGAGGATTCGGTGGATTCTAATCTGCAGCTAACTCTCATCATGAAGGAAGCTCGGGCAGTCGGTCAGCCTAGTCCACAATTCAGAGTGCTCCAGTTAATACTTTTAGTGCACCACCAGCACAGGGTTATTACAGTGGTTATTCTAGTTATCTGGCACAGACTCAGTATAAGCAGTCATGACCTCAGAGGGGTTGTTATGAGTGTGGCGATACTAGGCACATCATGAGAGATTGTCCCAGACTTGAGAGAGGTAGATTTAATCAGATCACTTAGGCTACAGGCCCCAATGCAGTTAATACCCCACATGCACAACCAGTTAGGGGTGGAGGATAGGAGGGTAGAGGGCGTCTTAGAGGGGGAGGCCCAGCACATTGATGTATTTGCTATGGTATGGCTGAGGTCGCTACACCAGATAGTTTCATTACAAGTACGATCCCGATTTGTTGTAAAAGGATATTTTTTCCTAATTTGATTCGGTTCTGAATATCGAGGTGAGACCTCTTATCATGCTCCACTTATGGGTGAGCTTCATAATTCTGTAAATCTACTTATGTATTTACCCCTGTGGGGAGATTCTATGGCGATAACCGTGTTTATCATTCTGTTTTGGTCACTAATGAGAGCTGTGAGGCTAAAGGTGACTTTCTGTTACTCAATACAATGGGTTTTGATATAAATTCGGGATAGTTTGGTTAAAATTTGATGCCCTAACGGCATGTGGGCTCATTATATGTTGTGAAATTTTTTATCGGAATTTATCAACCAAAAAAAAAAAAGAAATGGAAAGATTTCGGTTGGCACGATGTGCATATTACTTGTGATTTAGAGCTAAGGACGAGATCCTTGTGATGAAAATTTATGTGTTTAAACTCTTCCCGGTGAAATTGGTTTATAGTACAAATAGGGAGTTATGCCTGTTAGGCTTATTTGATAATTCTTGTATGTGTTTTTCTGTGCATATTTAGCCCTAATCGTGTTGTAATTATTGAGTTTTAGCCTAAGAGGTGTGAGCCCAGGTGGCATTAAAAATGTGACTCGTTAATTTGGGTAAATAATTATGAGATCTTCATACCTCGCATTTTGCTGTCAATGTTGTAAAACAATTTGAAATGAAGTTTTGGTTAATATGAGGTTACTTGACGATGCTGAAATTGATTATGAACAACTATTATGACCAGAGATGTGGTTATGGGCATACATATGATGTGTGCGTAGGCACGAGTTGCTAGAACCGGTTGAGACTAATACCATGTGTTGATGTGAAAATCAGTCCTTTTGAAAATATTAGGAGTGTAAGAAATTTGGTTGTTAAAGTTTATAAATATGGATGAAAGAAATAATCTTAAACTGAGATGGCATTGTCGGATCCATGTTAAATTTGCGGTGACGTACAATCACCCGCGAGTATGTGTATAATAATACACTCAGTAATTTAATGTCCTCAGAAAGATTCTTGGCAAGTTCGAGGATAAACGATGGTTTAAGATGGGGAGAATGTAATGATCTGGCTTGTCGGTTTGTGAATTGGCATCCCGTTCAACGGTTTAAGACACCGATAAGCTTCGTAATATGTATTATGACTTGCGTGTGCGGTCGAGTTTGGTTTTCGAAAGATTCGGAATTTAATTGAAAGAATAATTCTTATTTTTGAAGCTTAAGTGAAAAGAGTTGATCGGAGTTTGACTTTTGTAAAAATAACTCCGGAATGGAATTTTGATAATTCCAATAGTTTCACATGGTGATTTCGGACATAGGCATATGTCCATATTTGGATTTGGAAGTCCGTTGGACAATTCAGCGCATTTTGGCGAAAGTTGGAAATAGAAGATATTTGGAAAGTTTGACCGGGAGTTGACTTTATTGATATCGGGGTTGTAATTCGATTTCGGAAAGTGTAACAGATCCATTATGTCATTTAGGAGTTTCATGCAAAATTTGAAGTCATTCCGGATTGATCTGATACGTTTCGGCACAAGATATAAAATTTGGAAAATTTCATAAACTCATAAGTTTGATTCGAGGTGCGATTCATTATTTCAGTGTTGTTTGATATGATTTGAGGCCTAGACTAAGTCCATATTATGTTATGAGGCTTGTTGGTATATTCGGATGTGGTCCCAAGTGGCTCAGATGAGTTTCGGAGTGGTTTCAGACCATTTCTAGGCCATTTTTAATTGTTGGTTTTTGGCTACAGCAGTGTGTATCGCGAGAATTGTCTGACGCACAGGGCTGACTTTGGAAGCTTATATTTCGCACTCTGTAAGGAATTCAGAGATGATCCAAAAATGAAAGTTATAGCGCTTTGCGTCTAGTGTCCAGAAAGATAAACCATTTACCATGTGGACATTTATATAGAAAGGTATGATTGATTTACTGAAGACTGGTATTGCAGTCATTTTGCCTGGCAGTGTGCATCGCAAGAACTTTCTGTTGCACAGGGCTGACTTTGGAAGCTTATATCTCACTATCTGTAAAAAAATTGGAGATGATTAAAACATGAAAGTTGCAGCTCTTTGATTTTAGTTTTCAGAAAGGTAAACCATTCATCATTTGGAGATTTGTACAGAAAGGTATGACCGCCTTACTGAAGGTTGGTACTGCCTTTTGTTTTGGCTAGAAATAATGAGGCAAATCGCATTTCACAGATGTGACTTGCCTGGAAAGAAGCTTATATTCGGGAGTTAGCCATTTTTATTCATTCTCGACGATTTTGGAGTTCGGGAGAAGCAATTTTCGGGAGATTTTTAAGGGAAACATTAGGGTAAGAATTTCTAACTCAATTTTGGTTAAATTACCCGAATCTATTGTTGTTTTAACATTTAATTGGTATATTAAGTTGGAAAAATTATTTATACCCTTAAGGTTAAGATTGAGGATTTGAGGGCCGAGTTGTTATCGGAATTTAGTAATTTTGGTATGGTTGAACTCGTATCGGAATGGATGTTCGGATTTTCTAAAACTTCTGTCGGGTTCCGAGAGGTGAGCCCCGACTTGACTTTTGGGTTGACTTTTTAATGTAAAATTTTAAATCGACGTTATATTATCCGAAATTATTTTCGATGAATTTTAATGAAGTTATATAATTTATTTGGCTAGATTTGAGCCGTCCATAGATCATTTCACACAAGAAGGCAATTTTGGAATATCGGCCTAAATCCATAAAGGTAAGTATCTTACATAACCTTGAGTGGGAGAATTACCCCTTAGGTATTGAGTCTTATATGGAAATTGTTGATTGGAATCCGTGTACGTGAGGTGACGAGTACTTACTCGGGCTTATATACGAGAATTTATTGGTTTAAAGTATTAGGCATTTTTATGTATTAAATTGGATAACTGTTGGCATTTATTAAATCCTCTATTTGCAAAATCCTTGTTTGTCGAATTTGTTTATGATAATTTTGTGTGATTGCCACTTTGATTTTTATGTGAATCCCATATTTTGTTGAATTGACATTTACTGGAAATAATTAATTATATAAGTTTTAAAAGAGGTATTTGTAAATTTATCTGAAATTTGGATTAAAGAAGGCGTTGTCCTGTGCTGAGCTATTTTTCCATCCTTGTTATTGTTTTTGAGGGTTTATATACGTTGTGTGGAGCCTTGGGCTATTTGATGTGAAATTAATTGATTTCGTTATACTTTTGGAAAGCTTGTGGCCTACATGCAATTTGTAATTATGAGTTGATTATGTGGTGTTGTTGTGATAATCTTCTGTGTAAATTTTTGTGCGATTTGGGTTACTGTTGTACGACGTATAAGGGTGGCATTTCATTGTTGTTATATGTGTTAGGATATTGTCTGGGCAGAATGATAAGGGAGACTATTAAACGGAGTGATAAAGGAGGCTATTAAATAGAGCGATAAGGGAGGTTATTATAAGAGTGATAAGGGTGGCTATAAGAGCGATAAGGGTGACTATTGATATTGTCGGGGTGGAGGGATAAGGGTGGCTATTATATGGAGTGATACATGTGGCTATAGGAGAGATAAGGGTGGCTATTGTTAGGAATGATCTGTGATGATGTGGGATTGTTGTGTTGGTGATTTTTATGTGATGTTGTGATTTCCTTGTGATTTCTTTTATATCTTGTGCAACTTGTTTTGTTAATTCAGTAAATTTGATAACAGTCTAATACATGTTGAAATTGTGAGCCTGTGGCTATTGCCGGGAGGATTATGTTATTAGCATGCGAGTTGTCCGTGCGATTGTGGTATGAAATGTGGGCACGAGGTGCCGTGGATATATAATGATTACGATATTTACACGTGAGTTATCCGTGTAGTTGTGAAATGAGATGTGGGCATGAGTTGCAGCGAGTAAATGATTATTTTATTATTGGCACGTGAGTTATCCGTGCTGATCTTATATATTGATATTTTGGCACGTGAGTTGCCTGTGCAGTTGTGATAACAATATGGGCACGAGACCCGTATTTTTACGGTTATGAAATGAGGTGTCACATGGTGACTTTTATTTGAAAGAATTATATTCCAAAATATTATTTGAAAGAATTATATTGAAGGATATTTATTTGAAAGAATTATATTCGAAAGATATTTATTTGAGGGGAGTATTTGTAATGACCCGACCATTCGTTTTGAGTATTACAACCCCGTTTTCCCATTTATCGCTCAAATTGTACTTTACAGTTGTTGTGTGAATTGCCGGGGTAAATGGTTCGGGTCCGGTGAGATTTTGGAATGAATTGGAACACTTAGTTCCAAGGTTTAAAGCTTAAGTTAAAATAGTGACCGGATATTGACTTATGTGTAAACAATCCCGGAATGGAGTTTTGATGATTCCAATAGCTCCGTATGGTGAATTTGGGCATAGTAGCGTATCCGGAAAATTATTTGGAGGTCCGTAGTGGAATTTGGCTTGAATTGCCGAAAGTTGAAATTTTGGGAAATTTGACCGGGGGTTTGACTTTTTGATATCGGGGTCGGAATCTGATTCTGAAAATTGGAATAGGTTCGTAATGTAAAATGTGACTTATGTGCAAAATTTGATGTCATTCCGTATTGATTTGATGTGTTTCAGCACAAGACGTAGAATTTGAAAGTTCCAAAGTTTGTTGATTTTGAATTGAGGTGTAATTCATCTTTTCGATGTTGTTAGGTATGATTTGAGTCCTCGAGTAAGTCCGTGTTATGTTATGGGGCTTGTTGATATAGTTGGTTTAGGTCTTGAGGGCTTCAGGGTGAGTTTCAGATGGTTAACAGATTGATTTTTGAATTTGGAAGACTGCTGGAATTGAAGCCTTCTGGTGTAATCGCACCTGCGGAAAAGTAGTCGCAGGGGCAAGCTCGCACGTGCCAGCAGGGGTGCGCTGAAGCGAGGTGCGCAAGTGCGGAAGGAGGTTCACAGGTGCGGAATCGCACCTGCGCGAGAAGGAGCGCAAATGCGGGCAGAGGGCTGTGAGGCATTGGTCGCAGGTGCGAGGTAAAATTCCGCACCTGCATGAGTGCAGATGCGGGAAGATGCGCACAGAAGCAAAAACTGAGCAGGTGAGTGAAGTCCGCAAATGCGAAGTTTTTCTAGCACAAGCGAGGCGCAGGTGCACAAATCTTGTCCGCAGGTGCGGATCGACTGGGCAGAATCCTTTAAGTTCGAGGGTTCGACATTTTCACCCATTATTTCGGATTTTAGAGCACGATTTGGGTAATTTTGGAGAGGAATTTTCCACACAACTTGGGGTAAGTGTTCTTAACACCCTTGTGATTATATTCCATGAATTAATATTTATTTTTGGTGTAAGATTTTTGAATCTTCAAGAGAAATAGAAGGAAATTTCTATAATGTCACAAAACGAATTTTTCAAGTTTGAATACCGATTTGGAGTCGGATTTGAGTGAAATTAGTATGGTTGAACTTTTAATTTGATGGGTTGTCGTATTTTGTGCGTTTCGTCAGATTTCGAGACGTGGGCCCCACAGGTGATTTTTGGGGGCGTAATTTCGTATTTTGTGGAAAATATTAGAATTTTAATATGGAATTAATTCCTATCAATTGTGTGGACTGAATCAAATTAATTGTGGTAGATTCGAGCCGTTCGGGAGTTGATACGCGCATAATGGGATTTCTGGAGCATTGTTTAGCTTACTCGACATTGGATTCGGCTTGTTTGAGGTAAGTAACTCTTCTAATCATGGAGTTGAGGGTATGAGCCATGAATTTATGTATTTCGTGAATTGTTGGGAGGTGACACACATGCTAGGTGACGGGCGTGTGGGCGTGCACTATAGAAATTGTGACATAATTGTTTCTGTGGAATTTTGTAGTTAAATGATCTTGGCATTTTCTATGCGGTTTTATGAGTTAAAGAAATTGAGCTGAAAAGCATATTAAAAAATCATGTTGAGGCTATGTGCCAGTATTATTGGGACCCACAGAGGTCATATTGCTGTGAACTATTTGTTTAAAATGAAAATTCATACTCAGTCATATTCATTTCATTGCATATTATATCTTAGTCTCTGTTGTTATATATTGATGCATTATATCATCATTTTTGGGCTATTCTCATGACATAGTGAGCCCATGAGAGAGAGACTGGAGATATTGATGATTGAGGGAGGCCGAGGGCATGATTGTGAGGATATTTTGGGATCGGGCTGCACGCCGCAGCAGGCCATATTGGCTTTATATATATTATTACTATTATATGAATCGGGGCTGCCCGCCTGCAGCAGGCCTTATTGGCTTATTATGGCACGTGAGTTGTCTGTGCGGATTCTGATATGATATTATAGCACGTGAGTTGTCCGTGCAGCACGTGAGTTGTCCGTGCAGATTATAGCGCTTGGGATGTAGGAGCCCCTCCGGAGTCTGTACACACCCCCCAGTGAGCGCAGGTACCTACTGAGTGTGAGTGCCGAGTGGTGAGTGACTTGGAGGCATGAGTGATTGTGAGGTATGCCCGATTGGCATGAGTGACTGTGAGGTATGCATGAGTGACTGTGCGGTTTGCCCGAGGGGGTGTATATGAGTGGTGTTCTGCTCGAGGGGCTATTTATGATTTTATCACTAAGTTGCATCGCATTGGCATGCACACATGACATACAGGCATAGAGATGTATTTTCCTCATGCTGTACAACATCACATCATTCATAATTTCTCACACATTTTTGACAGATGGGCATAGTGATGCATTTGTTTTATATGCGTTATCTGGAAGGAAAATGAAACATCTTATTTATTATTGAAAAGATTTTGGGAGAAATTTATTGTTTTCAAACTATTCATATTTTTTGGCAACTTCGGCAAACGATTTGGGTTTTCACTGATGTACTTGAAAGGAAAAACTATTATTTTGAAATCATGATTTGGCTGAGCATTTTATCTCAGAGTTACTTCTGGTATTATTTGCTTTATGTTGTTATGAATTGTTGTGGACTAGTGGTTTTGGACCTGATCTTGGTAGAAGCTCGTCACTACTTTCAACCTATGGCTAGGTTTGTTACTTACTCAGTATACTTCTGCACATTGCGTGCAGATGTTGGCTGCTGTTGTTGCTGTGCTCGATGGTGGCTGGATTTGAAGATGTACCTGCGTTCCTGTTGTAACTGCCTCTTGTTTAGGGTAGCCTTAGATTTATAAAAGCTCTGTTTATATATTATTCAAACAAACTATGTATTTATTTTATTTCCGCTTTGTATACTCTATTCTTAGAAGCTTATGATTTGTATTACCAGTTCTTGCGGATTGTATAAGATTAAGACCTTTATTTACTTAAATTGCTTTAATAATCATTATTGGAATGAGATATTTGGTAATTGGCTTACCTAACGGGTTGGGTTAGGTGCCATCACGACTAGTTGGATTTTGGATCGTGACAAGGTGGTATCAGAGCCCTAGGTTTATAGGTTCTACAAGTCATGAGCAAGTGTCTAGTAGAGTCTTGCGGATCGGTATGATAACGTCCATACTTATCTTCGAGAGGCTACAGGGCATTTAGTATATATACTTCCCATATTTCTTTCCTTATCGTGCGAGATCGATTCAGTTTGAGACATAACTCTTTGAATTCCTTCCACATATTCGTATGCGCACATGAGCGCTCGGTATCAGTTGTGCATCGCTGGCTTGTGATTCTATGAACGAGGTTCAAGATGTGTACTGCGTGTTTTGGTGATGGGCCAGTCTGGAGGACTTGAGGCCGGGGTTAGACCGCAGCTTTGGCTCGGTAGTTTTTGTTGTGAGAACTTATACATTTGGACTCGTATGTACGGTAATGTCCCTACGAGTGGAATTTATGGCTCGATAAGTGGTGGAATGGCCTTGTGATAAGTATGATGTAACTGTGGGATGTTTTAAGATGATTTGAATGTGACCAGAAGTGCTTCCTGAAATGTAAAGGAAAGGCCATTGGGTGCTTGATTCTCATTTTAATGTGACATACAGTCTCGAGTGTGAATATTTTGAAAGATCTTTCACGTTTTTAAATTTTGGGACAAATTAAACTCTCATGTCTGGTTACTGAGTTTGGACTCAGATAGATTAAGTGCATGCATAGTAATTGTGATTACGAAAGGATATAACAAGATGCCAATTTGAGGCTAGGAAGGTGAGTTATCTCCTGGAAAGTAATCTACGTAGGTGTGTTCCTTGTAATGTGAGTGGAGGGTTTCTTTTCTGCCAGTGGGGCGTATGTGTGGAGAGTTGAATTTGAATCTGGCTTAGAAAGTTGACTTGAGTGTCAAGGGAATGATTGCGATCTTAGCGGATGATTTGGGATAATTTTATAAACTTGAGAAGAAATTTTGTTGCACCGACTACGGTATTATGACAGTAATAGAGTATGTGTATGGTAGATTATGGAATGTATTAATCTATGGCTTTGAGCCAAGCGGGGGAGTCTGCTATTGACAATTTGATTTCATAGTTAGGTGTTAAATTTTAATTTTGTATGAGGCATACTTGTGGGTTGGTTATGACTTGCAGAAGTTGAGATCGAGGATGACTCGTATAAGGAAATTCCTAGTTACGGGTTATATTGCACGTATGAGTATATGAAAATCGTGGGATGCGTGAGTTGTTATTCGTGAATGATGTAGTGCGCACGGAGTATGATTTTGATATGTGGTGTTACAATAGAGTTACTTCTTTGAGTGTTGTGGTGCTAATAGGGCACGTGTCCTTTTCCCCATTTGGGCAGTGCGATTAGATTTGAGCAAAGTGGGTGACTCCCGAGAAAATTCCAGTGGGTTTGAGAATTATATATAGTAATTGAGAATGTTTTCGAACTTGTGTATGGATAATAATCCGAGATTTGCATTTGACGGGGCCTGGACTTGCGAAAATTCTATATGACTAAGGATTCTACATTTTTGTATAAGGTAAGAAGAACAATTTCAAATTCACATAAGATATTCTCAGAGTGAGTGTTATAGTTGTGGTATTTTTGAAGGTGCTTAAGAAGAATACAATTACTTATGGGCCATAGGGCGTTGTGGTTCTATGCTAGGTTTGTGGGGTGAACTGTGGCTAAAGATCGTGGCATTTTAGCAAGGAGAAGTATTAATCTGAAGATAAATTCGGAAGAAACTCGGAGAAAATAAGACAAAAGGGTAGTAGGTTGGATCAGTATGGTAATGGATATGATCGGTTCTTTGGGTGCTTATGATGTGGGGGTTTTCTACAGGTGCTTTGTGGAAATACACATGAGCATGGCGACCTGCGTGACTTGGTTGATTTAGAGAGATTCAACTCTGATGGCCTGATTATGTGTAAATGGATTCCAAAGCATTCTCGAGGTTTTCTACCACGGTTTGAGATGGGTATTTTCCCACCGGCCTGAGGAGCATGTTGAGTATTGTGATTTTTTTTACCGGATAGGATCAAATGTAAGGCTTCTGGCTGATCAGATATGTATTTTAATTGTGACTCGGAATGATTATGAGGTTCTCGTATTTTTCAAATGATGGCATGATAGATGCGGTGTGTTGTGTGGGATTAAGTTTGGCGTGTGCAAGGTCATGATTTAGCTTTGAAAGAGAGGTCGTAAATTCTTTGAGGGGATGAATAATTTTTGATGTTTAGATGAATGCTATAACTATTTAGTATTACGTGAGTAGAGTGTACATTTCAGAAGGCGCACTATGTTTTGAATTATGGATATTTCATAGGTATTGCGGCATTTTCTTGGTTGATCAACTGCTGATGTTCAAATTTTGCCTTGTGGCACATAAGAATTTTAGAAATATTCCTCGTGGGATAATCGTATATGAGAGATGTGTTAGACATTCGGGCGGTGGAGTTGGGACCAGAAATGGTGGTGCGTGTGTTCTATGGATTTGGAGACTAGGAGTTGTCAGGAGCAAATTGTCTCATGGTTGTGGACTGTGAAGTTGTGGTCGGAGCCCTAGCCTGATGATAGAATGTGTTATGATTCAGTCATTATGGATTTTCGGAGGGATTGTTTTTATCTATTTGTGGGTAACCCTAGTTGATTTGGGGGTCCATTGGTAGGCCCAATTAAGATGTGTATTCTACACCGAGCCGGAATGGTTGGCTCCATACTGCTATTGTTGAGGGATGTGTCATTCGGTTGATGTTGAACTTATTCGTGTTCTAAAATGATCTGTGAGTTACTCCTTTATGCTACGAGGAGTTGTGATTCATTGGTTATGTGCACAGATGGTGCGGTTCTATTTGAACTTTATAGCAGAATTTGAGTGTGATGAGTATTTGGGTATTGCATGATCTATTGCGTAATGGTTATGTTCTTTCAGGTTTTTTGTGGCAGTTTTATCATTTGCCTCTCTGTGGTTTTTGATTTTGAGCAGGGTGGCTCGAGGTATATATTATGGACTAACATTTGGATGGGGTCACGTATTGCAACAGAGTTATGTTAAGTTATGAACCTTGTGTTAGAATCAGGTGATGGTTTTATGGTGTGTGATGGATTTTTCAGCAATTCTTTGTGACGGTACTTGTTAATATTGTAGGGCAGTTCTCTCATCTGAGTTATTTTCCATAACTGGGTATATTTTAATATTGCATATTGGTGCACGGATGGCACGAGTTGTGGCTCCGAGTTATATTGGTGCGGTATGTCTGTGGAACAATTATGTTTAGTAATATAAGATCATTGGACCTGGGATGGGTACTATCAGGTTTAATTTCGGGAGTATAATATTAAAAGTCGGCTCAGAAAGTTATTACGGTTCTGGTTGGGGCGAGAGAGCTCCGTGACTTGTTGATCTGGTGAGTGGTCATGAAATTTCGCGTGTTTCTTTTATTATCAACAATGTACGAATGTTTATGGGTTAAGGTTAAATTAATGATTTTCAGTTGTATTGTGTAGTCAAGCCTATATGGAATAGGGTGATGTGGGTTCACCCCCGGGTACATGTGTGGTAAGATGGAACGGTGATTTGATGGCTTGGAGACAACTCTTGGCACGTTCGAGTACGAATGTATGTTTAAGTGGGGAGAATGTAACGACCTGGCCGGTCGTTTTGAGTATTACAACCCCGTTTCCCCATTTACCTCTCAAATTGTACTTTACAGTTGTTGAGTGAATTACCGGGGTAAATCGTTCGGGTCTGGTGAGGTTTTGGAATGAATTGGAACACTTAGTTCCAAGGTTTAAAGCATAAGTTAAAATAGTGATCGGATGTCGACTTATGTGTAAACGACCCCGGAATGGAGTTTTGATGATTCCAATAGCTCCGTATGGTGATTTTGGGCATATGAGCGTATTCGGAAAATTATTTGGAGGTTCGTAGTGGAATTTGGCTTGAATTGCCGAAAGTTGAATTTTTGGGAAGTTTGACCGGGGATTTGACTTTTTGTTATCGGGGTTGAAATCTGATTCTGGAAATTGGAATAGGTTTGTATTTGTGTGCAAAATTTGAAGTTATTCCGGATTGATTTGATGTGTTTCTGCACAAGGCGTAGAATTTGAAAGTTTCAAAGTTCGTTGATTTTGAATTGAGGTGTAATTCATCGTTTCGATGTTGTTAGGTATGATTTGAGGCCACGAGTAAGTCCGTGTTATGTTATGGGACTTCTTGATATAGTTGATTGAGGTCCCAGGGGCCTCGGGTGAGTTTCCGATGGGTAACAGATTGATTTTTGAATTTGGAAGACTGCTGGAATTGAAGCCTTCTGGTGTAATCGCACCCGCAGAAAAATAGTCGCAGGTGCGCTCTCGCAAGTGTGAGCAGGGGTGCGCTGAAGCGAGGTGCGCAGATGCGGAAGGAGCTTCGCAGGTGCGGAATCGCACCTGCACGGGAAGGAGCGCAGATGCAGGCAGAGGGCTGTGAGGCATTGGTCGCAGGTGCGAGGTAAAATTCCGCACCTGCGTGAGCGCAGATGGGGGAAGATGCGCGCAGAAGCAAAAATTTGGCAGGTGAGTGAAGTCCGTAAATCCGACATTTTTCTCGCACAAGCGGAGGCGCAGGTGCGCAAATCTTATCCGCAGGTGCGGATCGACTGGGTAGAATCCTTTAAGTTCGAGGGTTTGATATTTTCACCCATGTTTTCGGATTTTGGAGCACGGTTTGGGCGATTTTGGAGAGGAATTTTCCACACAACTTTGGGTAAGTGTTCTTAACTCCCTTGTGATTATATTCCATGGATTAATCTTCATTTTTGGAGCAAGATTTTTGAATCTTCAAGAGAAATAGAAGGAAATTTTTATAACGTCACAAAACGAATTTTTCAAGTTTGAATAGTGATTTGGAGTCGGATTTGAGTGAAATTAGTATGGTTGAACTCTTAATTTGATGGGTTGTCATATTTTGTGAGTTTCGTCGGATTTCGAGACGTGGGCCCCACGAGTGATTTTTGGGGGCGTAATTTCTGATTTTGTGGAAAATATTAGCATTTTGATATGAAATTAATTCCTATCAATTGTGTGGACTGAATCAAATTAATTGTGGTAGATTCGAGCCATTTAGGAGTTGATACGTGCATAATGGGATTTCTGGAGCATTGTTTAGCTTGCTCGACATTGGATTCGGCTTGTTCGAGGTAAGTAACTCTTCTAATCTTGTAGTTGAGGGTATGAACCCTGAATTTATGTATTTTGTGAATTGTTAGGAGGTGACGCATATGCTAGGTGATGGGCGTGTGCGCGTGCACTATAGAAATTGTGACATAATTATTTTTGTGGAATTTTGTAGTTAAATGATCTTGGCATTTTTCATGCGGTTTTATGAGTTAAAGAAATTGAGCTGAAAAGCATATTAAAAAATCATGTTGAGGCTATGTGCCAGTATTATTGGGACCCACAGAGGTCATATTGCTGTGAATTATTTGTTTAAATTGAAAATTCATACTCAGTCATATTCATTTCATTGCATATCATATCTTAGTCTCTGTTGTTATTTATTGATGCATCATATCATCATTTTTGGGCTATTCTCATGACAGTGTGAGCCCATGAAGAGAGGCTGGAGAGATTGATGACTGAGGGAGGCCGAGGGCCTGATTGTGAGGATATTTTGGGATCGTCTGCACACCGTAGCAGGCCATGTTGGCTTTATATATATTATTACTAGTATATGGATCGGGGCTGCCCGCCTGCAGCAGGCCTTATTGTCTTATTATGGCACGTGTGTTGTCCGTGCGGATTCTGATATGATATTATAGCACGTGAGTTGTCCTTGTAGATTATAGCACTTGGGCTGTATGAGCCCCTTCGGAGTCTGTACACACCCCCCCAGTGAGCGCAGGTACCTATTGAGTGCGAGTGTCGAGTGCCGAGTGCTGAGTGACTGGGAGGCATGAGCGATTGTGACATATGCCCGAGTGGCATGAGTGACTGTGAGGTATGCCCGAGAGGCATGAGTGACTGTGAGTTTGCCCGAGGGGGTGTATATGAGTGATGTTCTGCCCGGGGGCTGTTTATGATTTTATCACTGAGTTGCATCGCATTGGCATGCACACATGACATACAGGCATAGAGATGTATTTTTCTCATGGTGTACAATATCACATCATTCATGATTTCTCACACATTTTTGACAGATGGGCATAGTGATGCATTTGTTTTATATGAGTTATCCGAAAGGAAAATGAAACATCTTATTTATAATTGAAAAGATTTTGGGAGAAATTTATTATTTTCAAACTATTCATATTTTTTGGCAACTTCGGCAAACGATTTGGGTTTTCACTGATGTATTTGAAAGGAAGAACTATTATTTTGAAATCATGATTTGGCTGAGCATTTTATGTCTGAGTTACTTATGATATTATTTGCTTTATGTTGTTATAAATTATTGTGGACTAGTGGTTTTGGACCCGATCTTAGTAGAAGCTTGTCACTACTTTCAACCTACGACTAGGTTTGTTACTTACTCAGTACATGGGGTCGGTTGTACTGATACTACACTTCTGCACATTGCGTGCAAATGTTGGCTGTTGTTGTTGCTGTGCTCGATGGTGGCGGGATTTGAAGATGTACCTGCGTTCCTGTTGTAGCTGCCTCTTGTTCAGGGTAGCCTTAGATTTATAAAAGCTTTGTTTATGTATTATTCAAACAGACTATGTATTTATTTCATTTCCGCTTTGTATACTCTATTCTTAGAAGCTCATGATTTGTACTACCAGTTCTTGGGGATTGTATAAGATTAAGACCTTTATTTACTTATATTGCTTTAATAATCATTATTGGAATGGGATATTTAGTAATTGGCTTACCTAACCGGTTGGGTTAGGTGCCATCATGACTAGTTGGATTTTGGGTCATGACAGTATTGTCACGACGCTATTTCTCCTATAGACCGTGATGGCGCCCAACGTCGCCGCTAGGCAAGCCAACAGTGAACTAACCATGTGATTGCTCCTTTTAATATGTTTTCAAGTAATTAAATTCCATTTATTAAGAAATTAAGGAGTAGAAAAATTTAGTAAATAAAACAAAGACAACTGAGTGGCAATCATAGTGATATAAATACTCAAAAAATCATAAAGTCTACTAGTATGTGTGCCAAGACCTGGTGTCACAAGTGTATGAGCAACTAGTAGAATATACAAAACTCTAACTACTGTCTGAAATAAAGTAGACAGAAAAATAGATACAAAAGAGAGACTCTAGGTGCTGCAGAACGGCTCAGGAAGCAGCTCACCACTAGGCCTAGGAATAAGTGGGGTGCGCGCCGATATGACCGCCAGATGTACTACCTCAGATCCTTCATGATTAGTGCAGAAGTGTAGCATGAGTACATAAACAACATGTACCCAGTAAGTATCTTGTCTAACCCCGAAAAAGTAGTGACGAGGGGTCGATATCGACACTTACTATGGGATAACAATAAAAATACAGAAATTCTAAATGATAATGGTTTATGTAAATAATAATAATCTCTTAATAACAAGTAGGAAATAAATAATTCTTTCCCAAATGGTAAATCCCAAGTCAATTTATGTCATATAAAACTTTAACCTCTCAGGCCATAAACTAATATCAAATATAATTAAGCTCCGAGTATTGTCACTCACAATTATGCGGAGGTCGTACGGCCCGATACATAATAATGTGTACACTACCGAGGGTCGAGCAGCACAAAACATAGATGCATCTATTCTACTGCCGAGGCATTCGTCCCTCTCCACAAGAAGAGAGGATACTTTATAACATTCGGTTTAAAAGCTATTACAAGGCTAATACACAAAGAAGCACAATTTCTATTAACGGTCAAGTACCTCGCCAAAAGTCAAGTAAGTGGAAGTCGGTCTTTTACAATTCCTCTATCAAGTTCCAATATAATTTAGGCACTTTAATTAACAAATAGGGTGCAAACATTACAAGTATTTCATAATTTGTGTGGTCCTAAACTACCCGAACATAAGCATAATTAGTAGCTACGCACAGACTCTCGTCACCTCGTGTGTACGTAGCCCCCACAATTAGAAGCAAATAGTAATTTAAATCACATATGGGGTAAATTCTCTCTTACAAGGTTAGGCAAGAGACTTACCTTGTCTCAAAGCTCGCTTTCCGGCCTCAAATTCACTCTAAAGCCTCAACTCAGTGCCGAACAATCCAAAACTAGTCAAATATTGTGTAAATTAATTAATACATGTCCAAAAGTTCATGATCTAACTATTATAGTGATTACACAACCCCAATTGGGAGATTCTTAAAATGTATCCCCGGGTCCACGTGCCCAAATTCCGAAAATATTTGAAGATAATTGTTACCCATAACCTCACGAACTCAAATATATAATTTTCACCCCATTCCATAACCATTTTCGTGGTTAAATCCCATTTTTTATCAAAACCTAGGTTTTTCTTCTAAACCCAAAATTTTCACAATTGTTCATGTTAACATTTACCCATAATCTATATATTTAACTTACATTGGATAGAAATTACTTACCTCCAATAGCTAGGTGAAACCCTCTCTCTAAGAGCTCCAAAATCGCCCAAGGAATGCAATAAATGGCCTAAGTCCCGTATTAAAAGGATCTCACTGCCTCAAACATTTCCGCTTCTGTAGACCTGGGGCCGCATCTACGTTGCCTCACCTGCATAAAAGCCGTTGCAGGTGCGGTCCTAGACTAGGCTGGCTGGCTACGCTTCTGCGGAGGGGGGAGCGCATTTGCGGCCTCCTCGCTCCTGCGGCCTTTTATCGCAGAAGCGAGGCCGCTTCTGCGCATGCTTCTCCGCTTATGTGGACCACTGGACAAATGGCCAAAGCTGCTTCTGCGGCCAAGACCTCACACCTGCAGGCTCGCACCTGCTACCAAAAGCTCGCAGGTGCGAGCACAGCAGAAATGGTGCACCAACAGCCCCTTTTGAGCTCTAACTCGATCCGTGCAATGTATGAGTAGCACCCGAGGCCCCCAAGGCCTCGTCCAAATATACCAACAAGTTTGTAAACATAAAACAGACTCGCCCGCACCCTCGGAACGTGGAAAAAAATAATAAAACTAGGAATTGCAACCCAAAACCAATAGAATCAACTTATGAACTATAAATTCTTATAACTTACTCCAAACGCGCTGATTCATACTTAAACTACTCGGAATGACACCAAATTTTGTGTGCAAGTCTTAAATCACCATACATAACTATTTCTGGGCTCGAAATCCCAAACAGACCCCGATAACACCAAAACCTACTCCAAACCAAATTTAAAGAACTTTTAAACTTTCAATAAGCCAACTTTCAACCTTAGGCACCGAAACGCTCCCGGGTCATCCAAAACCCGATCCGAACACACGCCCAAGTCCAAAATCACCATAGAAACCTATTGAGACCGTCAAATCCCAGTTCCAAGGTTGTTTAATAGAAATGTTGACCTAAGTCAAACTTACCCCATTAAAGCCAATATTAAGGAACTATGTGTTTCGATTTCAACTCGAACCCTTCCAAATCCCGAACTAGCCGTCCCCGCAATTCATAAAATAATAAAATCACATATGGGGAATCCTATTTAGGGTAACCGGGATCTAGAAAGTAAAATGACCGGTCGGGTCATTACATTCTCCACCTCTTAAACAAATGTTCGTCCTCGAACGAGTCTAGAATCATACCTGGAGTGCCGAATAAGTGTGGATATCTGCTCCGCATATCCTCCTCTGTCTACCAAATCGCCTCCTTGACTGGTTGACCACTCCACCGAACCTTTACTACAAAAATCTTCTTGGACCTCAACTGGCGAACCTCATAACCCATGCTCTCATCTAGCTTAACCGTGCTGAAGTCTAACACATGCGACCTGTCGGCATGATACCTCCGGAGCATAGACACGCGGAAAACCAGACGAACTCCAAATAGACTGGGAGGCAAGGACAACTCATAATAAACCTCCCCAACTCGTCCCAACACCTTAAATGGACCTATGAACCTTGGGCTCAACTTGCCCTTATTTCCGAACCTCATGATTTCCTTCATCGGCGAGACCTTCAAGAGAACCTTCTCGCCCACCATAAATGATAAATCACGTGCCTTCTGATCCAAGTAACTATTCTGTCTGGACTGTGCTGTGCAAAGTCGCTCTTGAATCAACTTTACCTTTTCCAAGGCATCCTTCTCTAAATCGGTACCATATAACTTAGCCTCGCCGGGCTCAAACCATCCGATGGGCGAACGACATCGCCGGCCATATAAAGCCTCAAATGGAGCCATCTCGATGCTAGACTGATAACTGTTGTTGTAAGAAAACTCGGCCAAAGGAAAAAATCGATCCCACTACCCTCCGAAGTCAATCACATATGCTCTGAGCATATCCTCCAAGATCAAAACTGTCCGCTCTGACTGACCGTTGGTCTGTAGATGAAAGGCCGTGCTGAGCTCTACCCGGGTCCCCAACTCACTTTGTACTGCCCTTCAAAAATGCGAAGTAAACTGAGGGCCTCTATATGATATAATGGAGACAGGCACACTGTGCAATCGAACAATCTCCTGAATGTAAATCTAGGCCTATCACTCTGAAGAATACGTGGTCGCTACCGGAATGAAGTGTGCCGACTTGGTCAACCTATCGACAATGACCCAAACTGCATCAAACTTCTGCATGGTCTGCGGCAACCCAGCTACGAAATCCATAGTAATGCGCTCCCATTTCCACTTAGGTATAAACATCTACTGGTGTAGGCCACCTGGCCTCTGATATTCGTACTTAACTTGCTGGAAATTAAGGCACCTCGCTATATACGCAACTATGTCCTTCTTCATTTGCTGCCACCAATAATGCTGCCTCAGGTCACGATACATCTTCGTAGCACCTGGGTGAATAGAATACCGAGAGCTGTGTGCCTCCTCTAGAATCGTTCCCCTTAATCCATCAACATTAAGGACGCATAGACGACCCTGGAGTCGCAGAACACCATCCTCACCGATAGTAACCTCATTGGCACCACCCCATAGTACCGTCTCTCTAAGAACCAATAAATGCAGATCGTCATACTGACGAGCCTTGATCTGCTTAAATAGTGCTAACTGGGTGAGGACACATACAAGAACTCGGCTGGGCTCTAAAATATCCAACCTCACAAGTCTATTAGCCAAGGACTGAATGTCCAAAGCTAATGGCCTCTCATATGCTGAAATGAATTCCAGACTACCCATACTCCCCGTCTTTCTACTCAAGGCATCCGCAACCACATTCGCCTTGCCCAGATGATAGAGGATGGTAATATCATAATCCTTTAGTAACTCAAGCCACCTGCGCTGCCTTAAATTGAGATCCCTATACTTGAACAAATGCTGCAAGCTGCGATGACCGATGTAAACCTCACAAAACACCCCATAAAGATAATGCCTCCAGATCTTAAGAGCATGAACAATCGCGGCCAACTCCAAATCATGTATAGGGTAATTCTTTTTGTGGGGCTTCAGATGTCATGAAGCATATGCAATAAATTTCCCCTCCTGCTTCAATACACAACCCAGGCCAATGCGTGAAGCGTCACAATACACAATATATATCCCTGAATCGGAAGGCAGTACTAACACTGGCGCTGAAGTCAAGGCAATTTTGAGCTTCTGAAAGCTCGCCTCACAATCATCGTACCATCGAAACGGATCACCCTTCTGGGTCAATCTAGTCAGAGGTGCTGCAATAGATGAGAAGCCCTTCACAAACGGACGATAATAACCTGCTAACCCTAAGAAGCTCCTGATCTCAGTCATCGTGGTAAGACGAGGCCAACTCTGAACTGCCTCGATCTTCTTGGGATCTACCTTAATACCCTCGCCTGATAAAACATGCCCAATAGTGCCACTGAATCCAACCAGAACTCACACTTGGAGAA
Organism: Nicotiana tomentosiformis; assembly: GCF_000390325.3. Classification (NCBI taxonomy): domain Eukaryota; kingdom Viridiplantae; phylum Streptophyta; class Magnoliopsida; order Solanales; family Solanaceae; genus Nicotiana; species Nicotiana tomentosiformis. The sequence continues at coordinate 29,852,689 of NC_090816.1, read as the reverse complement.
CCTAGCATATAGCTTCTGTTCCCGCAAGGTCCAAAGCACCACTCTCAAATGCTACTTGTGCTCCTCCATGCTACGCTAGTAGATCAAAATGTCATCAATAAAGACAATGACAAACGAATCAATGTATGGCCTGAACACCCTATTCATCAAGTCCATAAACGCCACCGGGGCGTTGGTCAAATCAAAGGACATCACTAGAAACTCATAATTGCCATATCTAGTCCGGAAGGCCATCTTCGGAACATCTGAATCCTGAATCTTCAACTGATGGTACCCCGATCTCAAGTCAATCTTAGAGAACACCCTGGCACCCTACCACTGGTCAAACAAATCATCAATACGCAACAAAGAGTACTTATTCTTAATGGTAACTTTGTTCAACTGGCGGTAATCAATACATATCCGCATAATCCCATCTTTTTTCTTCACAAATAACACAGGTGCACCCTAAGGCAACACACTCGGTCTGATGAACCCCTTTGATAACAACTCCTCAAACTGTTCCTTCAATTCCTTCAACTCTTTCGGAGACATGCGGTACGATAGAATAGAGATAGGCTAGGTACATGTAGCCAAATCAATACATAAATCGATATCACGATCTAGTGGCATGCCTGGAAGATCAGAAGGAAACACATTGGAGAACTCCCGGACCACGGGCACTGAATCAATCGCCAGAGTCTCTGTGGTACTATCCCGAATAGAGGCTAGATAAGCCAAACAACACTTCTAGACCATGTGTCAAGCCTTCAGAAAAGAGATAACCTGACTGGATGCATTGACAGATGAACCCTTCCACTCCAATATAGGCAGCTCTGGCATCGCTAAGGTAACAGTCGTGGCATGGCAATCAAGGATGGCATGATATGGGGACAACCAATCCATGCCCAATATGAACTAAAAGTCGGTCATATCAAACAATAGAAGATCCGCTCAAGTCTCATAACCACAGAAAGTCCCGATACAGGACCGATAGATCCGATCCACAACAACAAAATCATCCACTTGAGTGGACACATAAACAGGAGTACCCAAGGACTCACGAGAAACTCCCAGGAAATGAGCAAACAGAGATGAAACATATGAATATGTAGACCCTGGATCAAATAGTAGCGAAGCATACCTACCACAAATAGAGATAATACCTGTGATCACGGCATCTGAGGCTACTGCATCTGTTCTAACTGGAAAGGCATAGAATCTGGCTGGAGCACCACCTGGCTTGCCTCCACCTCTAGGATCGCCCTTATACATCTGTCCTTCGCCTCTAGGTGGCCGGACGACTGGTGGGGTAACTGGTACTGTAATCATAGGCTGCTGACCCTGCTACACTGCCTTTCCCCAAAGCCTGGTGTAGAACCTCCGCACATGACTAGGATCCTTGTACTCGTAACAACCTCTCGGTACGGTGGACTGCTGACATGAAGTCTGACCCTGATGGCCTGAATACCCACTGGAGGAACCCTAAATAACTGGTGGGCCATAAGAAATCTTTGGCATGGCTGAAATAAGGTCGCACCAGAGCATCCCGAGGAGGCAAAGGTGCTAGATATGTGGGCCTGCTAGATTGACCCCTCACAAATTGTCCTCTGCCCCAGCCCGGGCACCTCTAAACTCTCCAGAATATTGAAACCGTTTATCCCTCATTGCCTGCTCTCGGCTACGCTGATGTACACCCTCGATCCTCCGAGCTATATCTACAACTAGCTTGTAAGAAGTCCCCATCTCAACCTCTCAGGCTATAGTGGCCTGAATACCAGAGTGCAAACCCGCAACAAACCTCCACACTCTCTCTGTATCAGTATGAAGTATCATAAGTGCATGGCGAGACAACTCAGAGAATCTAGCCTCATAGTCACTCACTGACATCTGACCCTGCTGGAGCTGCTCGAACTGAAACCGCAACTCCTCCCTCTGAGAGGGGCGAAATATACCTATCGATAAAAATATGGGTAAACAGGTCCCAAGTCATGGGAGGAGAATCTTCTGGTCTGTCGAGGAGATAGGACTACCACTATCTACGGGCCCTGCCCTCCAGCTGAAAGGTGGTAAAGTCCACTCTGTGGGACTCCAATATCCTCATGTTATGCAGTCTGTCCCTGCACCGATCAATAAAGTCCTGGGGTTCCTCATGTCACTCACCTCCAAAAATAGGAGGGTGTAGTCTGGTCCATCTATCTAATAGCTTCAACGGCTCACCAGCCGCAACTGGTCTGGGCTCAAGTATAGCTGTTGTAACTGGCTGGGCCCTGCCCATGGGTAGTGCGCCCATGGTATGATATACGGTAGATGCATGCCCAGGAGTCTGAGCGGTAGGGGTCTGTGCTCCACCTCCAGCCTTAGATATGGCTGAGTCCGCTGGAAATAAACTAACCTGAGTCATAGAATCCATGAACCGCAGCATACGACCCATGACTTCCTGGAATCCCGGTGCGGACATGAAATCCACCGGGGCTGGCTCTACTACAGGCACTTCACCCCGCTCCTCAATAATAGGATCCTCTACTGGATCCACTGGTGGTATGAATGGAACAATGCTAGGACGCCCTCGTCTTCTACCACGAGCGAGAGCCCTCCCTCGACCTCTAGTAACAGGGGGAGCAGCTCCTCCTTGATCGGGTACATGTGCCGTGCGCGTTCTCACCATCTGTGAGAGAATAAGAGAAAGATACTTAGCATAACATTAACTGCACGATAAGAGATGAAAAAAGAGTAGTTTTCTAATACCCTATAGCCTCTCAAAGATAAGTACGGACGTCTCCGTGCCGATCCGCAAGACTCTATTAGGCATGCTCATAACCTATGAGACCTACGTGAACCTAGTGCTCTGATATCATGTTGTCACGCTCTAATTTCCCCTATAGGTCGTGATGGCACCCAACGTCGCTGCTAGGCAAGCGAACAATGAACTAATCCATGTTATTCCTCTTTTTAATAAGTTTCCAAATAACTAAATTCTATTTATTAAAAAATTAAGGAGTAGAATATTTTATAAATAAAACAAAGACAACTGAGTGGAAATCATAGTGATATAAGTACTCCAAAACCATAAAGTCAACTAGTGTGTGTGCCAAGACCTGGTGTCACAAGTGTATGAGCAACTAGTTGAATATACAAAACTCTATCTATTGTCTGAAATAAAGTAGACAGAAAAATAGATACAAATAGAGAATCTAGGTGCTGCAGAACGGCTCAGGAAGCAACTCACCACTAGGCCTCGGGATAAGGGGGGTGCGTGCCAGTAAGACTGCCAGATGCACCTGCCTCAGATCCTGCACGGTTAGTACAGAAGTGTAGAGTGAGTACATAAACAACATATACCCAGTTGTATCTAGTCTAATCTCGAATATGTAGTGACGAGGGGTCGACATCGACACTTACTTTGGGCTGACAATAAAAATACAGAAATTCTAAATAAGCTTGAGTTATGTACATAATAATATTAACTCAATAACAAGCATGCATTAAATAATTCTTTCACTAATGGTAAATCCCAAGTCAGTTTCTATCATATGAAATTTTAACCTCTCAAGCCATAAAATAATATAAAATATAATTACACTCCGAGTATTTGCATGCACGATTATGACGAGGTCATACGGCCTGATCCATAATAATGTGTATAATGCCGAGGATCGTGCAGCACGAACCATAGATGCATCTATCTACTACCGAGGCGTTAGGCCCGCTCCACAAGAAGAGACAATACTTTATGAACATCCGATTTAAAAGTTATTACAAAGCTAATAGACAAAGAAGCACAATTTCTATTAGTGGTCAAATAACCCGCCAAAACTCAAGTAAATGAAGTTCGCTCTTTTACAATTCCTTTATCGAGTTCCAATATAATTTAGGCACTTAAATTAACAGGTAGGGTGCAAACATTACAAATATGTCATGATGTGGGTCCTAAACTACCCGGACATAAGCATAATTAGTAACTACGCACGGACTCTCATCACCTCGTGCGTACGTAGCCCCACAATTAGAAGCAAATAGTAATTTAAATCACTTATGGTGTAAATTCCTTCTTACAAGGTTAGACAAGAGACTTACCTTGTCTCAAAGCTCGCTTTCCGGCCTCAAATTCACTCTAAAACCTCAACTTGGTGCCGAACAATCGAAACTAGCCAAATGTTATATAAATTAATCAATACATGTTCGAAAGTTCGTATTCTAACTATTAGAGAAATTACCCAACCCCTACTAGAAGTTTCCTAAAATTCACCCCCGGGCCTACGTACCCGGATTCCGAAAATATTTGAAGAAATTTGTTACCCATAACCTCACGAACTCAAATATAGAATTTTCACTCAATACCATAACCAATTTCGTGGTTAAATCCTATTTTTATCAAAACCTAGATTTTTCATCTAAAACCAAAATTTTCACAATTTACATGTTCAAATCTACCCATAATCTATATATTTAACTTACATTGGATAGAAATTACTTACCTCCAATAGCTAGGTGAAAAACCCTATCTAAGAAGCTCCAAAATCGCCCAAGAAGTGAAATAAATGAGCCAAAATGGCCTAAGTCCCGTATTAAATGAACCTCACTGCCTCCAGCATTTTTGCTTCTGCGGCTCCATGGCCGCATCTGCGTACTCCGCTTCTGCGTACACGGCTTCTGTGGCACGAACACCGCACCTGCGCACCAGGCCGCTTCTGTGATCCCTTCCTCGCATCTGCGGCCCCTATCCTCGCTTCTGCGACCACTGGGCAGCCCATGCTGAGCTGCTTCTGTGGCTGTTGGCTCGCTTCTGTGAGCTCGCACCTGCGGCTGGCCCTCCGTAGGTGCAATTGCATAAGAAGCTTGAAGTTTCAACTATTCATCCAAGGCCAAACGACTTCCGCGCATTGTCCGAATGGCAACCGGGGCCCCTGAGGCCCCGTCCAAACATGCCAACAGGTTTGTAAACATTAAACGGACTCGCTCGCACCCTTGGAACGCGAAAAACAACATTAAAACTAAGAATAGCGACCCAAAACCAATAGAATCAACTTATGAACTTTAATTTCTTCCAACTTACTCCGAGCATGCCGAATCATACTTAAATTACTCGGAATGACACCAAATTTTGCGTGCAAGTCTTAAATCACCATACGGAACTATTCCCATGCTCGGAATCCCAAACGGACCTTGATAACGCCAAAACCTACTCCAAACCAAATTTAAAGAACTTTAAAACCCTCATTGCGCCAACTTTCAACTTTATGCACCAAAACGCTCCCGGGTCATCCGAAACCCGACCCGAACATATGCCCAAGTACAAAATTATCATATGAATCTATTGGGACCGTCAAATACCAGTTCCGAGGTCATTTAAAAGAAATGTTGACCCAAGTCAAACTTACTCTTTTAAAGCCAATATTAAGGAACTAAGTGTTCCAATTTCAACCCGAACTCTTCCAAATCCCGAACTAACCATCCCCGCAAGTCATAAAATAGTATAAGTACATACGGGGAGTCTTATTTAGGGGAATGGTAATCTAAAAAGTAAAACGACCGGTCGGGTCATTACACCAATATCCTGATTTACAATCGAATTTGCTAACTATCTTCTTTCCTTGTATTCTATTTATTAACTCTGTTGTATTAGGTAACTTATATCTGTCTGTTTTAGTATTATCATTAAGACTTTTATAATTTATTACCATTATTGCCTTTCCTCTTATTATTTCATTATGATTCCTTACCATGAAAGCAACCGACCTATGTTTAGAGGTAGATCTCCTTATTACGCCTAAATTCATAAGCTCTTTAATTTGAATTTTAAAATCTTCCAAGTCTTGATTTGTGGCTTCTATCGAGGCTGTCTTGATTATATATTTTGGATTTATTATGTCTAATTTACACATAATTTTATTATTTTCCCAGTGTTTTAAAGGTTTTTCTCCTATTATTTCTATTTCATCTAATATTTTTATTATATTGTCTAAATCCTTTTGATTTTTTATTAGTCCTATTTTTCTATTCCTGTTCTAAAATTATATAATTCTGTTTCAACATCTATCAAGGTGTAATCTTTTTCTAATATATCTTGATTTTCGTCATCTTCTAATAACAAAACTTTAGATTCTTCCTTTATTTTACAACATGTATTTTTATTTTTACATTCTTTACTATATTCCTTTTGTTTTCTTGCAGGTCTTTTTGATCTGATTTCAGGGGTGTTCTTATTTTGTTTTCAGTATTTATTGTCTGTACTGGTGTATGAGTCGTATTTAAAAAATATTACTCCATCTCTACTGAGTAAACAACTGCCATTATTATGTAATATGAACCTTAATCCTAATACAAAATCTAAATTTATATTTAAGTCTCTTATCCATATTTTATTTACCTTGTAGCTAGGCTTATAAAAATCTAAACATGTATTTACCAAGCTAATTTGTGATTTATCTATATAATGTCTATATATATTATGTGTTCCGTCCATTTGCATTGTTGTTACTGGTTTATCTAGGATTTTAATTAAATTTTATGGAACTATCCTTTTATTTATTATACACTTTGTACATCCGGAATCTACTAAGGCCAATGTCTCTATTTCGTAATCTTCTATTTCGATTCTCGCAAGTATTTTTATTGTACTTAATTTTTTATCCTCATTACATACTACTGCATCATAATTTTCTGTGCTTTAGTTCTATTTCGTGTAGGAGTTCTGTTGTATCTTCTTCACTTTCTTCCAATTTTTGTTTTCCTCTTTCGAATTTTTGTATTCTCTTTTCTAATTCATTTATTCTCATTTCTAATGTCATTACTCTTAAATTAAGTGTAGGATCATTTATCTCTTTGTATTTTTCTTCTTTCTTTAATTTTGTTTCATATTCTTTTTCTACGCGTATAATGCATCCTTCTAAATAACATAGTTTACACTTAGCTCTTTTATCTTTACTAAGATACCATTTACATATGATTACCTTTATTTCTTTCAAACTCATGGTTACATTCTTCAGATACATTTACTAATGTGTTTACCTGTATTTCTTCGAAGTCCAACTTTACTATTCCTATCTCATTTATTAATTCTTCTTCCTCTGATTTTGAGGAGTCTAGTTGATTTTGTTCTTCTACATCTATACTTACTACAGAGTATATACTTTCGTTATCTGACATATATTCGTCTATATTTATTAATGTTTCTTGCAAATCTTCTATTAATTGTGAATGTCTTGTCTTGCTATTGATCCTTTTTGGGCATGTATTTGCTAAGTGTTCTATGCTTCCACAAGTGAAACATTCTAATTTATTCTTATAATTTCTCTATGTTATGTATTTTCTAACATGTCAGTTTCTATCTAGATAAGGTTTTTTAGCTGATGATTTTCTAAGATAATAATTCTTTCTAGCATAACCTCTATTATATTGAGGCATATATTTTCTATAGTTTTTCTTTTTATATTTGTCCTTGTCATAATTTTGGTTTGTGTATACTATATTCTTACTGTCACGACCCAAATTCTGCTATAGATCGTGATGGTGCCCAACGTCGCTGTTAAGCAAGCCAACGGTAACTAACCATATGATTGCTCTTTTTAATTAGGTTTCCACATAATTAAATTCTATTTATTAAGAAATTAAGGAATAGAAAATTGAATAAATAACACGAAGGCAACTGAGTGACAATCAAAGCGATATAAATACTCCAAACCATAAAGTCTACTAGTATGTGTGCCAAGACCTGGTGTCACAAGTGTATGAGCAACTAGTAGAATATACAAAACTCTAAGTAGTGTCTGAAATAAAAGTAGACAGAAAAATAAGTGCAAAATAGAGACTCTAGGTGCTGCGGAAAGACTCAGGAAGCAACTTACCACTAGGCCTCAGGGTAATGGGGGTGCGCGCCAGTATGACTGCCAGATGCATTTGCCTCAGATCCTCCACGGTTAGTGCAGAAGTGTCGCGTGAGTACATAAACAACATGTACCCAGTAAGTATCTAGTCTAACCTCGAAGAAGTAGTGACGAAGGATTGACATCGACACTTACTATGGGCTAACAATAAAAATACAAAAATTTTAAATGAGCATGGTTTATGTAAATAATAATAGTATCTCAATAACAAGCAGGAAATAAATAATTCTTTCACAAATGGTAAATCCCAAGTCAGTTTCTGTCATATGTATTTTAACCTCTTAGGCCATAAAATAATATCAATTATAATTAAGCTCCGAGTATTATCACGCACGATTATGCCGAGGTCATACGACCCGATCCTAATTAATGTGTACACTACCAAGGGTCGAGCGACACAAATCATAAATGCATCTAATTCTACTGCCGAGGCATTCGGCCCGCTCCACAATATGAGAGGATACTTTATGAACAACCGATTTAAAATCTATTACAAGGCTAATACGTGAAGAAGCACAATTTCTATTGTCACGACCCAATTTCTCCTATGGACTGTGATGGTGCCAAACGTTACTGCTAGGCAAGCCAATAGTGAATTAAACAAGTTATTCCTCTTTTTAGTAAGTTTCCAAATAATTAAATTCTATTTAATAAGGAATTAATAAGTGGAAAATTTTATAAATGAAGCGAAGACAACTGACTGGCAAACATAGTGATATAAGTACTCCAAAATTATAAAGTCTACTAGTGTGTGTTCCAAGACCTGGTGTCACAAGTGTATGGGCAACTAGTAGAATATACAAAACTCTAATTACTATCTGAATATAAAGAAGACATAATGTAAATACAAAAGAGAGACTCTAGGGGCTGCAGAACGGCTCAGGAAGCAACTCACCACTAGGCCTCGGGATATCTGGGATGCGTGCCGGTAGGACCGCCAGATGCACCTGCCTCAGATTCTGCACGGTCAGTGCAGAAGTATAGCATCAGTACATAAACAACTTATACCTGGTAAGTATCTAGTCTAACCTCGAAGAAGTAGTGACGAGGGGTTAACTTCGACACTTACTATGGGCTAACAATATGAATATAGAAATTCTAAATAAACATGGGTTATGTAAATAATAATAATAACTTATTAACAAGCAGGAACAAATAACTATTTTGTTGATTAATCAAATAACTCATTAACAATCCGAAACTAGTCAAATGTTGTATAAATTAATCAATACACGTTCAAAAGTTCATAATTTAACTATTAGAGTAATTACCCAACCCCAGTTGGAAGATTCCTAAAATTTATCCCCGGGCCCACGTGCCCTGATTCCGAAAATTTTCGAAGAAAGTTGTTTCACGAACTCAAATATATAATTTTCACTCAATTCCGTAACCATTTTCGTGGTTAAATCCCATTTTTATCAAAACCTAGGTTTTTCATTTAAACCCATGATTTTCACAATTTACATGTTAAAATCTACCCATAATCTATGTATTTAACTCACATTGTATAGGAATTACTTATCTCAAAGTGCTAGGTAAACCCCCTCCCCCCCCCCCCCCCCAAGAGCTCCAAAATTGCCTAAGAGATGAAGGAAAATGAGTCAAAATAGCTAAGTCCCGCATTAAATAAACCATTCTGCCTCCAGCGATTTTGCACTTGCGGAGGGTTGGCTGCTTCTGCGGCTTCGCATCTGTGGAAAAATCATCGCAGATGCGGCCCTTGCCCAGTTGGCCTACTTTCGCATCTGCGGGTCTGCTCCTGCGACGCGCGTGCTGCTCCTGCGGCTTTGGCCGCTTCTGCGGTTTCCTCCATCGCACCTGCACGTTTGCAGGTGCGCACACTCACCCGCATCTGCGGTTCTTGGGCTGCCCGTGCTAGGCCGCTTCTGCGGCTGCTGGCTCGCTTCTGTGAGCTCGTACCTGCGGCTGGCCCTTCGCAGGTGCGATTGCACCAGAAGCTGGATGGTTCAGCTGCTCACCCAAGGCCAAACAACCTCAGCGCATCGTCCGAATGGTATCCGGGGCCCCCGAAGCCCCGTCCAAACATACCAAAAAAATTTAAAATCATAAAACGGACTCGCTCTCACATCGGAAAGCAGAAAATAACATTTAAACTAAGAATCGCAACCCAAAACCAATAGAATCAACTTATGAACTTCAAATTCTTCCAACTTACTCCCAACACGCCGAAACATACTTAAACTACTCAGAATGTCACCAAATTTTGCGTGCAAGTCTTAAATCACCACACAGAACTATCCCAGGCTCGGAATCCCAAACGGACCTCGATAACAACAAAACCTACACCAAACCAAATTTAAAGAATATTAAAACCTTCAAAGTGCGCACTATCAATATTAAGCGCCGGAAGGCTCCTGGGTCATCCAAAACCCGATCCGAACATACGCTCAAGTCTAAACTCATCATACGAACCTATTGGAACTGTCAAATCCCGGTTCCGAGGTCGTTTACTCAAAATGTTGGCCAAAATCAAACTTAACCTTTTAAAGCCAAACTAAGGAACCAAGTGTTCTGATTTGAACCCGAACCCATCCAAATCCTGAACTAACCATCCCCACAAGTCATAAAATAATAAAAGCACATACGGGGAGTCTTATTTTGGGGAACGGGGATCTAGAAAGAAAAATGACCGGTCGGGTCGTTACATTTTCCACCTCTTAAACAAACGTTCGTCCTCGAACGGGTCTAGAATCATGCATGGAGTGCTGAATAAGTGTGGATATCTTCTCAGCATGTTATCCTCGGCCTCCCAAGTCGCCTCCTCAACTGGTTAGCCCCTCCACTGAACCTTTACCGCTAAAATCTTCTTGGACCTCAACTGGCAAACCTGTCTATCAACAATGGCAACTGGCTCCTCCTCATAACCCTGACTCTCATCTAACGGAATCGTGTTGAAGTCTAACACATGCGACCTATCGGCATGATACCTCCGGAGCAGAGACGTGAAGAACCGGATGAACTCCCGATAGACTGGGAGGCAAAGCAAGCTCATAAGCAACCTCCCTAACTTGTGTCAACACTTCAAATGGATCTATAAACCTTGGGCTCAACTAGCCCTTCTTCCTGAACCTCATGATTCCCTTCATCAGCGAGACTATCAAGAGAACATTCTCACCTACCATAAATGACAAATCACACACTTTCTGATCCGTGTAACTCTTCTGTCTAGACTGTGCTGTGCGAAGTCGCTCATGAATCAACTTTACCTTTTCCAAAGCATCCTTTATTAAATCAGTACCATATAACTTAGCCTCGCCGGGCTCAAACCATCCGATGGGCGAACGGCATCGCCAACTATATAAATCCTCAAATGGAGCCATCTCGATGCTGGATTGATAACTGTTGTTGTACGCAAACTTAGTCAAAGGAAAGAATCGATCCCACTGCCCTCAGAAGTCAATCATACATGCTCTGAGAATATCCTCCAAGATCTGAACTGTCTGCTCCGACTGGCCGTCGGTCTGCGGATGAAAGGCAGTGCTGAGCTCTACACGGGTCAAACTCACTCTGTACTGCTCTCCAGAAATGCGAAGTGAACTGAGGGCCCCTATCTGATATAATGGAAACAGGTACACCATGCAACCGAACTATCTCCTGAATATAAATCAGGGCCAACCTCTCTGAAAAGTACGTGGTCACAATCAGAATAAAGTGTGCCGACTTGGTCAACCTTTCGACGATGACCCAAATTGCATCAAACTTCCACAAGGTCTGCAACAACCCAACTACAAAGTCCATAGTGATTCTCTCCCATTTCCACTCAGGTATAATCATCTACTGAAGTAGGCCAGCTGGCCTCTGATGCTCATACTTGACCTGCTGGAAATTTAGGCTCCTCGTCACATACTCCACTATGTCCTTCATAAGCTGCCACCAATAATGCTACCTCAGGTCATGATACATCTTCGTAGTGCCTGGATGAATAGAATACCGAGAACTGTGTGCCTCCTCTAGTATCTTCTCCCTTAGAACATCAATATTAGGAACACATAAGCGACCCTAGAGTAGCAGAACACCATCCTTAATGATAGTAACCTCCTTGGAACCACCATGCAGTACCGTCTCTCTGAGAATCGACAAGTGTGAATCGTCAAACTGACGAGCTTTGATCTGCTCGGATAATGAAGTCTGAGCGACGACGCATGCAATAACTCGGCTGGGCTCTGAAATATCCAACATCACAAGTCTATTAGGCAAGGACTGAATGTCCAAACCTAGAGGCCTCTCCTTTGCTGAAATGAATGCCAGACTACCCATACTCTTCGCCTTTCTGCTCATGGCATCCGCAACTACATTTGCCTTTCCCAGATTATAAAGGATGGTAATATCATAATCCTCCAGTAATTCAAGCCACCTGCGCTGCCTCAAATTGAGATCCCTCTTCTTGAACAAATGATGCAAGCTACGATGATCGGTGTAAATCTCACAGGACACCCCGTAATGATAATGCCTCCAGATCTTAAAAGCATGAACAATTGCGACCAACTCCAAATCGTGTACATGGTAATTCTTCTCATGGGGCTTCAACTGACGTGAAGCATATGCAATAACTCACCCCTCCTGCATCAATACACAACCCAAACCAACACGTGAAGCATCATAATACACAGTATATATCCCTGAACCGGAAGGCAACACAAACACTGGTGCTGAAGTCAATTCGGTCTTGAGCTTCAGAAAGCTCACCTCACAATCATCAGACTATCGGAACGGAGCACCCTTCTGGGTCAACCTTGTCAAAGGTGCTGCAATAGATGAGAATCCCTCCACAAATTGGCGATAATAACCTGCTAACCCCAAGAAGCTTCTGATCTCAGTCGCCGTAGTAGGACGAGGCCAACTCCGAACTGCCTTGATCTTCTTGGCATCTACCTTAATACCCTCGCATGATAAAACATGCCCCAAGAATGCTACAAAATCTAGCCAAAACTCACATTTGGAGAACTCAACATATAACTTCTGTTCCCGCAAGGTCTGAAGTACCACTCTCAAATGCTGCTCGTGCTCCTCCATGCTATGCGAGTAGATCAAAATGTCATCAATGAAGACAATGACAAACTAATCAATATATGGAACGAACACCCTGTTCATCAAATCTATAAACACTGCCAGGGAATTAGTCAAACTGAAGGACATTACTAGAAAATCGTTATGGCTATATGTAGTCCGGAAAGCCGTCTTCGGAATATTCGAATCCTGAATCTTCAACTGATGGTACCTTGATCTCAAGTCGATCTTCGAGAACACCTTAGCACCATGCAACTGGTCAAATAAATCATCAATACACGGGAACAGGTACTTGTTCTTAATGGTAACTTTGTTCAACTGGTGATAATCAATACATATCCGCTTAGTCCCATATTTATTCTTCACAAATAACACTGGTGCACCCCAAGGCGATACACTCGGTCTGACGAACCCCTTTGCTAGCAACTCCTCAAGTTGTTCCTTCATCTCCTTCAACTCTTTTGGAGCCATGCGGTACGGTGGAATAGAGATAGGCTGGGTACCTGGAGCCAAATCAATACATAAATCGATATCATGATCTGGTGGCATGCCTGGAAGATCAGAAGGAAACACATCGGGGAACTCCCGGACTATGAGCACTGAGTCAATCGCCGGAGTCTCTATAGTAGTATCTCAAACATATGCTAGATAAGCCAAACAACCCTTCTCGACCATGCATCGAGCTTTCAGAAAAGAGATAACCCGACTAGATGCACTGACACATGAACCCTTCCACTCTAATCTAGGCAACTCTGGCATCGCCAAGGTAACAGTCTTGGAATGACAATCAATGATGGCGTGATATAGAGATAACCGGTCTATGCCCAAGATGACCTCAAAGTTGGTCATATCAAGCAACAGAAGATCCGATCTAGTCTCATAACCACATAATGTAACAATGTAGGACCTCTAGATCCGATCTAAAATAACAGAATCGCCCACTGGAGTGGACAAATAAATAGGGGTACCCAAGGACTCATGAGGAATACCTAGGAAATAAGAAAACAAAGATGAAACATATGAATATGTACACCCTGGATCAAATAGAACTGAAGCATCCCTACCCAGATAGAAATAATCCATGTGATCACAGCTTCTGAGGCCACTGCATCTGGTCTGGCTGGAAAAGCATAGAACCTAACTGGAGCGCCACTTGACTGTCCTTCACCTCTATGATGATCCCTACCCACCTACCCTCCGCCTTTGGGCGGCCAAACGGCTGGTGGGGCAGCTGGTGTTGTGATCATAGGCTGCTGACCCTGCTGCACTGCTTTGCCCTGAAGCCTAGGGCAGAACCTCCGTACATGACTAAGATCCCCACACTTGAAATAACCTTTCAGTACGGTGGACTGCTGACTTGAAGTCTGACCCTTATTGCCTGAATACCCACTGGAAGAACCCTGAATAGCTGGTGGGTGGTAGGAACTCTCTGGCATGGTGCTGAAATAGGGTCGCACTGGAGCACCCCGTGGAGGTGGCGGTAAGGGATATGTGGGCCTGCTGGACTGACCCCTCACGAACTGACCTCTACCGCAGCCGGGGCACCTCTGAAATCTCTAGAATATCGAAACCGCTTATCCCTCGTAGCCTACTCTCGGCTACACTGACGTACACCCTCGATCCTCCGAGCTATCTCCACAACTAGGTCATAAGAAGTCTTTATCTCAACCTCTCGGGCCATAGTGGTCTGAATATCAGTGTGTAACCCTGCAACAAACCTCCACACTCTCTTTGCGTTGGTAGGAATTATAATAAGTGCATGGCGAGACAACTCGGAGAAACTCTCCTTATAGTCGGTCACCAACTTCTGACCCTGCTGGAGTTGTTCGAACTAAAACCGTAACTCTTCCCTCTAAGGGGGATGAATATACCTATCCAGAAAAATATGGGTGAATCGGTCCCAAGTCATAGGAGGAGAATCTGCTGGTCTACCGAGGAGATATGACTTCCACCCCATACGGGACCTACCCTCCAGCTGGAAAGTTGCAAAATCCACCCCATGAGACTCCAATATCCTCATGTTGTGCAGTTTGTCCTTGCACCGATCAATAAAGTCCTGGGGGTCCTCATATCGCTCACCTCCGAAGATAGGAGGGTGTAGTCTGGTCCATCTATCCAATAGCTTCTAAGGCTTAGGTATAGCTGCTGCAACTGGCTGGGCTTCGCCCACGGGTAGTGCGCCTGAGGTCTGATATACTACAACTGCATGCCCTGGAGCCTGAGCGGTAGGGTTCTGTGTTCCCCCTCCCGCCTGAGATGTGGATGGGTCTGCTAGAAATAAACCAGCCTAAGTCATAGTATCCATGAACCGTAGCATACGGCCCACGACCTCCTGAAATCCCGATGTAGACATGAAATCTACCGGGGATGGCTCTGCTGCAGGCACCTCGCCCTACTTCTCAATAATAGGATCCTCTACTGGATCCGCTGGTGGCATAGCTGGAGCAACTCTGGGATTTCCTCATTCTCTATCACTGGCTGGAGCCCTCCCTCGACCTCTGCCTCAGCCTCTAGCAATAGGGGGAGAAGCCCCTCCCTGGTTTGGAACATCCGTTGCGCGCGTTCTCACCATCTGTGAGAGAATAAGAGAAATATACTTAGAACCACATCAACTACACGATATGAGATGAAGAAGGAGTAGTTTCCTAACACCCTATAGCCTCCCGAAGATAAGTACGGACGTCTCCGCACCGATCCACAAGAATCTATTAGGCTTGCTCATAACTTGTGAGACCTACGTGAACCTAGTGCTCTGATATCATGTTGTCACGACCTAATTTCTCCTACGGGCCGTGATGGCGCCCAACGTTACTGCTAGGTAAGACAATAGTGAGTTAAACAGGTTATTCCTCTTTTTAATAAGTTTCCAAGTAATTAAATTCTATTTAATAAGGAATTAAGGAGTGAAAAATTTAATAAATGAAGCGAAGACAACTGAGTGGCAAACATAGTGATATAAGTACTCCAAAATCATAAACTCTACTAGTGTGTGCGCCACGACTTGGTGTCACAAGTGTATAAGCAACTAGTAGAATATATAAAACTCTAATTACTGTTTGAATATAAACTAGACAGAATGTAAATACAAAAGAGAGACTCTAGGGGCTACAGAGCGACTCAGGAAGCAGCTCACCACTAGGCCTCGGGATATCTGGGATGCGCGCCGGTAGGACCGCCAGATGCACCTGCCTCAAATCCTGCACGGTTAATGCAGAAGTGTAGCGTGAGTACATAAACAACATATACGCAGTAAGTATCTAGTCTAACCTCGAAGAAGTAGTGACGAGGGGTCGACTTGGACACTTACTATGGGCTAACAATATGAATATATAAATTCTAAATAAACACGGGTTATGTAAATAATAATAATAACTCATTAACAAGTAGGAACAAATAATTATTTCACAATTTAATAAATTAGTAAATTCCTTTCATTACTAATTGTAACCTCACAAGCCACAAAATAATATCAAGTATGATTAGGCTCCGAGTATGATTTATACCGAGGTCGTACGACCCGATCTAGAATAACGTGTACACTACCGAGGGACGTGCAGCACAATTCATAGATGCTTCTATTCTACTACCTAGGTGTTCGGCCCGCTCCACAAGAAATGAGGATTCTTCATAAGCATTTGACTTAAACGTTATTACAAGGATAATACACAATGTAATACAATTTCTATTAATGGTCAAGAAATGTGCTCTAAACTCAAGCAAGTGAAATTCGGTCTTTCACAATTCCTCTAACAAGTTATAATATAATTTAAGCACTTAAATTAACAAGTAGGGTGCAAACATTACAAGTAATTCATGATTTGGGTCCTAAACTATCCGAACATAAACATAATTAGTAGCTACGCACAGACTCTCGTCACCTCGTGCGTACGTAGCCCCCATGATTAGAAGCAAATATTAATTTAAATCACCTATGGGGTAATTCCCTCTTACAAGGTTAGACAAGAGACTTACCTTGTATCAAGCTCACTTTCCGACCTCAAATTCACTCTAAAGCCTCAACTCGGTGCCGAACAATCCGAAACTAGTCAAATGTTGTATAAATTAATCAATACACGTTCAAAAGTTCATAATTTAACTATTAGAGTAATTACCCAACCTCAATTGGAAGATTTCTAAAATTCTCTCCCGGGCCCACGTGCCCGGATTCCTGAAATATTTGAAGAAAGTTGTTACCCATAAACTCACGAACTCAAATATATAATTTTCACTCAATTCCATAACCATTTTCGTGGTTAAATCCCATTTTTATCAAAACGTAGGTTTTTCATCTAGACTCATGATTTTCACATTTTACATGTTAAAATATAACCATAATCTATGTATTTAACTCACATTTTATAGGAATTACTTACCTCAAAGTGCTAGGTGACCCCCACTCCAAGAGCTCCAAAATCGCCCAAGAGATGAAGGAAAATGAGCCAAAATAGCCTAAGTCTCGCATTAAATAAACCATTTTGCCTCCAGTGATTTCGCATCTGCGGACCACTGGCCCACTTCTGCGGGCTAGCTCCTGCAACGCGCGTGCCGCTCCTGCGGCTTTGGCTGTTTCTTTGGTTTCCTCCATCGCACCTGCGTGTTTGCAGGTGCGCACACTCACCCGCATATGCAGTTCTTGGGTTGCCCCTGTTAGGCTGCTTCTGCGGTTGCTGGCTTGCTTCTGCGAGCTCCCACCCGCGGTTGGCCCTCCGCAGGTGCGATTGCACCGGAAGCTGGATGGTTCAGCTATTCACCCAAGGCCAACCGACCTCCGCGCATCGCCCGAATGGCATCTGGGGCCCCCGAGGCCCGTCCAAACATACCAACAAGTTTAAAATCATAAAACAGACTCACTCGCACCCTCAGAATGCGGAAAACAACATTAAAACTAAGAATCACAACCCAAAACCAATAGGATCAACTTATGAATTTCAAATTCTTCCAACTTACTCTAAACGCACCAAAACATACTTAAACTACTCGGAATGACACCAAATTTTGAGTGCAAGTGTTAAATCACCATACGGAAATATTCCCAGGCTTAGAATCCCAAACAGACCTCGATAACACCAAAACCTACTCCAAACCAAATTTAAAGAACTTTAAAACCTTTAAGGTGCCCACTATCAATATTAAGCGCCAAAACGCTCCCAGGTCATCCAGTCTCAAGTAAGTAAAATTCAGTCTTTTACAATTCCTCTATCAAGTTCCAATATAATTAAGGCACTTTAATTAACAAGTAGGGTACAGACATTACAAATATTTCATGATTTGGGTCCTACACTACCCGAACATAAGCATAATTAGTCGCTACGCATGGACTCTCGTCATCTCGTGCGTACGTAGCCTCCACAATTAGAAGAAAATAGTAATTTAAATCACCTATGGGGTAAATTCCCTCTTACAAGGCTAGGCAAGAGACTAACCTTGTCTAAAAGCTTGCCTTCCGGCCTCAAATTCACTCTAAAGCCTCAACTCGGTGCTGAACAATCCGAAACTAGTCAAATATTGTGTAAATTAATCAATACATGTTCAAAAGTTCAGTGATTACCCAACCCCAATTGGAAAATTCCTAAAATTTATCCTCGGGCTCACGTGCCCGAATTTCGAAAATTTACAAAGATAATTGTTATCCATAACCTCACGAACTCAAATATATAATTTTCACCCAATTCCATAACCATTTTTGTGGTTAAATCCCATTTTTTATGACAACCTAGGTTTTTCATCTAAACCCAAAATTTTCACAATTTTACATGTTAAAATCTACCCATAATCTATGTATTTAACTTACATTGGATAGAAATTACTTAGCTCCAATAGCTAGGTGAAACCTTCTCTCTAAGAGCTCTAAAATTGCCCAAGGAATGCAATAAATGAACCCAAAATGGCCTAAGTCCCGTATTAAAAAGACAACCTCCAACATTTCCGCTTTTGTGGACCTGGGGCTGCATCTGCAGCGCCGCACCTGCGAAAAGGTCATCGCAGGTGTGTTCCTAGCCCAGGCTAGCTGATTCTGCTTCTGCGGTCGATCTCCCGCTTCTGCGGAGGGTAGAGCGCATCTGCGGCCTTAGTGCTCCTGCGGACGTCTCACCGCAGAAGCGAGTCTGCTTCTACACATGCCTCTCTGCTTCTGCAGAACACTTGCCAAATGCCCAAAGACGCTTGTACGTCCAAGGGCTCGTACCTGCGGCCAAAAGCTCGCAGGTGCGGGCACACCAAAACTGGTGCACAAACAGCTCCTTTGGAGCTCCAACTCGATCTGTGCAACGTCCGAGTAGCACTCGAGGCCTCGTCCGAGCATACCAACAAGTTTGTAAACATAAAAAGGACTCGCTCGCACCCTCGGAATGTAAAAAAAACAATATTAAAACTAAGAATCGCAATCCAAAACCAATAGAATTAACTTATGAACTTCAAATTCTTCCAACTTACTCCGAGCGTGCCGAATCATACTTAAACTACTCGGAATGACACCCAATTTTGCGTGCAAATTTTAAATCACCATACGGAACTATTCCCGAGATCGGAATCACAAACAAACCTCGATAATACCAAAACCTACTCCAAACCAAATTTAAAGAACTTTTAAACTTTCAATAAGCCAACTTTCAACCTTAGGCAGCGAAATGCATGCTCCCGGGTCATCCAAAACCCGATCCGAACACACGCCCAAGTCCAAAATCATTATACGAACCTATTGGGACTGTCAAATCCCAATTCCGAGGTCGTTTACTAAAAATGTTGACCCAATTCAAACTTACCCCTTTAAATCCAATATTAAGGAACTAAGAATTTCGATTTCAACCCGAACCCTTCCAAATCCCAAACTAACCATCCCCGCAAGTAATAAAGAAGTAAAAGCATATACGAGGAGTCTTATTTAGGGGAATAAGGATCTAGAAAGCAAAACGACTGGTCGGGTCGTTATATTCTCCACCTCTTAAACAAACGTTCATCCTCAAACGGGTCTAGAATCATACCTGGAGTGCCTAATAAGTGTGGATATCTGCTCTGCATGTCCTCCTCGGTCTCCCAAGTCGCCTCCTCGACTGGTTGACCCCTCCACTGAATATTTACCGCAAAAATCTTCTTGGACCTCAGCTGATGAACCTATCTGTCAACAATAGCAACTGGCTCCTCCTCATAACCCAGGCTCTCATCTAGCTGAACCGTGCTGAAGTCTAACACATGAGACCTGTCGGCATGATACCTCCGGAGCATAGACACGCAGAAAATCGGATGAAATCCAGATAGACTGGGAGGCAAAGCTAGCTCATAAGCAACCTCCCCAACTTGTCTCAACACCTCAAATGGACCTATGAACCTTGGGCTCAGTTTGCCCTTCTTTACGAACCTCGTGATTCCCTTCATCGGCGAGACCTTCAAGAGAACCTTCTCGCCTACCATAAATGATGAATCACACGCCTTCTGATCCGCGTAACTCTTTTGTCTGGACTGCGCTATGCGAAGTCGCTCCTGAATCAACTTTACCTTTTCTAAGGCATCCTTAACTAAATTGGTACCATATAACTTAGCCTCGCCGGGCTCAAACCATCCGATGAGCGAATGATATCGCCGGCCATATAAAGCCTCAAATGGAGCCATCTCGATACTGGACTGATAACTGTTGTTTTAAGCAAACTCGTCCAAAGGCAAGAATCGATCCAACTGCCCTTCTAAGTCAATAACACATGCTCTAAGCATATCCTCCAAGATCTGAACTGTCCGCTCCGACTGTCCGTCGGTCTACGGATGAAAGGCTGTGCTGATCTCTACCCGGGTCCTCAACTCACTCTGTACTGCTCTCCAGAAATGCGAAGTAAACTGAGGGCCTCTATCTGATATAATGGAGACAGGCACACCGTGTAACCAAATAATCTCCTGAATGTAAATCATGACCAATCTCTCTGAAGAATACGTGGTCACTACCGGAATAAAGTATGCCGACTTGATCAACTATCGACAATGACCCAAATTGCATCAAACTTCCGCAAGGTCCACGACAACCCAACTACGAAATCCATAGTAATGCGCTCCTATTTCCATTTAGGTATACTAGAGTAGGCCACCTGGCCTCAGATGCTCGTACTTAACCTACTGTCAATTAAGGCACCTCGCTATATACTCAACTATGTCCTTCTTCATCCGCTGCCACCAATAATTCTGCCTCAGGTCATGATACATCTTCGTAGCACCTGGATGAATAGAATACCGAGAACTGTGTACCTCATCTAGAATCTTTTCCCTAAATTCATCAACATTAGGAACACATAGGCGACCCTAGAGTAGCAGAACACCATCCTCACTGATAGTGACCTCCTTGGCACCACCCAACAGCATTGTCTTTTTAAAAACCAATAAGTGCGGATCGTCGCACTTGCGAGCCTTGATCTGCTCGAAAGTGAAGATTGGGCGACAACGCATGTAAGAACTCTGCAAGGCTCTGAAATATCCAACCTCACAAGTCTGTTAGCCAAGGACTGAATGTACAAAGCTAGTGGCCTCTCCTATGCAGATATGAATGCCAAACTATCCATACTCTCCGTCTTTCTTCTCAAGGCATCCGCAACTACATTCGCCTTTCCCGGATGATAAATGATGGTAATATAATAATCTTTTAGTAACTCAAGCCACCCACACTGCCTCAAATTGAGATCCCTATGCTTGAACAAATACTACAAGCTACGATGATCGGTGTAAACCTCATAGGACACCCGATAAAGGTAATGTCTCCATATCTTGAGAGTATGAACAATCGCGGCCAACTCCAAATCATGTACGGGGTAATTCTTCTCATGGGGCTTCAACTGACGTGAAGCATATGCAACAACTCGGCTCTCCTGCAT
The DNA here is from genome assembly GCF_000390325.3 of Nicotiana tomentosiformis. Taxonomy (NCBI): domain Eukaryota; kingdom Viridiplantae; phylum Streptophyta; class Magnoliopsida; order Solanales; family Solanaceae; genus Nicotiana; species Nicotiana tomentosiformis. The sequence continues at coordinate 29,830,950 of NC_090816.1, read as the reverse complement.
CAATACACAACTGAAAACAACGCGTGAAGCGTTGAAATACACAGTATACATCCTTGAACTGGAAGGCAACACTAACACCAGTGTTGAAGTCAATGCGGTCTTGAGCTTCTAAAAGCTCACCTCACAATCATCGAACCATCGGAATGGAGCACCCTTATGGGTCAATCTAGTCAAAGGTGCTACAATAGATAAGAAGCCCTCCGCAAAACGACGATAATAACCTACTAACCCTAACAAAGCCGTCTTCGGAACATTCAAATCCCGAATCTTCAACTGATGGTACCCTGATCTCAATTTGATCTTAGAGAACACCCTAGCACCCTACAACTGGTAACACAAATCATTAATAAGCGGTAACGGGTACTTGTTCTTAATTGTAACTTTGTTCAACTAGCGGTAATCAATACACATCCGCATAGTCCCGTCTTTCTTCTTCACAAAAAACACCAGTGCACCCCATGGTGATACACTTGGTCTGACGAACCACTTTGCTAGCAACTCTTCAAGCTGTTCCTTCAACTCCTTCAACTCTTTCAGAGCCATGCGGTATGGTGGGATAGATATAGGCTGGGTACCTGGAGCCAGATCAATACATAAATAGATATCACGATCTGGTGGCATGCCCGAAAGATCAGAAGGAAACACATCGGAGAACTCTCGGACCATGGGCACTGAGTCAATCGTTGGAGTCTATGTGGTAGTATCCCTAACATAGGCTAGATAATAAAAAGCAACCCTTCTCGACCATGTGTCGAGCCTTCAGAAAGGAGATAACTCGACTAGATGCACTGGCAGACGAACCCTTCCACTCCAATCTAGGTAACTCTGGCATGGAAATTAAGGATGGCGTGATATGTAGACAACCAGTCCATGCCTAGGATGACCTCAAAGTCGGTCATATCAAGCAATAAAAGATCCACTCTAGTCTAATAACCATAAAAAAGTCACGATACAAGACTGATAGACCCGATCCACAACAACAGAATCGCCCACTAGAGTGGACACATAAGCAGGAGTACCCAAGGACTCACGAGGAACTCCCAGGAAATTAGCAAATAGAGATGAAACATATGAATATGTAGACCCTGGATCAAATATTACCGAAGCATCCCTACTGCAGACAGAAATAATACTTGTGATCACGGTATCTGAGGCTACTGTATTTGGTTTGGCTGGAAATGCATAGAATCTGGCTGGAGCGCCACCAGGCTGGCCTCTACCTCTAGGACAACCCCTACCCACCTACCCTCCGCCTCTGGGAGGCCGGACGACTGGTAGGGAAGCTGGTGCTGTAATCATAGGCAACTGACCCTATTACACTGCCTTGCCCCGAATCCTGGGGCAGACATCCTCATATGACCAAGATCCCCACACTCGAAACAACCTCTCGGTACGGTGTACTGCTAACTTGAAGTCTGACCATGATGGCCTGGATACCCGCTGGAGGAACCCTGAATAGCTGGTGGGCGGTAGGAACTCTCTGGCATGGCGCTGAAATAAGGTCGCACTGGAGCACCCCGAGGAGGTGGCGGTGCTGGATATGTGGGCCTGCTAGACTGACCCCTCACAAACTGCCCCTGCCCCCAGCCGGGGCACCACTGAACTCTCCAAAATATTGAAACTGCTTATCCCTCGTCGCCTGCTCTCGGCTCTACTGATGGACACCCTCGATCCTCCGAGCTATCTCCACAACTAGCTCGTAATAAATCCCCATCTCAACCTCTCGGATACCAGAGTGCAAACTGGCAACAAACCTCCACACACTCTCTGTATCGGTAGAAAGTATCATAAGTGCATGACGAGACAACTCAGAGAATATCGCCTCATAGTCGGTCACCGACATCTGGCCCTGCTGAAGCTGCTCGAACTGAAACTGCAACTCTTCCCTCTGAGAGGCGTGTGAAATGATCCCAAGTCCGGGCTCAGGTATAGCTACTGCAACTGGCTGAGCTCCACCCGCGGGTAGTGCACCTGGGGTTTGATATACGGCAGTTGCATGCCATGGAGCCTGAGCGGTAGGGGTCTATGCTCCCCCTCCCGCCTGAGATATGGCTGGGTCCGCTGGAAATAAACCATCCTGAGTCATAGAATCCATGAACCGCAGCATACGGCCCTTGACCTCTGGGAATCCCGGTGCGAACATGAAATTCACCGGGGCTGGCTCTGCTGCTAGCACCTCGCCTTGCTACCCAATAATAGGATCCTCTACTGGATCCACTGGTGGCATGATTGGAACAACTCTAGGACGCCCTCATCCTCTACCACGAGTTGGAGTCCTTCCTCGACCTCTGCCTTGGCCTCTAGCAACAAGGGAGCAGCTTCTCCATGATCGGGTACATCTGCCGCTCACGTTGTCACCTTCTGTGAGAGAATAAGAGAATGATACTTAACACAACATCAACTGTACGATAGGAGATAAAGAAAGAGTAGTTTTCTAACACCCTATAGCCTCTCGAAGATAAGTACGGACGTATCCGCACCGATCCGCAAGACTCTATTAGGCCTGCTCATAACTTATGAGACCTACATGAACCTAGTGCTCTGATACCATGTTGTCACGACCTAATTTCTCCTATAGGCCATGATGGGGCCCAACGTCGCCGTTAGGCAAGCCAACATTAACTAACAATATGATTGCTCTATTTAATTAGGTTTCCAAGTAATTAAATTCCATTTATTAAGAAATTAAGGAATAGAAAATTTAATAAATAACACGAAGGCAACTGAGTGACAATCAAAGCGATATAAATACTCCAAACCATAAAGTCTACTAGTATGTGTGCCAAGACCTTGTGTGTTACAACTGTATGAGCAACTGGTAGAATATACAAAACTCTAAGTACTGTCTGAATAAAAGTAGACAAAAAAATAAGTGGAAAAGAGAGACTCTAGGTGCTGCGGAATGACTCAGGAAGCAACACACCACTAGGCCTCAGGGTAACGGCTCAGGAAGCAGCTCACCACCCGGGCTCAGAATCCCAAATGGACCTCAATAACACCAAAACCTACTCCAAACCAAATTTAAAGAACTTTTAAACTTTCAATAAGCCAACTTTCAACCTTAGGCACTGAAACGCTCCTGGGTCATCCAAAACCCGATCCGAACACACGCCCAAGTCCAAAATCATCGTACAAACCTATTGGGACCGTCAAATCCCGGTTCTGAGGTCGTTTACTAGAAATATTGACCCAAGTCAAACTTACCCCTTTAAAGCCAATTTTAAGGAACTAAGTGTTCCTATTTCAACCCGAACCCTTCCAAATCCCTAACTAACTATCCTCGTAACTCATAAAACAGTAAAAAGCACATACAGAGAGTCTTATTTAGGGGAACGAGGATCTAGAAAGCAAAACGACCGGTCAGGTCGTTACACTTATAAAAACTCATATCATTTTATTTTAGTTATTTTTGTATTTGTATATGTGTACGCTGTTCTTGTAATATTTCCATTATGTGCTGTATTTTGTGTCCTATAGACCATTTTGCATTTGGGTTTTGTATTACTCCTTCTCTTTTGTACCATCTTTCTTCTATTTCTTTGCCTAGAGCCCCTGGTAATTTATTAAATAACTTTTAACCTAATTCTTGATCAAAATCATTTCCACTGATAGTACAATAACAGAAATAATCATTTACGAATTTCTTTATGTAATGCCAACTACCTATGCTTAATTGTTCTATCCTGATTAATGCGTTTCTTTGTAAATTGACTAATCCACTATTTGGATATTCTCTTGTTATTAAACTATGTATTTTATTTGTGAAATTATAAGAATTTGGTCCCATTACTATTAAAGCTTGAAATTTTTGTTGGAATTCGGACTTATAGACTTTCCATAATCCTTTTGTTGATTCTCCTAAGAAAGTTTCCATATATTTATACATTGTTTCCGCATCTGTATCGTGATAGATTTTTATATAATATGCTACTACTATACCTTTCCAAAGGTCTATTACTGAGTTCCATATTTGTGGATCATGGGCAGCTATATTTAATATTTTACCTTTATTACCCCCTTCTTGTAACCTAATAGGTTCCTCTTTTTCCTGCTGATTTTATATTTTATGTTTCTATTTCTTGTCCTATTCTATATACCCTTCTTCTAGGTACATTTCCTGTACTAGTATCTACTGTACTTTGTTGGGTTGTTCTCTGAAATGAACTAGAACTAGTTGACTCCATTAATTCGTTTTGGCTTATTAAGGAATCTGTTTCTATGTCTTCATAACTATCTTGAATTTATCCTAAAATTTTATCAAAGCTTTCTAATTTCTTTTGTGAAATATTTTCTGCTCTATATCCCCAATTATCTGTCCTTATAATTCACATTTCTTAAAATGTTCTTCTGTTTCTTCTAAGGTTAATCTCCCTAGTTTACATCCTTTACATTGGGAAGTCCTATTTTTATTCTTTTTAGTGAGTTCTCGTGCTTATTCTAAGGCCGTATCTACTTTCAAGTCATTTTATGTTATTTCTATGTTCATGAATTCAATATTTTCTAATGTACTTTCAGTTTCATCATCTAGTTCTTTCTGAGTATTATAATTATAATATGTAAATCTAATTGAGGTTTCACCTTTAGAGTTTGAATACATTAAATGATATTCTGGTTGTAGTACTTTTGGTTTTGCAAAGTCTTCTAAATTCCATTCTAGTCCTGCATATTCTTCTGGGTTTATCTTTATCACGACTCAATTCTCTTATAGGCCGTGATGGCGCCCAACTCTACTAGTAGGAAAGCCAACAGTGAATTAAATCATGCTATTTCTCTTTTAACAAGTTTTCAAGTGATTAAATCCCATTAAAAAAAATTGTTAAGAAACCGCAAATTTGTAAATAAATAGACGACAACAGCTGAGTGCAATCATAACCATAGAATAATCCAAAACCATATGCCTGCTAGTGTGTGTGCCAAGATCTGGTAGCACTAGTAGATTATATAAAATTCTAGCCACTGTCTGAAATGAAAATAGACATAAATAAATGTAGAGGAGAGACTCTAGGTGCCGCGGAACGGCTCAGGAATGCAACGCACCACTAGGCCTTGAGATATCTGGGATGCGCGCCGGTAATACCGTCAGATGCACCTGCCTCAGTTCCTGTACGATTAGTGCAGAAGTGTAGCATGAGTACATAAACAACATGTACCCAGTAAGTATCAAGTCTAACCTCGAAGAAGTAGTGACTATGGGTCGACTTCGACACTTACTATGGTTTAGCAATATGACTACAGAAATTCCAAATAAACATGAGTTATGTAATTTATAATAATAAACCATTAACAAGCAGGAGCAAATAATTCTTTCACAAATTAATAAGTTCCAAATAAATTCCCGTCATTGATAAGTGTAACCTCATAAGCCACAAAATAATATCAAGTATGATTAGGCTCCGAGTATTATTAAGCACGATTTATGCCGAGGTCGTACAACCCGATCCAGAATAACGTGTACACTACCGAGGGACGTGCTACACGATCCATAGATGTATCTATCTACTGCCGAGGCATTCGGCCCACTCCATAAGAAGAGAGGATACTTTATAAGCATTTGACTTATACGTTATAACAGGGCTAGTACACAATATAATAAAAATTCCATTAACGGTCAAGTAATCCACCAAAAATTCAAGTACGTGAAATTAGGTCTTTTACAATTCCTCTAACAAGTTCTAATATAATTTGGGCACTTATATTAAAAAGTAGGGTGAAAACATTTCAAGTAATCCATGATTTGGGTCCTAAGCTACCCGGACATTAGCATGAATAGTAGCTATGCACGGACTCTCGTCACTTCGTGCATACGTAGCCCCCACAATTAGAAGCAAATATTAATTTAAATCACCTATGGGGTAAATTCCCTCTTACAAGGTTGGACAAGAGACTTACCTCATCTCAAGGATCACTTTTCGGTCACAATTTCACTCTAAAGCCCCAACTCGGTGCCGAACAATCCAAAACTAGTCAAATGTTAAGTTAATTAATCAATACACGTTCAAAAGTTCATATTCTAACTATTATAGTGATTACCCAATCCCAATTGCAGGATTCTTAAAATTCCTCCCCGGGCCCACGTGCCCGGATTCTGAAAAGTTTCAAAGCAAGTTGTTACCCATAACCTCATGAACTCAAATATATAATTTTCACTCAATTCCCTAACCATTTTCGTGGTTAAATCCCATTTTTATCAAAACCTAGATTTTTCATCTAAACCCATAATTTCTACAATTTACATGCTAAAATCTACCCTTAATCAATGTATATAACTTACATTAGATAGAATTTACTTACCTCCAAGTGCTAGGTGAAACCCCTTTCCAAGAGCTCCAACATCGTCCAAGAGATGAAAGAAAATGAATTAGAAATGGCTTAAGTCTGTAATAAATAAGGCTCACTGCCTCCAGGACTTCCGCATCTGCGGCTCCTTAGCCGCATCTGTGGCTCCGTATCTGCGAAAAGGGCCTCGCAGATGTAGTTCTCCCCTCAGCTGCCTCCCTCGCTTCTGCAGTTGATGGATCGCTTCTGCGAGACCGCTTCTACGGCGATCTCTTCTCACCTACACTTTCCCCGCTTCTTCGATTGTCTGCTCCGCATCTGCACTTCCACAGGTGCGGTCCTCCCTCTCACTTCTGCGATTCCTGGGTAGCCTTTGCCGGGCCACTTTTGCGGTTGATGGATCACTTCTGCGAGCTCGCAACTGGGGCTGGCCTCCCGCAGGTGTGATTACACCATAAGCTGGATGCTTCATCCATTTCCTCTAAGTCCAAATCATGGTCCGCGCCTCGTCCGATTAACACCCGAGGCCTCCGGGGCCCTGCCCGATCATACCAACAAGTTTGAAACCATAAAACGGACTCGCTCGCACCCACAAAATACGGAAAACAACATCAAAACTAAGAATCACACCCCAAACCAAAATGAATTAACTCATGAACTTCAAGTTCTTCCAACTTACTCCGAACGCGCCAAAACATACTTGAACTACTCGGGAAGACACCAAATTTTGCGTGTAAGTCTTAAATCACCATACAAAACCAATCCCAGGCTTGGAATCCCCAACAGACCTCGATAACACCAAAATCTACTCCAAACCAAATCTAAAGAACTTTAAAACCTTCAAGGTGCAAACTACCAATATTAAACGCCGAAACATTTTCGGGTCATCCAAAACCCAATCCGAACATACGCCTAAGTCCAAAATCATCATACAAACCTATTGGGACCGTCAAATCCCGGCTCCAAGGTCGTTTACTCAAAACATAGACCAAAGTCAAACTTAGCCCTTTTTGCCAACCTTAAGGAACCAAGTTTTCCTATTTCAACCCGAACCCTTCCAAATCCCGAACTAACCATCCCCGCATGTCATAAAACAGTAAACACACATACGGGGAGTCTTATTTAGGGGAACGGGGACCTAAGAAGCAAAACGACCGGTCGGGTCGTTACATTCTTCACCTCTTAAATAAACTTTCGTCCTCGAATGGGTCTAGAATCATACTTGAAGTGCTGAACAAGTGTGGATATTTGTTCCACATGTCCTCCTCAGTATCCCAAGTCGCCTCCTTGACTGGTTGACCCCTCCACTGAATCTTTACTGCAGAAATCGTCTTGGACCTCAACCGGCCGACCTGTCAGTCAACAATGGCAACTGGCTCCTCCTCATAATGAGGCTCACATATAACTGAACCGTGCTGTAGTACAACACATGTGACCTGTTAGCACGATACCTCCGTAGCATAGACACGTGGAAAACCGGATGAACACCCGATAGATTAGGAGGAAAAGCAAGCTCATAAGCAACCTCCCCAACTCGTCTTAATACCTGGAATGGACCTATAAACCTTGGGATCAACTTGCCCTTCTTCCCAAACCTCATGATCCTCTTCATCGGCAAGACCTTTAAGAGAACTTTCTCGCCTACCATAAATGACAAATCATACACTTTCTGATCTACGTAACTCTTCTGTCTAGCCTGTGCTATGCGAAGTCGCTCCTGAATCAACTTTACCTTTTTCCAAGGCATCCTTCACCAAATCAGTACCATATAACTTAGCCTCGTCGGGCTCAAACCATCCGATGGGAGAGACATCACCGACCATATAAAGCCTCAAACGGGGACATCTCGATGCTGGACTAATAACTGTTATTGTAAGAAAACTCGACCAACGGTAAGAATAGATCCCACTGCCCTCCGAAGTCAATCACACATGCTCTGAGCATATCCTCCAAGATCTGAACTGTCTGCTCCGACTGTCCGTCGGTCTATGGATGAAAGGCTGTGCTGAGCTCTACATGGGTCCCCAACTCACTCTGTACTGCTCTCCAGAAATGCGAAGTAAACTAAGGACCTCTATTTGATATAATGGAAATAGGTACACCATGTAACCGAACAATCTCCTAAATATAAATCAGGGCCAACCTCTCTAAAGAGTACGTTGTCACAACTGGAATGAAGTGTGCCGACTTGGTTAGCCTGTCGACAATGACCAACTGTATCAAACTTCTGCAAGGTCTGCGACAACCCAACTATGAAGTCCATATTAATGTGTTCCCATTTCCACTCAAGTATAGTCATCTGCTGAAGTAGGCCACCTGGCCTCTAATGCTCATACTTGACCTGCTGGAAATTTAGGCACCTCGCCACATACTCAACTATGTCCTTCTTCATCCGCCACCACCAATAATGCTGCCCCAGGTTGCGATACTTCTTTGTAGCACCTGGATGAATAGAATACTGAGAGTTGTGTGCCTCCTATAGAATCTTCTCCCTCAAGCCATCTATATTAGGAACACATAGGCGATCCTGGAGTTGTAGAACACCATCCTCACCGATAGTAAACTCCTTGGCACCACCTTATAGTACCGTCTCTCTGAGAACCAACAAGTGCGGATCATCAAATTGGCGAGCCTTGATCTGCTCGAATAGTGAATACTGAGCAACGACGCATGCAAGAACTCGACTGGGCTATGAAATATCCAACCTCACAAGTCTGTTAGCCAAGGACTGAATGTCCAAATCTAGTCGCCTCTCCTCTACTGAAATGAATGCCAAACTACCCATACTCTCCGCCTTCTACTCAAGGCATCCACAACTACATTATCCTTTCCCGGATGATAAAGGATGGTAATATCATAATCCTTCAGTAACTCAAGCTACATGTGTTGCCTTAAATTGAGATCCCTCTGCTTGAACAAATGCTGCAAGCTACGATGATCGGTGTAAACCTCACAGGACACCCCGTAAAGATAATGCCTCTAGACCTGAAGAGCATGAACGATCGCGGCCAACTCCAAATCGTGTACAGGGTAATTCTTCTCATAGGGCTTCAACTGACGCAAAGCATATGCAATAACTCACCCCTTATGCATCAATACACAACCCAAACCAACGCGTGAAGCGCTACAATACACAATATACATCCCTGAACCGGAAGACAACACTAACACTGGTGCTAAAGTCAATGTGGTCTTGAGCTTCTGAAAGCTCACCTCACAATCATCGGACTATCGAAACGGAGCACCCTTCTGGGGAAATCTAGTCAAAGGTATTGCGATATATGAGAAGCCCTCCAGAAATCGGCTATAATAACCTGCTAACCCCAAGAAGCTCCTGATCTCGATCGCTGTGGCGGGACGAGGCCAACTCTGAGCTGCCTCAATCTTCTTGGGATTAACCTTAATATCCTCGCCTGATACAATATACCCCAAGAATGCTATAAAATCTACCCAAAACTCGTACTTGGAGAACAACACATATAGCTTCTATTCCTGCAAGGTCTGAAGCACCATTCTCAAATGCTGCTCATGCTCCTCCATGCTACGTGAGTAGATCAAAATGTCATCAATGAAGACAATGATGAACGAATCAATGTATGGCCTTAACACCAGGTTCATCAAATCCATAAATGCCGCCGGGGCATTGGTCAAGCCAAAGGACATCACTAGAAACTCATAATGGCCCTATCTAGTACAGAAAGTCGTCTTCGGAACATCCAAATCACGAATCTTCAACTGATGGTACCCCGATCTCAAGTCGATCTTAGAGAACACCTTGGCACCCTGCAACTGTTCAAACAAATCATCAATACACGACAACGGGTATTTGTTCTTGATGGTAACCTTGTTCAACTGGTGGTGATCAATGCACATCAGCATAGTCCCATCTTTCTTCTTTACAAATAATACTGATGCACCCCATGGCGATACACTCGGTCTGACGAACCCCTTTGCTAGCAACTCCTCAAGCTATTCCTTTAGATCCTTCAACTCTTTCGGAGCCATGCAGTACGGTGGGAAAGATTAAACTGGGTACTTGGAGCCAAATCAATATAGAAATTGATATCATGATCTGGTGGCGTGCCTAGAAGATCAGCAGGAATCACATAGGAGAACTCTCGGACTACGGGCACTAAATCGATCATCGGTGTCTTTGCAGTAGTATCTCAAACATAAGCTAGATAAGTCAAACAACCTTTCTCGACCATGTGTCGAGCCTTCAGAAAAGAGATTACCCGACTAGATGTACTGACAGACGAGCAATTCCACTCCAATCTAGACAACTATGGCATCGCCAACAGTCTTGGCATGGCAATCAAGGATGGTGTGAATGGAGATAACCAATCCATGCCTATAATGACTTCAAAATTGGTCATATCAAGCAACAAAAGATTCGCTCTAGTTTCATAATCAAAAATGTAACAATGCAGGACCGGTAGATCCAATCCACAACAACAGAATTGCCCACAGAAGTGGACACATAAATAGGAGTACCCAAGGACTCACGAGCAACACCTAGGAAATGAGCAAATAGATATGAAACATTTGAATATGTAGTTCCTGGGTCAAATAGTACTGAAGCATCCCTACCGCAGACATAAATAATACATGTGATCATGGTATCTGAGGCTACTGCATCTGGTCTAGCAAGAAAAGCATAGAACCTAGCTGGAGCGCCACCTGACTGGCCTCCATCTGGCTAGCCTCCACCTCTAGGACGACCCCTACCCATATGCCCTCCTTCGCTGGGCGGCCGGATGACTGGTGGGGTAGCTGGTGCTGTTATCATAGGCTGCTGATCCTTTTGCACTGCCTTGCCCTGAAGCTTGGGGCAGAACTTCCACATATGACTGAGATCCCCGCACTCGAAACAACCTCTCGGTACGGTGAGCTACTGACCTGAAGTCTGATCCCGATGGCCTAAATACCCACTGGAAGAAACCTGAATAGCCGGTGGGCGATAGGAACTCTCTCGTATGGCGCTGAAATACGGTCGCACTGGAGGAGGTGGCAATGCTGGATATGTGGGCCTGCTAGATTGACCCCTCACAAACTAGCCTCTGCCCCCAGCCGGGGGCACCTTTGAACTCTCCCAAATACCGAAACCACTTATCCCTTGTAGCCTGCTCCTGGATACACTGATGTATGCCCTCGATCCTCCTAGATATCTCTATAACTTGCTCGTAAGAATTCCTCATCTCAACCTCTCGGTCTATGGTGGCCTGAATACCAGTGTGCAAATCTGCAACAAACCTCTGCATTCTCTCTGCATCAGTGGGAATGATCGTAAGTGCATGGTGGGATAACTCAGATAACCTCGCCTCAGAGTCGGTCACTGACATCTGACCCTGATGGAGCTGCTCAAACTGAAATCGTAACTCTAGCCTCTGAGAAGGTGGAATATACCAGTCCAGGAAAATACGGGTGAACCAGTACCAAGTCATGGGAGGAGAATCTATTGGTCTGCCGAGAAAATATGACTGCCACCACCTACGGGCCCAACCCTCTAGATGGAAAGTAGGAAAATCCACCCCATGAGACTCCAATATCTTCATGTTGTGCAGTTTGTCCCTGCACTGATCAATAAAGTCCTGGGGGTCCTCATGTCGCTCACCTCCAAATACAGGGGATGAAGAGTAGTTCATATGTCTAATAGCTTCTGCGGATCACCGGCCGCACCTGGTATGGGCTCAGGTATAGCTGCTTTAGCTGGCTGAGCTCCACCCACGGGTAGTGTGCCCGGGGTATGATATACAATAGCTGCATGCCCTGGAGCCTGACCGGTAGGGGTCTGTGCTCCCCCTCCCGCCTGAGATATGACTGTATTTGCTTAAAATAAACCAGTCTGGTTCATAGAATCCATGAACCATAGCATACGGCCCATGACCTCCTGAAATCCTTGTGCGGACATAAAATCCACCGGGGCTGGCTCTGCTATAGGCACCTTGCCCTGCTCCTCAATAATAGGATCCTCTACTGGATCCACTGGTGGCATAGTGTAACGACTCGGCCAGTCGTTTCGAGAGATGTAGCTCCGTTCCCCTTTTATGCTTATTTTTGTGCTTCTTGTTTTATGACTTATCGGGTTAGTTGGTTTGGGTCCTAAGAGAATTTAGAGTGAATTGAGACATTTAGTCTCTTAATTGAAAGATTAAGTTGAAAAGGTCGACCAAATGTCGACTTATGTGTAAAGGACCTCAGTTTGGAATTTTGATGGTTCTGTTAGCTCTGTTGGGTGATTCTGGACTTAGGAGCGTGTCTAGATTGTGATTTGGAGGTCGGGAGTAGAATTAGGCTTGAAAAGGCGAAAGTTGGAATTTTGGAAAGTTAACTAGGAGTGACTTTTTGATATCGGGATCGGAATGGATTTCCGGAAGTTGGAGTAGGTTTGTGGTGTCATTTATGACTTGCGTGCACAATTTGAGGTCAATCGGATGTGATTTGATAGGTTTCGACGTCGTTTATAGAATTTGGAAATTTCAAAGTTTATTAGGCTTGAATCCGTGTGCAATTCTTGTTTTTGATGTTGGTTGAGGTGATTTGTGAGTTTGACTTAGTTCGTATTGGGTTATTAGACTTGTTGGTATGTTTGGTTGAGGTCCCGGGGGCCTTGGGTTGATTTCGGATGGTTAACGGACTTAGAGTTTGATTTGAGAAGCAGCTGAAGTTTTGCTGCTGCTTGTGTAATCGCACCTGCTTAGTGGGAACCGCAGGTGCGAGTTCGTAGAAGGGGGACAAGAGCCGTAGAAGCGGCCAAGGGAGAGGTAGCAGAGATCGCAGGTGCGAAGATTGTCCCGCACCTGCGTGGTCGCAGAAGCGGGCAGAAGGGCGCAGACGTGGTTGGTTCTGCAGGTGCAATGACATTTTCCGCACCTGCAATGTACGCAGATGCGGTCCCACGCTTGTAGAAGCAGAGGCAGCTGGTTAAGTGTACTCCATAGAAGCAGAGATTTAACCGCAAAAGCTACTCCGCGGGTGCGAAAGGTCTTGGCTGATTGTTTAAAAATGAGAGTTCGTGATTTTGGCTTCATTTCAACATTTTGAACTAGGTCTTAGGCGATTTTGGAAAGGATTTTCCAGGGGATTCTTGAGGTAAGCTTCTTGTACTCGTTTTTTGTCAATAATCTTGTTTCCCCACTGATTTTACACCTAGTTGGTGAGTTTTTGAGGTGAAATTTGGGGGTTTGAGGTTAAGGATTTGGAGAGTTAAATTTGGCGAATTAAATGGCCATTGGATGTCGGATTTTGATAAATTTGGTATGGTTAGACTCGTGAGTGAATAGGCTTTCAGGTTTTTTGAATTTTGTCGGATTTCGAGATGCGGGCTCTGGGCCCGGGTTTGGACCAATTTTGGATTTTGGCTTACAATTCATATTTTTCTTATGGAATTAATTCCTTTAGCCGTATTGATTGTATTGTATTGCTTGTGGCTAGATTCGGGACGTTTGGAGGCCGATTCGCGAGGCAATGGCATTTTGGAGTAGAGTTTTGTCTCGGATCAAGGTAAGTAATAGTTTTAAATCTGGGCCTGAGGTTATGAAACCCCGGATTTTGTTGTTATATTATTGTTTGGTGGTGATGGGTGTGTGGGCGTGCACCGTGGGAATTGTGACTTGGTCCATTCCGTGGAACTATAAAGTTGAATAAATTGTCATTAGCTGTATGATCTCCCTGTGGTATAGAAATTTGACTGCAAATCATGTTAGGAGTCATGCTTAGTCTATGTGATTACACTGTTGGGACCCGCATACATCATGTACTCATTGAATTAATTGCTAATGCTATTTTGTACTCAGTCACGGTTAACTTGTAAATCATATTTCAGTCTCTTCTTGTTTCCTGTTGATACATTATATTATCTTTGTTTGGGATGATTTTATTTATGATTTCTGAGAGCCCGAGAGATTGGAGAGGTTGGTGACTGAGTTAGGGCCTGAGTGCCGAGCTGTGAGCTATATGTATATATGGATCAGGTTGCATGCCGCAACGAGCCTTAGGGCTATATATATGGATCAGGTTACACGTCACAACGAGCCTTAAGGGCTATATGTGTGGATCGGGTTGCATGCCGCAACGAGTCTCAGTGTTGTATATATATATTTGGATCGGGTTGCACGCAACAACGAGCTTTATGGTTCTTTATATGGTATCGGGTTGCACGCCGTAACAACATAGCGCTTGGGCTAAAGGAGCCTCTTCGGAGTCTGTACACCCCCAATGAGCGCAAGTACCTCTTGTGTGTGAGTGTTGAGAGCTGAGAGCCGAGTGATTGAGCTATTAAGAAAGGTTGAGTGACTGTTGCCCTGAGTTTGCTTTCATTTGTTGTTGCACTTAGCTCACGTCACTGTTTTGGAACTCCTGGAAGATATTGCATCCGGTTTTACTGGAACTTGGTAATGTATAAACTAATTTGACTTAAATTGCTGGATTTGAAAGCATGTCTACTTTCTTGCTGAGATTACAGAAAACGAAATATAATTATGTAGCTCGTAACTATCTTTCGGTTCCTTATTTATTATTGTTACTTACTAAGTTGGTTGTACTCACGCTATACCCTGCACTTCGTGTGCAGATCCAGGTGTTCCCGGTCATAGCGGGTGTTGATATTTGAGCAGCTGATCCCGGAGACTATCGAGGTTGCTGCATGGTGTTCAGATGCCTTGACTCTCCTTCATTATCGTTATTTGCATTTCAATTCTTATTCCTTAGACATTGTTCCTGGTGTAGATGCTCATGTACTCGGTGACACCCCGGATTCTCGCTTGTGTGGTTTCTCGGTCTTCCTTATTTGATCGCATCAGAAAGAGCCAGTATGATGATCCTCATTTGCTTGTCCTCAAGGAAAGGGTTCAGCATGGTGATGCTAGAGATATGACTATTGGGGATGGTAGGGTAATGCGAATGCGGGGTTGGATTTGTGTTCCCAATGTGGATGGGATACGTGAGTTGATTCTTGATGAGGCCCACAATTCGTGGTATTCCATTCATCCAGGTGCCACGAAGATGTACCAGGACTTGAGGCAACACTATTGGTGGAGGAGGATGACGAAGGACATAGTGGGGTTTATAGCTCGGTGCCTTAACTGTCAGCAGGTATAATATAAGCACTAGAGACCGAGTGGCTTGCTTCAGAGGATAGATATTCCAGAGTAGAAGTGGGAGCGGATCACCATGGATTTTGTAGTTGGGATCCCACGGACCTCGAGGAATATCGATGCTATTTGGGTGATTGTGGATCGGCTGACCAAGTCCGCGCACTTCATTCTAGTGGGCCCCACGTATTCTTCAGAGAGGCTGGCTGAGATTTACATTTGAGAGATTGTCCGCATTCAGGATGTGCCAGTTTCTATCATTTCAGATAGAGGCACGCAGTTTACATCATAGTTTTGGACAGCCGTGCAGCGAGAGTTGGGCACTCAGGTGGACTTGAGTACAACATTTCACCCTCAGACGGACGGGCAGTCCGAGCGCACTATTCAGATATTGAAGGATATGCTACGTGCGTGTGTCATTGATTTTGGGGGTTCATGGGACCCATTTCTGCCACTCGCGGAGTTTGCTTATAACAACAGTTATCAGTCGAGCATCCAGATGGCCCCATATGAGGATTTATATGGGAGGCGGTGTAGATCTCCGGTAGGTTAGTTTAAGCCAGGTGAGGCTAGACTGTTGGGTACAGACTTAGTTCAGGATGCATTGGACAAGGTTAAATTGATTTAGGAGCGGCTTCGCACGACGCAGTCTAGACAGAAGAGCTATGCCGACAGGAAGGTCCGTGATGCATCGTACATGGTTGAGGAGAAGGTTCTGCTGAAGGTTTCACCCATGAAGGGTGTTATGCGATTCGGGAAGAAGGGAAAGTTGAGCCCTCGGTTCATTGGGCCGTTTGAGGTACTTCAGAGGATTGGGGAGGTGGATTACAAGCTTGCCTTGCCACCTAGCTTGTTGAGTTTGCATCCAGTATTTCATGTTTCCATGCTCTGAAAGTATGTTGGCGACCCGTCTCATGTATTGGATTTCAGCACAGTTCAGTTGGATGGTGATTTGACTTATGATGTGGAGCCGGTGGCTATTCTGGGTCGACAGGTTCGAAAGTTGAGGTCAAAGGATATAACTTCAGTAAAGGTGTAGTGGAGAGGTCAGCCATTGAGGAGGCTACTTGGGAGACCGAGCGGGAGATGCGGAGTAGATATCCGCACCTATTTGAGACTACAAGTATATTTCTAGACCAGTTCGAGGACGAACGTTTGTTTAAGAGGGGGAGGATGTAACGATCCGGCTGATCATTTCGAGAGATTTAGCCCCGTTCCCCTTTTCTGCTCATTTTTGTGCTTCACTATTGTTTTATGACTTATCGAGTTAGTTGGTTCGGGTCCGGAGAGAATTCAGAATGAATTGAGGCACTTAGTCTCTTAATTAAAAGCTTAAGTGGGAAAAGTCGATCAGACGTCGACTTCTGTGTAAAATACCTCGTATTGGAATTTTGATGATTTCGTTAGCTCTGTTAGGTGATTCTGTACTTAGGAGAGTGTCCAAATTGTTATTTGGAGGTCAGGAGTAGAGTTAGGCTTGAAATGGCGAAAGTTAGAATTTTGGAAAGTTGTCTGGGAGTGAGTTTTTTGATATCGGGGTCGGATTGGATTTTTGGCAGTTGGAGTAGCTTCGTGGTGTCATTTATGACTTGTTTGCAAAATTTGAGGTCAATTAGACGCGATTTGATAGGTTTCGACGTCATTTGTAGAATTTAGAAATTTCAAAGTTCATTAGGCTTGAATCCGTGTGCAATTCGTGTTTTTGATGTTGGTTGAGGTGATTTGATAGTTCGACTAAGTTCGTATTGGGTTATAAGACTTGTTGGTATGTTTGGTTGAGGTCCCGGGGGCCTTGAGTTGATTTCGGGTGGTTAACGGACTTAGAGTTTGATTTGAGAAGCAGCTGAAGTTTTGCTGCTGCTAGTGTAATCGCACCTGCGGAGTGGGAACCACAGGTGTGAGTCCACAGAAGCGGTACATGAGCTGCCAAAGTGGCCAAGGGAGAGGTAGCAGAGATCGTAGTTGCGGAGATTCTCCCGCACCTGCGTGGTTGCAGAAGCGGGCAGAAAGGCGCAGATGTGGCTGGTTCCGTAGGTGCGATGGCATTTTCTGCACCTGTGATGTACGCAGATGCGATCCCGTGCTCGCAGAAGCGGAGGAAGCTGGTTAAGTGGACTTCGCAAAAGCGGAGATTTAACCGCAGAAGCGGCTCCACATGTGCGAAAGGCCTGGGCAGAATGTTTAAAAATGAGAGTTCGCAATTTTGGCTTCATTTCAACATTTTGAACTCGATCTTAGGCGATTTTGGAGAGGAGTTTTGAGTGGATTTTTGAGGTAAGCTTCTTGTACTCGTTTTTGGTCAATAATATTGTTTCCCCGTTTATTTTACACCTAGTTGGTAAATTTTTGAGGTCAAATTTGGGGGTTTGAGGTTAGGGATTTGGAGAGTTAATTTTGGGGAATTGATTGGCCATTGGATGTTGGATTTTGATAAATTTGGTATGGTTATACTCGTGAGTGAATGGACTTTCGGGTTTTATGATTTTTGTCGAATTTTGAGATGCGGGCCCGGGGGCCAGGTTTGGACCAATTTCGTATTTTGGCTTAAAATTCGTATTTTTCTTATGGAATTAATTCCTTTAGCCGTATTGATTGTATTGTATTGCTTGTGGCTAGATTCGGGACGTTTGGAGGCCGATTTGTGAGGCAAGGGCATTTTGGAGTAGAGTTTTGGCTCGGATTGACGTAAGTAACAGTTTTGAATCTGGTCTTGAGGGTTCGAAACCCCGGATTTTGTTGTTATATGATTGTTTGGTGGTGAAGCACATGCTAGGTGACGAGCGTGTGGGCGTGCACCGTGGGAATTGTGACTTGGTCCATTCTGTGAAACTGTAAAGTTGAATAACTTGTCGTTAGCTATATGCTCTCCCTGTGTTATAGAAATTTGATTGCAAATCATGTTAGGAGTCATGCTTAGGCTATGTGATTACACTGTTGGGACCCGCAGAGATCGTGCACTCGTTGAATTAATTGCTATTTTGTACTCAGTCACGCTTCACTTGTGTATCATATCTCGGTCTCTTCTTGTTTCTTGCTGATACATTATATTATCTTTGTTTGGGTTGATTTTATTTATGATTTCTGAGAGCCCGAGATACAGGAGAGGTTGGTGACTGAGTGCCGAGCTGTGAGCTATATATATATATATATGGATCGGGTTGCACGTCGCAACGAGCCTTAGGGCTATATATATGGATCGGGTTGCACGCCGCAACGAGCCTTAGGGCTGTTTATGTGGATCGGGTGGCACGCCGCAACGAGCCTCAGGGCTGTGTGTATATATATATATATATATGGATCGGGTTGCACGCCGCAATGAGCCTTATGGCTCTTTATATGGGATCGGGTTACATGCTACAACAATATAGCGCTAGGGCTGAAGGAGCCCCTCCGGAGTCTGTACACCCCCAGTGAACGCATGCACCTCTTGTGTGTGAGTGTTGAGAGATGAGAGCCGAGTGATTGAGCTATTGAAAAAGGTTGAGTGATTGTTGCCCTAAGAGGTTGTACTTGCTTTCATTTGTTGTTGCACTAAACTGCTATACGTCACTGTTTTGAAACTTCTGGAAGATTATGCATCTGGTTTTACTTGAACTTGGTAATGTATAAACTGATTTGACTTAAATTGCTAGATTTGAAAGCATGTCTAATTTCTTGCTGAGATTACAGAAAACGAACTATAATTGTGTAGCTCGTCACTATCTTTTAGTTCCTTATTTATTATTATTACTTACTGAGTTGGTTGTACTCACGCTACACCCTGCACTTCGTGTGCAGATCCAGGTGTTCCTGGTCTTAGCGGGTGTTGATATTTGAGCAGCTGATCTCGGAGACTATCGAGGTAGCTGCATGGCGTTTGCAGGTCTTGACTCTCCTTCATTATCGTTATTTGCATTTTAGTTATTATTCCTTAGACATTGTAGTATACCGTTCCTGGTATAGATGCTCATGTACCTGGTGACACCCCGATTTTGGGAAAGATTTGTACTACGTTGTGGATTTAATTTTGTTTTTTTAAAAAAGGTTTTTTTCTTAAATATTATCTGCTTCCATATAATTTTCAAAGCTTTTGTTTGGTTGAACTGGTTGAATAGTTGGCTTGCCTAGTTCCACGAAAAACGCCATCACTATAGTTGGTTTTAGGTCGTGACATATAGCTGGAGCAACTCTGGGATGCCCTCATCCCCTACCACGGGCTAGAGCCCTCCCTCAGCTTCTAGCAACATGGGGAGCAGCTCCTCCATAGTCTGGAACATCCGCTGCATGCGTTCTCACCATCCGTGAGAGAATAAGAGAAAGATATTGAGTACCACATCAACTGCACGATAGGAGATACAGAAAGAGTAGTTTCCTATTAGGCCTACTCATAACTTGTGAGACCTACATGAACCTAGTGCTCCGATACCATGTTGTCATGACCCAATTCACTTATAGGCCGTGATGGCGCCCAACGCTACTGCTAGGCAAGGGAAGAGTGAATTAAACCATGTTATTTTTCTTTTAACAAGTTTTCAATTGATTAAATCCCATTAAATAAAAAGGCTAAGAAACCGCAAATTTGTAAGTAAATAGAAGACAACAGTTGAGTGCAATCATAACCATAGAATAATCCAAAACCATATGCCTGCTAGTGTGTGTGCCAAGATCTGGTGTCACAAGTGTATGAGCACTAGTAGATTATACAAAACCTTAGCCAATGTCTGAAATGAAAATAGATAGAAATAAATATAAAGGAGAGACTCTAGGTGCTGCGGAATGACTCAGGAATGCAGCTCACCACTAGGCCTCGGGATATCTGGGATGCGCGCCAGTAATACTGCCAGATGCACCTGCCCTAGATCCTGCACGATTAGTGAAGAAGTATAGCATGAGTACATAAACAATATGTACCCAATAAGTATCAAGTCTAACCTCGAAGAAGTAGTGACGAGGGGTCGACTTCGACACTTACTATGGGTTAGCAATATGAATACAGAAATTCCAAATAAACATGAGTTATGTAATTAATAATATTAAACCATTAACAAGCAGGAGCAAATAATTCTTTCACAAATTAATAAGTTCCAAATAAATTCCCGTCATTGATAAGTGTAACCTCATAAGCCATAAAATAATATCAAGTATGATTAGGATCCGAGTATTATTAAGCACGATTTATGCCGAAGTCGTACGCCCGATCCAGAATAACATGTACACTGCCGAGGGACATGCAACACGATCCATAGATACATCTATCTATTGCTGGAGTGTTCGACCCACTCCACAAGAAGAGAGGATACTTTATAAGCATTTGACTTAAACGTTATAGCAGGGCTAGTACGCAATATAATGAAATTTCCATTAACGGTCAAGTAACGCTCTAAAAATTCAAGTAAGTGAAATTCGGTCTTTTACAATTCCTCTAACAAGTTCTAATATAATTTGGGCACTTACATTAACATGTGGGGTGCAAACATTTCAAGTAATCCATGATTTGGGTCCTAAACTACCCGGACATTAGCATGAATAGTAGCTACGCACGAACTCTCATCACCTCGTGCATACGTAGCCCCCACAATTAGAAGCAAATATTAATTTAAATCAGCTATGGGGTAAATTCCCTCTTACAAGGTTAGACAAGAGATTTACCTCGTCTCAAGGCTCACTTTTCGGTAACAATTTTGTTCTAAAGCCCCAACTCGGTACCGAACAATACAAAACTAGTCAAATGTTATGTAAATTAATCAATACACGTTCAAAAGTTCATATTCTAACTATTAGAGTGATTACCCAACCCCAATCGAAGGATTCTTAAAATTCATCCCCAGGCCCACGTGCCCGAATCCCGAAAATTTTCGAAGAAAGTTGTTACCTATAATCTCACAAACTCAAATATATAGTTTTCACTCAATTCCCTAACCATTTCAATGGTTAAATCCCATTTTTATCAAAACCTAGGTTTTTCATGTAAACCCATAATTTCTACAATTTACATCCTAAAATTTATCCTTAATCTATGTATTTAACTTACATTAGGTAGAATTTACTTACCTCCAAGTGCTAGGTGAAAACCCCTCTCCAAGAGCTCCAAAATCGTCCAAAAGGTGAAAGAAAATGAGTTAGAAATGGCTTAAGTCCGTAATAAATGAGGCTCATTGCCTCTAGGACTTTCGCTTCTGCTGCTCCTTGGCCGCATCTGTGGCTCCGCATCTGAGGAAAGGGCTCGCAGATGCGGTCTTCCCCTCAGCTGCCTCCCTTTCTTCTGCGGCCAGCAGCTCGCTTCTGCGAGACCGCTTCTGCAGTGATCTCGTCGCACCTGTGCCTTCCCCGCTTCTGCGATCGTCTGCTCCGCATCTGCGCTTCCGAAGGTGCGGTCCTCCCCCACGATTCTGTGATTCCTGGGCAGCCTTTGCTGGGTTTCTTCTATGGTTCATGTCTCGCTTCTGCGAGCTGGCCTTCTGTAGGTGCGATTACACCAGAAGCTGGATGCTTTAGCCATTTTCTCTAAGTCCAAATCTTGGTCCGCGCCTCGTCCGATTAACATCTGAGGTCCTCGGTCCCCTCCCGATCATACCAACAAGTTTAAAATGATATAATGGACTCGTTCACACCCACAGAATGTGGAAAACAACATCAAAACTAAGAATCACACCCCAAACCAAATTGAATTGACTCATGAACTTCAAGTTCTTCCAACTTACTCCAAACACGCCGAAACATACTTGAACTACTCGGAATGACACCAAATTTTACGTGCAAGTCTTAAATCACCATGCAGAACCATTCCCAGGCTCGGAATCCTCAATGGACCTCGATAATACCAAAACCTACTCTAAACCAAATCTAAAGAACTTTAAAACCTTCAAGGTGCCAACTAGAAATATTAAGCGCCGAAACGTTTCCGGGACATCTAAAATCCAATCCGAACATACGCCTAAGTCCAAAATCATCATACAAACCTATTGGGACTGTCAAATCTCGGTTCTGAGGTTGTTTACTCAAAATGTTGACGAAAGTCAAACTTCTTAGCCCTTTTTGCCAACCTTAAGAAACCAAGTGTTCCGATTTTAACCCGAACCCTTCCAAATCCCAAACTAACCATCCCCGCAAGTCATAAAATATTAAACTCACATACATGGAGTCTTATTTAGGGGAACAGGGACCTAGAAAGCAAAACGGCCGATCGGGTCATTGCAATCTTTATGGGTTTTTTTTAATTTTATTCCTTTATTTCCCATTACTTCTACTACGTCATCTACTTTAATTTTAAATTTTGTGTTACTATTGGTTGCTATTTTTCCTATGAACCCTACACATATTAATAAATTATTTCCATTGTTCATTTCTTCATATCCTTTGGTCTGTATTCCTATTTTAAATTCTTTTTCAAATTCTGTCAAGTTTATCATAATATCTGGGCTTATGTAAAATATTCCTCCATTATTTGTCATATCTACTTCCCATAAACCTATTATAGATTTCTTTAACTTTGACCATCTGTCATCATATACTACAGCCAATACTGTAGTTCCTAAATTCTTTCTAGTTGGTCCTTTTAATCGTATTACTATTAATCCCATATGCATTAAATTTTTTTTATAATTTCTCATTTGTCTTACTGATTCAGGATTAATTAAGTTTAGCGTTACAACCTTATTTCATATGGCTGATAACTGTTCTTCTCGATAATGTCTATATAATTGTGAGCTATTTGAAAAATATCCTACATCATATAATGTTTTTGGGTTTAGTAACCTTAGCTGATTTTGTTGGAAAATCTGTATATCTTTATCTATATTTATTATTTCATCTAATTGCTGCTTGTCTCTTTCTGCTTATGATTCGTGATAACATATTATTTCCTATTCTGTTGTCTGAGAAACTTGGTTTGGGTCTTTCTTCATTTGTTGTTCTTGACCTACTTGAAATAAGGTCCATTTTTGAGGTTTTCTTACTAGTTTAGGTCGTTCCTTTTGGGGGTGTTATTTATACCCTTTTTACTTGTTCTATTAAATCTTCTACCTTTATATTCTTTGGATTTTCTATTTCAGCTTTTACTTCTTCGTCCTTAATAATTTTATCTAAATTTTTATTAACTTCTAAAAGTAGTGCTATTATAGTGTTATTTTGTTTTATTACTATCTGGTCTGACCTTCTTTGAGGAATATAGTCTGTAAATTCTTCTGGATTATGTCATGACCCAATTTTTCCTATAGTCCATGATGGCACCGAACGTCAGCCAACTGTTAACTAATCCATGTTATTTCTCTTTTTAATAAGTTTCGAAGTAGTTAATTTCTATTTATTAATAAATTAAGGAGTAGGAAATTTAATAAATAAAACGAAGATAACTGAGTGGCAATCATAGTGATATAAGTACTCCAAAACCATAGAGTCTACTAGTATGTGTGCCAAGACCTGGTGTTACAAGTGTATGAGTAACTAGTAGATTATACAAAACTCTAACTACTGTCTGAAATAAAAATAGACAGAAAATAAGTGCAAAAGAGAGACTCGAGGTGCTGCAGGACGGCTCGGGAAATAGCTCACCAGTAGGCCTCAAGGTAACAGGGGTGTGCACCGGTAAGACTGTTGTAACGACCCGACCGGTTGTTTTGAGCTCTAGTATGTTGCTCGGCGGTTTGAGACCTTGAGTAGCTTCACTTCCTATTTTATGACTTGTACGCATAGTCAGAATCGAATTTTGGGAAGTTCAGAATTGATTCGAATGGAAAATTCTAATTTCGGAAGCTTTAAGTTAGGAGAATTGACTAAGGTTTGACTTTTGAGTAAACGACCTCAAAATCGGGGTTTGAATGTTCCAATAGGTTTGTATGATGATTTTGGACTTGGGCATATGATCGGGTTGAGTATCGGATCACCCGGGAGCATTTCAGCGCTTATTATGGAAGGTTGGTATTTTAAAGGTTTAAGAATTTCATAAGTTTGGTTTGAAGTGTATTTTGATGTTATCGATGTCCGTTTGGAGTTTCGACCCTTGGAATAGCTTCGTTATGTCATTTATGACTTGTGTACGAAATTTAAAGTCATTCTGGATTGATTTGATACGTTTCGGCACAAGATATAGAATTTAGAAATTTAAAAAATTTATTCGAGGCGCGATTCATGATTTTGATGTTGTTTGATGTGGTTTAAGGCTTCGACTACGTTCGTATTGTATTTTGGGATGTGTTGGTAGTTTGAACGGGATCCCGAGGGCCTCGGGTGCGAATCAGATTGAAAACTGATCGAGTTTGGATTTGGGAGAAGTGTTGAGGCAGCTGGGGTCTGGTGCAATCACACCAGCGTGGAAAGGGCCGCATGTGTGAGACCGCAGCAGCAGCCCTGGTATCACAAAAGTGGTTGGGCATAAGGTTGGGTGGAGACGCAGAAGAGAGGAGTTTACCTCACCTGCGGGAGCGCAGATGCAGGCGAAGGAGAGCAGAAGCGGAGGTGGTCTGAAGTTGGAAGATCAGAGGTGCGGAAGGCTGCTCGAGCTAGGGAGCCTGCAGGTGCGGGTGATTTCCGCAGAAGTGGACACGCATCTGCGATTGAGGGCCCACAAAAGTGGAAGTCTAGCACCTTGGGGGAAGCCGTATCTGCGAGGTGGCTTCCGCAGAAGAGGAACCGCAGGTGCGGCTGGTGTTCTGCAGGTGCGGAAAGTCGACTGGGCAGATTGTTTAAAAATTAGAGTTTTGCTCATTTCACTCATTTTCTTTCTCGGTTTGGGCTATATTTGGGGAGCTTCAAGTGGAGGTTTTCATCATCTATGGAAAAGTAAGTTATTCCCACATATTGTAAGTTAAATCCATGGATTCTATAAGGATTTAAACATGAGAATTAGTAGAAATTGTAGGGTTTTGGTAGAAATTATAGAAGTTGGTATTTTTAGAATTTGACCACTAAATTGGACATGGAAATAGGAATAAATTGTATATTTGAGTTCGTGGTGTTATGGGTAAAGTTTATCTTCGAAAAGTGTTAGAATTCGGGTGCATGGGCCTTGAGGGTTAACTTTGTTGGCTTTTGAACGAAGCTGGAAATCAATATAAATTGTTAAATTATACGTATTGGGGTATATTTTGATTGGTTTGCACATTATTTGACTAGTTGTGAAGAGACGAGCATCGATTTGAGGTGTTTGAGAGGCGTTGGAGCCAGTTTTGGAACTTCGGAGCGAGGTAAGTCTCCTGTCTAATCTTGTGAGGGGGAAACTACCCCTAGGTGATATTTATTGTTATGTGCAACTAGTTGTGGGTGCTACGTACGCACGAGGTGACGAGAGTCCGTACGTAGCTAAAGCATGTTTATGTCCGGTAGACTTAGAATCTTATCAAGTAATATTTGAATTATTTGAACTCATTCTGGTGGGTCAATTAATTGAAGTTATAATTGAAATTGATTTAGAAATAAATATATGAACACTAGGCCAATCCTTAATAGGTTGCGTTGTGGGCGAGTTATTTGAGAAATGGTAAAGATTATAGTCATTTTTGTGCTCATGTTCTGCATTGTAAATCCGTGTCTCGTAATTCGGTAACTTCCTTACTTTTATTGTGGAGTGGGCCGAATGCCTCGGCAAAATATAGATGCATCTATGGTTCATGCCGCACGACCCTCGACAATGTACACATTATTCAGGATCGGGCCGAACGACCTCGGCAGAATCGTGCGTTACATCGCTAGTAGTCCGAATGTTCACGAGATAAACCTTCCACTGATGCCCGGTATTTTATATGGTATTCCTTATTTATTTGAAATCATCACTTGACATTTTTGGAGCTGTTAAGGTAGAATACAAGACTAAGAAATTCATACCTTTAAGGAAATATTCGGAAGATTTTGTGACTTACAGATTTACCCCATTATTGTTGTGTGCTTTATATCTGCTTTTTATTTATCATATTATTTATTTGGACCTCTAGTAAGTGTCGATGTCGACCCCTCGTCACCACTTCTCTAGAGTTAGGCTAGATACTTATAGGGTATGCATTGATTTACGTACTCATGCTACACTTCTGCACTAAATGTGCAGGATCTGACAGATCATTGGTGATCATCTTGGCGCTTAGGCGCACCTGTTGATGGGACTTCATGTGAGCTGCATTCCATGCTATACATCGTATCCACCGAGTCTCCATCGTACTATGTATTCTATCCTGTCTATTTACATTCTGGACGGATGTTGTATTATTATTATTGTACTCTTTAGAAAACTGCACATGCACTTGTGACACCGAGTTTTGGGGGTTCCTACGGGTGTTCATTATTGTAGTTCACGTAATATTATCATTTTACCCTGTAAAATTCTATTTTATACTATTTAACTAATGGAAATTATGATTTCAAAAGTAATAAGAATGAGTAATAAAGTTGATCAATCACCGTTGGCTTGCCTGATGGCGGTGTTAGGCGCCATCACGACCTTTAGTGGATTTTGGGTTGTGACAACTTAATATTTGAGCGTTAGGTTCATTTGGGTCTCACGAGTCATGAGCAAGTCTAGTAGAGTCTTTCGGATCGGTACAGAGACGTCTGTACTTATCTTCGACAGGCTAGAGGGCTGTTAGGAGCACTTTTCTTTTTGATTTCCTCATCATGCGGTTTGATTCCATTGAAGCTTGTGCCTTTATTTCCTTCCTACTCAATCTTACGCGATGTGGCACGTTTGTTGTCAATTGGGCATCGAGGAGTTGTATTGGTACTGCAGGCGTGGTGTAAGATGTTTTCCTTGCGTGTTCGGGTAGACTATTATCGTCACCTTGCAAAAGGATCTTCTTTTGTTCCAGCTCGATATCTGCATTCCTTATGGTTTCGAGACTGTGCACGGATGGCTATGATGTCTATGTGTTGTTATCGCATAATGTTGGTGTGATGGTACGATGCTTGTTTATGTGTCGAGGTAGTGAATGACTTGAAAGAAAGATTTCTTAGTGCATGATTTAGAGGTTTAGCATTCAACGCCAGCAAAGGAAAGGCAATCAGACTATAGATGTCTAGGTTTGGTTGATGAAGTAATGACACTTGATATTTTTGAGCGTGGTGGAATTCACATTTGTGATGTGGTGCCATCGTCCTTGTTCGAACGTATTAGGGTTCCCCAGTGTTATGGCCTTCTTTGATTTTGCCTTTGGGGCAGGGTGTTGTGAAATGGTGCATGAGGGGCGGTTGTTAGAGATAGCAGTGTGCAGCGATTCAGAATCGAATTGGTAATTATAATGTTGATGGCTTGAGAAAGATGATCTTCTAGGAGGTTTAGATTTGGTAGCAATTCATCAGTTCCGGTGCTACAAGTATGGATTTGATTTGAGGCAACATTTGAGCAGCAAAGTATGAGGAAGGACATGGCGGGAGGTGTCTCACGACGGATTAATTACCAGCAGGTCAAGTATGAGCAGCGAAGGTTGAGAAGTTGCTTCAAGGATATGGTTTGATCGAAGTGGGAGTGACAGCGTAATATATGAATTCTATGGTAGGATAGCCACGTACCTTGAGGAAGATTAGAGAGATTTGGGAGGTATGGTGGGAGTGACTAGGTTCACGGATTATAATTTGAATGGTCGTTACTGTACGGAGAAAGATTGAATAACGCAGAAAAATGTTGGCTTGAAATAAAGAGGGGTGTGAAGATTTGATTATCATTACGGATGCAACGTAGCTTTGAGTTTGGAAGGTATTGTTGAACTTTCAGTTGAGGGAAGGAACAGACTGGTACAGTTGGTGACGAACATGGGCTCATGAGGGTTTACTGAATTCGTGGTAGTTGTACCCGGTGCAGCGTCGTTGGAAGATGTCGGCATGGAATACAACAAGTGGGTTATCTCCTATGAATAGGTTAGTAGATGCATGATTTTGATGAGGTTTCTACGAAGAGTTCTACTTACTACCCAACAAAAAGCCGAGTATGCGATCGTGGCTGATAATTCAGAATGTTTCATGAAAAACTTAACAAAAGATTTCGAGAAATTTGGTGGGTTAACGGTGAGAGATCATGGTAATTGAGAAGGAGGAATCGTTGTGGGATCTACATTATGTGATGGTAGCTTAAAGTTAAGTGGGGGAGTTCACCATCTACGATTGGATCGCGTGGTTGTCTGCTTGTGTGGTTTCTGATTATCGACACATTGATGGATCAATTATGACTAAGTAAAAGAAACAAAAGGGGTAATTCGAGCAAAGAACTTGTCGAATGTGTGCTATAATTTGCCTTATCGGTTCATGTCTAGGTTTTGGGAAGACCCAGAGTTTATGCTTCTTATGGATGTAATGTACAAGGAAAGGAATCCAGCTGGTTGCTTATTTGAGGAGGTGTTCATTTTCTAGTAGAGCGTTGAAGTTTGCTTATATTCGGGACCAGGTCAACGTGGGTGACTCTCTACGATAATCCTAGTAGGTTCAAGAATTAAAGTGCAGTGCCTAAGGATTTCAGGTCTGTTGTGTGGTTAAGGAGGGAGTTTTCGTCGTGGATGACGAACGAGACTTGGAATATTTTATGTTGTCATCGAGTATGCGGTACAATATTCGATAAAAGGGAGAAATAGCTTCAGATTCGCGGAAGGGCTTACAGAATATGTGTACCAGTTGGAAATGCTATAGTGCGCTTGAGAAAGGTATGAGATGATTCATGGGTATTGAGACAATGTGCTCTCACGATTCGGGTCACTCGGGATGAGTGCAGATTGAGTTTTTTATGTTGTAAATGGAGCTATTATATTTCTAAGTCAGGTCAAGAGTAAATTGAAAGAAGTTGGGTTGGTTAGTAATGGTTGAGTTGGCATGATTATGGCGATGATCAGTTCCTTCGGTGTGTGAAGTTATACATGTGGTTAGTGAATATATGTGCGGGCTTTACAACCACCATAACTTGATTGATTTAGGAGGTATTTGATTCAAATGGCCTTGTTGTATAACTTGATTCCGGAAAAGTCATGGCGGTTTAGATCATGACTTGAGGTTTGTATTTTTCTACGGTTTGGGAATTCAGTTGCGTGTTGCATTGGTTCTTCTGAAATGAGCTGAGTGAAAAGATTCTAGGCAATGAAGCAGTTATTCTACTTGTAGTTCAAGGGTTATGGCGAATGCGTGTATTATCATGTAGCAGCATGATAGGTGCAGTGAGCGACATGGGAATTTGATAGTTGAGGATCAAGGTTGCGGTTCGGCATTGATAAGAATGTCACGAGGTCGGATGAGCAGGGGAGAATTCAGATATTCAGAGTAAGCTAGCATTTTCTTTAGTGTCACCTGAGAACGGCGTTCTATGTAAGAGGCTTTGTGTATTGATTGGCAGATTCTCGATTTTCTTTACAGAATTAGAGCGGTTGGTGGTATGGATGTGCAGACTTTGCTACCTGAGCGAAAGGTCGTGGGAGCGTACCCTACAGAGAGATTTGTACAAGTGTGGCATATTAGTCACTTGATTGTTAAAGATTAAAACAAAGTATGGAGGTTATGGTAATATCGCAAATGTGAGCGTTTATGCCTGAAAGGCACTCTATTCCTTTTGTTATGGACCGTAGGAGTTTGTTCCGGATTGGATGACTGCTCGTGTATGTCATGAATAGAGCCATTGTGGATCTTTGAAAGGTTGTTGGCCCAGTATGGTATGATCGGTGTGAGGTCCATTGGTGGGTCTAATGTGAATGTGTGCTCTACGTCAAGTCGGATGTGTTCGTTCGTCATAGCATTTCTTACGAAGGAGGCGTCGGGCATTGGATGTTATTTCCATCGTCCGTTATTCTATGTAAATCTCTATTGTGCCATGTGTTTTGTGAGATGGCTTGATTATTCGCACACGTGTTGAGGCCCCATGTAGTTTGTGGTGTTATGTGAGCAGGATGGCTCTTAAAATACAGGTCATTTATTGCACTTTAGTTGTGTTTGGGTTTCGTAGCGTATGGTGCTATTCGTCTCCCTAGGATTTGTATTATGCACTTGGCGTACTTGTGGTCAATATTCGGTCATTTCGTATGTATAAGCGTTACAACTTGATGTGTGTGTTTTCTTCTTGATTGTTATGTGCGGATCGGGTGGCACGCCACCACGCACATTGTCATGTTTGGATCTGGTTGCACGCCACAACAGTGTCATGTCAGATCGGGTTGCATGCCGCAACATTGATATGTTGAGCGTAGTTCCTTACACTTATTTTGTGTGTCTTGTTTTTCATCCCTGAGGCAGGTTCATAGCATCTATTCGACCATTTTATTCGTTACGTAGGCTGGGTAATTCCCTGTCAGAGTTCATTTTTCCTTATGAGTTATATTCGAGTGGTAGCTTGTTAGCGCTTTGACGGTGCTGCATAAGATCTTGGTCAGTGTTTAGGTGACTCATTACCGGAGCAGTTTATACTTGGTGAGACGAGATTATTGGACCTGAAAGTAGTGCAATCCGATTTATATAAGGTACATTAAAGAGAAAATATCGTTATTCAGTTCAGAATGAGGTAATGGTTCTTGGTAGGAGGAGAGGCTCCATGAATTATTGATTCGGCACGTGGTTATGAGTTTCTACATGTCTCTTTCATGTGGCAGCATTGTGAGAGTTGGAACATGACTTATATGTGTCATGAGTGTGTGTTGTGGGCATCAGATTCGTGAAATTACAGCTATTGTGATCGGGGGATGTTATTATGGGCAACCGACTTATGTGGTGCTTGGTGTGATTTTGGCATTGGTGCATGATCATGTTTTGGTACAGTGTGTGGTAATTAGTACGGTGTTCGTATGTTAGAATCAGGTCTTGTAGAGAAATTCGGATGTTGGAATTTGGTTCTAAGGCTTATTGACTAAATAAAAGGGAGGATCTTTAGTCTGACTCGAGCTAATATGTTCAACTGGATTGTGGTGGCACGGGTAGCCACACAAGGTGTTAAACAATGATTTTGGACAACTCCGGAGCAGTCCTTAGCATGTTCGAGGACGAATGTATGTTTAAGTGAGGGAGAATGTAACGACCCGACCTGTCATTTTGAGATCTAGCGCGTCGCTCGGTGGTTTGAGGCCCTGAGTATCTTCACTTAATGTTTATGACTTGTACGCGTAGATGCAATCGAATTTCGGGAAGTTCAGAGTTGATTCAGATGGAAAATTCTAATTTCAGAAGCTTTAAGTTGGGAGAATTGACTAAGGTTTGACTTTTGAGTAAACAACCTCAGAATCGGGGTTTGAAGGATCCAATAGGTTTGTATGATGATTTCGAACTTGGGAGTATGATCGGGTTGAGTATCGGATCACCCGGGAGCATTTCGACGCTTATTATGAAAAGATGGTATTTTAAAGGTTTAAGAATTTCACAAGTTTGATTTGAAGTGGATTTTGATGTTATCGATGTCTATTTGGGGTTCCGAGCCTTGGAATAGCTTCGTTATGTCATTTATGACTCATGTGAAGTCATTACAGATTGATTTGATACGTTTCAGCACAAGATATAAAATTTGGAAATTTGAGAATTTATAAGTTTGATTCGAGGCGCGATTCATGATTTTGATTTTGTTTGACGTGGTTTAAGGCTTCGATTAAGTTCGTATTGTATTTTGGGATATGTTTGTATGTTTGGACGGGGGCCTCGCATGTGAATCGGATTGAAAACGGATCGAGTTTGGACATGGGAGAAGTGTTGAGGAAGTTGGGGTCTGATGCAATCGCACCTGCATGGAAAGGGCCGCATGTGCTAGACCGCGGAAGCGGCCCTAGTGTCGCAGAAGCATTTGGGCTTAAGGTTGGTTGGAGGCACAGGTGCGAGGAGTTTACCGCACCTATGGGAGTGCAGAAGAGGTGGTGGTCTGGGGTTGAAAGATCGCATTTGCGTGTGTTGTGGCGCACCTGCAGAGCCGCAGGTGCGGTCGTGGGCGTGCAAGTGCGGAAGGCTGCTCGGGCTAGGGAGTCCGCAGATGCGGCTGATTTTCGTAGAACCAGATGCGCATCTGCGATTGAGGGCCCACAGAAGCAGAAAGCTGGCACCTTGGGGGAAGCCGCATCTGCCAGGTGGCTTCCATAGAAGCGGAGCCGCAGGTGGGCTGGTGTTCCGCAGGTGCGGAAAGTCGGATGGGCAGATTGTTTAAAAATCGGGGTTTTTCTCATTTCACTCATTTTCTCTCTCGGTCTGGGCGATTTTTAGGGAGCTTCAAGTGGAGGTTTTCATCATCTATGGCGAAGTAAGTTATTCCCACCTATTATAAGTTAAATACATAGATTCTATAAGGATTTAAACATGGGAATTAGTAGAAATTGTGGGGTTTTGGTAGAAAACCTAGAAGTTGGTATTTTGGAATTTGACTACGCAATTGAACATGGAATTAGGAATAAATTGTATATTTGAGTTCGTGGTGTTATGGGTAAAGTTTATCTTCGAACATTTTTGAAATCCAGGCGCGTGGGCCCGAGGGTTGACTTTGTTGGCTTTTGACCGAAGATGGGAATCATTATAAATTGTTAAATTATATGTATTGGGGGTATATTTTGATTGGTTTGCACGTTGTTTGACTAGTTTTGAAGAGACATACATCGATTTGTGGTGTTTGAGAGGCGTTGGAGATGGTTTTGCAACTTCGGAGCGAGGTAAGTCTCCTATCTAACCCTGTGAGGGAGAAACTATCCCTAGGTGATATTTACTGTTATGTGCAACTAGTTGTGGGTACTATATACACACGAGGTGATGAGAGTCCGTACGTAGCTAAAGCATGTTTATGTCCGGGTAGACTTAGGATCTTATCATGTAATATTTGAATTATTTGAACTCATTTAGCTGGTTCAATTAATTGAAGTTATAATTGAAATTGATTTAGAAATAAATATATGTACACTAGGACAAGCCTTAACATTTTGAGTTGTGGGCGAGTTATTTGAAAAATGGTAAAGATTATAGTCATTTTGTGCTCATGTGCTGCATTGTAAATCCGTGTCTCGTAATTCGGTAACTTCCTTGATTTTCTTGTGGAGTGGGCCGAAAGTCTCGGCAGAATATAGATGCATCTATGGTTCGTGCCGCACGACCCTCGATAATGTACACATTATTCTGGATCGGGCCGAACGACCTCGGCAGAATCGTGCGTTACATCGCTAGTAGTCCGAATGTTCACGAGATAAACCTTCCACTGATGCCCTGTATTTTATATGGTATTCCTTATTTATTTGATATTAGTACCTGACAGTTTCGGAGCTGTTAAGGTAGAATATAAGACTGGGAAATTCATACCTTAAAGGAAATATTCGGAAGATTTTGTGACTTACAGATTTACCCCATTATTGATGTGTGCTTTATATTTGCTTATGATTTATCATATTATTTATTTGGACCTCTAGTAATGTCGATGTCGACCTCTTGTCACTACTTCTCCGGGGTTAGGCTAGATACTTACTGGGTATGCATTGATTTATGTACTCATGCTGCACTTATGCACTAAATGTGCCGGATCTGACAGGTCATTTGGTGATCATCTTGGTGCGTAGGCGCACCTATTGAGGGGACTTCATGTGAGCTGTATTCCAAGCTACGCATCGCATCCACCGAGTCTCCATCGTACTATGTATTTTATCCTGTCTATTTACATTCTGGACATATGTTGTATTATTATTATTATTGTACTCCTTAGAAAAACGCTCATGCACTTGTGACTCTGGGTTTTGAGGGTTCCTACGGGTGTTCATTATTGTAGTTCTCAGGCCATAAAATAATATCATATATAATTAAGCTCCGATTATAATCACGCACGATTATGCCGAAGTCGTACGGCCCGATCCAGAATAATGTGTATACTGCCGAGGGTCGTGCGGCACGAACCATAGATGCATCTGTCTACTGCCGAGGCATTCGTCCCGATCCACAAGAAACGTAGATACTTTATGAACAACTGATTTACAAGCTAATACAAGGCTAATGTACAACAAAACATAATTTTTATTAACGATCAAGTAACCGGCCGACAATAAGGTAAGTAGAAGTCGGTGTTTTACAATTCCTCTGTCAAGTTCTAATATAATTTAGGCACTTAAATTAACAGGTAAGGTGCAAATATTACAAATATTTCATAATTTGGGTCCTAAACTACCCGGATATAAGCATAATTAGTAGCTACGCACGGACTTTCATCACCTCATGCGTACGTAGCCCCCACAATTAGAAGCAAATAGTAATTTAAATCACCCATGAGGTAAATTCCCTCTTACAAGGTTAGACAAGAGACTTACCTTGTCTCAAAGCTCGCTTTCTAGCCTCAAATTCACTCTTAAGCCTCAACTCGGTGCCGAACAATCCGAAACTTTTCAAATGTTATATAAATTAATCAATATATGTTCGAAAGTTAGTATTCTAACTATTAGAGTAATTACCTAACCCCTATTGGAAGATTCCTAAAATTCACCCCGGGCCCACATGCCCGGATTCCAAAAATTTTTGAAGAAATTTGTTACCCATAACCTCACGAACTCAAATATATAATTTTCACTCAATCCCATAACCATTTTCGTGGTTAAATCCTATTTTTATCAAAACCAAGGTTTGTTCATCTAAACCCATAATTTTCATAATTTTACATGTTAACATCTACCCATAATCTATGTATTTGACTTACATTGGATAAAAATTACTTACCTCCAATAGATAGGTGAAAATCCCTCTCTAAGAAGCTCTAAGATTGCCCAAGAAATGAAAGAAAAGAGTCAAAAATGGTCTAAGTCTTATATTAAATGAACCTCACTGCCTCTAGCACTTTTTCTTCTGCGGCTCTATGGTCGCTTTTGCGGCTCCGAATATGCGGCTCTCCCCCAGTTGGCCTACTTCCATATCTGCGAACACTCGCCAGCTTCTGCGGGATCGCTTCGACGACGAACGTGCCGCACCTGTAGATTTGGCCCTTCTGCGGTTCCTTCCATCGCACCTGCGCTTTCGTAGGTGCGCAGCACGCTCTGCATCTGTGATCTCTGGGCAGCCCATGCTGGGCCGCTTATGCGGCTGTTGGCTCGCTTCTGCGAGCTCGCACCTGCGGCTGGCCCTCCGCAGGTGCGATTGCACTATAACTCTGATGCTTCAGCTATTCTTCCCAAGTCCAAATGAGTTCCGTGCCTTGTCCGAATGGCCCCGCCCAAACATACCAACAAGTTCAAAATCATAAAACGGACCCGCTCGCACCCTTGGAATTTGGAAAACAACATTAAAACTAAGAATTGCAATCCTCAGGCTCAGAATCCCAAACGGAACTATTCTCGGGCTCAGAATCCCAAATGGACCTCGATAACACCAAAACCTACTCCAAACTAAATTTAAAGAACTTTTAAGCTTTCAATAAGCCAACTTTCAATCTCAGGCACCGAAACGCCCCTGGGTCATCCAAAACCCGATCCGAACACACGCCCAAGTCCAAAAGCATCATACGAACATGTTGGGACCATCAAATCTTGATTCTGAGGTCGTTTGCTAGAAATGTTGACCAAAGTCAAACTTAACTTTCAAGGCCAATATTAAGGAACCAAGTGTTCCGATTTCAACCCGAACTCTTCCAAACCTGAGCTAACCATCCCCGCAAGTCATAAAACAATAAAAACACATACGGAGAGTCTTATTTAGGGGAATGGGGATCTAGGAAAAATGACCGGCCGGGTCGTTACATTCTCCACCTCTTAAATAAACGTTCATCCTCGAACGGGTCTAGAATCATACCTGGAGTGCTGAATAGGTGTGGATATCTACTCCGCATGTCCTCCTCGGCCTCCCAAGTCGCCTCCTCGACTTGTTAGCCCCTCCACTAAACTTTTACCGTAGAAATCTTCTTGGACCTCAGCTGGCTAACCTGCCTGTCAACAATGGCAACTTGCTCCTCCTCATAACCCAGGCTCTCATCTAGCTAAACCGTGTTGAAGTCCAACACATGCGACCTGTCGGCGAGACTTTCAAGAGAAACTCAAATGGGTCTATAAAGCTTGGGCTCAACTTGCCCTTCTTCTCGAACCTTATGATTCCCTCCATCGGCGAGACTTTCAAGAGAACCGTCTCGCCCACCATAAATAATAAATCACGCGCCTTCTGATCCTCATAACTCTTATGTCTGGAATGTGCTGTGCGAAGTCACTCCTGAATCAACTTTACCTTTTCCAAGGCATCCTTCACTAAATCAATGCCATATAACTTAGCCTGGCCGGGCTCAAACCATCCGATGGGCGAACGACATCACCGACCATATAAATCCTCAAATGGAGCCATCTCGATGCTGGATTGATAACTGTTGTTGTACGCAAACTCGGACAAAGGAAAGAATCGATCCCACTACCCTCCGAAGTCAATCACACATGATCTGACCATATCCTCCAAGATCTGAATTGTCCGCTCTGACTGTCCGTCGGTCTGCGGATGAAAGGTTGTGCTGAGCTCTATCGGTTAAGATGAGCCCACAATATTTACAGACAGGCGTTAAAATGGGCAAATATATTTAACTGTGGCCAGGGTGAGGTTAAATAAAGAGGTTTTAAAAAAATATCTACATCTTTAAAAGGTTGGAGAGAAGAGATGAACAGAGTGAAAAATTAAAAAAAATAAGAGTATATAAAATGGGGTAATGACAGTTCATAATTTTGATAAAATATTAGCGATACAAATATATATATATATATTACTTTTTGGTCATACTTTTTATTCTTTGGATCTCTATTCTTCTATTCTCTTTTCTCGTCTTCTTTTTCTTTTCTTCTTCAGAGAATTCAATAATAGATTTGATGTCGTCCCTTATCACCATCGAACCGGTCATTGTTTGCTGCCCCGCTAGCCATTGAAAGCCATCAAAAAGCTTTAAAGCTTTGATTTGGAATTCAAATATTTTTAAATTATTATTTGTTTTAATTTGGCGTTGTTGCAAATGACCGAGAATATTTTTTGAGTTTATATCTCAATTTTGAGGGTATTTGATAAAGATTATAGTTGATTTTGGATGAATTTTCAAATTGCAACTCGAAGATAAAGAAAATGTATTAAAATTCTATTATACTTGTATGAAATTTATTCTGAGATTCATCGATTGAGTTCTTCAGTTTATCAACCCTCTATTTGATTATGTCTCTCTCCTAAGGGGGTTGATATTTCTCTTGTTCCAAAGCGCCTATCTTTTGTTTCAGTGATTTGATAATGTTTAGTTTTATATATATATATATATATATATATATATATATATATATATATTTCCTTTCATCCCAAAGCTTTGTAAAGACCCGACCGGTCATTTTGAGTGCTATTGTCACGACCTAAAATTCACTATAGGCTGTGATGGAGCCCAACGTCGCTGTTAGGTAAGCCAATACTTAATTATTCATTTTATTATTTTTAAAATCATGAATCTTACTTAGATAGAGAGGTCGGTGCATTAGAATAAATCGTGGTTACGTACAATTTTGTCAAAATAATAAGTGAAAGTGTATCAATGTAAAACAATCCATAACAAATTCTAGAACACCCCTAAAACCCGGTGTCACAAGTGCATGAACATCTACTAGAAGATACAATAACAATACAACATCTATCTGGAATACAAGTTAGACAGGAAAAATGTAAATAACTCTGATGGAGACTCCGTATGATGCGGATCGTAACATGGGATACAACTCACCGTAAAGTCCCGCAATAGCGCACGCTTTGCGGCCAAAAGACCACCAGGAATATATACCTGGACAATAAGTGTAGAAGTATAGCATGAGTATGTAAATCAACGCGTACCCAGTAAGTATCTAGCCTAACCCCGGAGAAGTTGTGACGAGGGGTCGACATTGACACTTACTAGTGGTCCAATAAATCAAGTACAATAAGCAGTAAGCAAGTATGAGGCATGGTAAATAAATGGTGTAAACAAATATAGGTACGTGGTACGATCCTCCTCTGAAGAGTGAACACAAGCTCTCAATTATCGGTTACCTCCCCAACCGGAGTATATATATAAAAATAGTCCCCACCAGATAGGTCATCACAATTTAAATCAGGAAAACTCACACATACACTGGCTTCTTGTCAAATATTATGCACAGTTCTGCTGAGGTGAACGGCCCGATCCCATGAGAGTGTTTCATGAAGTTGCCGAGGCGAATGGCTCGATCCCATAAGAATGTGATACATGATACTGCCAAGACGAACGTCCCGATCCCATAAGAATGTGATATTGCCAAGGTGAACGGTCCGATCCCATTAGAGTGTTTCATAAAGTTGTCGAGGCGAACGACCCGATCCCATAAGAATATGATACATGATACTGCCGAGGCGAACGACCAGATCACATAATAATGTGATACTGCCGAGTCGAACGTCCCGATCCCATAAGAATATGATACTGCTGAGGCGAACGGACCGATCCCATAAGAATATGATATTGTCGAGGCGAATGGACCGATCCCATAAGAATGTGATACAGCCTAGGGGAACTGCTCGATCCCATTAGAATAAGAAACTTTAACGGGTCCTTGACCCCACTCACGAATATACCTATGAGTTATGAAACTTAAGGAAGCGTTTCGATGAAAACGCACAACGCGGGAGAAATTCGTCGGGGAAAACACAATTATTCCGCGGCTAATCAAGTAGCTCATCAAATCTCTACAATAGCGAGTCTGTCACTCTATGCAAGCCTAGTCTCAGGTCGTAATGAGAAATAAAGGAATTAAACATGCAAGGATAACTCAATTAGTATAATTAAAGGATGGAATTAACCTAGGTCTACCCAGACATAATAAGGAATTCTAGCATACGCACGGACACTCGTCACCTCATACGTGCGTAGCTCCCACAACATGTAGCATATAATAGGAATAACACCTACGAGTTAAATTCCCCCTCACAGGGTTGGATAGGAGACTTACCTCGCTCCGAAGTTAAAAAACCGGCTCTGATGCCTCTCTAACACCTCAAACCAATGCCCATCGATCCAAAACTAGTCAAACAATGTGCAAACCAATAAAAATATACTCTAATACTCATAATTAATCAATTTATAACAATTCCTAACTCCGCTCAAAAAGTCAACAAAGTCAACCCTCGGGCGCATGTGCCAGGATTCCGAAAATGTTTGAAGATAAACATTACCCATAACACCACGAACTCAAATATATAATTTATTCCTAATTCCATGTCCAATTTCGTGGTCAAAATCCAAAAATACGATTTCTAGGTTTTTTCCTTCAAATATCCCAATTTCCCACAATTTCCATATTAAATCCTTATAGAATCCATCCAATTAACTTACAATACGTGGGAATTACTTACCTTGCAATAGATGATGAAAATATTGCCTCCAAGAGCTCCAAAAATCGCCCAACCAAATGAAAATGTGAGAGAAATGGGCTAAGTCCCTAAATGAAGTCTTAATAACAACCTCAAATGTCACACTTGTGACATAAGGCTCGTAAATGCGATGGTTGCAAATGCAAAATTGGCATCGCAAATGTTAAGCCCGACCAACACTGACTATTTCGCAAATATGACAAAAGTCTCACAAATGCGAGCTTAGTGACTTTGCAAATGCGACAGTTTATTCGCATATGCGAACTCCCGTGCCCCAGCCCATCTTTGCAAAAGAGAGAATGATCTCGCAAATGTGGCTATCCCAAATGCGATAAAAACATCACAAATGCGATAAAAACATCGCAAATGCGAGAACAGTGCACCAGAACCTACTGAATAGCTACAAACTCTTCCGGAATGCGTCCAAAACCCATTCGAGCCTTCGGGGCTCCAAATCAAACATCCACACAAGTCTAAAAACATAATGCGAACTTGCTCGCGTGATCAAAAAACCAAAATAACCTCTAGAATCACGAATCGGATGCCAAAATGCAAAACAAATCACAATGAACTTCAAGAACTTCTAAAATTGCAACCAATCGTCAGAACCACATCAAATCAACTCCGAATGACACCAAATTTTGCAGGCAAGTTCCAAATGACGAAACAGACATATTCCAAGTCCCGGACCCAAAATTCTAACTCGATAGCCTTAAAGTCAAACTATGGTCAAATTTAGGAAAAATTCCAAACTTTCAAACATTCAAACTTCGACGAACGCGTCAGATTCATAGTTAAACATCCTGGAATGACGCCAAACTTTACGTACAAGTCACAAATCATGATACGAACCTATTCCAAGGCTCAGAACCCCAAGCGAACATCGATAACACCAAAGTCCACTTTATACCAAACTTAGGAAATTCTAAAACATTCAAAATGCTAAATTTCCATATTTAGTGCCAAAATGCTCCCGGACCCCTCGATACTCAACCCGAACATACGCCCAAGTCCAAAATCATCATACATATATATTGGAACCTTCAAATCCCGATTCTGAGGTTGTTTACTTAAAATTCAAACCTTAGTCAACTTTTTCAACTTAAAGCTTTCGAAACAACTCCGAACTTCCCGAAATCCAATTCCAACCACACATACAAGTCATAATACATAAAGTGAAGCTACTCAAGGCCTCAAACCACCGAACGATGCGCAAGAGATCAAAATAATCGTTCAGGTCCTTTACATTCTCCCCCACTTAAACATACGTTCATCCTCGAATGTGCCAAGAACTATTTCAGAGTTGATCAAAAATCATTGTTTAACAACTCGTGCACCTATTTGTGCCACCACAACCCACGTGAGCCCATTAGCTCGAGCCAGACTGAAGATCCTCCCTTTTATTTTAGCCAACAAGCCTTAGGATCAAATTCCAACATATGGAATTCTCTACTAGGTCTGATTCCAACATACAAACATTGTATCAATCTCCACACGCCGAACCCACACCTGGTCATGCACCCATACTGATATCACACAATGCCCTGCATAACTCATTTGCCCATGGTAACCTCCTCCAATTACAACAACTGCAAATTCACTGACCTGATGCCCGTAGTACACCTCACAACCATATAAGTCCGGTCTCAATCCTCACAATACTGCAACGATGAAAAAGATGTGAAGCAACTCATAACCACCCGTCAAATCAATAACTCACAGAGTTTCTCTGCTTGACAAGAACCGTTACCTCATCTTGATCTGAATAGTGACATTCCCTCTTTGATATACCTTACATAAATACTATCACACCGATTTCAGGTCCAATAATTTTATCTCACCCAGTACAAGCTGCTCAGGCAATAAGACACCTCAAACAGTGACCAAAATCTCATATGACGCCATTAATGCGCCAACAAGCTACAACTCGAATATGACACATAAGGAAGAACGAGCTTTGGAAAAGAACTACCAAGCCGAACAGATGCTATGAACTTTTCTCAAAAAATGAGAAACAAAATGCACAAAAATAAGTATAGGGAACCCTACTCAACATCTCACTGTTGCGGCGTGCAAACCGATCCACACAAGATACCATTGCGACGTACAACCCGATCCAAAAATCATACCAGTGGCTGTGTGCCACCCAATCCACACATAACAATCAATAAGGAAATACCCATCGATCCATAATGTCCATACCTACCAAATTCCCGAATATCGACGACAAGCACGCCAAGTGCATAAATACAACTCTGGGGACACGGATAGCGCCACACGCTACAAAAACTCAAGCACGGCTAAGGTGCAATAACGACAAGCTATGCAGGACCACAACCAAAGTAATAGAGCTCCTCTCAGTCATAACCTCTCCCGTTAGCGACATCACCAAAATCTCCATACCAGATTTCAATCTCTAACAATCAAATGACTAACACATCACACTTATACGAACTTCCCGTGGGACATACTCCCACGACCTTCCGCACCAGGTAGTAAAATATGAACATTAATGGCCATCGACCATGCTATTTCCATAGTGCTAGACAAGCATCTGCATTTCAATACCCAACATACTCTAAACACCTTAAACCTTCCCCCTCTCCTCCGAGATCGTGACATTCTTATCAAAACCGAACCTCAATCTTGATCCTCAACTTCCAATTTCCATACCGCTCGCTGCACCCATCATGCCGCTACGCGAGGGTCCAAGAATTTCATCAAAATCCCCTGAACCACAAGTAGAGTAAACACTTCATTGGCTAGAACCCCCTTTCACTCCACTTATTTTAGAAGAACAATTGCAACACGCAACCAAATTCCCATAATCGCAGAAAATCAAACCTCCAGTTGTAGTCTAAATTGCCATAACTCTTCCGGAATCCATTTACACATAACAGAACCACTAGAATCAAATACCTCAAATTCAATCAAATCGCGAAGGCTGCCAATCTCGCACGTACAACCACAAATCACTTGTATAGTCTTACCACACTGAAGGAATCAATCATTTCCTTAACCATGCCGATCCAAACCACGACTAGGCTGACTCACCTTCTTCCGATTTCTCCTTCACTTTCCTTCAGAATTAATACCTCTATTCAATCATATAACGGATCACACTCATCACTCATCCCGAGTGACACAAATTGCGATACCATGTCGTTTCAATACCCATAAGCCATCTCATACCCTCCTCGTGCACTCCATAGTATCTCCAACTGATGCACCTGCGCTGATTAGATCTTTTGCGAATCTGAAGTTATTTCTCCCACTTCTCTAACACTGTACCGCAGACCTAATGATAACATATAATACTCCAAGTACCTTTCACACTCTACTGCAATACCCAGTCTTCCGCCACATAAAGAACCCAAAAATCCTTAAGAATCATACCTTAAATCTTAAATCCACTAGGACCATTATTGAGAGTTGCCTGCTCTAATCAAATCTCGTTTATTTAACCAAATAACTAGTGCTCTATTAGAACATGAGCAGTCCCATGAAGAAACCGGATGAATCCTTTTTCCTTGCCCATCACATCTACAAAAGCATAACTTCTGAGTCATCCCCAGTACCTGCATCCGAATCAATAAGGCAAAATGTAACACATATACGTCAAACTTCCTTATCCAAAATTCCTCATCCCCTTGGTCATAAATAATCCACCAATGCACCGATAACCAAAATTACACAGGCACACGACCACGTGACTCACTTATAGACGGTAGGCTCCCCCACTTAGCCTTACGCTACAACCATATAGATCCAGACCCACAATGACCTCTTCTTCCCAATTACCACAATCCCCCCACCGTTGCCCCCCACTTTTGCTCAGCCAAATTTTTCATAAGTTTTTGTTGGACTAATCATAACACATCCCGAATTATCCGCCACAATCATACACTCGACTTCCTAACCACCGTACCATCTTCTTCAAGCGATCTAAGCTCACCTAGTAGTACATTCATCCCATGTTGGACAGATAGTAGAACTCTTCGTAGGAACCTCATCGAAAATCACACAAGGGCTAACCTGCTCACTGGAGGTAGCCCACCTATGTACCCTCATCTCGACCTCCTCTAACTTCATTGCTATAGTCGCACCCAGCATGAAATCAACTAACCTCCCTGGGTCCGCACTGATTCGCCATCCGTAAGAATCCCTTCATTCCTTAACATCATCCGAAGGTCCAACAATATGTTATCGAGCCCTTCTAGCCGCATTCAAAATTTCCTAGGCATAGAAACCACCTCAGAGATCATCTCTTTCGAGCTATCCACACTGGAAACACTGATTCAGTCCTGAAGTCACAACGCACAACTATCTCTGATAACTTTCTCTTAGGTTCCATCTCACAACACCGTGCCCAAAGGCAACCAAATGAAGACCAACATGTCGATGAGCCTCAATGCATTCAATCAAGGATGGCAAAACCACAATATTAACAAGAATTCCACCAAATTCAAAAATATCAAATCTCGACCGTAGGCAACATCAACACTGGGCTGACATGACATAACACCCCTCCACAAGG
Source organism: Nicotiana tomentosiformis (assembly GCF_000390325.3). Classification (NCBI taxonomy): domain Eukaryota; kingdom Viridiplantae; phylum Streptophyta; class Magnoliopsida; order Solanales; family Solanaceae; genus Nicotiana; species Nicotiana tomentosiformis. The sequence goes on along the minus strand of NC_090816.1, from coordinate 29,786,820 downwards.
CGATGATAATAGCCCACTTGAATACGCAGGGAGAAATATCATGCACCATATCTGGGGTACCTTTACAACTCCTTGATGCCCAATTGATAACAAGCGCTCAACACCGTATAAGAATGAGTAGAAAGGAAACGAAGGCATAAGCTTCAATGGAATCAAATCGCACGACGAGGAATAGAGAAGGGAAGTGCTACTAACAACCATGTAGCCTCTCGAAGATAAGTACAAACGTCTCCGTACCGATCCGCAAGACTCTACTAGACTTTCTCATGACTCGTGAGACCTAAGTGAACCTAACACTCTGATACCAAGCTGTTACGACCCAAAATCCACTATAGGTCGTGATGGTGCCCAATGTCGCTATTAGGCAAGCCAACACTTACTTATTCATTTTATTATTTTTAAAATTATGAATCTTACTTAGATAGAGAGGTCATTGCATTAACATAAATCGTGGTTACGTACTATTTCGTTAAAATAATAAGTGAAAGTGTATCAATGTAAAACAATCCATAACAAATTCTAGAACACCCCCTAAACGTGGTGTCACAAGTGCATGAGTATCTACTAGAAGATACAATAACAATACAACATCTGTCTGGAATACAAGTTAGACAGGAAAAATGTAAATAACTCTAATGGAGACTCCATATGCTGCGGATCGTAACATGGGGTGCAACTCACCATAAAGTCCCCACAATAGTTGCGCCTTTGCGGCCAAAATACCACCAAGAATATATACCTACACAATAAGTGCATAAGTGTAGCATGAGTACGTAAATCAATGCATACCCAATAAGAATCTAGCCTAACCCGGAAGAAATAGTGACGAGGGGTTGACATTGACACTTACTAGTGGTCCAATAAATCAAGTAATATAGAAAGTAAAAAAGTTTGAGGTATGGTAAATAAACAGTGTAAACAAATGTAGGTACATGGTACGATCCTCCTCTGAACAGTGAACATAAGCTCTCAATTATTGGTTACCTCCTCAATTAGAGTATATATATAAATAGTCCCCACCAGATAGGTCATCACAATTAATATCAGGAAAATTCACGGATACACTGGCTTGTCAAATATTACGGACGATTTTGTCGAGGCGAACGACCCGATCCCATAAGAATGTGATATATGAAACTGCCGAGGCGAACGACCTGATCCCATAATAATATGATACTGTCGAGGCGAACAAACTGATCATATAAGAATGTGATATTGCCGATGCGAATGGCCCGATCCCATAAGAATATGATATTGTCGCATCGAGCGAACCGATCCCATAAGAATATGATACTGCCTAGGTGAACGACCCGATCCCATAAGAATGTGATATTTCTGAGGCGAACAGACCGATCCCATTAGAATAAGAAGGTTTAACGGGTCCTTGACCCCACTCATGAATATACGTGTGAGTTATGAAATTTAAGGAAGCTTTTCGATGAAAACACACAACGCGGCAGAAATTCGTAAGGGAAAACACAATTATTCCGTGGCTAAACAAGTAGCTCATCAAATCTCTACAATAGCAAGTCTGTCACTCTATGCAAGCCTAGTCTCAGGTCGTAATGAGAAATAAAGTAATTAAACAGGCAAGGATAACTCAATAAGTACAATTAAAGCATGGCGTGAACCTAGGTCTACCCGGACATAATCAGGAATTCTAGCATACGCACGGACACTCGTCACCTCATACGTGCGCAGCTCCCACAACATGTAGCATATAACAGGAATAACACATATGGGGTAAATTCCCCCTCACAGGGTTAGACAGGAGAGTTACCTCGCTTCAAAGTTCCATAACCGGCTCTGACACCTTTCTAACACCTCAAAACCGACTCCCATCTATCCGAAACTAGTCAAACAATGTGCAAACCAATAAAACTATATTGTGATACTCATAACTAATCGATTTATAACAATTCCTAAATCCGCTCGAAAAGTCAACAAAGTCAACCCTCGGGCACATGTTCCCGGATTCCGAAGGTTTTTGAATATAAACATTACGAACTCAAATATATAATTTATTCCTAATTCCATGTCCAATTTCGTGGTCAAAATCCAAAAAATACGATTTCTAGGTTTTTTTTCTTCCAAAATCCCACAAGTTTCCACAAATCCCATGTTAAATCCTAACAGAATCCATGTAATTAACTTACAATATGTGGGAATTACTTACCTTGCAATAGATGATGAAAATCTTGCCTCTAAGACATCTAAAAATCAACCAACCAAATGAAAATGTAAAAGAAATGGGCTACATCCCAAAATGAAGTCTTAGTAACAGCCTCAGATGTCGCATTTGCGTCATGAGGCTCGCAAATGCGAAGCCTGACCAACACTGTCTGCATCGCAAATGCGACATAAGTCTCGCAAATGCGAGCTCAGTGACTTCGCAAAAGCGATAGTTTGTTCGCAAATGCGAACTCCCCAGCCTCAGCCCATCTTCGTAAAAGCGAGAATGATCTCGCAAATGCAGCTATCGCAAATGCAATTAAAACCTGCAAATGTGAGAACAGTGCACCAGAACCAGCTGAACCGCTGCAAACTCCTCCGGAACGCATCCAAAACACATTTGAGCCCTCCGGGCTCCAAACCAAACATCCACACAAGTCTAAAAATATAACGCGAACTTGCTCGAACGATGAAAACACCAAAATAACCTCTAGAATCACGAATCGGATGCCAAAATGCATAAAACTCACAATGAACTTCAAGAACTTCAAGAATTGCAATCAATCGTCCGAACCATATCAAATCAACTTCGTATGACACCAAATTTTGCACGCAAGATCCAAATGACGAAACGGACCTATTCCAAGTGCCAAACCCAAAATCCAAACCCGATAACCTTAAAATCAAACCATGGTCAAACTTAGGAAATATTCCAAACTTTCAAACTTTCAAACTTTCAAACTTTCAAACATTCAAACTTCGACGAAAGCGTCTGATTCATACTTAAACATCCCCGAATGATGCCAAACTTTACGCACAAGTCACAATCACGATACGAACCTATTCCAAGGCTCGGAACCCCAAGCGGACATCGATAACACCAAAGTCCACTTCAAACCAAACTTAGAAAATTCTGAAACCTTCAAAATGCCAACTTTCCATATTAAGCGCCGAAATGCTCCTGGATCCCCCGATACGCAACCCGAATATACGCCCAAGTCTGAAATCATCATACGAACATATTGGAACCTTTAAATCTCAATTTCGAGGTCGTTTATTCAAAATTCAAATCTTAGTCAACTCTTCTAACTTAAAGCGTCTGAATTGAGAATTTTCCTTCCGCAACAACTCCGAACTTCCCGAAATCCAATTCCAACCACACGTACAAGTCATAATGCATAAAGTGGAGCTACTCAAGGCCTCAAACCACCGAACGATGCGCAAGAGATCAAAATAACCGGTCGGGTCCTTTACATTCTCCCCCACTTAAACATACGTTCGTCCTCGAACGTGCCAAGAACCGTTTCAAAGTTGACCAAAAATCATTGTTTAACAACTCGTGCACCTATCTGTGCCACCACAACCCACGTGAGCCTATTAGCATGAGCCAGACTAAAGATCCACCCCTTTATTTTAGCCAACAAGACTTAGGACCAAATTCCAACATATGGAATTCTCTACTAGGTCTGATTCCAACATACGAACATTGTATCAATATCCATACGCCGAACTCACACCTGATCATGCACCTATACTGATATCACACAATACCCCGCATAACTCATTTGCCCATGGTAACCTCCTCCAAGTACAACAGCTGCAAATTCACTGAACTGATGCCCGTAGTACACCTCATAACCATATAAGTTCAGTCTCAATCCTCACAATACTGCAATGATGAAAAAGATGTGAAGCAACTCATAACCACCCGTCAAATCAATAACTCACAGAGTTTCTCTGCTTGACAAGAACCGTTACCTCATCTTGATCTGAATAGTGACATTCTCTCTTTGATATACCTTACATAAATACTATCGCACCAATTTCAGGTCCAATAATTTTGTCTCACCCAGTACAAGCTGCTCAGGCAATAAGACACCTCAAGCAGTGACCAAAATCTCATATGACACCATCAATGTGCCAACAAGCTACAACTTGAATATGACACATAAGGAAGAATGAGCTTTGTAAAAGAACTACCAAGCCGAACAGATGCTATGAACCTTTCTCAAAGAATGAGAAACAAAATGTACAAAAATAAGTATAGGGAACCGTACTCAACATCTCACTATTGTGGCGTTCTACCCGATCCACACATGATACCATTGCGACGTACAACCCGATCCAAAAATCATACCTGTGGTTGTGTGCCACCCAATCCACACATAACAATCAATAAGGAAATACCCATCGAGCCATAATGCCCATACCTACCAAATTCCCGAATATTGACCACAAGCACGCCAAGTGCATAAATACAACTCTGGGGACACGAATAGCGCCACACGCTACAAAAACGCAAGCACGGCTAAGGTGCAAGAACTACAAGCTATACATGACCACAACCAAAGTAATAGACACACTAGATCTCAAAATGATAGGTCGGGTCATTACAGTTGTAGCCCCATTCCTCTATTTACTGCTTATTTTATGCTCAATTGTCATTATGTGACTTGTCGGGGTAGTTGGTTTAGTTCTAGAGATGTTTTTGAATGAGTTGAGGCACATAGTCTCAAGGTTGGAAGCTTATGTTGAAAAAGTTGATCGTATGTTGACTTATGTGTAAATGGCATCAGAATGGAGTTTTGATGGTTCTGATAGCTCCGTTGGGTGATTTAGACTTAGGAGTGTGTCCGGATAGTGATTTGGAGTTCTGTAGTTGAGTTTGGCTTGAAATGGCGAAACTTAGAAAATTAGAAGTTTTGGATATTGAGAAGTTTGACCGAGAGTTGACTTTAAGTTACTGGACTCGGATTTTGGTTCTAGAAATTAGAATAGGTCCGTTGTGTCATTTATGATTTGTGTGAAAACTTTGAGGTCAATCGGACTTGATTTGATAGGTTTCGACATCGATTATAGAAGTTGGAATTTCTTAGTTTTCATTAGGCTTGAATTGGGGTGAAATTCATATTTTTGATGTTATTTGAGGCCTCGACTAAGTACACATTGTGTTTTAGGACTTGTTTATATATTTGGTTGAGGTTTTGGGGGCCTCGGGTCTGTTTCAGATGGTTAACAGATCGAATTATGCTGAGGTGCTGCAGATCTGGTGTCATTGCACCTGCGGTGGGATTGCCGCGGTGTGGAGCCACAGAAGTGGCTAAGCTTGCGCAGCTGCAAAGAGGAGGAAGGTCACTGGGGGTCGTAGGCGCGGAAAAGTTTCCGCAGATACGGATGCGCATCGACGTGAGGTCGATCGTATAAGTGGATTTGGACATGTAGTATGGGAGTCACAAAAGTGAGGAATGGTTCGCAGATGCGGTCCCGCAGGTGCAAAGCTGGGATCGCAGGTGCGCTTGGTCGACTGTTAAGTGAGGTTTGCATAAGCGAGTTTTTCTCCACAAAAGCGGGAGGGCAGGTTTGAGCCCAGGCTCCGCAGGTGCGAAAATGCCTGGGCATTGTTTAAAACTCAAGGGTTTCATGATTTTAATCATTTTGGACTTTTTAAACTCGGACTAAGGCAATTTTTGAGAGGGATTTTAAGGGATTTTTTGAGGTAAGTCACTCTTGATCATTTTTTATTTTCCCACCTAGTTTGTGTATTTTTGAGGTGCAGTTTTGGGAATTTTGGGCTAGGAATTAGAGAGTTAAATTTGGGGATTTGAGTGACGATTTGGTGTCGTAATCTAGTATATTTAGTATGGTAGGACTCATGGTTGAATAGGATTTTAGATTTTATAACTTTTATTGGATTCCGTGATGTGGGCCTGGGGTTGACTTTTGAGTTGACTCTTGATTTAGAACTTAGCATTTTCATATGGAATTGATTCCTATAGCTTGAGTTGATTGTATCGAATTGTTTGTGGCTAGATTCGAGGTATTTAGAGGCCGATTCGCGAGGCAAGGGCTTGTTGGAGTAGAGATTTGCACAGTTTGAGGTAAGTAACACTTCTAAACTTGGTTTTGAAGGTATGAATCCCTGAAATTTTGTGCTATGTGATTTGTGTTAAGGTCACGTGCATGCTAGGTGGTGGGCGTGTGGGCGTGAGCCATAGTAATTGTGATTCAGTCGATTCCATGGAACTGTGTAGCTAACTTATCTGAATATTATTATTGTACTTTTTGTGATAGAGCACTTGAGCTGTGATTTATGTTAGAAATCGTGTTTAGGCTATGTGTTGGTGCTATTGGGACCCACATTGCTCGTTCTTTGTTGTTGATTTATTTGCTTAATTGTAGTTATGCACTCAGTCGCATTCATCATTGCATATAATATCTCAATCTCTGTTATCATGCATTGTCACATCATGTATCATTGATTTGGGCTGCTTAGAATGAGTGTTGTGAGCCCGAGAGACTGGAGATTTTGATGACTGAGTGAGGCCGAGGGCCTGTTTGTGAGTGATATTTATGGGATCGGATTGCACGCCGCAGCAGGCTTTATTGATTCATCCTATGATTGGCTTATTATAGGGCTTGGGCTGGATCTGTCCCTCCGGAGTCTGCACACCCACAATGAGCGCAGTTGCTATTGATTCACGATGGGATCGGGGTGCGCGTTGCAGCCGGATTTATTAGCATTTGGGCTGGATCTTCCCTGGATAGTGCTGAGTGATTTAGTGTGATGAGTGAGAATTGAGAAAGTCAGGTTGAGTACTCTAAGAGTGTGAGTACGCGAGGCTTTCATTGTGTTGCATCACATACATTATGCATATTGGCATGTATATATAGATGTCATATTCCTCATATCATTTAGACTTGACATATTTTATGTGTTTTGAGTTTAACTGTTAAACCTGGAAGCATATCTACATTCCTGTACCGATACCTGCAAATTATGAGTTTCTCTAAGATATTATTGTCATATGTTCTGTAAACTTTAGTACTATTAAATTCTGTATTTGGACCGTATTGTTCGGAATTGTCATTGCTTTCATTCCAAAGGTTAGACTTGTTACTTTTTAAGTTGGTAGTACTCACGCTACACCTTGCACTTCGTGTGTAGATCCAAGTGTTTCCGAGCACGATGGCTATTGATCTTGGAGTTTCAACCATTCGGAGATTTTCGAGGTAGCTGGCTTGGCGTCCGCAGACCTTGACTCTCCTCCCCTATCTTTTGGCTTGCCTAGTACAATGATATGCGCCATCACGACAAGTTGAGTTTTGGGTCGTGACAAGTTGGTATCAGAGCCTAGGTTTCATAGGTCTCATGAGTAATGAGCATGTTTAGTAGAGTATTATATGTCGGTACGGAGATGTCTGTACTTATCTTCGAGAGGCTGCCGAACCCTTAGGAAACCTTCACGTTCTTGTATTCTTGTCTTGCAAATTTGTTAATTCCGAGAACTAAACTTCTGTTATTCTATTCTCTCAAAGATGGTGATGACACGTGCTGCCGGAGAGAACGGACAGCCACCAGTACCACCGGCTAGGGCCACAAGAGGTTGGGGTTATGGTAGGGGACAGGTGTAGCTCGTACAGCAGCTAGAGCAGCACCTACAGATCCACCAGTTGCTCTAGCTCAGTAGCAAGTTCCGGATGTGGTTGAGCCAGTGAGCCCAGCTTAGGCACAAGTTGTGACTATTGTGTTCCAGGCCTTGAGGAGGCTTTAGTTCAGATATTGACTGTGTGCACTAGCCTTGCTCAGGCAGTTTCTGTTCAGACCGCGCCAGCCACTTCTCAAGCCGGGGGAGGTACTCAGAGTCCTACCGCCCCTACTCCAGAGAAAGTGATGCAGGGACTTCAGACACCAGGGTTCTACCAGCCCAGCCATATGCACCTGCTCAGGCCCAGGTGGGTCCCATTATGAATGATGATGAGTAGAAGAGACTTGAGATATTTAGGAGACTCCAGCCTCCATCATTCAGTGGGGCTGAGTCAGAGGATGCCCCGGATTTCTAGATAGGTGTCAGCAGATTCTTCGTACGGCAGGTATTCTTCATACAAGTAGGGTCTCATTCACTATTTTTTAGTTCACTGGGGCTGCCTTCAGATGGTGGGAGGGCTATGAGAGGAGAAGGCAAGTCGGTGTTGCACCACTTTCATGGCATGCGTTCTCCGTCTTCTTCTTGGAAAATTTTGTTCCACAGACCCGTACGGAGGAAATACGCAAGCAGTTCGAGCAGTTACATCAGGATGGCCTGTCTGTGACTCAATGTGAGATGAGATTTTTAGAGTTGGCTCGTCACACAGTTTGGTTGGTTCCCACTGAGAGGGAGAGGATTATGAGGTTCATTGATGGCCTCCATTATCATTTTCATTTTGTTATGACTCAGGAGAGTGTATCTGGTGCTCGGTTTGACGAGGTAGTTGATATTGCTCGGCTGTTAGAGATAGTCCATAGTTAGGAGCATGAGAAGAGGAAGGCCAAGAGGCCTCGTGGTTCGGGTGGCTTCAGCGGTGTTCTTTCTGGGGGTCAGTTCGACCATAGTAGGGGTCGTCCTTATAGGCCCACTCAGTTGACTCTTCCAGTTCATCGTGGTGCATCATCCATCCATGATTCATACAGTGCTCGTTTGGTCCAATCATCTCTCAGTGCTCTCCCATCTTAGAGTTCGTCCCGTGCTCCATCGGTTCAGGGTTCATCTGTGCCAGGTCCTTCTAGCAATCACTCTGGTACTCGGGGCCCGATTCATTCCCCACAACCACTACCGGGGAGTTGCTTCGAGTGCTGGGAGTTTGGGCATGTTTGGAGAAAGTGTCCTAGTCGCCCGGGAGGTCTAGTTTAACAGAGGAGTCAGGACACGACTTTAACACTAGTTACTTCACCACCCTCCCAACCAGCTCGGGGTGGGCCCCAGGCGGCTAGAGGTCACCCTATACAGCGAGGCCGATCAAGTCATGGTCAGGCTCGGTTCTATGATATTCCTGCCAGACCAGATGTTGTTGCTTCAGAAACAATGATCACATGTATTGTCTCAGTATGCCACAGGGATGTTTCTGTATTATTTGACCCTGGTTCCACTTATTCGTATGTATCATCATATTTTGCTCATCATCTCAATATGCCCCATGAGTCTTTAGTTTTATCTATTCCTGCCTCTACACCAATAGGCAATACTATTATTGTGGACTGTGTATATCGGTTGTCTGTGGTGACTATTGGAGGATTGGAGACTAGAGTTGATCTCTTATTGCTTAGTATGGTTGATTTCAACGTAATCTTGGGTATGGATTGACTATCTTCATGTCACATTATTCTATATTGTCACACTATGATCGTGACGTTGGCGATGCCAGGCTTGCCAAGGATTGAGTGGAGGGGTTCTCTAGATTATGTTCCCAACATGGTGATTTCACATTTGAAGGCCTAACGGATGATTGGGAAGGGATGTTTGTCGCATTTGGCCTTTGTGAGGGATGTTGGTACTGATACCCCTACTATTGATTCTGTTATGGTAGTGCGTGGCTTTCCAGATGTGTTTCCTGCAGACCTGCCGGGCATGCCACCCGACAGGGATATTGACTTTGGTATTGACTTGGTGCCGGACACTCAACCCATTTCCATTCCTCTGTATCGTATGGCACCAGCTGAGTTGAAGGAATTGTAAAAGAAGCTTGAGGAACTTCTTGATAAGGGGTTTATCAGGCCTAGAATGTCGCCTTGGGGTGCACCGGTTCTGTTTGTGAAGAAGAAGGATGGTACTATGTGGATGTGCATTGACTATAGGCAGTTGAACAAAGTTACAATCAAGAACAAGTATCCTTGCCGTGTATTGATATCTATTTGACCAGCTTCATGGAGTGAGGGTGTTCTCTAAGATTGATTTGAGGTCTGGATATCACCAGTTGAAGATTCGGGACTCAGATATTCCAAATATGGCATTTAGGACCAATTATGGTCACTATGAGTTCCTTGTGATGGCTTTTGGGCTGACCAATGCCCCAACAACATACATGCATTTGATGAATAGTGTATTTCAACCTTATCTCAAGCGTTTGTCATAGTATTCATTGATGATATCCTGGTGTACTCACGTAGCCAGGAGGAGCATGCCCAACATTTGAGGATTGTACTACGGCGGCTGAGGTAGGAGAAGCTTTATGCCAAGTTCTCCAAGTGTGAGTTTTGGCTTAGTTTGGTGGATTTCTTGGGGAACGTGGTATCCAGTGAGGGGATTAAGGTGGATCCAAAGAAGATAGAGGCGGTTTAGAGTTGACCCAGACCGTCCTCAGCTATTAAGATTCAGAGCTTTCTCGGCTTGGCTGGTTATTATCTTCGCTTCGTGGAGGGTTTCTCATCTATTGCAGTGCCTTTGACCAAATTGACCCAGAAGGGTGCTCCATTCAGGTGGTCGGATGAGTGTGAGGAGGGCTTTCAGAAGCTCAAGACTTCTTTGGCCATAACTCCAGTTCTAGTTTTGCCTTCAGCTTCTGGCTCTTATACAATGTATTGTGATTCTTCTTGGATTGGTATTGGGTGTGTCTTGATGTAGGAGGGTAGAGTGATTGCTTATGCTTTATATCAATTGAAGCCTCATGGGAAGAACAACCCTATTCATGATTTGGAGTTGGTTGCCATCGTTCATGCATTGAAGATTTGCAGGCATTATCTCTACGGTGTGTCTTGTGAGGTATTTACGGATCATCGAAATCTCCAGCACTTGTTCAAACAAATGGATCTAAATTAGAGGCAGCGGAGATGGTTGGAGCTACTAAAGGACTACGATATCACCATTTCTGTATCATCCCGGGAAGGCCAATATTGTGATCGATGCCTTGAGTAGAAAGGCGGTGAGTATGGGTAGCCCTGCATTTATTACTGTTGGTGAGAGACCGCTTGCAGTTAATGTTCAGGCCTTGGCTAACCAGTTCGTGAGATTAGATGTTTCGGATCCCGGCCGGGTTTTAGCTTGTGTGGTTTCTCTATCTTCCTTATTTGATCACATCAGAGAGCGCCAGTATGATGATCCTTATTTACTTGAGGATGCAGGGTCGGATTTGTATGCCTAATGTAGATGGCCTATGTGAGTTGATTCTTGAGGAGGCCCATAGTTTGCGGTATTCCATCCATCCGGGTGCCACGAATATGTACCAGGACTTGAGGCAGGACAATTGGTGGAGGAGGATGAAGAAGGATATAGTGGAGTTTGTAGCTCGGTGCCTAAATTGTAAGCAGGTGAAGTATGAGCATCAGAGATCGGGCGGATTGCTTCATAGGCTTGAGATTCCGGAGTGGAAATGGGAGCATATCACCATGGATTTTGTAGTTGGGATCCCATGGTCTTCGAGGAAGTTTGATGCTACTTGGGTGATTGTGGATCGGTTGACCAAGTCCGTGCACTTCATTCCAGTTGGGACTAATTATTCTTCAAAGCGGTTGACTAAGATCTATATCCACGAGATTGTTCGCCTTTACGGTGTGCCGTGTCCATCATTTCAGATCGGGGCACGCAGTTTATATCGCGGTTTTGGAGAGCCGTGCAGCAAGAGTTGGGCACACATATTGATCTGAGTGCAACATTTCACCCTCAGAAGGACGGGCAATTCGAGCGCACTATTCAGATATTGGAGGATATGTTATGCGCTTGTGTCATAGATTTTGGGGATTATTGGGATCAGTTTCTGCCGCTCGCAGAGTTTGCCTACAATAACAGCTACCAATCGAGCATCCAAATGGCTCTGTATGAGGGTTTTTATAAGAGACGATGTCGGTCTCTGGTAGGATGGTTTGAGCCGGGTTAGGCTAGGCTATTAGGTACTGACTTGGTTCAAGATGGTTTGGTCAAGGTTAAATTGATTCAGGATCGATCCAGACATAATAGATATGCCAAACAGAAGGTTCGCAATGTTTCTTACATGGTTGGGGAGAAGGTACTGCTCAAGGTTTCACCCATAAAGGGTGTTATAAAGTTCGGGAAGAAGGGTAAGTTGAGCCCTCGGTATATTGGGCCTTTTGAGGTGCTTCAGATGATTGGAGAGGTGGCTTAAGAGCTTTCCTTTCTGCCTAGTCTGTCGAGTGTTCATCCAGTGTTTCATGTTTCTATGCTTCAGAAGTATGTCGGCGATCCGTCTCATATTTTGGATTTCAGCACGGTTCAGTTGGATGGTGATTTGACTTGTGATGTGGAGCAGGTGGCCATTTTGGATCGACAGGTTCAAAAGTTGGGTTCAAAAGACAACTTCAGTAAAGGTACAGTAGAGAGGTCAGCCAGTTGAGGAGGCTACTTGGGAGACAGATCGGGAGATGCAGATATCCACACCTATTTGAGACCCCAGGTATGTTTCTAGACCCGTTCGAGGACGAACGTTTGTTTAAGAGGGGGATAGTGTAACGACCTGGCCGGTCATGTTGAGTTTTGTAGCCCCGTTTCACATTTACTGCTCATTTTATGCTTATTAGTTGCCATGAGACTTGTCGGGGTAGTTGGTTCAGTTTCGGGGATGTTTTGGAATGTGATGAGACACTTAGTCTCAAGGGTTGAAAACTTAAGTTGAAAAGGTTGACCGGCTTTGAATTATGTGTAAATGGCTCCTGAATGAAGTTTCGTTGATATCGATAGCTCCGTTGGGTGATTTTGAACTTAGGAGTTTGTCCGGGTAGTAATTTGGAGGTCTTTAGTTGAATTAGGCTTGATATAGCAAAAGTTAAAAATTAACAAGTTTGACCGACAGTTGACTTTGTGGTTACCGGGCTCAGATTTTAATTTCGGGAGTTAGAGTAGGTCCGTTGTGTCATTTATGACTTGTGTGCAAAATTTGAGGTCAACTGGACTTGATTTGATAGGTTTCGGCATCGGATGTCGAAGTTGAAAGTTCAAAGTTCATTAGGCTTGAATCGATGCATGATTCGTTATTTTAGTGTTGTTTGATGTGATTTGACACTTTGAGCGAGTTTGTATGATATTTTAGGACTTGACGGTATGTTTGGTTGGGGTCCCGAGGGCTTCCGGTGGATTCCAGATGGTTAACGGAAGAAACTTTGGACTTAAAGCATTGCTGGAAATTCTGCCTTCTCGTGTGATCACACCTGTGAGGGGATTGGCCGCAGGTGCGATGCTGCGGGTGTGGCTGTAAAGGCGCAGAAGCGAGGTTGGCTTGAGCTGGGGAGTTTTGCAGGTGCGAAGGGCACAGAAGTGAGGCCGCAGGTGCAAAGGGCCAGTGTGCAGTGTAGCTCCGCAGATGCTGCGCTTGGAGCGCAAAAGCGGAACTTCATGTGAGGTTAAATGCTCCACATAAGCGAAAGTAGCTGGGTAGAATGTTAAATTCAAGGGTTTCGTGATTTTTCTCATTTTGAACTTTGCAAACTCGGTCTAAGGCAATTTTTGAGAGGATTTTCTAGGGGTTTCTTGAGGTAAGTCACTTGGATCATTTTTATTCATTAATCTTGTTTCCCCATGGAATTTTCCACACAGTTTGTGTGTGTTTGAGATGGAATTTGGGAGTTTGAGGCGAGGGGCTCGGAGAGTGTAATTTGGTAAATTTGGTATGGTTAGACTCGTGGTTGAATGGGCTTCCGAATTTTGTGACTTTTATTGGATTCCGAGACGTAGGCCCGGGGGTCGACTTTTGAGATGACTTTTGAGTTGACTTTTTGACTTTTGATTAAGAATTTAGTACTTTCTTATGGAATTGATTCCTTTGGCTCGTGTTGATTGTATCGAATTGTTTATGGCTAGATTCGAGGCATTCATAGGCCTATTCGCGAGGCAAGGGCTTATTGGAGTAAGGATTTGCACGGTTTAAGGTAAGTAACACTTCTAAATTTGGTTCTGAGGGTATGAAACCCCCGAATTATGTGTTATGTAATTGGTGTTGAGGTGGCGTACATGCTAGGTGACAGACGTGTGATTGTAGGTTATAATCTTGTGTTTTAGTCACGTATTAGATTCCAATTTACTGCACTTTAATTGAGTTTGAGTGTTATTTCCTAGTGTTTTGCACTAATTGTGTGTTTTATGCCTTGTAGGAGTGATTCCGAGCTATGTACATGTTATGGAACTAATTTGAACTAATTGGAGCTTTGAAGTCTGAGTAAAAGCCCAAAGGAATAAGCCGGAATCGTGTTTGGTGGTCGAAGATCACTTCTGGGCGTCAAAATTCAAGGAAGAATAATCTGCTGAAAAAATACATTGATGCGGCGCACAGAAATCTGTAGAAAATGTCAAACTTCAAAGTCTGGGTTTTTTGGGTCTGTCAGGAAAAAGCCTTAATGCTACGCACAGTGCGACGCATGAAAAGCAATAAGTTTGCATGTTTTCCTATTTCGGCTAGAAAATGGTGATTTCGTTTGGGTCCGACCCTACTTGGTATAAATACATGGAAAAATAGTATTTTCTGGACTTTTGACATATCTAAGACCTAAGGAGGCTAGATAGAAGGTAGAGAAGCCAAAGCACAAGGAATTCATCATTCAATCCTCACTCAAGACAAGAGTTTGGATCATTTTATGCTTTTCTTTATATTTGTGATAAATTACTCCATATCTATGGCGTAGTTCTCTTTAGGGTTTGATGGATTTGGTGTATTGATACTTGTTTGTGGATAATTAACTCTAATTTTATGTATTGAATCATTTTGCATGTTTTAATTGTTGCATCTATTTTCACTTGTTAATGTAATCAAGAGAATTCGAGACTTAATCGAAAGAGGAGTTTCTACTAAACAATTGAATCAATAATCAAGTGAATTCGAGAGACTCACTTGAACATTAGAAGTGAATTATCTCGATTTAGATCCCAAACATTTATCTTGTACCTATCCTATCGACCCTATTTGCTCCCAATTGATATCCTTCTTTGCTTATTACTTGTATTGTTTATCACTAGTCAATAGTTTAGACTCTTAGTTAATTTTAGTTTAAATCACATAATTCTCAATTGTTGCTCCTCTTGGATAGCAATCGATCTATAAACTACAAAAATACTGTTTAACTCCAATCCATGTGGATACGATATTATATTTTACTATATTCGACTAGCGAGCATATTTAAGTGTGTGTTTTGCGCTCATCAACGTGTGGGCGTGCACTGTAGAAATTATGACTTGATAAATTCCATGGAACTGTATAGTTGAAAAATGTTGTCATTACCCGCATTTTCACCATATGTTAGAGAAGTGAAGCTGCCAATCATGCTAGAAATCATGCTTAGGCTATGCGTTGGTACTGTTGGGACCCACATAGGTCGTGTTAATCATTGAATTATTTGTTAAATTTGCCATTTTGTACTCAGTCATAGCTATTACTTGCATGTTATACCCCAGTCTCTATTTTCTTTTATTAATACATTATATTATCATTGTTTGGGATGATTATCATGATTCTTGTGAGCCCGGGATCCTGGAGAGATTGATGACTGAGTGAGGCCGTGGGCCTGATTGTGAGGATATTTATGGGATCGAGTTGTACGCCGCAACATGTTTATTAATTTATGCCAATATTGGCTTATTATAGCGCTTGGGCTGGAGTTTCCTCTCCGGAGTCTGCACATCCACAGTGGGTGCAGGTACTTATTGAGTGCGAGTGCCGAGTGATTGGGAGGATTGAGTGGTTGTGAGGATGGAGTGACTTTGAGGAATGAGTAACTGTGAGGATGGAGTGAATGGGAGGACTGAGTGATTGATACTCTGAGAATATGCATATGATTTCATTACTGTTTTTATACTTCAGTTGGCATGTATAACTGTCATGTAGATACTGAGGTATACCATATCTTGTTTCAATTGAACTTGACATGATTTGCCTGTTTGGACTTTAAATGTTTAATTTGGAAGCATGCATATATTTTTGTACTGTAATTTTGTAATTGAACTGTACCTGTGAAGCTCTTCACTGCTTTCAACCCAATACTTAGACTTGTTACTTACTGAGTTGGTCGTACTCACACTATACCCTGAACTTCGTGTGCAGATCCAGGTGTTTCTAGAAACGGTGGTTGCTCACTATTAGAGTTTACCGACATTCGGAGATAATAGAGGCAGCTGCCCTGGTGTCCGTAAACCTTGACTCTACTCCCTTATCCCTCAGTCTTATTTATTCAGTTTCAGTTCTCTTATATAGTATTTTAAACTTGTATTGTGTAGCTGCTCATGTATTCAGTGTCACCCTGGTTTTGGGAAACTTATGATTAAGTTAAGACATTTTATTCGGTTTATGAGATCTTTTACTTATTTAAAACCTATTGTTTTTTGTATATTTTAAATTTGAAAGTGTTGGTAATGTCTGAGTTGTCGGCTTGCCTAGTACAATGATATGTGCCATCACGAAAGGTTGAGTTTTGGGTCGTGACAAGTTGGTATCAGAGCCTAGGTTTCATAGGTCTCACGCGTAATGAGCAAGTTTAGTAGTGTCTTGCGGATCAGTACGGAGACGTCTGTACTTATCTTCGAGAGGTTGTCGAACCCTTAGGAAAGCTTCACGTTCTTGTATTCTTGTCGTGCGAATTTGTTGATTCCGGGAATAAAACTTCTGTTATTCTATTCTCTCATAGATAGTGATGACACGTGCTACCAGACCAGACGGACAACCACCAGTACCACCGGCTAGGGCCATAAGAGTTTGGGTCGCGGTAGGGGAAGAGGTGCAGCTCGTACAATAGCTAGAGCAGCACCTATAGATCTACCAGTTCCTCCAGCTCAAGAGCAAGTTCCGGATATGGTTGAGCCAGTGAGGCCAGCTCAGGCACCAGCTGTGTCCATTGTGATTCCAGGCCTTCAAGAGGCTTTAGCTCAGATATTGACTGTGTGCACTAGCCTTGCTCATGCAGTTTCAGTCTAGACCGCACCAGCCATTTCTCAGGTCGGGGGAGGTACTCAGACTCCTACAGCCCGTACTCTAGAGCAGATAATGCAGGGACTTCAGACACTGGGGGTACTACAAGCCCAGCCGGTTGCAGCTGCTCTGGCCCTGGTGGGTCGCGTCATGAGTGATGATGAGCATAAGAGACTTGAGAGATTTGGGAGACTCCAACCTCCATCATTCAATGTGGTTGAGTCAGAGGATGCCCAGGACTTCTTGGATAGGTGTCAGCGGATTCTTCATACGACGGGTATTCTAGAGACTAGTGGTGTCTCATTCACTACTTTTCAGATTACTTGGGCTACCTTCAAATAGTGGGAGGCCTATGAGAGGAGAAGGCCAATCGGTGATGCACCACTTCCATGGCATGAGTTCTCTGTCTTCTTCTTGGAAAAGTTTGTTCCACAGACCCGTACGGAGGAAATGCGCAAGTAGTTCGAGCAGTTACATCAGGATGGCCTGTCTGTGACTCAGTATGAGATGAGATTTTTAGAGTTGGCTCGTCACACAGTTTAGTTGGTTCCCATTGAGAGGGAGAGGATTAGGAGGTTCATTTATGGCATCCATTATCATTTGCGTTTTATTATGACTCAGGACAGTGTATCTGGTGCTCGGTTTGACGAGGTAATTGATATTGCTCGGTGGTTAAAGATAGTCCGTAGTTAGGAGCATGAGGAGAGGGAGGCCAAAAGGCCTCATGGTTCGGGTGGCTTCAGCGGTGTTCCTTCTAAGGGTCAATTCAACTATAGTAGGGGTCGTCCTTATAGGCCCACTCAGATGACTCTTCCAGTTCATCATCGTGCATCATCCATCCATGGTTCATACAATGCTCGTTTGGTCAAGTCATCTTTCAGTGCTCTCCCATCTTAGATTTCGTCTCGTGCTCTATCGGTTCAGGATTTATCTGTGCCAGGTCCTTCTAGCAGTCACTCTGGTACTCGGGGCCCGATTCTCCCCACAACCATTACCGGGGAGTTGCTTCGAGTGCGGGGAGTTTGGGCATGTTTGGAGATAGTGTCCTCGTCGTCCGGGAGGTCTAGTTCAGTAAAGGAGTCAGGATACCACTTCGGCACCAGTTACTTCACCACCCGCCCAGCCAGCTCGGGGTGGGACCCAGGTAGCTAGAGGTTGCCCTATACAGCGAGGCTGATTAAGTGGTGGTCAAGCCCGATTCTATGCTATTCTTGCCAGACCAGATGTTGTTGCTTCAGACACAATGATCACAGGTATTGTCTTAGTATGCCACAGGGATGTTTCTGTATTATTTGACCCTGGTTCCACTTATTTGTATATATCATCATATTTTGCTCATTATCTTGATATGCCCCGTGAGTCCTTAGTTCATTTGTTCATATCTCTACACCGATGGGCGATACTATTGTTGTAGACGTGTATATCGGTCGTGTGTGGTGACTATTGGAGGATTGGAGACTAGAGTTAATCTCTTATTGCTTAGTATGGTTGATTTCAACGTGATCTTGGGTATGGATTGACTATCTCCATGTCACATTATTCTAGATTGTCACACTAAGATCGGGACGTTGGCGATGCTAGGCTTGCCAAGGATCGAGTGGAGGGGTTCTCTAGATTATGTTCCCAGCATGGTGATTTCATATTTGAAGGCCTAACGGATGATTGGGGAGGGATGTTTGTCATATTTGGCCTTTGTGAGGGATGTTGGTGTTGATACCCCTACTATTGATTCTGTTACGGTGGTGCGTGGCTTTCCGGATGTGTTTCCTGCAGACCTGCCAGGCATGCCACCCTACAGGGATATTGACTTTGGTATTGACTTGGTGCCGGACACTCAACCCATTTCCATTCCTCCGTATCGTATGGCACCAGCTGAGTTGAAGGAATTGTAAGAGCAGCTTGAGGAACTTGGTCTGGTGTAAGAACAGCTTGGCCTGGTGTAAGAGCAGCTTGGCCTGGTGTGTAAGAGCAGCTTGGCCTGGGGTGTAAGAGCAGCTTAACTTGGTGTGTCGCCTTAGGGTGCACCGGTTCTGCTTGTGAATAAGAAGGATGGTACTTTGTGGATGTGCATTGACTATAGGTAGTTGAACAAAGTTACAATCAAGAACAAGTATCCTTGCCGCGTATTGATATCTATTTGACCAGCTTCAGGGAGTGAGGGTGTTCTCTAAGATTGATTTGAGGTCTGGAAATCACCAATTGAAGATTCGAGATTCGGATATTCTAAAGATGGCATTCAGGACCCGTTATGGTCACTATAAATTCCTTGTGATGTCTTTTGGGCTGACCAATGCCCCAGCAGCATTCATGCATTTGATGAACAATATATTTCAGACTTTTCTCCCTCCTTTGTCATAGTATTCATTGATGATATCCTGGTGTACTCACTATCTATGAGGAGCATGACCAGCATTTGAGGATTGTACTATAGCGGCTGAGGGAGAAGAATCTTTATGCCAAGTTCTCCAAGTATGAGTTTTGGCTTAGTTCGGTGGCATTCTTGGGGCATGTGGTGTCCAGTGAGGAGATTAAGGTTGATCCAAAGAAGATAGAGGCGGTTCAGAGTCGGCCCAGACCATCCTCAACTACTGAGATTCGGAGTTCTCGACTTGGAAGGTTATTATCGTCTCTACGTGGAGGGTTTCTCATCTATTACAGCGCCTTTGACCAAATTGACCCAGAAGGGTGCTCCATTCTGGTAGTCGGATGAATGTGAAGAGAGCTTTCAGAAGCTCAAGACTACTTTGACCACAACTCTAGTTCTAGTTTTTCCTTCAGCTTCTGACTCTTATACAGTGTATTGTGATGCTTCTCGGATCGGTATTGGGTGTGTCTTGATGTAGGAGGGTAGAGTGATTACTTATGCTTCACGTCAAATGATGGCCCATGAGAAGAACTACCATATTCATGATTTGGAGTTGGCTGCCATCGTTCACGTATTGAAGATTTGGAGGAATAATCTCTACGATGTGTCTTGTTAGGTATTTACGGATCATCGGAGTCTCCCGCACTTGTTCAAACAAAAATATCTAAATTTGAGGCAGCGGAGATGGTTGGAGCTGCTAAAGGACTATGATATCATCATTTCTGTATCATCCCGGGAAGACCAATGTGGTGGCCGATGCCTTGAGTAGAAAAGCGGTGAGTATGGGTAGCCTTGCATTTATTCCTATTAGTGAGAGACTGCTTGTAGTTGATGTTCAGGCCTTGGCCAACCAGTTTGTGAGATTAGATGTTTCGGAGCCCAGCTGGGTTCTAGCTTGTGTGGTTTCTTGGTCTTCCTTATTTGATCACATCAGAGGGCGCCGATATGATGATCCATATTTTCGTGTCCTTAAGGACGGTTCAGCACGGTGATGCCAAGGATGTACCTATTAGGGATGATGGGGTGTTGAGGATGCAGGGTCGGATTTGTGTGCCTAATGTAGATGGGCTATGTGAGTTCATTCTTGAGGAGGCCCATAGCTCGCAGTATTCCATCCATCCGGGTGCAGCGAAGATGTACCAGGACTTGAGATAGCACTATTGGTGGAGGATGATAAAGAAGGATATAGTGGAGTTTGTAGCTTGGTGCCTAAATTATCAGCAGGTGAAGTATGGGCATCAAAGACCGGGCAGATTGCTTCAGAGGCTTGAGATTCTGGAGTGGAAATGGGAGCGTATCACCATGGATTATATAGTTGAGCTCCCACGGACTTCGGGGAAGTTTGATGCTATTTGGGTGATTGTGGATCGGTTGACCAAGTCCGCGCACTTCATTCAAGTTGGGACTACTTATTCTTCGGAGTGGTTGGCTGAGATCTACATCCGCGAGATTGTTCGCCTTAACAGTGTGCCGGTGTCCATCATTTCAGATCGGGGCATGTAGTTTACATGGTGGTTTTGGAGAGCCGTGCAACGAGAGTTGGGCACACATGTTGAGCTGAGTACAACATTTCACCCTCAGACGTACGAGCAATCCGAGTGCACTATTCAGATATTGGAGGATATGCTACGTGCTTGTGTCATAGATTTCGGGGGTTCTTGGGATCGGTTTCTGCCGCTCGTAGAGTTTGCCTACAATAACAGCTAACAATCGAGTATCCAGATGGCTCCGTATGAGGCTTTGTATGGGAGACAGTATCGGTCTCCGGTGGGATGGTTTGAGCCGGGTGAGGCTAGGCTATTGGGTACTGACTTGGTTCAGGATGCTTTGGTCAAGGTTAAATTGATTCAGGATCGGCTACGCACTGCGCAGTCTAGACATAAGAGTTACGTCGAACAAAAGGTATGCAATGTGGCTTACATGGTTGGGCCATTTGAGGCGCTTCAGAGGATTGGAGAGGTGGCTTACAAGCTTGCCTTTCCGCCTAGTATGCCGAGTGCTCATATAGTGTTTCATGTGTCTATGCTCCGTAAGTATGTCAGCAATCCGTCTCATGTTTTGGATTTTAGCACTGTTCAGTTGGATGGTGATTTGACTTATGAAGTGGAGCCGGTGGCCATTTTGGATCGACAGGTTCGAAAGTTGAGATCAAAAGACATAGCTTTAGTGAAGGTGCAGTGGAGAGGTCAGCTAGTTAAGGAGGCTACTTAGGAGACCGAGCGGGAGATGCGGAGCAGATATCCACGCCTATTTGAGACTCCAGGTACATTTCTAGACCTGTTCGAGGACGAACGTTTGTTTAAGAGAGGGATGATGTAACGACCCGGACGGTCGTGTTGAGTGTTGTAGTCCCGTTTCCCATTTACTACTCATTTTATGCTTATTAGTTGCTATGTGACTTGTCAGGAGAGTTGGTTCGGTTCCGGAGATATTTTGAAATATGATGAGACACTTAGTCTCAAGAGTTGAAAACTTAAGTTGAAAAGGTTGACCGGATGTGAATTATGTGTAAATGTCTCCTGAACGGAGTTTTAATGGTTCTGATAGCGCCGTTGGGTGATTTTGGACTTAGGAGTGTGTCCGTGTAGTAATTTGGAGGTACGTAGTTGAATTAGGCTTGAAATGGCAAAAGTTTAAAATTAAAAAGTTTGACCGAGAGTTGACTTTGTGGCTATCGGTCTTAGATTTTGGTTCCGGGAGTTAGAGTAGGTCCGTTGTGTCATTTATGACTTGTGTGCAAATTTTGAGGTCAATCGGACTTGATTTGATAGGTTTCGGCATCGGATGTCAAAGTTGGAAGTTCAAAGTTCATTAGGCTTGAATCGATGCGCGGTTCGTGATTTTAGCATTGTTTGATGTGATTTGACACTTCAAGTGAGTTTGTCTGATGTTTTTGGACTTAAGGTTATATTTGGTTGGGGTCCCGAGGGCCTTGGGTGGATTCTGGATGGTTAACGGAAGAAAATTTGGATTTGAAGCATTGCTGAAAATTCTGCCTTCTGGTGTGATCGCACCTGCGAGGGGATTGGCCGCAGGTGTGATGCTGCAGGTGCGGATGGAGATGCACATGAGCGAGGTTGGATTGATCTGTAGAGTTCCGCGGGTGCAAAGGGAATCTCAGCACCTGCGAGTGCGCAAACGCGGAGGAAGCTTCGCAGAAGCGAAAGAGGACCTGGTGAGGCAGGTCCGCAGGAGAGGAGGAATGTTAGCAGAAACGAGGCCGTAGGTACGAAGGGCCAGTGTGCAGTGTAGCTCCACATATACGATGCTTGGACCACAAAAGCTGAACCGTAAGTGCAGTTAAATGATCCGTAGAAGCGAAAGAAGCTAGGCAGAATGTTAAATTCGAGGGTTTCGTGATTTTTCTCATTTTGGACTTTGCAAACTCGGCAATGGTGAATTGGTATCGGAATTTGGTAAATTTGTTATGGTTAGACTCGTGGTTGAATGGGCTTCCGAATTTTGTGACTTTTATTGGATTCCGAGACATGGCACGAGGGGTCAACTTTTGAGTTAACGTTTTGACTTTTGATTAAGAATTTAGTATTTTCTTATGGAATTGATTCCTTTAGCTCTTGTTGATTGTATCGAATTGTAAGTGGCTAGATTCGAAGTATTCAGATGCCGATTCATGAGGCAAGGGCTTATTAGAGTAGGGATTTGCACGGTTTGAGGTAAGTAACACTTCTAAATTTGGTTCAAAGGGTATGAGACCCCCGAATTACGTGTTATGTGATTGGTGTTGAGGTGACGCACATGCTAGGTGACAGGCGTATGGGAATGCGCCGTAGGAATTATGACTTGGTCAATTCCATGGAACTTTATAGTTGAAAAAACTTGTCGTCACCCGCATTTTCACCATGTGTTAGAGAAGTTGAGCTGCCAATCATGCTAGAAATCATGCTTAGGCTACGTGTTGGTATTATTGGGACCCACAGAGGTCGTGTTACATGTTGAATTATTTTCTTAGTTTGTCATTTTGTACTCAGTCACAGCTATTACTTGCATGTTATACCCTAGTCTCTTGTCCTTTATTGATACATTATATCATCATTTCTTTGGCTAATTATCATGATCTTGTGAGCCCAAGAGACAGGAGAGATTGATAACTGAGTGAGGCTGAGGGCTTGATTGTGAGGATATTTATGGGTCGGGTTGCACGCCATAACATGTTTATTGATTTATGCCAAGATTGGCTTATTATAGCGCTTGGGCTGGAATTGCCCCCTCCAGAGTCTGCACATCCACAGTGGGCGAAGGTACCTAATCAGTGCGAGTGCCGAGCTATTGTGAGGATTGAGTGGCTGTGAGGATGGAGTCACTGTGAGGAATGAGCGACTGCGAGGATTGAGTGAATGGGAGGACTGAGTGACTGATACTCTGAGAGTATGCATATGATTTTATTACTGTTTTTATACTTCAGTTGGCATGTATAACTGTCATGTAGATACTGAGGTGTACCATATCTTGTTTCAATTGAACTTGACATGATTTACCTTTTTGGGGTTTAACTGTTTAATTTGAAAGCATGCTTACATTTCTGTACTGTAATTTTGTAATTGAATTGTACCTGTGAAGCTCATCACTGCTTTCAACCCAATAGTTAGACTTGTTACTTACTGAGTTGGTTCTACTCACGCTACACCATGTACTTCGTGTGCAGATTCAGGTATTTCTGGACATGGTGGTTGCTGACTATCAGAGTTTACCGACATCTAGAGATTATCGAGGTAGATGCCCTAGCGTCCGTAGACCTTGACTCTCCTCCCCTATCCCTCAGTCTTGTTTATTCAGTTTCAGTTCTCTTAGATAGTATTTTAGACTTGTATTGTAAAGATACTTATGTACTGAGTATCACCCTGGTTTTGAAAAATTTATGATTAAGTTGAGACATTTTATTCGGTTTATGAGATCTTTTATTTATGTAAAACCTATTTTTTTTTTTTTTAAATTTGAAAGTGTTGGTAATATCTCAGTTGTCGGCTTGCCTAGCAACATGATAGGTGTCATTACGACTTGTTGAGTTTTGGATCGTGACACTATATGTGGACAAACTACTGGTAATACAAAAAGTAATACTATATGTGGATAAATTGCTGGCACGAAAAAATAAAATTTGATAACCACATTAATAAATTTGACAGCTTGGTGATTGGAATACAAATTAAGGTTTATAAAATTTGTATAAATTTGGTACAAATTGCTTGGTCATTGGAATGCAAAGTTCATACGAAAATCATATTACTGGACTTTTTGTCAGCTGTTGAATTTATATAAATTGGGTACAATTTGACAACTTGATATGTAATTAGTAAGTTATTATCAAATTTGTTGTTTACGAAGATCATTAACAATTTCAACACCCTCAATTACCTATGCCTCGCTATGGTTGCCATGGATGTGAAGAAAACTAAACCATTTCGCTAGAAGAAGAGGAGAGAGGAGAGGAGAGATGATGGTAGAAGAAGAAGGAGAGATGAAAGCAGAAGAAGGAGGGAGGCGACATAAGATGGAGATATAAGATGAGAGAAAAAAGGAAAAGGGAGCAACTGAATTCCTTAATTTAAGGCACTAATAATGAATTATATATGAATTGTAAAAAAAATACAATTATAGTGGATAAATTTGAAACTTTAGATAACTTTGATAAATAAGTTTGAATTATGATGCAGGAAAGAAAAAATTCCTTTACAAAGTATTAGTAACACTTTTGATATATACTCGGGAGATCATGTAAAATGCTAACTCTTAACGAGAGGAGTTACATACTTCTAATATGGTTCCTTCCTTATTTAGAAAAGACTAATAGTGCGTTGTGTGTATTTTCCATCTCAATGAGTAATTTTCTTAGAAAATTGCATATTATTTTTAAAATTATGTTTGAGTTATAAAATAAAGTATAAGCTTCTGGAATTGATGAATATTGATCCTATATAGTCAACTCAATAAAAGAAAAATATTTTTTCGTAAAAGTCCTCAATCATTACTCAATATAATAAACTTAGAGTATGTTCCAATTTTATAATTTTATTAGTTCAATTTTAGAAGTAATCATATTTTCTTTTTAGTTTTAGTAAAAAAACACATAACCCTTGCAGATTTAAAATTTAAGAGTTTTTCTAAAATACATAGGCTTTTATTATGATTCTTACAGATTTATCGAATAACATAAATTAAATAATCGAATCATATGTCTTCTCAATTTATCTCCCTTCAAAGGTTTCAATGTTATCATCTAGTGAGGTTTTAGTTGTTGAATATTTTTTAATGATTTAAATACAAATATGCATGAGCAAGAAACATTACTAAAAATGAATTTAATAGGGTGAACATATTACTATAAAATGTTATTAAATTCATTAAGAATATGTATACATATTAATTTAGATATATTTTATATAATTTATTTTAAAGTCCTAAATATTTGGACTTCCTACATATTACAAATAAGAAAAGATTTAATATGTAAAATTTTAATTGATTTTAAAATCTTAAATATTATTTAAATATTTCCACTACATATTTATTCAATATAAAAATTATTTTTAAAGAATAAAAAGTCGATCAACATTTCGCGTAGAGTTTTCACGCTTTTATAATATAAATTTAGGATTGTACGATTTATTATAATTAAACATGGTATCAAATAATCATTTTGGGTGCTTAATTAAACATAGATTAATTTCTTTGTATGATTAAAATAAGAATTTTTTAAATGCATATTTAATTATTCGAAGTTGAAATAATTAGAATTTAGACATTATTGTATATAATAAGTTTAACTTAATCTGTAATTTTATGTCCACTAATTTTAATATTTTAATCAGAAATCAATTGAAGTGTAACGACCCGACCGACCGTTTTGAGAATTAGCGTCACGTTCGGAGGCTTAAGGTTTTGAGTAGTTTCGTTTTATGTATTATGACTTTTGTGTGTAGTCGAGTTCAGTTTTTCGGATGATTCGGGATTAATTTGGAAGAACAATTCTTGTTTTAGAAGTTTAAGTGAAAAGAGTTGACCAGAGTTTGACTTTTGTGAAGCGACTTCGAAATGGTATTTTGATGATTCCAATAGCTTCGTATGGTAATTTTGGGCTTAGGCGTGTGTCCAGATTTGGATTCGGAGGTGTTGATTTGATGCATTTTGGCGAAAATTGGGAAGTTGAAGGTTTGGAAGGCCGAGAGATTTGACCGGGAGTTGACTTGGCTGATATCGGATCTGGATTTCGATTCTGGGAGTTGGTATAGCTCTGTTGTATCATTTAGAACTTGCATGCAAAATTTGACTTCATTCCGGGTTGATTTGATATGATTCGGCGTGAATTGTAAAAGTTGAAAGTTCATAAGTTCATTAAGTTCGATTTGAGATGTGATTCATAGTTTTGATATTGTTTGATGTGATTTGAGGCCTCGAGCGGGTCCACATTATATTTTTGAACTTGTTGGTACGATCGGATGGGGTCCCGAGGGGCTCGGCGAGTTTTGGATAGGTTTGGGTTGTGTTGCGCTCGTTTTTTATGTTTTGACTTCGTTTCTTCGTGCATAAATGGTAACACATTAAGCAAATGAGCTCTAGTTTCTGTTTTGATTGATTCATTAGATCTGTATCGTAATTACGGAGCCATAGCAAAAGAAATTCTCGAATTTGGACATCGTATGAGGGAGTTATGCTCATTTTAGTGTCAGAGAAGAGAGTTGGTGCTGGTGCTTCGCAGATGCGAAGTTGGGTCCACATCTGCGACCTCGCAGATGTGAGAAATAATCTGCAAAAGTGAAAATGACAGATGGATATCCGCAGGTACGGATTTTTTGTCACAAAAGCAAAAATCCCTGTGTATAAAAAAAATAAGATTGCGTTCTTTTGGTATTTTGAGCATATCTTGAGTTCTAGAGCTCCGATTGAGGTGAATTTTGCGGTGTTCTTCTCATATTTTCATGGGGGACAGTATATATCTATAATTTTTGAATTTTAATATATTAAAGAAGTTCATTCTTGAATTAATCCATATTTTGATTGGAGAATTGAGGGTTTTTATCAAAAACTTTCTAAAGAGAATAATTGAGTTTTGAACATCGAT
Organism: Nicotiana tomentosiformis; assembly: GCF_000390325.3. Taxonomy (NCBI): domain Eukaryota; kingdom Viridiplantae; phylum Streptophyta; class Magnoliopsida; order Solanales; family Solanaceae; genus Nicotiana; species Nicotiana tomentosiformis. The sequence continues at coordinate 29,759,556 of NC_090816.1, read as the reverse complement.
TCGGAGTCGGAATTGGTTGAAATTAGCATTGTTGGACTCGTAATATCTTTGAGGTAAGTATCTTGCCTAATTTTGTGTGGGAAAAATTTTCCTTAGGATTTGAGTCGTTTGTGCTAATTGTGTTATGTGAAATCCATGTACGCGAGGTGACGAGTACATACTAGGGCTTATTTGTAAAAATTGACCGGTTTAGACTCTTATGCTTCTTTTCATGTATTTATTTGGAATTGTTAGTACATGTTATATCTTTTATTCGTCATGTCTACTATCACATGCTTTATTTAAAGTTGTCGTTACATGTCACATCTTTTACTTGTTGAATTAGCTCTTATATGCTTTATTTGAAGTTGTTACCACTTGTATCATTATGTGATCTCTTTTATTGTTGAGTTACTCTTAGTTGAAATTGTTGTACATGATATTCTTTTGTTGCCGAGTTATTCTCATGCATTTAGACGTAGTACTAGTTCGTGTTATCTCTCTTTCATTGTTAGCCTAATTCATACACTAGAACCCAGAGTTTTCCATTTCATGGAGATACTGTCACTGTTGAGTTTATCTTTAAATAGTTAATTGGAATTGAGGTTATCAAAAGTCATTAATCTATTTTAAATTGAAGTTGGGTTTAAAGGGGGTGTTGTTCTTTGTGTGTTACTTTCCCGCTCGTTTTGTTGTTATTGAGATTTTATACACATTGTGTTTGAGATGTGGGCTATTTATTGTGGAAATATTGATATTGTTGGATATTTGGAAAGCTTATGGCCTATGGGAACTTGTGTTATGATTTGATACATCTTGTTGTGATGTTAGCATTTGTGAATTATAATGTGGTTTGGTTGTTATTATGCGGAGTATAAGGGTGGCATTTCACCGTTGTTGTTATGCGGGGCATAAGGGTGGCATCTCTCTTTTGTTGAATATACGGAGTGATAAGGGTGGCTATTGTGTTATTTTCAGGGCGGAGTGAAATGGGTGGCTATTATACATAGTGATACGGGTGGCTATCTGAGAGATAAAGGTGGCTAACGATATTGTCAGGGCGTAGCGATATGGGTGGCTATTAGAGAGATAAGGGTGGCAATGTCAGGGATGCTGTGTGATGGCTTGGGGACATTGTGTTGGTGATTTTCGTTTGATGTTGTGCTTTTCCTTGTGTTTGTTATATACCTTACCTGACTTGTTTTGTTGCTTTGTTGAACTACTTGATGTCCTTGATATTACTTGTTGACTGGGGCTGCAGTAGTACACTCGCACAAGCATACACTATAGCATGCCACTTATACTAGCTCAAGAGTATGAGACTTCACATTTATTGATCATGCCCATGTGTTCTTATATTATCCGTCTTTATGTTGCTATTGAGCCTGTGACCATACTGGGTTGATTGTGAGCTTGTGACCATACCAAGAGGAATGTGATTGTGAGCATGTGACCATGCCGGGCGGATTGTGATTGAAAGCATGTGACCATGCCGAGAAAATTGTGATTATGCCCATATGACCATGCCGGGCGGATTGTGATTATGAGCCTATGACCATGCCGAGCGGACTGTGAATGCGAGCCTGTGATCATGCCAGGGGATTGATATATTGGCATGTGAGTTATCCATGCATTTGTGATTCGAGATGCGGGCATGAGGTGCCGTGAGTATATGATGGTAGGTTGAGACCCGTTAGCTTGCGAGGTATATGCCCAGGTGGCGTTGGATGTGACTTATTGATTTGAGTGAATAGTCATGGGATCTTCATGTTTCTTGCATCGTTGTCAGTTTTGTGAAGGTTTGGAATAGGGTTCTAGCTGATATGAGGTTAATTGTCGGTGCTAGATTTGATTGTGGCCAGCTATGGTGGTTAGAGATGTTATTATGGGCATATGTGTGATGTGTTACGTCATGTGGTTGTACCTTATGGGTGTAAGCATGAGTTATTGCAGATGGTTAAGGCTGATACCATGTGTTGATGTGGGAATCGAGTCTTTGGAAAATGATCAGATGGTGCAAAATTTGGTTCTAAGGTTTATCAGTGAGGGTGGAAGGAATAACCTTCAGTTGAGATGGTGTTGTCGGGCCTCTGTGGATTGGGGTGACGTGGGATCACCCGTGAGTATATGTATGGTGACTTCATTCAGTGATTTGATGGCTTCGGAATGGTTCTTGCCACGTTCGAGGATGAATGTTTGTTTAAGAAGGGGAGAATGTAACGACCCAACCGGTCGTTTTGAGAATTAGCGTCTCGTTTGGAGGCTTAAGGTCTTGAGTAGTTTCGTGTTATGTATTATGACTTGCGTGTGTGGTCGAGTTCGATTTTTCAGATGATTCGTGATTGATTTGGAAGAACAATTCTTGTTTTAGAAGTTTAAGTGAAAAGAGTTTACCGGAGTTTGACTTTTCTGAAGACGACTTCGGAATGGTGTTTTGATTATTCAAATAGCTTCGTATGGTCATTTTGGACTTAGGCGTGTGTCCAGATTTGGGTTCGGAGGTCCGTAGGTTGATTTGATGTATTTTGGCAAAAATTGGGAAGTTGAAGGTTTGGAAGGTTGAGATGTTTGACCAGGAGTTGACTTAGTTGATATCAGATCCGAATTTCGATTCTGAGAGTTGGTATAGCACTGTTGTGTCATTTAGAACTTGCATGCAAAATTTGACTTCATTCCGGGTTGATATGATATGATTTGGCGCGAGTTGTAGAAGTTAAAAATTCATAAGTTCATTAAGTTCGATTTGAGATGTGATTCATAGTTTTGATGTTATTTGAGGCCTCAATCAGGTCCGCATTATATTTTTGGGTTTATTGGTACGTTTAGACGGGGTCCCAAGGGGCTCGGGTGAGTTTCGGATAGGTTTGGATTGTGTTGCGCTCGTTTTTTATGTTTCGACTTCATTTCTTCAAGAATAAATGGTACCACATTAGACAATGTGATCCAATTTCTGTTTTGATTGAATCATTAGATCCGTATCTTAATTACGGATCCATATAAAATAGAATCGTCGAATTTGGACATCGTATGAGGGAGTTATGCTCATTTTAGTGTCAGAGAAGAGAGCTGGTGCTTCGCAGATGCAAAGTTGGGTCCGTATCTACGACCTCGTAGGTGCGAGAAATGATCCGCGAAAGAGGAAATGACAACTGGAAATGCACAGGTGCCGATTTTTTGTCGCAAAAGCAAAAATCCATTTGTATAAAAAAAAACAATCAGACCGCGTTCTTTTGGTATTTTGAGCATATCTTGAGTTCTAGAGCTCCAATTGAGGTGATTTTTCCGGCTTTCTTCTCATCTTTTTACGGGGGTCAGTATATAACTATATTTTTTGTATTTTAATATGAATACATAAGTTCATTTTGAATTAATACATATTTTGATTGGAGAATTGGGGATTTTTATCAAAAACCTTTCTAAAGAGAAAAATTGAGTTTTGAACATCGATTCGGAGTCGAAATTGTATGAAATTAGTATTGTTGAACTCGTGATAGAATGGGTTGGCGAAATTTATTGGTTTTATTGGGTTCCGAGGTGCGGGCCTAGGGTTGACTTTTTGGATTGACTTTTTAGTTATCATTAAAGATCGAAGTTATCACGACCCAATTTCCCCCTCCGTGTGACGTTGTGACGACACCTAGTCTATACAACTAGGTAAGCCTAACATTTTGCGGAATATTGAAATAAAAATATAAATTTAACCAATTGTTCAAAAATATACAACAAATCCCAAAACCCGGAACATCGTGAATCACAAACTACAGAAGGAAAGATCTAGTGTCTCTATACATCAAAGTCTAACAAGGAAAAATACAGAAGATAATGGAAATGGAAAAGAGTAGAAGGGGACTCCGAGGTTTGCGGACGCGGCAGATATACCTTGAAGTCTCCAAAACTGTCCCGGCTCACTGATAGTATGGCTGATAAGGTGCACCTGGATCTGCACATGAAAAACATGTGCTCAGAATAGCATGAGTACACCACAATCGGTACCCAGTAAGTGCCAAGCCTAACCTCGGTCGAGTAGTGACGAGGTCGGGTCAGGGCCCTACTGGTAAATATATAATAAAACAATATAGAGTGTAATACCGCAATAAAGTAAAGGCTGAAATTTAACAACAATGAAATCGTAGAAGGTAACAACTCAGTACACAGAAACATAATAGGGGATCTCCCGAGATACCGTCTCGTAGTCCCAAACGTAAATGAGCAGGGAGATCTCCCGGAATATCATTCTGTAGTCCCAAAGTAAATGTGCAGGGGGATCTCCCGGAATACCGTTCCGTAGTACCAAAGTAAATATGCAGGGGGATCTCCTAGAATATCGTTCCGTAGTCCCAAAGTAAATATGCAAGACAGGAGGATCCCGAAATACCGTTCCGTAGTCCCAAAGTAAATATGCAGTACAGAGGGATCTCCCGGAATACCGTTCCGTAGTCCCAAAGTAAATATGCAGCGCGAATGGTAGAAACACAAGTACATCACGAAATTCTTACAATTTAGATTAAGTACCAGTCAGAGAAGAAGCAGGAAATTCACTAAGCATGCTGCACATAATTCACATAAACAATTAAGACATGTAGACATGTTGTATTAGACTAAACATGATAGCTACACATACTGGAATAACTCAATTAAGAATGAAAATAGATTAGTACTCATTAAAATGGTATAACTCAAAATAACAGGAAAATATATTGCTGCTCGGTAAGAAAATCGGGTTTTACCACAACTAGCCCATGTACGTACTCGTCACCTCACGTACACGGCGCTCACATATCACAATAGTTTCAAATCTTAAGGGCATTTCCCCCACACAAAGTTAGGCAAGCCACTTACCTCGAACCAAGCTCAATCAATCGGTCACAATGCCTTTCCCACGAATATCCGGCTCCGAATGGCCCAAATCTAGCCAAAAGCAATTACATATCATAAATACAACAATAATAGACTCATCTAATTAATGAAATCAACACTTTCACAAAAATCCCGAAATTAACTCAAACATTGCCCGTGGGGCCCACATCTCAAAATCGGGTAAAAGTTATAAAATAGGAATGCTCATTCTACCACGAGTCTAACCATACCAAAATTACTAAATTCCGATACCAATTGGTCCTCCAAATCCACAAATCAATCTTCCAAATCCCTAGCCTCCAACTTCCAATTTCCACCTTAAATACACATTAACTAGGTGGAAAAATACATGGCAAGGCAAGATTATTGATCAAAAATAAGTACAAGGAACTTTCCTCAAGAAATGCCTCGAAAATGCTCTCAACAATCGCCCTAAACCGAGTTTGCAATGTCAAAAATGACAAAAATCACGAAGCCCTTCGGTTTTAACCACTGCCCAAGAATTTCCGCACCTGCAGAACCTGGCATCGCACCTGCGGGGGCGCTTGTGCGGAAATTGTACGCATCTGTGCAATTAACTTTCCCCATCTACCTTCGCACCTGCGATGAAAGGGCTGCATCTGCACGTGCGCGCCTGAGGAATTTCCTTCCGCTCCTGCGGACCTCGCGCACCCGCGAAGACCCCTAACGCATCTGCGGGCATCGCAGATGAGGAAAACACCTCGCACCTGCGACCCTGGCACTCCTCCATTTTCCTGCTTCTGCGCCAATTTGCTCGCACTGCGGGCAGCCTTGCGCAGGTGCGATTATAGCAGAACCAATAAAAGCACCAGATTTTGCTAAGTCCAATTTCATTCCGTTAAGCATCCGAAACACAGCCAAGGCCCCCGGGACCTCAACCAAACCTACAAATCAATCCTATAACACAATACGAACTTAGTCGAGATCTCAAATCACATCAAGCAATGCTAAAATTACCAATCATCCCTCCGATTCAAACTTAAAGAACTTGAAACTTTAAAATTCTAAAACCGATGCCGAAACCTATCAAATCACGTCCGATTGACCTCAAATTTTGAGCACAAGTCATAATTAACATTACAGACCTACTCCAACTTCCAGAATCGGAAAACGACCCCGAAATCAAATATTCCACTACCGGCCCAAAACTCCAAAAATTCGACTTTCGTCATTTCAAGCCTAAATGAGCTACGGACCTCCAAAACACAATCCGGACACGCCCCTAAACCCAAAATCACCTAACAGAGCTAACGGAACCAACGGAATTCCATTTCGGAGTTTACTTCACATAATTCCGACTACAGTCCAAATCCTAAGGTTTAAGCTCTCATTTAGGGACTAAGTGTCCTAAAACTCTCCGAAACTCAAAACCAATCATCCCGGTAAGTCATAATAGCAGAAATAGATATGGGGAAAGCAGTTAATAAGGGTTCGGGGCTCTAACTCTCAAAATGACCATCTGGGTTGTTACATCCTCCCCCTCTTAAAATAATCGTTCGTCCTCGAACGAGCATAGAGACATACCTGAAGTGGTGAAAAGATGAGGATAACGGCTGCGCATATCCTGCTCGATCTCCCAAGTTCCCTCCTCGATCGGCTGTCCCCTCCAATGAACCTTCACGGAAGCAATGTTCTTTGATCTTAGTTTTCTGACCTACCTGTCTAAAATAGCCACTGGCTCCTCAACATAGGATAGATCCTTGTCCAATTGAACTGAGCTGAAATCCAACACATGGGACAGATCATCGTGATACTTTGGGAGCATAGAAACATGGAATATCGGATGAACTCCTGCTAGACTGGGAGGCAAGGAAAACTCATAAGCAACCTCCCCAACTCGACGCAACACCTCAAATGGACCAATGAACCTTGGGCTCAGCTTTCCCTTCTTTCCAAACCTCATAACGCCCTTCATAGGTGAAACCCGGAGCAAGACTCGCTCTCCAACCATGAATGCCACATCGCGAACCTTTCGGTCCGCATAACTCTTCTGTCTGGACTGGGTTGTGCGAAGTCTATCCTGAATCGCCTTCACTTTTTCTAAGGCATCCTGAACCAAGTCCGTACCCAATAATATGGCCTCACCGGGTTTGAACCAACCCACTGGGGACCGACACCGCCTACCGTAAAGAGCCTCATATGGTGCCATCTGAATGCTGGACTGATAACTGTTATTGTAAGCAAACTCCGCAAGTGGCAAGAACTGGTCCCAAGCACCTCAAAAATCTATCACACACGCACAGAGCATATCCTCTAATATCTGAATAGTGCGCTCGGACCGTCCGTCCGTCTGAGGGTGAAATGTTGTGCTCAACTCAACCCTAGTACCCAACTCATGCTGTACAGCTCTCCAGAACCATGATATAAACTGCGTACCCTGGTCAGAGATAATAGATACCGGTACGCCATGAAGCCTGACGATCTCACGGATGTAGATTCGAGCTAGCTACTCGGAAGAATAGGTAGTCATCACAGGAATGAAATGAGCCGACTTGGTAAACCTATCCACAATCATCCAAACTGCATCAAACCTCCGCTGAGTCCGTGGGAGTCCAACAACGAAATCCATAGTGATCTGCTCCCATTTCCACTCCGGAATCTCTAACTTCTGAAGCAATCCACCTGGTCGTTGATGCTCATATTTTACCTACTGGAAATTCAGACATCGATCCACATACTCTACTATGTTCTTCTTCATTCTCCTCCACCAGCAATGCTGTTTCAAGTCCTGATACATCTTTGCGACACCCGGATGAATAGAGTACCACGAACTGTGAGCCTCCTAGAGAATCAACTCACGCAAACCATCCACATTGGGCACACATAGAATGCCCTGCATCCTCAATGCACCACCATTATCTCCAATAGTAACCTCCTTAGCATCACCGTGCTGGATTGTGTCCTTAAGGACAAGCAGATGGGGGTCATCATACTGACGCTCCCTGATACGATCATAAAGAGAAGACCGAGAGACCACACAAGCCAATACTCGATTCAGCTTAGAAATATCCAATCTCACAAACTGGCTGGCTAAGGCCTGAACATCCAACGCCAATGGCCTCTCTGCTGCTGGTAGATATGCTAAACTCCCCAATTTCTATGCCCGGCGACTTAAAGCATCGGCTACCACATTGGCCTTCCCAGGGTGGTACAAAATAGTGATATCATAATCCTTAAGCAGCTCCAACCACCTCCGCTGACGTAAGTTAAGATCCTTCTTCTTAAACAGATACTGCAAACTCCGATGATCGGTGTACATCTCACAAGGAACATCGTACAAATAATGTCGCCATATCTTCAAGGCATGAACAATAGCTGCTAAATCAAGGTCGTGGACAGGATAGTTCTTTTTGTGCACCTTCATCTGTCTGGACGCGTAGGCAATCGCTCTACCATCCTGCATTAACACCATGCCGAAACCAATCCACGATGCATTACAATATACAGTATAAGACCCCGAACCTGTAGGTAATACCAATACTGGGGTTGTAGGCAAAGTTGTCTTCAGCTTCTGAAAGCTCTCCTCACATTCCTCTGTCCACCTGAAAGGAGCATCCTTCTGGGTCAGCCTGGTCATAGGTGTTGCAATAGATGAGAATCCCTCTACAAGGTGACGGTAATACCCCGCCAAACCAAGAAAACTCCGGATCTCTGTAGCTGAGGACAGTCTGGGCCAACTCTGCACTGCTTTAATCTTCTTTAGATCCACTTAGATCCCTTCACTCGATACTATATGACCCAAGAATGCCATTGAGTCTAGCCAAAACTCACACTTTGAAAATTTTGCATATACCTTCTTTTCTCTCAAGGTCTGAAGTGCAGTCCTCAGGTGCTGCTCATGATCCTCCCGACTCCGGGAGTATATCAGAATGTCGTCAATAAACACAATGACGAATGAGTCAAGATAGGGCCGAAACACACTGTGCATCAAGTGCATATAAGCTGTTGGGACATAGGTCAGCCCAAAAGACATCACAAGAAACTCATAGTGACCATATCTGGTCCTGAAAGCAATCTTCAGGATATCCGGCTCCTGAATCTTCAACCGATGATAACCTGAACGTAAGTCAATCTTGGAAAACACTCTGACACCCTGTAACTGATCAAATAAGTCATCAATACGAGGCAATGGATACATGTTCTTCACTGTGACTTTGTTCAACTGGCGGTGATCAATACACATCCGCATAGAACCATCCTTCTTCTTCACAAATAAGACAAGAGAACCCCAAGGTGACACACTGGGCCGAATGAAGCCTTTATCAAGCAATTCCTATAACTGCTCTTTCAACTCCTTCAATTCAGGAAGAGCCATATGATATGAAGGAATAGAGATGGGCTGAGTGCCCGACAACAAATCAATGCCAAAATCAATATCTCTATCGGGCGGTATGCCCGGAAGATCAGCTGGAAACACATTTGGAAAGTCTCTTATTACTGGAACTGACTTAACTGTAGGGGTATCAATACTGACATCTCTCACATAAGCTAGATACGCATCACACCCCTTCTCAACCATTCGTTGAGCTTTAAGAAAAGAAATAACTCTGTTGGGAGTATACTCTAAGGTACCTCTCCACTCTAATAGCAGTAAACCTGACATAGCCAGCGTCACGGTTTTAGCGTGACAATCAAGAATAGCATAATGGGGCGACAACCAGTCCATGCCCAAAATAATATCAAAGTCCACCATGCTGAGAAATAATAAATCGGCTCTGGTCTCAAAACTATTAAGAGCAATCAAACACGACCGATACATGCAGTCCACAACAAGAGAATCTCCCACAGGAATAGATACATAAATAGGGAAACTCAAAGAATCCCGAGATAAGCCCAAATACGGAGCAAAATAAGAGGACACATAAGAATATATAGAGCTTGGGTCAAATAATACCGACGCATCTCTATGACAGACCGGAACAATACCTGTAATGACAGAATCAGAAGCAACTGCCTCTGTACGAGCAGGAAGTGCATAATATCTGGCCTGGCCTCCCCCTCTAGGGAGACCTCTACTTCCCCGACCTTCACCTCAAGCTGGTTGAGCAGGTGGGGTGGCAGCTGGTGCTGTAATCATAGCCTGAGGACCCGGTGGAGCACGCTGTGGCTGAAAAGTCTGTGGAGGTGCACCCCTCCTAATCCTGGGGCAATCCCTCACCATGTGGTGAGTGTCGCCACATCAAAACAAAGTCTGGGAGGGCGTGGCTGCTGTGACTGGCTCGGGCCAAGTCTGCTGGACTGGCAGCTAGAAACACCCCGTGTAGGAGGCACACTAGATACTGGCGATGCATAATAAAGCTCCTGGGGTCTAGAAGAAGCTGGAACACTGCTGGAGGCTGAAAGAGCTGAATGAACGGGGCGGCTCATATAACCCCTACCATGGCAAGTTATTGGGGCACAAGTTCCTGAATAATAACCAGCCTCTCAAGACCTCTTGGCCTCCCTCTCCTCTCTATCCTGGGAAAGCATGCCCTCGAATCTCCTGGCAATATCCACACCCTGCTGATAAGAAATATCCATCTCCAATTCCCTAGCCATACTACTCCGGATGCTGGGATGGAGACCCTCAATAAACCATCGAACCCTCTCTCGAACTGTGGTGACTAAGGCCAGTGAATGTCGGGCCAAATCACTGAAGCGAACTACATACTCTGACACAGTCATAGCACCAAGGCGCAGCTGCTCAAACTCTGCGCGTCATGAGTCCCTGAGGCTCTGAGGGACATACTCTCTCAAAAACATGTCCGAGAACTGAGTCTATGTAAGTGAAGCTACCTCAGCCAGACTACTCAACTTATAAGCATGCCACCACTGATAGGCTACTCCTCTAAGCTGAAATGTGGTAAAAGAAACCCCGCTCGTCTTCGCTACGCCCATAGTACGGAGAATACGATGACACTCCTCCAGAAAACCCTGAGCATCATTTGTAGCCAATCCGCTGAAAGTAGGTGGGTGGTACTTATTGTACCTCTCAAGTCTGAGCTGCTCCACCTCAGAAGCTACTGCCCTAACCTCGGGCTGAGCTAGAGCTACTGGCTGCATTGGTACAATCTCTGGAACCTAGTCGACCTGAACCTGCTGCTCTGGAGTACCGGCAACGGGAGTCTGTGCTCCTCCCCCGGCCTGAGATGTGGCAGGAGCAAGTGGAATCAATCCAGCCTGAGCTAAGGTGCTGAACATGCTCAGAAACTGGGCTAGAGTCTCCTGGAGGGTTGGTGCAGCAACAGGTATCTCAGGTGTCTACCCTCCAGCTTGAGCTACTGGGGGCTCCTCTGTAGCAGCTCGTGCGGGTACTCTGGCTGTACCACGTGGATATCCTTGGCCTTTACCCCAGCCCCGACCTCTCACGGCTCTAGCAGGGGGCGCGGGTTCCTGTTCGTCAGATCCGCTTGTATGTGTCTTCACCATCTGTAAGAGAATAGAATACAGAAATTTAGAATCCCTGAAGTCAACAATTTTCGCATAACAAGGAATCAAAGTAGTGAAATTTTCCTAACAGTTCCATAGCCTCCCGAAGATAAGTACAGATGTCTCTGTACCAATCCACGAGACTCTAATAAACCGGCTTGTGACTTACGACACCTACAAACCTAGAGCTCTAATACGAACTTGTCACGACCCAATTTCCCCCACCGTGTGATGTCGTGACGGCACCTAGTCTCTACAACTAGGTAAACCTAATATTTTGCGAAATATTGAAATAAAAATATAAATTTAACCAATTATTCAAAAATATACAACAAATCCCAAAACCCGAAACATCGTGAATCACAAACTACAGAAGGAAAGATCTAGTGTCTCTATACATCAGAGTCTAACAAGGAAAAATACAGAAGATAATGGACATGGAAAAGAGTAAAAGAGGACTGTGAGGTCTGCAGACACGGCAGATATACCTTAAAGTCTCCAAAACTGTCCCGGCTCACTGACAGTGCGGCTGATAAGGTGCACCTGGATCTGCACACGAAAAACATGTGCAGAGAGTAGCATGAGTACACCACAATCGGTACCCAGTAAGTGCCAAGCCTAACCTCGGTCGAGTAGTGACGAGGTCGGGTCAGAGCCATACTGGTAAATATATAATAAAACACTATAGAGTGTAATACCGCAATAAAATAAAGGCTGAAATTTAACAACAATGAAATCATAGAAGGTAACAACTCAGTACACAGAAACACAACAGGGGATCTCCCGAGATACCATCTCGTAGTCCCAAACATAAATGAGCAGGGGGATCTCCCGGAATACCATTCCGTAGTCCCAAAGTAAATGTGCAGGGGGATCTCCCGGAATACCGTTCCGTAGTCCCAAAGTAAATGTGCAGGGGGATCTCCCGGAATACCATTCTGTTGTCCCAAAGTAAATATGCAAGACATGGGGATCTCCCAGAATACCGTTCCGTAGTCCCAAAGTAAATATGCAGTATAGGGGGATCTCCCAGAATACCATTCTGTAGTCCCAAAGTAAATATGCAGTGCGAATGGTAGAAATACAACTACATCACAAAATTCTTACAATTTAGATTAAGTACCGGTCAAGGAAGAAGCAGGAAATTCACTAAGCATGCTGCACATAATTCACATAAACAATTAAGACACATAAACATGTTGTATTAGACTAAACATGATAGCTACACATATTGGAATAATTCAATTAAGAATGAAAATAGATTAGTACTCATTAAAAAGGTATAACTCAAAATAACAGGAAAACATGTTGCTGCTCGGTAAGAAAATCGGGTTTTACCACAACTAGCCCGTGTACGTACTCGTCACCTCAAGTACATGGCACTCACATATCACAATAGTTCCAAATCTTAAGGGTATTTCTCCCATACAAAGTTAGGCAAGCCACTTACCTCGAACCAAGATTAATCAATCGATCACAATGCTTTTCCCATGAATATCCGGTTTCGAATGGCCCAAATCTAGCCAAAAGCAATTACATATCATAAATACAACAATAATAGACTCATCTAATTAATGAAATCAACACTTTAACAAAAATCCCGAAATTAACTCAAACATGGCCCGTGGGGCCCACGTCTTGGAATTGTGTAAAAGTTACAAAATAGGAATGCCCATTCCACCACGAGTCTAACCATACCAAAATTACTAAATTCCGATACCAATTGGCCCTCCAAATCCACAAATCAAACTTCCAAATTCCTAGCCTCCAACTTCTAATTTCCACCTTAAATACACTCTAACTAGGTGGAAAAATACATGGCAAGGAATGAATATTGATCAAAAATAAGCACAAGAGACTTACCTCAAGAAATGCCTCGAAAATGCTCTCAATAATGGCCCTAAACCGAGTTTGCAAAGTCAAAAATGACAGAAATCACAAAGCCCTTCGGTTTTAACCACTGCCCAGGTATTTCCGCACTTGCGGAACCTGGCCTCGCACTTGCGGGTGCGCTTGTGCAGAAATTGAGCGCATCTGCACAATTCACTTGCCCCCTCTGCCTTCGCACTTGCGATGAAAGGGCCGCATCTGTGCGTGCGCGCCTGCGGAATTCCCTTCCGCTCCTGCGAAGACCCCTAACGTATCTGCGGGCATCGCAGATGCGGAAAACACCTCGCACCTGTAACCCTTGGCACTCCTTTATTTTCCCGCTTCTGCGCTAATTTGCTCGCACCTTCGGGCAGCCTTGCGCAGGTGCGATTACAGTAGAACCAGCAAAAGCACCAGATTTTCCTAAGTCCAATTTCATTCCGTTAAGCATCCGAAACACACCCGAGGCCCCGGGGACCTCAACCAAACCTACCAATCAATCCTATAACACCATACGAACTTAGTCGAGCTCTCAAATCACATCAAACAATGCTAAAATCACGAATCACCCTCTGATTCAAACTTAAAGAACTTAAAACTTCAAAATTCTACAATCGATGCCAAAACCTATCAAATCACATCCGATTGACCTCAAATTTTGCGCACAAGTCATAATCAACATTACGGACCTACTCCAACTTCCAGAATCAGAAAACGACCCTGATATCAAAAATTCCACTACCTCCCCAAAACTCCAAAAATTCGACGTTCGCCATTTCAAGCCTAAATGAGCTACGGACCTCCAAAACACAATCCGGGCACGCCCCTAAACACAAAATCACCTAACGGAGCTAACGAAACTGACTAAATTCCATTCCGGAGTCATCTTCACATAGTTCCGACTATGGTCCAAATTCTAAGGCTTAAGCTCTCATTTAGGGACTAAGTGTCCCAAAACACTCCTAAACTCAAAACCAATTATCCCGGCAAATCACAATAGCAGAAATAGATATAGGGAAAGCAGTTAATAGGGGTTCTGGGCTCTAACTCTCAAAATGACTGGCCGGATCGTTACAAAATCTTTATTATCCGGAGTTATTTCCTATAGTTTTTATTTATGATATTAAGTTATTTTGGCTAGATTTGAGTCGTCTAGAGGTTGTTTCATACGAGAAGGTTATTTTAAAAGTATTTGTTTAGCTTCTTTGAGGTAAGTATCTTACCTAACTTTATGTGAGAGAACTACCCCTTAGGATTTGAGTCGTTTGTGATAATTGTGTTATGTGAAAGCCCTGTACGCGAGGTGACGAGTACGTACTCGGGCTTCTTTGTGAAAATTGACATATTTAGACTCCTAGGCTTCTTTTCATGTATTTATTTGGAATTGTTAGCACGTGTTATATCTTTTATTCGCCATGTCTACTATCACATGCTTTATTTAAAGTTATCGTTACATGTCACATCCTTTACTAGTTGAATTAGTTCTTATATGCTTTATTTGAAATTGTTACCACTTTTATCATTATGTGATCTCTTTTATTGTTGAGTTACTCTTAGGTAAAATGGTTGTACGTGATATCCTTTTGTTGCCGGTTTATTCTCATGCATTTAGATGTAGTACTAGTTCGTGCCATCTCTCTTTCATCGTTAGCCTATTTCATACACTAGAACCCAGAGTTTGCCATTTCATGGAGATACTTTCACTATTAAGTTTATCCTTAAACAATTAATAGGAATAGACGTTATCAAAAGTAATTAATCTATTTTAAATTAAAGTTGTGTTTAAAGGGGGTATTGCTCCTTGTGAGTTACTTTCCCGCTCGTTTTGTTATTATTGAGATTTTATACACATTTTGTTTGAGTCGTGGGCTATTTGTTGTTGAAATATTGATATTGTTGGATCTTTGGAAAGGTTATGGCCTATGGGAACTTGTGTTATGATTTGATACGGCGTGTTGTTGTGATATTAGCATTTGTGAATTGTTGTGTGGTTTGGTTGTTGTTATGCAGAGCATAAGGGTGGAATTTTACCGTTGTTGTTATGCGGGGCATAAGGGTGGCATCTCATTATTGTTGAATATACGGAGTGATAAGGGTGGCTATTGTGTTATTGTCAGGGCGGAGTAACACGGGTAGCTATTATACGGAGTGATACGGGTGGTTAATGATACTGTCACGGCGAAGTGATACGGGTGGCTATCAGAGAGATAAGGGTGGCAATGTCAGGGATAATGTGTGATGTCTTGGGGACATTGTGTTGGTGATTTTCGTGTGATGGTGTGATTTTCCTTGTGTTTTTCATACACCTTACATGACTTGTTTTGTTGCTTCGATGAGCTACTCGATGTCCTTGATATTACCTGTTGACTGGGACTGCAGTAGTACACTCGCACAAGCATACACCATAGCATGCCACTTATACTAGCTCATGAGTATGAAACTTGACATTTATTGATCATGCCCATGTGTTCTTGTATTATCCGTCTTTATGTTTCTATTGAGCATGTGACCATACCGGGCATATTATGATTGTGAGCTTGTGACCATGCCGGGCGGATTGTGATTGTGAGCCTGTGACCATGCCGGGCGGATTGTGATTGTGAGCTTGTGACCACGCCGGGCGGATTGTGAATGTGAGCATGTGATCATGTCGGGCAGATTGAGATATTGGCATGTGAGTTGTCTGTACGTTTATGATTGAGATGTGGGCACGAGGTGTCGTGGGTATATGATGGTGGGTTGAGACCCGTGACTTGTGACTATGGAATGAGGTATCACGAAGTGATTTTGTTGTGAATCTTGTGTTAGAACGACTTGATTAATTGGTTTTCCTTTGTGTTCCTTGTTTGGTTTTAATGGTATCTTCATGGTGTCCTTATTGCTTTATTGTTTATATCATATGTTGATTTTGTTTCCATTTACTGATTTCTACTTTCCATTATTAGCTTTATATTTCTATACTGCACAGGTTATTTTGTCTAGTGAGTGTCTCGATTGTACCTCGCCACTACTCCACCGAGGTTAGTCTTGATACTTGTTGGGTACCGAATGTGGTGTACTCATACTACACTTCTGCACATTTTTATGCAGAGCTAGGTGTTGGAGATATCGGACTCGGGCGGAGTCAGCTTGTTGACCGTGAGGATTCAAGGTAGAATTGCTTGGTCATCGTAGCCCCTTGGAGTCTTTTCCTTATATTTTATTTTCGGTTGTTATTTGAACAGTATTTTGTTTTGATCCTTGATATCATTCCATGTATTCAGCTAGAGTTCTTGACTCTGTATTACCAAATCTTGGGAGGTTGTTATAATCATTGTCGCGTTGGCTTATTTCGCTTTTGTTTCGGTATTTATTTTAAACTATGTTTCAAATTATCATTGTTAAAACTGGTTAAATTTTTGTTAGTAATTAGCTTACCTAGTCTTAGAGACTAGGTGTCATCACGATGCCTGCAGTGGATTTTTGGATTGTGACATGAAGTCAGCATCGTTCTCATCTTGATTTTAAAAGTATTGCACAAATGATGTATTTTTAAGTAGTACAATTTATATAAGGTAAAATATTTATTGATTTTAAATCTCACTTCTTACTTATTTTAACAAGAAAAAATTTAATATGTACAATTTTAATTGATTTTAAAGTCTTAAATGGTAGGAAACTAACTTATATTACAAATATGTCCATTGTAAAAGCTATTTTTTAAAGGGTAAAAAAGGCAAATAATATTTTGCTAATGATCTGCGTACTTTTAATATAATTCTAGTTTTAGTGTAAGTGCGTTGCACGTGTGCATCGCGTTAATCAATATAAAATATATGCAAATTGTTTAAGAATAGCAATGGAGGTTAAACTAAATGCAATATGTGTTTAAATGATGAAAATGAATATTATTACATTGACACAATATAGTTGAATTCAATATTTTCTGAATAAATTTAGTATAATTAGTTCTATGGTATTTATAGTTATAAATATTTTATTATATAAGATACAAATATGTTATATTATAGTATCTCACCTAGCATCTCTTTATAAACTCTACTTTCATATGTCATTATACAAGTTTAATCAAAATTATAGATAAGCTAAGTTGACTTCTTTTTGTGTAAAAATGTTGCCTAGATTCTTATTGATCTAAGCCTGAAATCCCTTCTTTGCACGTTCATCTAACAATAAATAAAAGTTAATACTTGTAATGACCCGATCGGTCGTTTTGCTTTCTAGAACCGCATTCCCCCAAATAAGACTTCTTGTATGTGATTTTACTATTTTATGACTTGCGGGGATGGTTAGTTCAGGATTTGGAAGGGTTCGGGTTGAAATCGGAACACTTAGTTCCATATTATTGGCTTAAAGAGGTTAAGTTTTATTTGGGTCAACATTTATAGTAAACGACCTCGGAACTGGGATTTGACGGTCCCGATAGGTTCGTATGATGATTTTGGACTTGGGCATATGTTCGGATCGGGTTTTGGATGATCCGGGAGCGTTTCGGTGCATAAAGTTGAAAGTTGGCACATTAAAGGTTTAAAAGTTCTTTAAATTTTGTTTGAGGTAGGTTTTAGTGTAATCAGGGTCCATTTGGGATTCAAAGCCTAGGAATAGCTCTGTACGATGATTTAAGACTTGCACGCAAAATTTGGCATCATTCCGAGTTGATTTAATAGGAATCAGACGCGCAGAAGTGTTTTTAGAAGTTTTTGAGTTTCATGTTGAATTCATGTGTTTTGGGATTCAATTCATAATTCTAGATGTTATTTTAGTGTTTCAATCGCGCGAGCGGGTCCGTATTTTGTTATTGGATGGGTGAGTGAGATTGGATGTGGTCCCGAGGGCCTCGGGTGAGAAACGGATTGGAATCGGGATTGGAATTTGGCATGGGAGAACTGCTGGTGCTTCAGATCTGGTTCAATCGCACCTGCGTGGAAAGGGCCACAGGTGCAAACTCACATGAGAGGCCCAGTGGTCACAAAAGCGAACCTGAGGCGGGAGCTGGGTGGTCGTAGGTGCGAGGGTCGTTCCGCATCTGCGCACCCGCAGAAGCGATCGAGGCTCCGCAGATGCGGACTTGGGCTAGCCGGTTGTGGGTCGCAGAAGCAAAAGGAATCCATAGAAGCGGACCCACAGAAGCGTCTCCCCATCCGTAGAAGGGAGGAAGCTGGAGGCAGTGGAGGATTTTAGGTGTGACCTTTTGACCGCACCTGCGTTTTCGCAGATGCGATCTAGTGGCCGCAGGTGCAGAAGTTGCTGGGCAGTGAGGGTTTTCAGTTCGGGACTTAGGTCATTTTCCCTCACATTGCATTTGGTCTTGGGCGATTTTGAGAGCTCATTTGAGGAGGATTCTTATCAATATCCTAAGTTAAGTAACTCCCACCCATTTTCAAGTTAATTATGCGGGTTTAGGGTAGATTAAACATGGAAAGATTGTGAAAATTTCTCGGATTTGTGAAGAACCTAGGGTTTTGGAAAAAATGGGATTTGACCACGAAATTTATTATGGAATTTAGTAAAAATTATATATTTGAGTTCGTGAGGCTATTGGTAATATTTATCTTCGAAAATTTCCGGAATCCGGGTACGTGTGCCAGGGGGCGAATTTTAAGAATCTTCCAAATTGGGTTGGGTGATTTTTCTAATAGCTAAATTATGAAGTTTTGAGTATATATTGATTGAATTATATAATATCTGACTAGTTTCGGATTGTTCGGCATCGACTTGGGGCTTTTAGAGCGGATTAGTGGACCGGAAGTGAGCTTGAGAACGAGGTAAGTCTCTTGCCTAACCTTGTAAGAGGGAACTCATCTCCTTAGGTGTATTTTGTGGTGCATTACTTTTGTGGGGAACTACGTACGCACTAGGTGGCGAGAGTCCGTACGTAGCTATATTCCATGAGATGTACGGGTAGTCTTAGATTTACATCATGCTTTAATTGTACTGTCGTGTTTGTTATGCATATTAATTATCTTAAATAGAGCTGAGACTAGAGATTTTACAGTTGAAAACTTCTAAGTTAGATTTTCTTGTTTTGGGGAAAGAATTGAAGAATACTTAATAACTCTGAGAAATTCATGTCCTCTCGCGTCGCAAGTACTTCCGCGAGCGAGGTAAACTTCCTTATTCTCACGGGAGCGGGTCGTTCACCTCGGCAGTAAAATAGATGTATCTATGATTCCTGTCATTCGACCCTCAGCAGGGCACACAGTATTTTGGATGGGTCGTACGACCTCAGCATAAATCATGCATGATAATTCTCACGACCCAAAATTTCCCACCGACAGGACCGTGATGGCGCATAACATTTTACTTGCTAGGCAAGCCAACGTTAGAGAATCATTTACCAATTTCTTATTTTCATTCAGTAATTAACATTAATTAACTACAACGAAATATAACAAGTGCGGAATATCATAAATCTATATTAACTACTACCACCCGGATCTGGAGTCGCAATTCACGAGCATTTTAGAATTTACAACAAGTAATGGTCTGAAAGAAATACAATTGTCTGAATGAAAGAAAAATAGTAAGACATAAAGGATAGACGGGGACTTCAAGGTCTGTGAACGCCGACAGATCTACCTTGAGTCTCCAGACAGCGAACCAGTAGCAAATCTCGATCAACCTGAGTCGGTATCAAATTCTGCACAGAAAGTGCAGAGTGCAGCATCAGTACAGCCGACCCCATGTACTAGTAAGTATCGAGCCTAACCTCGGCGAGGTAGTGACGAGGCTAGGACAAGACACCCACATATAACCTGAACAGTATAATCATGCTAGTGGCAACAACAGTAATTAAGAAATAACGCAGAACAAATGGGAGGGGAACATACAGTGGGAAAATACAACATAAGGAGTGAGAATAATGAAAAGACATAATTAAACCGGAAATCCTTAAACGAATTGAGCAATTAAGACAGCAAGGAAAACTGAACGGCATCACCCTTCGTGCTTTACTCTCAACCTCACCAAATAACAAATAAGATTGCACGGCATCACCCTTCGTGCTTTTACTCTCTTCCTCACAATATAAATAAATTATGCACGGAATCACCATTCGTGCTTTACATTCTTCCTCACAATATAATTAAATTATGCACGGCATTACCCTTTGTGCTTTACACTCTTTCTCACAATATAATTAAATTATGCACGGCATCACCCTTCGTGCTTTACACTCTTCCTCTCAATATAATTAAATCAATAACAATGGATAGAGAGGAGTTTCACAAGAAAATCAATATTTCATAAATGATTACTTTCACAATTTAACACCTCAACTTCGAATCACTATTCACAATTTTATCGACCTTGGTGGAACCGGATACAAGTTTCCCAACATTTCAATAACAACAACAAGCATGGATAACACGATTTAAGACTACAAATTTGCAATAATGGAATTTCACTCGCGTACTATGAATCGACCACAACGTATAGATGCTCGTCACCTCAACTATACGCCGTATTCAAAAACAAAACACGTAGCAAATACTCACACAAAACCTATTCCCTCAAGCCAAAGTTAGACACAACACTTACCTCACTCCGAAGGCCACTTAATTCTCAATCACAACTTTTTCTTTGGAATTCACCTCCAAACCACTCGTATCTATTCAAAAATGACTCAATAATATAAAATATTACTAAAGGAATCAATTATATTTCATAAATTAAATTTTCCAAATTTTGTCTCCAAAAAGTCAAAAAATCGACCCCGAGCCCGCTTGGTCAAAACCCGAGGTTCGGACCAAAATCCTTTTACCCATTCACCCCCGAGCCCGAATATGTAATCAGTTTTGGAATCCGACCTCAAATCGAGGTCTAAATTCCCAAATTCCCGAAATCCCTAGTTTCTACCCTAACCCCTAATTCTACCATGAAAACTCTAGATTTTTGGTTAAAACTTCAAGAAATGTAATGGGTAATTGAAAGAAAATGATTTGGAATCACTTACCAACACTTTGGGGAAGAAAATGACTCTTGGAAATTGCCTCTACCCGTTTGGTTCTTGAAAATGTTGAAGAAATGGCTCAAACCCGTGTTTGGAGTGTGTTCTAAGCCACTGGACAGGCCTTCATCGCGTTTGCGAGAGGCCTGTCACGATCGCGATGCACAGTGGCCTAAGGCCTTCGCGTTCACGTAAGGCAACTCCCCCTAGACTTCGCGTTCGCTACCCAGTGGACGCGTTCACGTAGAAGAACATGACCAACCCTCCCCTAGGTCCCCAAGTGCTTCGCGTTCGCGATGATCAGGTCGTGTTCGCGAAGGGTAAATCCCCCATCACTTCGCGTTCGCGACCAGGCCTTCGCGTTCGCGAAGAAGAAGTCTCAGCCTCACCCGTTTACTCTTCGCGTTCGCGAGAGGACCTATGCGAACGTGAAGAAGGATATGCCAGACACCAGAATCTGCAGAAAACCAGATTTTTCCCAAGTCCAAAATATCCCGTGGCCTATCCGAAACTCACCCGAGCCCTCGGGGCTCCAAACCAAACATGCACACCAGTCTAAAAACAGCATACGAACTTGCTCGCGCGATCGAATCGCCAAAATAACACCTAGAACTACGAATTTAGCACCAAATCAAATGAAATTCTCAAAAATACTTTAAAATCCATATCCTCTCAACTGGACATCCGAATCACGCCAAATCAACTTCGTTTCTCACCAAATTTCACAGACAAGTCTTAAATACCATAATGAAATTGTACCAGGCTCTGGAACCAAAATGCGGACCCGATACTAACAATGCCAAACATCGATCAATTCTAAAAAACAATAAATTTTCCGACTTTTAATTTTCATCAACTTGAGCTAGGGACCTCCGAATTCGATTCCGGGCATACGCCCAGAACCCATAATTCAATACGGACCTACCGAGACCGTCAAAACACAGATCCGGGCACGTTTACCAAAAATGTTGACCGAAGTCAACTAAAATTAACTTTTAAGGCAAAAATTCTTATTTTCATTAGTTTTCAACATAAGAGCTTTTCGAAAACCTGCCCGGACTGTGCACGCAAATCGAGGAGGGTAAAAATGAGATTTTTAAGGCTTAAGAGCGTAGATTCGTGTTCTAAAATATAAGATAACCTTTTGGGTCATCACAATCTCCACCTCTAAAACAACCGTTCGTCCTCGAACGGACATAGAAAAGTACCTGGGCTGGTGAAAAGGTGGGGGTATCTACTCCACATATCGGACTCGGACTCCAAAGTAGCTGCCTCAATAGGTTGACCTCTCCACTGCACTAGAACTGAAGGATAACTCTTTGACCTCAACTGACGAACCTGCTGGTCTAGAATGGCCACCGGCTCCTCCTCGTAAGTCAAATCCTTGTCCAACTGGACAGAGCTGAAATCTAACACGTGGGACGGGTCACCATGATACTTCCGGAGCATAGACACATGGAATACCGGATGTACTGAGGATAACCCTGGAGGCAGCGCAAGTCTATAAGCTACCTCCCCCACTCTCTCGAGGATCTCAAATGGCCCGATATACCTAGGGCTCAACTTGCCCTTCTTCCCGAACCTCATTACACCCTTCATAGGTGATACCTGAAGTAACACTCTCTATCTGACCATGAATGCAATATCACGAACTCTACGGTCGGCATAACTCTTCTGCCTGGACTGAGCTGTGCGAAGTCAATCCTGAATAATCTTGACCTTATTCAAGGCCTCCTGAACTAAATCTGTACCCAATAACCGAGCCTCTCCCGGCTCAAACCACCCAACTGGCGACGGACACCGCATACTATATAATGCCTTATAGGGAGCCATCTGAATGCTTGACTAGTAGCTGTTGTTGTAGGCGAACTCTGCAAGGGGCAAGAACTGATCCCACGATCCTCCAAAGTCTATAACACAAGCGCGGAGCATATCCTTCAAGATCTGAATAGTACGCTCGGACTGCCCATCCGTTTGAGGATGAAATGATATGCTCAACTCAACCCGCATACCCAACTCACGCTAACTGCCCTCCAAAGGTGTGAGTTAAACTGCGTACCGCGATCCAAAATGATAGACACAGGCACACCATGAAGATGGACAATCTCCTGAATATAAATCTCTGCCAACCGCTTCGAGGAATAGGTAACTGCCACAGGAATGAAATACGCTGGCTTAGTCAACCTGTCCACAATAACCCAAACTGCACCGAACTTCCTCTGAGTCTGTGGGATTCCAACAACAAAATCCATAGTGATACGCTCCCACTTCCACTCAGGAATATCTAAACTCTGAAGTAACCCACCAGGTCTCTGATGCTCACACTTTACCTGCTGGCAATTTAGGCACCGAGCTACATAAGCAACTATGTCCTTCTTCATTCGCCTCCACCAATAATGCTGCCTCAAGTCCTGATACATGTTGGCGGCGCCCAGATGAATAGAATACCGGGAACTGTAGGACTCCTCAAGGATCAACTCACGAAGTCCATCCACATTAGGCACACAAATACGACCATGCATCCTCAAAACTCCGTCGTCTCCAACAGTAACCTGCTTGGCACCACCATGTCGCATTGTGTCTTTAAGTACAAGTAAATGAGGATCGTCATCCTACCGATCTCTGATGCGCTCAAACAAAGAAGACCGAGCAACTGTACAAGCTAGAACACGGCTGGGCTCAGAAACATCTAACCTCACGAACTGGTTAGCCAAGTCCTGAACATCCAATGCAAGCAGTCTCTCACCAACTGGAATATATGCAACGCTACCCATACTGACTGACTTTCTACTCAAAGCATCGGCCACCACATTGGCCTTCCCGGGATGATACAATATAGTGATATCATAGTCTTTCAATAGCTCCAGCTACCTCCTACGCTTCAAATTGAGTTCCTTCTGCTTGAACAAATACTACAAGCTCCGATGATCAGTGAATACCTCACATGGCATGCCGTAAAGATAGTGCCTCCAAATCTTCAGTGCATGAACAATGGCTGCCAGCTCTAGATCATGAACAGGGTAATTCTTCTCGTGAACCTTCAGCTGCCGTGAAGCATATGCAATAACCTTGCTACCCTGCATCAATACCGCACCAAAACCAATACGAGATACGTCACAATATACTGTATAAGATCCTGAACCTGTGGGTAACACCAATACCAGTGCCATAGTCAAAGAAGTCTTGATCTTCTGAAAGCTCGCTTCACACTCGTCTGACCACCTGAACGGGGCACCCTTCTGGGTCAATCTGGTCAACGGGGCTGCTATGGATGAAAACCCCTCTACAAATCGATGGTAATATCCCGCCAAACCCAGGAAACTACAGATCTCTATAGCTGATGTGGGTCTAGGCTAGTTCTAGACTACCTCAATCTTCTTAGGATCCACCAGAATACCCTCTACTGATACAACGTGACCCAAGAAAGTAACTGAACTCAACCAAAACTCGCATTTTGAGAACTTAGCATATAACTGGCTATCTTTCAGAGTCTGAAGAACGATCCGAAGGTGCTGCTCATGCTCCTCTCGACTGTAGGAGTAGATCAATATATCATCAATAAACACAACCACAAAGGAATCCAAGTAGGGTTTGAACACCCGGTTCATCAAATCCATGAATGCTGCTGGGGCATTTGTCAGCCCAAATGACATCACTAGAAACTCATAATGTCCATACCGAGTCCGAAAAGCTGTCTTAGGAACATCGGATGCCCTAATCCTCAACTGATGGTAGCCAGATCTCAAATCAATCTTTGAAAACACCTTGGCACCCTAAAGCTGATCAAATAAATTATCAATCCTCGGCAATGGATATTTGTTCTTGATGGTGACTCTGTTCAACTGCCGATAATCTATACACATCCTCATCGATCCATCTTTCTTCTTCACAAACAACACAGGTGCACCCCAGGGCGAGACACTAGGTCTAATGAAGCCCTTATCAAGCAAATCTTGCAACTGCTCTTTCAATTCTTTCAACTCTTGCGGGGGGCATGCGATATGGAGAAATGGAAATAGGTTGAGTGCCCGGAGCCAAATCAATGCATAAATCAATATCCCTGTCGGGTGGCATCCCCAGCAGGTCTGTAGGAAACACCTCTGAAAACTCACGAACAACCGGCACCAAATCTATGGAAGGAACCTCCGCACTAGAATCACAGACATAAGCCAAATAAGCTAGACACCCCTTCTCGACCATATGTCAAGCCTTCACATAAGAGATAACCCTGCTGGCAGAATGGTCAAGATTTCCTCTCCACTCTAATCGAGGTAACCCCTGCAAGGCTAAGGTCACTGTCTTGGTGTGATAATATAATATAGCATGATAAGGTGACAGTCAATCCATACCCAGTATGACATCAAAATCAACCATGTAGAGAAGTAGGAGATCTACACGAGTCTCAAGACTCCCAATGGTGACCACACACGAACGATAAACACGATCTACAACAATAGCATATCCCATTGGTGTGGACACATACACAGGAGCACTCAAAGAATCACGGGGCACAACCAAATAGGAAGCAAAATAGGATGACACATAGGAGTAAGTAGATCCAGGATCAAATAGAACCGAAGCATCTCTACTGCAAACTGAAACAGTTCCTGTGATAACAGCGTCAGATGACTCAGCCTCAGGCCTGACTGGGAAAGCATAACACCGGGGTTGGGCCCCATCACCCTGAACTACGTCCATGGGATGACCTCTAGCTGGCTGGTCTCCACCTCTAACGGCCTGACCTCCACCTCTAACAGTCTAGACTCTACTTCTGGCTGCTTGACCCCTGCCTCTGGCTGGCTGAGCAGGTGGTGCAGCAACTGGTGCCGGAACCATGGCACGAGACCTCTGATGTTGTGAGATGCCTGTTGCCTAAAGGGCAAAATCTAGTAATGTGCCACGAATCACCACAAGTATAACATAACTTCGGCTGATGTGACTGTTGGCCCTGAAACTGACCCTGTCAACCTGAATAACCACCCTGATGACTCTGGAGTGGAGGTGAACTAATAGGAGCTGGTGGTGCACTGTAGGCTAGCTGGTCGGAATAATACATCTGAGGGCCACGACCACCTGAGGCACCGTGAGATGCCTAAAGCGCTGAATGAAACAGCCTGGGAGGATGGCCTCTACCAAAAGTACTCATGCCTCTAGGTGAGGCACCACTGAATTCACCGGAATGACGAGTTCTCTTGTCAGACCCCGGACCTCCCTGAGTAAGAACCAGTTTGACTCGTCTGGCGACATTAGCAGCCACCTGAAAAGAAATCTCACTCCACGTCTCCTTAGCCATCTACAATCTGATAGGCTGAGCAAGTCCATCAATAAACCTCCTCACCCTCTCTCTATCTCGGTGGGAAGCAGAAGAATAGCATGACGGGCCAAATCCACAAAACGGATCTCATACTGAGTAACAGTCATACTGCCCTGCTGGAGATGCTCAAACTGATGGCGACACTCCTCTCTCAATGTGATAGGCAGAAACTTCTCTATGAAGAGCTGAGAGAACCGATCCCAAGTAAGAGCAGGCGACCCAGCTGGTCTGGTCAACAAGTAATCTCTCCACCATTTCTTGGCTGAACCAGTCATCTGAAATGCAGCGAAATCAACCCCATTGGTCTCCACTATACCCATGTTCCGTAAAACCTCGTGAAAGCTGTCAAGATACTCCTGGGGATCCTCTGAAGGAACACCGCTGAAGTGAACAGGAAAGAGCTTGATAAACCTGTCTAATCTCCATAAGACCTCAGAAGATATAGCTGGCCCATCTCCGACCACTGCCGCAATAACCAGCTGAACTAATCTTATTGGCTGAGCTACTGGAGCTTGATATTGGGGAGCTATCTGCTCCGGAGCGGGAGTGGTGGGAGTCTGGGCTCCTCCGACCTGAGATACTGCTGTGCCATGGGAAATGCGCTAGTCTGGGCCACACTTTCCATAAGGCCCACAAAACAGACCAAAGCGTCCTGAAGTACTGGGGTAGCAATGAACCCCTCCGGAACCTGAGCTAGTCCGGCAGGAACATTCTGGGCTGGAACCTCCTCGTCAAGCTCTATCTGAGGCTCTACTAATGGGGTTGCTGCTCGGGCCCTAGGCTGATCCCCGCCCCTGCCTCGGCCTCTGGCACGGTCTCTACCTCGACCTCTGCCCCGCGTAGGAGCTGTCACTGGAGGCTCTGGCTGCTGCTCAGCTGAGGAAGCGGTACGTGTTCTCGCCATCTACGAGAGAATAAGAGTAGAAGAGTTCAATCAGTATTGAGAAAGCAAAATTGCACGACAGAGAAGAAAAGAAGTGAAACTTGTTCCTAAACTTCATAGGCTCTGGAAGATAAGCACAGACGTCTCCGTACCGATCCTCCAGACTCTACTAAGCTTGCTCGTGAATCATGAGACCTAAGAAACCTAGTGCTCTGATACCAACTGTCACGACCCAAAATTTCCCACCGACGGGACCGTGATGGCGCCTAACATTTCACTTTCTAGACAAGCCAATGTTAGAGAATCATTTACCAATTTCCTATTTCCATTCAGTAATTAACATTAATTAACTACAACGAAATATAACAAGTGCGGAATATCGTAAATCTGTATTAACTACTACCACCCGGATCTGGAGTCGCAATTCACGAGCATTCTAGAATTTACAACAAGTAATGGTCTGAAAGAAATACAATTGTCTGAATGAAAGAAAAACAGTAAGACATAAAGGATAGACGGGGACTTCAAGGTCTGTGAACGCCGACTTATCTACCTTGAGTCTTCGGACAACGGACCAGTAGCAAATCTCGATCAACCTGAGCCGGCATCAAAATCTGCATAGAAAGTGCAGAGTGCAGCATCAGTACAACCGACCCCATGTACTGATAAGTATCGAGCCTAACCTCGGCGAAGTAGTGACGAGGCTAGGACAAGACAACCACATATAACCTGAACAGTATAATCATGCTAGTGGCAACAACAGTAAATAAGAAATAACGCAGAACAAATGGGAGGGGAACATACAGTGGGAAAATACAACATAAGGAGTGAGAATAATGAAAAGACATAATTAAACCGGAAATCCTTAAACGAATTGAGCAATTAAGACAGCAAGGAAAACTGAATGGCATCACCCTTCGTGCTTTACTCTCAACCTCACCAAATAACAAATAAGATTGCACGGCATCACCCTTCGTGCTTTTAATCTCTTCCTCACAATATAAATAAATTATGCACGGCATCACCCTTTGTGCTTTACACTCTTCCTCACAATATAATTAAATTATGCACGGCATCACCCTTCATGCTTTACACTCTTCCTCACAATATAATTAAATTATGCACGGCATCACCCTTCGTGCTTTACACTCTTCCTCACAATATAATTAAATCAATAACAAGGGATAGAGAGGAGTTTCACAAGAAAATCAATATTTCATAAATGATTACTTTCACAATTTAACACCTCAACTTCGAATCACTATTCACAATTTTATCGACCTTGGTGGAACAGGATACAAGTTTTCCAACATTTCAACAACAACAATAAGCATGGATAACACGATTTAAGACTACAAATTTGCAATCATGGAATTTCACTCGCGTACTATGAATCGACCACAACGTATAGATGCTCGTCACCTCAACTATACGCCGTATTCAAAAACAAAACACGTAGCAAATACTCACACAATACCTATTCCCTCAAGCCAAAGTTAGACACAACACTTACCTCGCTCCGAAGGCCACTTAATTCTCAATCACAACTTTTTCTTTGGAATTCACCTCCAAACCACTCGTATCTATTCAAAAATGACTCAATAATATAAAATATTGCTAAAGGAATCAATTATATTTCATAAATTAAATTTTCTAAATTTTGTCTCCAAAAAGTCGAAAAATCGACCCCGAGCCCGCTTGGTCAAAATCCGAGGTTCGGACCGAAATCCTTTTACCCATTCACCCCCGAGCCCGAATATGTAATTAGTTTTGGAATCCGACCTCAAATCGAGGTCTAAATTCCCAAATTCCCAAAATCCCTAGTTTCTACCCTAACCCCTACTTCTACCATAAAAACTCTAGATTTTTGGTTAAAAATTCAAGAAATGTAATGGGTAATTGAAAGAAAATGGTTTAGAATCACTTACCAACACTTTGGAGAAGAAAATGACTCTTGGAAATCGCCTCTACCCGTTTGGTTCTTGAAAGTGTTGAAGAAATGGCTCAAACCCGTGTTTGGAGTCTCTTTGAAGCCACTAGACAGGCTTCATCGCGTTCGTGAGAGGCATGTCGCGATCGCGATGCACAGCGGCCTAAGGTCTTTGCGTTTGCGAGTCTTCCTACACGTTCGCTTAAGGCAACTCCCCCTAGCCTTCGCGTTCGTGACCCAGTGGACGCGTTCGCGTAGAAGAACATGACCAACCCTCCCCCAGGTCCCCAAGTGCTTCGCGTTCGCGATGGTCAGGTCGCGTTCGAGAAGGGTAAATCCCCCATCACTTCGCGTTCGTGACCGGGCCTTCGCATTCGCGAAGAAGAAGTCTCAGCCTTACCAGTTTACTCTTCGCATTCGCGAGAGGACCTTCACGAACGCGAAGAAGGATATGCCAGACACCAGAATCTGCAGAAAACCAGATTTTTCCCAAGTCCAAAACATCCTGTGGCCTATCTGAAACTCACCCGAGCCCTCGGGGCTCCAAACCAAACATGTACACCAGTCTAAAAATATCATACAAACTTGCTCGCATGATCAAATCGCCAAAATAAAACCTAGAACTACGAATTTAGCACCAAATCAAATGGAATTCTCAAAAACACTTTAAAATCCATATCCTCTCAACTGGACATCCGAATCACGTCAAATCAACTCTGTTTCTCACCAAATTTCACAGACAAGTCTTAAATACCATAATGAAATTGTACCGGGCTCCGGAACCAAAATACGAACCCGATACTAACAATGCCAAACATCGATTTATTCTTAAAAATAATTAATTTTCTTACTTTTAATTTTCATCAAAAATTCATAACTTGAGCTAGCGACCTCCGAATTCGATTCCGGGCATACACCCAGATCCCATAATTTGATACGGACCTACCGAGACCATCAAAACACGGATCCGTGCCCGTTTACCAAAAATATTGACCAAAGTCAACTAAAATCAACTTTTAAGGTCAAAATTCTTATTTTCATTAGTTTTTAACATAAAAGTTTTCCGGAAAACTTCCCGGACTGTGCACACAAATTGAGGAGGGTAAAAATGAGATTTTTAAGGCTTAAGAGCGCAGATTCGAGTTCTAAAACATAAGATGACCTTTTGGGTCATCACAATAATACTCGAAACCCGATTATACTTGATATTATGTTGTGGCTTGAAAGATATAATTTATTTAATGACTGAAAGTGATTTGGAACTAGTATGTGTTAGATGGAGATTTTTGAATTTTTATCAGTTAAGGAATCCTTTACTCACTATTTATTTTTGTGCTATTATTATTATTATTATTTTCCATGTTCCAAACCTGTTTAGAATTCCAGCATTTTATTATTGGCCCATTGTAATGACCCGATCGGTCGTTTTGCTTTCTAGATTCTCATTCCCCTAAATAAGACTCCCCGTAAGTGCTTTTACTGTTTTATGACTCGCGGGAATGGTTAGTTCGTGTTTGGAAGGGTTCGGGTTGAAATCGAAACACTTAGTTCCTCAATATTGGTTTTAAAAGGCTAAGTTTGATTTGGGTCAATATTTCTAGTAAACGACCTCGAAATCGGGATTTGACAGTTTCAATAGGTTTGTATGATAATTTTGGACTTGGGCGTACGTTCGGATCGGGTTTTGGGTGACCCGGGAGCGTTTCAGCACCTAAAGTTGAAAGTTGGTTTATTGAAGGTTTTAAAGTTCTTTAAATTTGGTTTGGAGTAGGTTTTAGTGTTATCGAGGTCCATTTGGGATTCCGAGCCCGGGAATAGTTCCGTATGGTGATTTAAGACTTGCACGCAAATTTTGGTATCATTTGGAGTTGTTTATGATTTGGCCTGTTCGTAGCAAGTTGGAAGAACTTGAAGATCATAAGTTCAGTCAATTTGGTTTAGGGTGTCATTCTTAGTTTTGGTGTTGTTTTTCGTATTTGGTGGGTTCGAGCGAGTCCGGCTCATGTTTAAAAACTTGTTGGTATATTTGGACGAGGCCTCGGGGGCCTCGGGTGCTACTCGGATGTTGCACGGATCGAGTTATAACTCAAAAGGGGCTGCTGGTGCACCAGTTCTGGTGTGCCCGCACCTGGGAGCTTTTGGACACAGGTGCAAGCCCGCAGGTAAGAGCTCATGGACACAGAAGCGGTTTTAGCCATTTGGCCAGTGATCCGCAAAAGCGGAGAAGCATGTGCAGAAGCGGCCTCGCTTCTGCGATGAGAAGTCTGCAGGTGCGAGAAGGTCGTAGATGCAATCCACCCTCCGCAGAAGCAGGATCCCATCCGCAAAAGCGGAGTCAGTCAGCCTGGGCTAGGACCGCACCTGTGATTACTTTTCTGCAGATGCGACGTTGTAGATGCGGCCCCAGGTCCGCAAAAGCGGAAATGCTGGAGGCAGTGAGGTCCTTTTAATATGGGACTTAGGCCATTTTAGGTTCATTTATTGCATTCCTTGGGCGATTTTGGAGATCTTAGAGAGAGAGTTTCACCTAGATATTGGAGGTAAGCAATTTCTATCCAATGTAAGTTAAATACATAGATTATGGGTAGTTTTTAACATGAAAAATTATGAAAATTTTGGATTTAGATGAGAAACCTAGGTTTTGATAAAAATGGGATTTAACCACGAAATTGGTTATGGAATTGGGTTAAAATTATATATTTGAGTTCGTGAGGTTTTGGGTAATAATTATCTTCAAAATTTTCTGGAATCCGGGCACGTGGGCCCGGGGATAAAATTAGGAATCTTCCAATTGGGGTTGCGTAATCACTCTAATAGTTAGATTGTGAACTTTTGAACATGTATTGAGTAATTTACACAACCTTTAACTAGTTTCGGTCTCTTCGGCATCGAGTTGAGGCTTTAGAGTAAATTTGAGGCCGGAAAGCGAGCTTTGAGACAAGGTAAGCCTGTTGTCTAACCTTGTAAGAGGGAATTTACCCCATAGGTGATTTAAATTACTATTTGCCTCTAATTGTGGGGGCTATGTACGCACAAGGTGATGAGAGTTCGTGCGTAGCTACTAATTATGCTTATGTCCGGGTAGTGTAGGACCCAAATCATGAAATATTTGTAATGTTTGCACCCTACTTGTTAATTAAAGTGCCTAAATTATATTGGAACTTGATAGAGGAACTGTAAAAGATTAAATTTCACTTACTTGAGCTTTGGCGGGTTACTTGACCATTATAGAAATTGTGCTTCTTCGTGTATTAGCCTTGTAACAGCTTTTAAATCGGATGTTCATAAAGTATCATCTCTTCTTGTAGAGCGGGACGAACGCCTCGGCAGTAGAATAGATGCATCTATGGTTCATGTCGCTCGACCCTCAGTAGTGTATACATTATTCTAGATCGGGTCGTACGACCTCGTCATAATCGTGCGTGATAATACCCGGAGCTTAATTATATTTGATATTATGTTATGGCCTGGGAGGTTAAAAACTATATATGACAGAAACTAACTTGGGATTTACCATTTGTGAAAGAATTATTTATTTCCTGTTTGTTATTGAGATATTATTATTAATTACATAAACCATGCTCATTTAGAATTTCTGTATTTTTATTGTTAGCCCATAGTAAGTGTCAATGTCGACCCCTTGTCACTACTTCTTTGAGGTTAAACTAGATACTTACTGGGTACATGTTGTTTATGTACTCACGCTACACTTCTGCACTAACCGTGCAGGATCTGAGGCAGGTGCATCTGGCAGTCATACCGGTGCGCACCCCCGTCACCCTGAGGCCTTCTGGTGAGCTGTTTCTTGAGCCATTCCGCAGCACCTAGAATCTCTCTTTTGCACTTATGTTTGTGCCTACTTTTATTTCAGACAGTAGTTAGAGTGTATATACTAGTTGCTCAAACACTTGCGGTTCATGGATTCTATGACTCAGGCTGGTTTATTTCCAGCAGACCCATCCACATCTCAAGTGGTAGGGGGAGCACAGACCCCTACCGCTTAGGCTCCAGGGCATGCAGCTATTGTATATCAGACCTCGGGCGCACTACCCGTGGGCAGAGCTCAGCCAGTTGCAACAACTATACCTGAGCCCAAACCAGTTGCGGCCGGGGATCCGCATAAGCTATATGACATATGGACTAGGTTACATCCCCCTGTATTTTGGGGTGAGCGGCATGAGGACCCCCAAGATTTTATTGATTGTTGTAGGGATAGACTGCACAACATGAGGATATCGTAGTCCCACGGGGTGGACTTTACCACCTTTCAACCGGAGGGCAAGGCCCGTAGATGGTGGCAGTCCTATCTCCTTGGCAGACCAGCAGATTCTCCTCACATAACTTCCTTAAGATCTAGAGGCATTGTCTTTATGGGGTGTCCTATGAGGTTTACACTAATCATCGTATCTTCCAGAATTTGTTCAAGCAGAGGGATCTCAATTTGAGGTAGCGCAGGTGGCTTTAGTTACTAAAAGATTATGATGTTACCATCCTTTATCATCTGGGCAAGGCGAATGTGGTTGCGGATGCCTTAAGCAGAAAGGTAGAGAGTATGGGTAGTTTGGTATTCATTTTAGCAGAGGAGAGGCTATTAGCTCTGGACATTCAGTCCTTGGCTAACAAACTTGTGAGGTTTGATATTTCAGATCCCAACCGAGTTCTTGCATGCGTTGTCACCCAATCTACACTATTCGAGCAGATCAAGGCTCGTCAGTTTGATGATCCACACTTATTAGTTCTCAAAGAGATGGTGCTACAGGGTGGTGCCAAGGAGGTTACTATTGGTGAGGATGGTGTTCTGTGACTCCAGGGTTATCTATGTGTCCCTAATGTTGATGTATTAAGGAAAAAGATTCTGTAGAAGGCACACTGTTCTCGGTATTCTATTCATCCAGGTGCTACGAAGATGTATCGTGACCTAAGGCAACATTATTGGTGGTGGCGGATAAAGAAGGACATAGTTGAGTATGTAGCTAGGTGCCTTAATTTCCAGCAGGTTAAGTACGAGCATCAGAGGCCATGTGGCCTACTCCAATAGATGGTTATACCTGAGTGGAAATAGGAGCGCATTACTATGGATTTTGTAGTTTAGTTGCCATGGACCTTGCAGAAGTTTGATGTAGTTTGGGTCATTATCGATAGGTTGACCAAGTCGGCACATTTATTTCTGATTGTGACAACGTATTCTTCAGAGAGATAGGCCCAGATTTACATTCATGAGATTGTTCGGTTACATGGTGTGCCTGTCTCCATTATATCAGATAGAGGCCCACAGTTTACTTCACATTTTGGAGGGCAGTACATAGTGAGTTGGGGACCAAGGTAGAACTCAACACAGCCTTTCATCCGCAGACTGACGGACAGTCGAAGCAGACAGTTCAAATCTTGGAGGATATGCTCAGAGCATGCGTGATTGATTTCGGAGGGCAGTGGGATTGATTCTTACCTTTGGCCGAGTTTGCGTACAACAACAGTTATAAATCAAGCATCGAGATGGCTCCATTTGAGGCATTATATGGTCGGCGATGTCGTTCGCCCATCGGATGGTTTGAGCCTGGTGAGGCTAAGTTATATGGTGTTGATTTAGTCAAGGATGCCTTGGAAAAGGTAAAGTTGATTTAGGAGAGACTTCACACATCACAGTCTAGATAGAAGAGTTACACGGATCAGAAGACGCGTGACTTATCATTTATGGTGGGCAAGAATGTTCCCTTGAAAGTCTCGTCGATGAAGGGAATCATGAGGTTCGGGAAGAAGGGAAAGTTGAGCCCAAGGTTTATAGGTCCTTTGAGGTGTTGAGACGAGTTAGGAGGTTGCTTATGAGCTTGTTTTGCCTCCCAGTCTATCAGGAGTTCATCTGGTCTTCCATATGTCTATGTTTCGGAGGTATCATGCTGACAGGTCACATGTGTTAGACTAAAACATGGTTCAGTTAGATGAGAGCCTCGGTTATGAGGAAAAGCCAATTGCCATTGTTGACAGGCAGGTTCGCCAGTTGAAGTCCAAGAAGATTTCTGCTGTAAAGATTCAGTGGAGGGGTCAACCAGTCGATGAGGTGACTTGGGAGACCGAGGAGGACATGTAGAGCAGATATCCACACTTATTCGGCACTCCAGGTATGACTCTAGACCTGTTCGAGGATGAACACTTGTTTAAGAAGTAGATAATATAACCACCCGATTGGTCATTTTGCTTTCTAGATCCTTGTTCCCCTAAATAAGACTCCCCGTATGTGCTTTTACTGTTTTATGACTCGCGGGGATGGTTAGTTCGAGTTTGCAAGGGTTCGGGTTGAAATTAGAATACTTAGTTCCTCAATATTGGCTTTAAAGGGCTAAGTTTGACTTGGGTCAACATTTCTAGTAAAAGACCTCGAAGTTGGGATTTGACGGTCCCAATAGGTTCATATGATGATTTTGGACTTGGGCGTGTGTTCAGATCGGGTTTTGGGTGACCTGGGAGCGTTTCGGCGCCTAAAGTTGAAAGTTGGTTTATTAAAGGTTTTAAAGTTCTTGAAATTTGGTTTGGAGTAAGTTTTGATGTTGTCGAGGTCAATTTGGGATTCCAAGCCTTGGAATAGTTCCGTGTGGTGATTTAAAACTTGCACGCAAATTTTGGTATCATTCCGAATAGTTTAATTATGATTCGGCGCTTTCGGAGCATATTGGAAGAACTTGAAGTTCATAAGTTTATACGATTTGTTTTGGGGTGTGATTCTTAGTTTTGGTGTTATTTTCCGCACCGAGCGAGTTCGTCTCTTGTTTACAAACTTGTTGGTATGTTTGGATGAGGCCTCGGGGGCCTCGGTTTCTACTCGGACGTTGCACGGATCGAGTTATAACTCAAAAGGGGTTGCTGATGCACCAGTTCTGGTGTGCCCGCACCTGCGAGCTTTTGGCCGCAGGTGCGAGCTCATGGCCACAGAAGCAGTTTTGGCAATTTTGCCAGTCGTCCGCAGAAGCGAAGGAGCATGCGTAGAAGCAGCCTCGCTTCTACGATAAGAAGTCTGCAGGTGCAAGAAGGTCGCAGATGTGCTCCACCCTCCGCAGAAGCAGGACCGCAGAAGAGGGAGCCCGTTCATAAAAGCGGAGTCAGCCAGCCTGGGCTAGGACCGCACCTGTGATGACTTTTCCGCAGGTGCGGCGCCGCAGATGCGGCCCCAGGTTCGCAAAAGCAAAAATGCTGGAGGCAGTGAGGTCCTTTTAATACGAGACTTAGGCCATTTTGGGTTCATTTATTGCATTCCTTGGGTGATTTTGGAGCTCTTAGAGAGAGGGTTTCACCTAGATATTGGAGGTAAGTAATATCTATCCAATGTAAGTTAAATACATAGATTATGGGTAGATTTTAACATGAAATATTGTGAAAATTTTGGGTTTAGATAAAAAACCTAGGTTTTGATAAAAATAGGATTTAACAACGAAAATGGTTATGGAATTAGGTGAAAATTATATATTTGAGTTCGTGAGGTTATGGGTAACAATTATCTTTGAATATTTCCGGAATCCGGGCACTTGGGCCCAGGGATAAATTTTAGGAATCTTCTAATTGGGGTTGCGTAATCACTCTGATAGTTAGATTATGAACTTTTGAACATGTATTGATTAATTTACACAACCTTTGACTCGTTTCGGATTGTTCGGCACCGAGTTGAGGCTTTGGAAAGAATTTGAGGCCGAAAAGCAAGCTTTGAGACCAGGTAATTCTCTTGCCTAACCTTGTAAGATGGAATTTACTCCATAGGTGATTTAAATTACTATTTGCCTCTAATTGTGGGGGCTATGTATGCACGAGCTGACGAGAGTCCGTGCGTAGCTACTAATTATTCTTATGTCTGGGTAATGTCTGACCCAAATCATGAAATATTTGTAATTTTTGCACCCTACTTGTTAATTAAAGTGCCTAAATTATATTGGAACTTGATAGAGGAACTGTAAAAGACCGAATTTCACTTACTTGAGCTTTGGCGGGTTACTTGACCGTTAATAGAAATTGTGCTTCTTTGTGTATTAGCCTTGTAATAGCTTTTAAATCGGATGTTCATAAAGTATCTTCTCTTCTTATGGAGCGGGCCGAACGCCTCGGCAGTAGAATATATGCATCTATGGTTCATGTCGCTCGACCCTCGGCAGTGTACACATTATTCTGGATCGGGTCGTACGACCTCAGCATAATTGTGCGTGATAATACTCGGAGCTTAATTTCATTTGATAATATTTTATGGCCTAAGAGGTTAAAAACTATATATGACAGAAACTGACTTGAGATTTACCATTTGTGAAAGAATTATTTATTTCCTGCCTGTTATTGAGATATTATTATTAATTACATAAACTATGCTTATTTAGAATTTCTGTATTTTTATTGTTAGCCCATAGTAAATGTCGATGTCGGGCCCTCGTCACTAGTTCTTCAAGGTTTTACTAGATACTTATTGGTACATTTTGTTTATGTACTCACACTACACTTCTGCACTAACCATGCAGGATCTGAGGCAGGTGCATCTGGCAGTCATACCGGCGCGCACCCCCGTTACCCTAAGGCCTAGTGGTGAGCTGCTTCCTGAGCCGTTCCGCAGCACCTAGAGTCTCTCTTTTGCACTTATCTTTCTGTCTACTTTTGTTTATGACAATACTTAGAGTTTCATATTGTAAGGCCCCGTAAAATGTTTCCTAAAAACCCGGGTTCCGTGATGCCAAAGTAGGCGTAGAGGTTAATAATAGTAGAAATTCTTTGGATTGATCAGTGCGCTGGGAATTGAAAGAAAATGTTAGGCAGAAGTACGAATTTCTGTGGCCGCAGAACCACTCTGCAGACCGCAGACTGGTAGCAGAGTGGGGCAGATTTTTGGCGTATTTTGATGCCCAATTTCGCAGCCATTATGCGACCGCATAACCATTTTGCTGGCCGCATTCTTGTCGCATATCCCGCTTTGGGATTTTTTGAAGGGAAGTTCTGCGGTGCACTATGCGACCGCAAAACCGTTCTGTGATGCATTATGCGACCGCAGAATAGGTCTGCGGGCCGCAAGTGACCGCAGACCAAATCAGTTCTTTTCCACTTCTGGCCCCCCATTTTTGCGGTCATTTCGCGGACCGCATAACCATTATGTGGTCGCATATTCCACCGCAGAACCCGTTCCGGAGCTTCATTTTGGGGGTTTTTAAACCCGACCCTATTCCGTTAAAACACACCACATAGCTCATTTTGAGCACATTCCTGATATTTTAGAGGGAGAGGGAGAGTTCTTAGGGTGGGGGAGAAATATTTAACCATTATCCATCAATTCTTGCTCAATCATTGAGGATTATCAAAGGGAGTCTTTACCCTAAAGGTAAGAACCTATGTCCTAGCTCTCAATTTCGAAATTTTGCAAAAATGGGGTAATTATAGAGACAATTATTGGGTGTGGGGATTGTTGTCTTGCATGCATGTATCCTTGAAGTATATGGGAAGGTTGTGAGCTAAAAATGGTAGAGAGTGGGTTGGAAAATGATGGAATCTTCCACAAAAAGGGGCTTAATACATTGATGCACACCTAGTGTTTGATAATATGCTCAAATGAGCTAAAACCATGTTCATCTTCCTAATTTTGGTTTAATTTTTGTTATATTTCTAAAATAGATTGAAGTTGCTAAGAATTCCGGATCATTTTAAAGTTTGAGAAGCTCAATAGAGGTATGTTGGCTAAACTCCCTTCTTCTTAGAATTGAATCCCACGGTGTTCATGTAATTGGAGTAAGCCCTTGATCATTATAGAATTGGTGATTTCTAAAGTGTTTGTGTCGAAGGATGTAAGTTCAATATTTATTCTAAATATTTCATCGTGTTATCTTCTTATTGGGGATGTGTTCAAAAATGTGGAATGTGTGTTAGAAATGCTAAGACTTCATGTCAAGATCGAAATAAAGGTTGTTATGCCCAATTTATATGAAAAGCCTCTATGTGCCTAAAATTCCCAAATTGCTCATATGTGAATTTAATGCCTTGAGTGGGAAGCCTGATTGTTGTTGAAAATGATAATGATATTGAATGTGGAAAAGGCGCTTGGAATTATGAAGTATGGCCAAGTGCCAAGAATGACTTTGTAATCGTGATCACTAGTGCCAATGAATTGAAAGATATGAAAGAAGTATAATGTGAGATGGTTGACTGAAAATGGTAACGTCTTGGGTGAGACGGCCTAGCCGACCGGGCCGTGATCGGACGCCATGTCGCACACAAGGTGGAACTGTGCTGAAAATTATAATGAAATTGTGGTAATATCTCAAATGAGATGGCCTATCCGATCTGGCCGAGATCGAACTCCGTGTAAAAATACAGAGGTATTGTGAATTATGGGATATCGGCACTAAAGATCACCCAACCTAATAACATGGAAGTTGACTTGAAAACTTATGTGACCTTTAAATTGATGTTTTAATATTATTTGAAAGCTCTTATTGAATTTTTGAATGTTCCTCTTGTATTATTCATTCTATTGAGTTAGTGTTTAGCTATACATACTAGTGCTATTTAACGTTACTAACGTTCCTTTTTCCGGGGGCGCTGCATCTTTAAATGGATGCAGGTGGTTACATATCACACAGTGTTGATCACAGATAGTGTTGCATCCTCTTCTCAGCGGACTCGGTGAGCCCTATTTCATTCTGGGTCATGTATTGTACCTTTTGTTTATATTATGGTCACTTTTTAAGGTATAGTCAGGGCCTTGTTTTCGGCACCATCTTTACTCTCTTTTGTATCTTTAGAGGCTCCGTAGACACTATGTGGGTTGTGTATGGGTGTTGGGAATGTTAAACAAGTATATGTTGTGTTGATAACTTGTTCCTCTCAGACTTTAAGAAGTATGTATTTTGAGACATAAAGGCACAATGTCTAATGAAACGATTTAGGATTGTATGAATGAGATTCCTACTATATAATTAATGAAACTACATCTTTTCTTGATCATGGGTTAATTGGGTAGAATGTATCTAACAGGCTTGCTCGGCCAGTTTCACTCGGTTGAGCGCTGGTCGCGCTTCCTGAGGTTGGGGCGTGACATGTATATTCTACTATTTTCTCATATACTTGTGACACCAGGTCTTGGAACACATACTAGTAGACTTTATGGTTTGGAGTATTTATATCGCTTTGATTGCCACTCAGTTGCCTTCGTTTTATTTATTGAATTTTCTACTCCTTAATTTCTTAATAAACGGAATTTAATTACTTGGAAACTTATTAAAAAGAGTAATCATATGGTTAGTATACCGTTGTCTTGCCTAGCGGCGACGTTGGGCACCATCACGGCCTACAGGAGAAATTGGGTCGAGACACCCATAGTAAGTGTCAATGTCGACCCCTCGTCACTACTTCTTCTAGGTTAGACTGGATACTTACTGGGTACATTTTTTTATGTACTCATGCTACACTTCTGCATTAATCGTGCAGGATCTGAGGCAGGTACATCTGGCAGTCATTTCGGCGCGCACCCCTAATACCCCGAGGCTTAGTGGTGAGCTTCTTCCGAGTCCGTTCTGCAACACCCGAAGTCTCTCTTTTGCATTTACTTTCTGTCTATTCTATTTTAGATAGTAGTTTAGTGTTTTGTATATTCTGCCAGTAGCTCATACACTTGTGACACCAGGTCTTGGAAATATACTAGTAGACATTTGATGGGTATTGAGTATTTATTACACCACACTTGCTCTCATATTTATTTACGCCTTATTTTATTAAATTTTTCACTTCTTGATTACTTAATAAATAACAATCAACTACTTCGAAATTGTTAAAAGGAATAAACACATGGCTAGTTCAATGATGGCTTGCCTAGCGGCGATGTTTGGTGCCATCACGGCCTATAGGGGAAATTGGGTCATGGCAACATGGTATCAGAGCACTAGGTTCACGTAGGTCTCACAAGTTTTGAGCAAGCCTAATAGAGTCTTGCGTATCGGTGCAGAGACGTACGTACTTATCTTCGAGAGGCTATAGGGTGTTAGGAAACTACTATTTCTTCATCTCCTATCGTGTAGTTGATGTTGTGCTAAGTATCTTTTCCTTATTCTCTTATAGATGGTGAGAACGCGCGCAGCAGATGTACCCAACTATGGAGGAGCTGCTCCCCCTGTTGCTAGAGGCCGAGGGAGGGCTCCAGCTCGTGGTAGAGGATGAGGGCGTCCTAGAGTTGCTTCGGTTATGCCACCAATGGATCTAGTAGGGGATCCTATTATTGAGCAGCAGGGCGAGG
This sequence comes from Nicotiana tomentosiformis, assembly GCF_000390325.3. NCBI lineage: Eukaryota > Viridiplantae > Streptophyta > Magnoliopsida > Solanales > Solanaceae > Nicotiana > Nicotiana tomentosiformis. Next base: position 29,718,109 of record NC_090816.1, on the reverse strand, counting down.
TGCCTCCAGCAGAGATGGCCCCAGTGGATTTCATGTCCGCACCATGATTCCAGGAGGTCATGGGTCGTATATTATGGTTCATGGATTCTATGACTCAGGGAGGGGGAGCACAGACGTCTACCACTCAGGCTCCAAGGCATGCAGCTGTCGTATATCAGACCCTGGGTGCACTACCCGTGGGCGGAGCTCAGCCAGTTGTAGAAGCTATACCAGAGCCCAGACCAGCTGCAGCCGGCGAGCCGCTAAAGCTATTGGACAGATGGACCAAGCTACATCCTCCTGTCTTTGGAGGTGAGCGACATGAGGACCCCCAGGACTTTATCGATTGGTGCAGGGACAGACTGCACAACATGATGATATTAGAGTCCGACGGGGTGGACTTTACCACCTTTCAGCTAGAAGGTAGGGCCCGTAGATAGTGGAAGTCCTATCTTCTCGGTAGACCAGCAGATTCTCCTCTCATGACTTGGGACCAGTTCACACGCCTCTTCCTGGACACATATATTCCACCCTCTCAGAGGGAAGAGTTACGATTTCAGTTCGAGTAGCTCCATCAGGGTCAGATGTAAGTGACCGACTATTAGGAGAGATTCTCTGAGTTGTCTTGCCGTGCACTTATGATACTTCCCACTGATGCAGAGAGAGTGCGGAGGTTTGTTGCCAGTTTGTACTCTGGTATCCCGGTCACTATGGCCTGAGAGGTTGAGATGGGGACTTCTTACGAGCTAGTTATGGAGATAACTTGGAGGATTTAGGGTGTTCGTCAATGGAGTCGAAAGCAGAAGATGAGGGACAAGCGGATTCGGTATTCTGGAGGGTTCAGTGGTGCTCCATCAGGGGTCAGAGGTCAGTTTGTGAGGGGTCAATCTAGCAGGACCACATATCCAGCACTGCCGCCTTCTCAAGGTGCTTTAGTGCGGCCTTATTTTAGCGCCAAGCACGAGAGCTCCTACCGCCCACCAGCTATTCAGGGTTCCTCTAGTGCATATTCAGGCCATCAAAATCATACTTTATGTCAGCATTCCACCATTCCGAGGGGTTGTTAAGAGTGCGGGGATCTTGGCCATATGAAGAGGTTTTGTCCTAGACTTTGGGGCAAGGCAGTACAGCAGGGTCATCAGCTTATAATTACAGCACCAGCTGCCGCACCAGTCATCTGGTCGCCCTGAGACGGAGGGCAGGTGGGTAGGGGTCGTCCTAGAGGTGGAGGTCAGTTAGGTGTTACTCCACCTAGGTTCTATGCTTTTCCAGCCAGACCAGATGCAATAGCCTCAGATGCCATGATCATAGATATTATTTCTGTCTGCGGTAGGGATGCTTCGGTACTCTTTGATCTAGGGTTTACATATTCATATGTTTCATCTCTATTTTCTCATTTTTGGGGTGCTCCTCGCGAGCCCTTGGGTACTCTTGTTTATGTGTCCATGCTAGTGGGCGATTCTATTGTTGTGGATCAGATCTACCGGTCCTATATTGTGACTTTCTGTGGTTATAAGACTAGAGCAGATCTTCTGTTGCTTGATATGACCAACTTTGAGATCATCCTAGGCATGTATTGGTTGTCTCCATATCACGCCATCCTTGATTTCCATGCCAAGACTGTTACCTTGGAGATGCCAGAGTTGCCTAGATTGGAGTGGAAGGGTTCGTCAGCCAGTGCATCTAGTCAGGTTATCTCTTTTCTGAAGGCTCGACACATGGTCGAGAAGGGTTGTTTGGCTTATCTAGCTTATGTTCGAGATACTACTATAGAGACTCCTACGATTGATTCAGTGCCCGTGGTCCGGGAGTTCTCCGATGTGTTTCCGTCTGATCTTCCAAGCATGCCACCAGATCGTTATATCGATTTCTATATTGATTTGGCTCCAGGTACCCAGCCTATTTCTATTCGACCATACCGCATAGCTCTAAAAGAATTGAAAGAACAACTTGTGGAGTTGCTAGCAAAGGGTTTCGTCAGATCGAGTGTGTCGCCTTAGGGTGCACCGGTGTTATTCGTGAAGAAGAAAGATAGGACTATACGAATGTGCATTGATTACCGCCAGTTGAACAAAGTTACCATTAAGACAAGTACCCGTTGTCGCATATTAACTTGAGATTGGGGTACCATCAGTTGAAGATTCGTGATTTAGATGTTCTGAAGATGGCTTTCCGGACTAGATATTGACACTATGAGTTTCTAGTGTTGTCCTTCGATTTGACTAACACCCCAGCGGTATTTATAGATTTGATGAACCGGGTGTTCAGGCCATATATTGACTTGTTTGTCATTGTCTTCATTGATGACATTTTGATCTACTCGTGTACCATAGAGGAGCACGAGCAGCATTTGAGAGTGGTGCTTCAGACCTTGCGGGAACAAAAGTTATATGCTAAGTTCTCCAAGTGTGAGTTTTGGTTAGATTCCATGGCATTCTTGGGGCATGTTGTATCATGCAAGGGTGTTAAGGTAGATCCCAAGAAGATCGAGGTAGTTCAGAGTTGGCCTCGTCCTACCACAGCGACCGAGATTAGGAGCTTCTTGGGGTTAGCAGGTTATTATCGTCGATTTGTGGGTGGCTTCTCATCTAATGCAGCACCTTTGACTAGATTGACCTAGAAGGGTGCTCCATTCCGATGGTCCGATGATTGTGAGGCGAGCTTACAGAAGCTCAATACAGCATTTACTTGAGCACCGGTGTTAGTGTTGCCTTCCGGTTCAGGTATGTATACTATGTATTGCGATGCTTCACACATTGGCCTGGACTGTGTATTGATGCAGGAGGGGCGAGTTATTGCATATTCTTCACGTTAGTTGAAACCCCACGAGAAGAATTACTCAGTGCATGATTTGGAGTTAGCCACGATAGTTTATGCTCTTAAGATCTGGAGGCATTATCTTTATGGGGTGTCCTGTGAGATTTACACCAATCATCGCAGCTTGCAGCATTTGTTCAAGCAGAGATATCTCAATTTGATGCAGCGTAGGTGCCTTGAGTTACTGAAAGATTATGATATTACCATCCTCTATCATCCGGGCAAGGCGAATGTGGTTGCGGATGCCTTGAGCAGAAAGGTGGAAAGTATGGGTAGTTTGGCATTCATTTCAGCAGAGGAGAGGCCATTAGCTTTGGAAATTCAGTCCATGGCTAACATACTTATGAGGTTGGATATTTTAGAGCCTAGCCAAGTTCTTGCATGCGTCGTCACCCAGTCTTCACTATCCGAGCAAATCAAGGCTCGCCAGTATGATGATCCGCACTTATTGGTTCTTAGAGAGACGGTACTATATGGTGGTACCAAGGAGGTTACTATCGGTGAGGACGGTGTCCTGCGACTCCAGGGTCATCTATGTGTCCCTAATATTGATGGATTGAGGAAAAAGATTCTAGAGGAGGCACACAATTCTCGGTATTCTATTCATGCAGGTGCTACGAAGATGTATCACGACCTGAGGCAGCATTATTGTTGGTGGCAAATGAAAAAGGACATAGTTGAGTATGTAGCGAGGTGCCTAAATTGCCAGCAGGTTAAGTATGAGCATCAGATGCCAGGTGGCCTACTCCAACAGATGGTTATACCTGAGTGGAAATGGGAGAGCCTTACTATGGACTTCGTAGTTGGGTTATCGCGGACCTTGAGAAAGTTTGTTGCAGTTTGGGTCATTTTTGACAGGTTAACCAAGTCGACACACTTCATTCCAGTTATGACCACGTACTCTTCAGAGAGATTGGCCCAGATTTACATTCAGGAGATTGTTTGGTTGCATGGTGAGCCTGTTTCCATTATATCATATAGAGGCCCTCGATTTAATTTGCATTTCTGGAGGGCAGTGCAGAGTGAATTGGCGACCCGGGTAGAGCTCAGCACAGCATTTCATCTGTAAATTGACGGGCAGTCAAAGCGGACGGTTCAGATCTTAGAGGACATGCTCAGAGCATTTGTGTTTGATTCGGAGGGTAGTGGAATCGATTCTTGCCTTTGGCCGAGTTTGCTTACAATAATAGTTATCATCCCAGCATCGAGATGGCTCCATTTGAGGCTTTCTATGATCAGCTTTGTCGTTCGCCCATCGGATTCTATGAGCCTGGCGAGGCTAAGTTATATGTTACTGACTTGGTGAAGGATTCCTTGGAATAGGTAAAGTTAATTCAGGAGTGACTTCGCACAGCACAGTCCAGACAGAAGAGTTACGTGGATCATAAGGCGTGTGATTTATCATTTATGGTAGGCGAGAAGGTTCTTTTGAAAGTCTCGCCGATGAAGGGAATCATGAGGTTCGGGAATAAGGGTAAGTTGAGCCCAAGGTTTATAGGTCCATTTGAGGTGTTGAGACGAGTTGGGGAGGTTGCATATGTGCTTGGTTTGCCTCCCAGTCTATCAGGAGTTCATCCGGTCTTCCACGTGTCTATGCTACGGAAGTATCATACAGACAGGTCGCATGTGTTAGACTACAGCACGGTTCAGCTAGGTGAGATCATGGGTTATGAGGAGGATCCAATTGCCATTGTTGATAGGCAGGTTTGCCAGTTGAGGTCCAGGAAGGTTTTCTTTGTAAAAGTTCAGTGGAGGGGTCAACCAGTCGAGGAGATGACTCGGGACCCCAAGGAGGACATGCGGAGCAAATATCTACACTTATTCGGCACTCCAGGTACGATTCTAGACCTATTTGAGGATGAACGTTTGTTTAAGAGGTGGAGAATGTAACGACCTGATCGGTCATTTTGCTTTCTAGAACCTCGTTCCCCTAAATAATACTCCATGTATATGCTTTTACTGTTTTATGACTTGCGGGGATGGTTAATTCGGGATTTGTAAGGGTTCGGGTTAAAATCGGAACACTTAGATCCATATTATTGGATTAAAGGGGTTACGTTTGACTTGGGCCAACATTTGTAATAAACAACCTGGGAATCGGGATTCGACGGTCCCAATAGGTTTGTATGATTTTGGACTTGGGAGTATGTTCGGATCAGATTTTGGATGACCCGGGAGCGTTTTGGCGCATAAAGTTGAAAGTTGGCGCGTTGAAGGTTTAACAATTCTTTAAATTTGGTTTGAGGTAGGTTTTGGGGTTATCGAGCTCCGTTTAGGATTCTGAATCAAGGAATAGCTCCGTACAGTGATTTAAGACTTGCACGCAAAATTTGGCGTCATTTCGAGTTGATTTGATATGAATCGGACACGCGAAAGTGTTTTTATAAGTTTTTGAGTTTCATATTGAATTCATTCGTTTTGGGGTTCAATTTGTAATTCTAGATGTTATTTTGGTATTTCGATCGCGCGAGCGGGTCCGTATTTTGTTGTTGGATGGGTGAGTGAGATTAGATGGGGTCCCGCATGCCCCGAGTGTGAAACGGATTGGAATCGGGCTCAGAATTTGGCATGGGAGAACTACTGGTGCTTCAGATCTAGTGCAATCGCATCTGCGTGGAAAGGGCCGTAGGTGCAAACTCGCAGGAGCGGCCTAGTGGTCGCAGAAGTGGACCTGAGGCGGGAACTAGGTGGTCACAGGTACAAGGGTTGTTCCGTATCTACGCCCCAGTAGAAGCGATCGAGGCTCCGCAGATGCAGACTTGGGCTGGCCAGTTGTGGGTTGTAGAAGCGGAAGGAATTCGCAGAAGCGGAAGAAGTTCACAGAAGCGGACTCGTAGAAGCGTCTCCCCGTCCGCATAAGTGAGGAAGCTGGAGGGAGTGGAGGATCACAGGTGCGAACTTTTGACTGCACCTGCGGTTTCACAGATGCGATCTAGTGGCCGCAGGTGCGGAAGTCGCTGGGCAGTGAGGGTTTTTAATCCTTGACTTAGGCCATTTTCCTCACATTCCATTTGGTCTTGGTCGATTTTGAGAGCTCATTTGAGGGGGATTCTCATCAATATCCTAAGGTAAGTAACTCCCACCTATTTTCAAGTTAATTATACGGGTTTAGGGTAGATTAAACATGGAAAGATTCTGAAAACTTGTGGGATTTGTGAAGAACCTAGGGTTTTGGGGAAAATGGGATTTGACCACGAAATTGATTCTAAAATTTAGTAAAAATTATATATTTGAGTTCGTGAGGCTATGGGTAATATTTATCTACGAAAATTTCCAGAATCCGGGCACGTGGGCCCGGGGGCGAAGTTTAAGAATCTTCCAAATTGGGTTGTGTGATTTTTCTAATAGCTAAATTATGAAGTTTTGAGTATATATTGATTAAATTATATAATATTTGACTAGTTTCAGATTATTCGGCATCGAGGATTAGTGGACCGAAAGTGAGCTTGAGAACGAGGTAAGTCTCTTACCTAACCTTGTAAGAGGGAACTCATCCCCTTAGGTGTATTTTGTTATGCATTACTTGTGTGGTGAACTGCGTATGCACTAGGTGACGAGAGTCCCTGCGTAGCTATATTCCATGAGATGTCCAGGTAGTCTTAGATTTACATCATGCTTTAATTGTATTGTCATGTTTGTTATGCATATTAGTTATCTTAAATAGAGCTGAGACTAGAAATTTTACAGTTGAAAACTTCCAAGTTAGATTTTCTTGTTTTGGGGAAAGAATTGAAGAATACTTAATAACTCTAAGAAATTCATGTCCTCTCGCGTCACAAGTACTTCCGCGAGCGAGGAAAACTTCCTTATTCTCAGGGGAGCGGGTCGCTCGCCTCCGCAGTATAATAGATGCATCTATGGTTCGTGTCGTTCGACCCTCAGCAGTGCACACAGTATTTTGGATCGGGCCGTACGACCTCGGCATAAATCGTGCATGATAATACTCGGAACCCGATTATACTTGATATTATGTTGTGGCTTGAGAGGTATAATTTATTTAATGACCGAAAGTGATTTGGAACTAGTATGTGTTAGATGCAGATTTTTGAATTTATTATCAGTTAAGGAATCATTTATTCAATGCTTGTTATTGTATTATTATTATTATTATTATTTCCATGTTCCATACCTGTTTAGAATTCCTGCATTTTATTATTGGCCCATAGTAAGTGTCAATGTCTACCCCTCCTCCCCTCCCCCATCACTACTTCTTCGAGGTTAGACTGGATACTTACTGGGTATATGTTGTTTATGTACTCACGCTACACTTCTGCACTAATCGTACAGGATCTGAGGCAGGTGCATCTAGAAGTTATTCCGGTGTGCACCCCGATACCTCGAGGCTTAGTGGTGAGCTGCTTCCGAGTCTGTTCTGCAGCACCCGGAGTCTCTCTTTTGCATTTACTTTCTATCTATTCTATTTCAAATAGTAGTTTAGTGTTTTGTATATTTTACTAGTAGCTAATACACTTGTGACACCAGGTCTTGGAAATATGCTAGTAGACATTTGATGGTGTTTGAGTCTTTATTACACCACACTTGCTCTCATATTTATTTACGCCTTATTTTATTAAATTTTTCACCTCTTGCTTACTTAATAAATAAAAATCAACTACTTCAAACTTGTTAAAAAGAATAAACACATGGCTAGTTCACCGTTGACTTACCTAGCGGCGATGTTGGGCGTCATCACGGCCTATAGGGGAAATTGGGTCGTGAGAATACTATCCTAAACTCACTTCAAATGAACTCAGCCAATAACGACTTTGAAATTTCAAGAGTTCACCACGTTGAGGTCAACTTTTCAAATATATTGTGAAAAAATTACAGATTTATAGTTTTTTCAAGAGTTCCAAATACATTAATTTATCTTAAATCTGAAAAATTAACTATAGTTACAATTTCACATATTATGGTTGTAGCTCAATTTATATTTAAATTAACGTCATATTAGTTTAGACTTCTAGAAATTTAAACATAAGATTAGATCAAAACTCTTAAAAAGTTAACAGGAAAAAGAAAGCGAACAACATGCTTTGCTGATGGATGATCCATAATTTTAGGTAATCAATTATCAGTAATTTGTGAAGAAACAATATTACTATATACTTTAGAGGCTAAGAATTAATTATTTTTTAATGACCACATATTAAACTCAAAAAGAAAACTTATAAAATATGGTCAAATAAGGAAAGATAATAAGGTAAATTTTATTTGAATTTAAAGTCCTAAATATTAGGATTCTCTTAAATAAATATTTAGTTGATTTTGAAGTCCTAAATATTAGGAAAATAATTAAATGACTATTTTGTCTAGTGTGAAATCAACTTTTAAAGGGTAAAAAAGGTGAATGACATTTTGATAGGACCTTCATACTTTAATATAGGTTTATATGCTCTGAGATGGTGAAGCTTAGTTGATGTTCAGCTCTTCAATCCTTGAGCTAAGATAAGGGGGATGTTCATGGTTGCTGCTGAAAAACTCAATGCATGAGCAATATATTTCTGATGGATATAAATTATTCATGTAATTTCATATGTAAAAAATAAGTTTTTAAAATAAAATATGAATAATGATATCCTATCCTCGCATATTTTCTAACAAATCTTGTAGGAAGAAGAAATTATGAAAATGAAGGAAAGAGGCTAAAAGACAAGAGAATGAAGCAAAACCACAGTTGTACACATCATCTTCATATTCACAAATGTGGAATATACATATGGGCTTATGGAAAGAGAAAATTAGAGATGAAAATGAGCATAGTTGCATATGTGGAATTTATATACGCAAGGTCACATTCGCATACATGGAACCTACATTTGCAAGTCTAACTCATGAAGTCAAGAATGGAAGCAAAAGAGTCATAGATGCATGTGTGGAATCTATATTTGCAAAGGTCACATTCGTATACATGAACCTATATTTGCAAGACTAACTCATGAAGTCAAGAGTGAAGCACAAGTTTCATAGTTGCATATATGGAATCTACGTACACAAAGGTCACATTCGCATACATGGATTTCACATTCACAAAAGTGGAACATGACAAAATCTACTCATCTTTTCCTATAAATAACAAGCTCTCTTTTATAAGGACATCTAAGTTTTTGCAAGACAAGAACTAGTCTTGGTCTTCTTTCTTTGTAGTAAAGATATTTTCTTAGTCTTTTAAATATTTTTTGTAACAACTCGGCCGGTCGTTCTGAGCTCTAGCGCGACGTCCGGCAGTTTGAGGCCTGAGTAGCTTCACTTCAGATATTATGATTTGTACGTGTGGTCGGAATTGAATTTCGGGATGTTCGGAGTTGATTCGGAAGGAAAATTCTAAATTCAGAAGCTTTAAGTTGAAGAGTTTACTAAGGTTTTACTTTTGAGTAAACAACTTTGGAAATGTCCTCGGAAATCTGGAGTTGCGCCATGTCCTGTCTAATCACCTCGCCCCAATACTTCTTGGGCCGCCCTCTACCTCCTCTCGTACTTGTCAAAGCCAACCGCTCACATCTCATAACCGGGGCATCTAGGCTTCTCCTATGCACATGTCCGAACCATCTAAGCCGCGCTTCCCGCATCTTGTCGTCCACCGGAGCCACGCCCACCCTCTCTCGAATATTTTCATTCCTAATCTTATCCATCCTAGTGTGCCCATACATCCATCTCAACATCCTCATTTCTGCTACTTTCATCTTCTGGATATGTGAATTCTTGACTGGCTAACACTCAGCCCCATACAACATGGACAGTCTAACCACCGCTCTACAGAACTTACCTTTGAGTTTCGGTGGCACATTCTTGTCACACAGGACTCCAGACGTTAACCGCCATTTCATCCGCCCCACCCCAATACGGTACGTAACATCCCCGTCGATCTCCCCATCTCCATGGATAATTGACCCTAAGTACTTAAAACATTCTCTCTTGAGGATGACCTGTGAGTAAAGCCTGACTTCCACATCTGCTTCCCCTGTCACATCGCTGAACTTACATTCCACATATTTCGTCTTAGTCCGACTCAATTTGAAACCTTTAGACTCCAGGTCCAGCCTCCATACCTCCAATCTCCCATTAATGTCGCCTCGCGTCTCATCAATCAGAACTATATCATCAGCAAACAACATACACCATGGCACCTCTCCTTGGATATGGTGTGTCAGTGCATCCATCGCCCGGAAAAATAAGAACGGGCTGAGCGCAGATCCTTGGTGTAACCCCATAATCACTGGAAAAGGCTCTGAGTCACCTCCCACAGTCCTAACCCGAGTCATAGCTCCATCATACATATCATTTATTGCCTAATGTAAGCCACCGGCACACCTTTCATATCTAGACACCTCCAAAGGACGTCACTGGGGACCTTGTCATACGTCTTCTATAGGTCAATAAACACCATATGCAAATCTCTCTTCCTATCCATGTATTGTTCCACCAACCTCCATATAAGGTAGATAGCTTCCATAGTAGAACGACCCGGCATGAACCCGAACTGGTTTTCCGATATAGACACTGCCCTTCTTATCCTCCCTTCCACCACCCTCTCCCAAACTTTCATGATATGACTTAATAACTTGATACAAAATATGATAATAATATTATTTTTGGTTGGGAGACATCACCCACAATCACTCTCAATACCAATACCACTGTACTTTTAGCACGGAGTCCGATCACGACCCAATCGGATAGGCCATCTAATTAGACACATCAACCACAATCACAATTTCAATTACAATTTCCAGCACAATCACCAACATGTGTGCGACATGGTATCCTATCACGACCCGATCGGCTAGGCCATCTCCTCCGAAACATCATCCATTTCTATCAATCATCTCATCCCAATTAAGGGGAATAATTTTATCACATCAATCTCATCCCAAATAAGGGGAATAATATCAATCCACTCCTACACTGACACGTGTAGTTTCGGGGTTAGGTTATTTCAACCTACCCTTCCTTGGTGACTATTGATACTCCCAAAAATATTATTATTGTTTTTGCACACAAAGGTAACATAGGTTCAAATGTATTTACCTCATCATCTTTCACATTGTATGAATCTCCACTAGTATTTTCAACCAATAACAACAACAATACTCTCTTGGCTCTTTTGGCCATTCACAAGATTCTTTATTCAAGGCACGGTGGCCGTATTTGATATTCCACACTTGTATTTCTTCCCTCTCATGTATCATCATCATAAATATCAACATATATAATATTCCGAAAATCACAACTTTAAGTTCGTTAGGAATGAACAATTTAAGCACAATAGATTTCTTTCCGAGAAATAGAGTAAAATAATTGGCAATTTATGTGCAAGTTAAAATCATCAACAAGTTACACAGCATTTATTCTTGAAATACCTTTCCCCAAAAAAATGGGCAATACACAATTTTCACTCACTAATATGTAAGAACGCAAATCACATTGAAAATACTCACAAAGCATACCATTAGTTAGGATGGCCACATTTGGGCATGACTTGAGTACATAAGCTTTTAGGCAAATCTATTTTCGAAGTCAATTCGAAATAGTTGAATCAAAGCTCATTTCATAATCTTTCTCACATCATCTTATTTCATTGGCACCATTGGTCACTAAATATAACTTTCACTCTTGGCACGTTGGCCACACTTTATACCCACAATTCACTTATTTCACTTCCAATCATCTATATAGATTATCAACAATAATACATTTCCAATCAAGACTTTAGGTACACATATGAGCAATTAAGAGTCTTAAGCATATTGAGATTTTCTCACACAATTTGGCATCATAGCCTTTATTTGAAACAGGTCTCAAAGACATAACATTTTAATACACATATCTCTTGAACATATTCCCAAAGGATAACATAATGTGATAGGAACATTCGGAACACGTTTTGAATACATAATTCTCGACACTTCGCTTATTCGGGACAATCGAATTTATAGGGAACAACTCGAACCATGAGAATAAGGAACTTGAGCCAACCATACTTGAAACTTACGGGAACATCATGGAATTCAATTCTAAGAGAGTAGTTTAGCCAACATACCTCGCTTTGAGCTTTCCTTAAATTACTACAACTTTCCGGAAATTCTAGAAATCCCAATCTATTTTGAGACATAACAAAATTGAACACAAATTAGGAAGGTATTCATAGTTTCAACTCATTTGAGCATTTTATCAAACACTAGGTGTGCAAATTTGGTTACAAGGTTCTTCTACAAGGTTTCCTTCATTCTACAACCCAATCTTTACTCATTTAAGCTCAAAATTCTTCCCACAAACCTTATTGGTACATGAATGTATAAATAATACTCTCATGCCCAAGAATCATACTCCTAATTAATCATCTTCTATCCAAATTCGAAATTGAAAACTAGGGTATGGAACCTTACCTCTTAGATGAAGAACTTGTGAGATTTTCTTGTTGGATTTCAAAGCTTGGACAATATCTTGATGAACAAAGCACTTGAGCTTCTTCCTCTCTATAGAACACTCTCACTTCTCTCTAATATCATCACATAATTACCCCAAAATAAGCCCCAAAGCCTATTTATCAAAATAGGGTCGGGTTATGGAAATAGGAAAATAGACCCTCCGAACTCAGGTATGTGGTCGCACAATGGACCGCACAATAGGTATGCAGGTCGCACAATGGATAGCAAAATCGATGCTCAGAACTAGGCTGCACTGGTCAGGTTTGCGACCATTTTGTGGTCGCATAATACATTTTGCGATCACATAATGATTTTGCGGTCGCACATCTGACCGCAGAATCACATTCTTCCAGCCTTTGGTAATTTGGTCATAACTTCTTGTAGGATTGTCCAAATGATGAAGGGTTTCAAGCGTTTGCAACTAGACTCGAAGATATTTCATTTTATAGTTATATCATTGCATAAATCCTTATATGTGTATAGATATGCTCGTCCAAAATTTGGTCTTGTGCGTACCCAATTGAAACTTTAGTCTATCATGAAATTTCCAACTTGACTTAGACTTAGGGCTTCCTTAGACCCCACATCACTTATAATATGCCTCGTACACTTATTATGATATCCAATTTATATCTATCATATTAATAGTCCTCCTCTGCACACAAAATAATATAATTAGCACACATCAACTTTCTTAATAGCGCTTAAGTACTTCGAAATTTTCTGGGGTGTTACATTCTCCCCCACTTAAGAACATTCATCCTCGAATGTTTCATAAGTCACTTCTAATAATAGAGTTACCATCCTTTTACCTCCAGCCATTATACATAGGTGCTTATGACTACATGGGTCTTATACTTCCTTTTCAAAATCTAAACTTACTTATGGCCCTTAAAATTTGGCTATCTTCACAAATTCTTAAAAATTTCGATAGAGTTTCCCCTGTAACTGGGCCTATCCATATGTAAGATAATCACCAAAATCAACCTATCAACACATCCACAACTTGACAAAGCATCACCATGTATATCAACATCACTAATCTCATCATTACAGGCATTATATTATCAAGAGTGATATCTGGACATGAGATGCACATATTTAAATCATAACACATAGAAAATACCTTTCAAATCACAATCATTTGACTATACACTCAAGTGAGAACATTTTATTTCCTTAACACTTTTGGCCCTCAAGGTGGCCTCCTCGACTTACAGACTTTTCCATAACACATTAACGGAGGCAATCTCAACTCCCGGACTTTTCTAACAAGGATAGCAAATAGTTGCTCCTCATAATCCAATTATCCATTAACTTCACCTTCTTAGACATAGACACATGAAACACCGGGTATACGGAGAACAATAATAGGGAAACATCATACTCATAGTTTGGCCTATTTCCTTCAAGATTTCATAAGTCTAATGTGACTACACATACTTTACCTTTATTAACAATTCACATAGCATCCTCATGGAGAAAATATTGAGAACAACCTGTTCACTTTCGTCAACTTTAAATCTCTATGCCGAACACCCAAACTAAACCTTTGGCGACCTCTAACAATTAGTCTAAGATGTGCTAGCTTGAATATCACTATAATATTTCCTATCCAATATATTTGATCACGGGATGACGCTTCTTCTTTGACATGTGACATATGGGAGGCATAATCGGAAGGATAAATACATTAGTGTCAGCAATTCTTGGAAGTCTATGAGTCATGAAAAGGACAACAACAATTGTTTCATTCCATATGTGTTTTGTTCGGCAATAGTAAGCCTTAAAGAGAAATGGCCAAGTACATGACACCAGTCGTCTCCTGGAGTGTAGGAAAAATCAGTTCAAATCGAAATGAGAATATTTTGGCACCCCGAATGTGATATGGGTTTCAAAATGCATGAAATTGCATTACGCTCTTAACATTAACTGACACAAGGAATCTATGTCACAAGCCCATGGGGATGAAAAATAAGTTGAACACTTGTGAGATTATTATCATTCTCACAACTTAACCTTTGCCAATAGTTGATCCTATATGAGAGGACTATAGATACGACGAATTTGTGAAAATCTCAAATTTTCCAGAAATTTTTATGCGGACAAGTGACCTATTTCAATTGACAGCTACACATATGATAGGTGTTGAGATATGCTCTTATGTTACTAAACAGTGAAAAGGATTCATGATAATATTCACAAAGGAGTAAAGTGACTCTTTAAACCATATGAGCCATGTGCACAAGAGAAAGAGACTAGCTCAAGAAAGATCTCGGCACTAGGCTGCCTTACATTGGATTTGATACCACATAGGTAAACTTTATGACTATGCATGCATAAGCACAAGTGAGCAGATGTTATCTATTTAAATCAAAAGGTTTTGTAAGAAATTCATCAGGTATAGTCCCTTGTTGAGAATTCAGGAAAGCAAGTGGAAAGTATTAATCCTAGAGTTATAAATCACTCCAAGGAAATCATTATAAAACTCAATTCCTCAAGAGGTTGTAAATAAGAGAATTTTTGATAGAGTGGCTTCACGAATAATGTGTCTCGTCTAGAAAGTAAGTACATGCAATGTTTTATGATTCAACATTTTGGTTAAGACCATATTTATATTGGCCCTTTCAACATGGATGTACATATACAACAAGGAAAATAATGCGGTGTTCAATGATGTACTAAGGAGTGACTTACTTGATGACTTTAGATTGACAGGGCAATACCTTAATTGATGCCCCTCTACTCCGCATCCAAAACATACATTAGTACCATAGTGACATACTCCCGAATGACATCTCATACACTTCACACAATGAGGATGGGGTCCGCTAAACTGACTCGCCCCACTTACCTGATATTTACCCTTTTGCATACATCATAAGCATTCCCCTTAGTCTTCCTCCAAGACTTCATAGCGAGAGTAACAATCTCTGCAACAACTCGTTGTATAGACTTTTGAAATTGCCCAAATCTACCACCGCTAACACGCTTCTGAGCATACTCACAACGTGACGCAAAATATTTTTGCCTGCATATTGGGTAGACCGGGATGGGTGTATCCAACCTAAGGGCATTTGTTCTTCTTGTACCCCCTCTTTCCACAACCATAACATATTTCAAGAATCATCCAACATAAACTCGAGTGGCTAAACCCGAGTGGCTCTTCTTTCATATCAAACATTTCGGCTTATTGATGCCAATCATCCTCTTTCATTTCTTAGGTGCTCTCACAACATAAACTGGTGGCGTGGTGACATTAATAGAAATAGGGACACTTCCCCAAGCAAGTGGTTCTTTCATTCCCTCCTCGATGCCTCAAACCCATGGGTTACTCATATGGAAAATGAGACATGACGAGGAATTTAGCTTCCTATCTTGAGCTTTATCGCAAGATTTGGAGTATCAAAGAAGTGTGAAATGCCTAAATGTCCAAGTAGCCTCCTCATTATAGATGTGGTCAACAACACACCGATAGAAGGACTCTACTAGACATGGCTCCGAGACATCCTAGGACACTTTAAAACCTTAGACTCTGAGTGAACCCGGCCGAGTAAGCCTGTTAGATTTCCTTCTACCCAAACTCATCCATGAATAAAGAGGATGTGTACTCCATTAATCAAACATTGAAAATATTTTATTAATAACTCCCATTTCATATCCATTAGCAAATTCATTTATAATTTCCAAAATATTACAAGTTTATAGATATAATGAAAAACATGTTTCCCAAATACCAACATTTCTAGTTCAATTTCCCACATCAATCACCACCAACAACCTGTCTACGGAGCCTCTAAATACAACACAAGATTAGTATGGAAGTGCCGGCAATAAGGCCCCGGCTATACCTCAAAACACAATGTATGACTCAAATGACATCCGGCCCGGAATAGAGTAGGGCTCACCAAAACTTGTTGAATAGAGAGTGA
The DNA here is from genome assembly GCF_000390325.3 of Nicotiana tomentosiformis. Taxonomy (NCBI): domain Eukaryota; kingdom Viridiplantae; phylum Streptophyta; class Magnoliopsida; order Solanales; family Solanaceae; genus Nicotiana; species Nicotiana tomentosiformis. The sequence continues at coordinate 29,701,953 of NC_090816.1, read as the reverse complement.
CTGCTAACGAGGACCAAAGCTGCCCGTTGATAAATCACCTGCATCCATTAAAGATGCATCGCCCCCGGCAAAAAGGGACATTAGTACATATGGAATAGAACTAGTATGTAAAGAAAATTGTCCTCTTTCAAAATAGAATGCCAATGTAAGAAAGGGAAAACCATGGAAACAACAATCAATAATCAATGATATTCAAATGCCAAGTTAGAACATAATAATTCCCAAAATATGAAGATAACACTGTGAAGTCATAATCAAAATATTATAACAACAACAACAACCCAGTAAAATTCCACCAGTGGGGTCTGGGGAGGGTAGAGTGTACGCAGACCTTACCCCTACCCCAGAGGGGGTAGAGAGGCTGTTTCCGGGAGACCATCGCCTCAGAGACAATAGATCTGTGACAACAAAACCCAAAAAATAATCAGCAACGTGAGAGACAGCAAATAAATGGAAAAGCAGTAACACAAATATTATGCAAAAGTGTGAAACACAACATAAATCTCTAGCAGTGCTAGACAAGACACTATCATACTCGTCGGTACAAAGAGGGAAACCGGGAAAAAGAGGAAAACTGCTCAACTACCCTTTAACCTATAACCCTAATGCTCGATCTCCACACCTTTCTATCAAGAGCCATTCCCTCAAAAATCTGGAGCCGCGCCGTGTCCTGTCTAATCACCTCGCCCCAATACTTCTTGGGCCGCCCTCTACCTCTTCTCATACCTGTCAAAGCCAACCGCTCACACCTCCTAACTGGGGCATCTAGGCTTCTCCTATGCACGTGTCCGAACCATCTAAGTCGTGCTTCCCGCATCTTGTCGTCCACCGGAGCCATGCCCACCCTCTCCCGAATATCTTCATTCCTAATCTTATCCAGCCTAGTGTGCCCACACATCCATCTCAACATCCTCATTTCTGCTACTTTCATCTTCTGTATATGTGAATTCTTGACTGGCCAACACTCAGCCCCATACAACATGGTCGGTCTAACCACCGCTCTATAAAACTTACCTTTGAGTTTTGGTGGCACATTCTTGTCACACAGGACCCCAGACGTTAACCTCCATTTCATCCACCCCACTCCAATACGGTGCGTAACATCCCCGTCGATCTCCCCATCTCCCTGGATAATTGACCCTAAGTACTTAAACCTTTCTCTCTTGAGGATGACCTGTGAGTCAAGCTTGACTTCCACATCTGCTTTCCCCGTCACGTCGCTGAACTTACATTCCACATATTCCGTTTTACTCCTACTCAACTTGAAACCTTTAGACTCTAAGTCCAACCTCCATACCTCCAGTCTTCCATTAACGTCACCTCGCGTCTCATCAATCAGAACTATATCATCAGCGATCAACCTACACCATGGAACCTCTCCTTGGATATGGTGTGTCAGTGCGTTCATCGCCAGGGAAAATAAGAACGGGCTGAGCGTAGATCCTTGGTGTAACCCCATAACCATCGGAAAATGCTCTGAGTCACCTCCCACAGTCCTAACCCGAGTCATAGCTCCATCATACATATCATTTATTGCCCTAATGTAAGCCACCGGCATACCTTTCACCTCCAGACACCTCCAAAGGACGTCACTGGGGACCTTGTCATACGCCTTCTCTAGGTCAATAAACACCATATACAAATCCTTTTTCCTATCCATGTATTGTTCCACCAACCTCCTGATAAGGTAGATAGCTTCCGTAGTAGAATGACCCGGCATGAACCCGAACTGGTTTTCCAATATAGACACCGCCCTTCTTATCCTCCCTTCCACCACCCTCTCCCAAACTTTCATGGTATGACTTAGTAACTTGATATAAAATATGATAATAATATTATTTTTGGTTGGGAGACATCAACCAAAATTACTCTCAATACCAATACCACCGTAGTTTTATCACGGAGTCCGATCACGACCCAATCGGATAGGCCATCTCATTAGAGACATCAACTACAATCACAATTTCAATTACAATTTCCAACACAATCACCACCATGTGTGCGGCATGGTGTCCAATCATGACCCGATCGGCTAGTCCATCTCTTCTGAAACATCATCCATTTCTATCAATCATCTCATCCCAATTAAGGGGAATAATTTTATCACATCAATCTCATCCCAAATAAGGGGAATAATCACAATCCACTCCTACACTGACACGTGTAGTTTCGGGGTTAGGTTATTTCAACCTACCCTTCCTTGGTGACTATCGATACTCCCAAAAATATTATTATTGTTTTTGCACACAAAGGTAACATAGGTTCAAATGTATTTACCTCATCATCTTTCACATTGTATGAATCTTCACTAGTATTTTCAACCAATAACAACAGCAATACTCTCTTGGCTCTTTTGGCCATTCACAAGATTCTTTATTCAAGGCACGGTGGCCGTATTTGATATTCCATACTTTTATTTCTTCCCTCTCATGTATCATCATCATAAATATCAACATATATAATATTCCAAAAATCACAACTTTAAGTTCATTAGGAATGAACAATTTAAGCACAATAGATTTCTTTTCGAGAAATAGAGTAAAATAATTGGCAATTTATGTGCAAGTTAAAATCATCAACAAGTTACACACCATTTATTCTTGAAATACTTTTCCCCAAAAAAATGGGCAATACACAATTTTCACTCACGAATATGTAAGAACGCAAAACACATTGAAAATACTCACAAAGCACAACATTAGTTAGGATAGCCACATTTGGGCATGACTTGAGTACATAAGCTTTTAGGCAAATCTATTTTCGAAGTCAATTCGAAATAGTTGAATCAAAGCTCATTTCATAATCTTTCTCACATCATCTTATTTCATTGGCACCATTGGTCACTAAATATAACTTTCACTCTTGGCACGTTGGCCACACTTTATACCCACAATTCACTTATTTCACTTCCAATCATCTATATAGATTATCAACAATAATACATTTCCAATCAAGACTTTAGGTACACATATGAGCAATTAAGAGTCTTAAGCATATTGAGATTTTCTCACACAATTTGGCATCATAGCCTTTATTTGAAACAGGTCTCAAAGACATAACATTTTAATACACATATCTCTTGAACATATTCCCAAAGGATAACATAATGTGATAGGAACATTCGGAACATGTTTTGAATACATAATTCTCGACACTTCGCTTATTCGGGACAATCGAATTTATAGGGAACAACTCGAACCATGAGAATAAGGAACTTGAGCCAACCATACTTGAAACTTACGGGAACATCATGGAATTCAATTCTAAGAGAGTAGTTTAGCCAACATACCTCGCTTTGAGCTTTCCTTAAATTACTACAACTTTCCGGAAATTCTAGAAATCCCAATCTATTTTGAGACATAACAAAATTGAACACAAATTAGGAAGGTATTCATAGTTTCAACTCATTTGAGCATTTTATCAAACACTAGGTGTGCAAATTTGGTTACAAGGTTCTTCTACAAGGTTTCCTTCATTCTACAACCCAATCTTTACTCATTTAAGCTCAAAATTCTTCCCACAAACCTTATTGGTACATGAATGTATAAATAATACTCTCATGCCCAAGAATCATACTCCTAATTAATCATCTTCTATCCAAATTCAAAATTGAAAACTAGGGTATGGAACCTTACCTCTTAGATGAAGAACTTGTGAGATTTTCTTGTTGGATTTCAAAGCTTGGACAATATCTTGATGAACAAAGCACTTGAGCTTCTTCCTCTCTATAGAACACTCTCACTTCTCTCTAATATCATCACATAATTACCCCAAAATAAGCCCCAAAGCCTATTTATCAAAATAGGGTCGGGTTATGGAAATAGGGAAATAGACCCTCCGAACTCAGGTATGTGGTCGCACAATGGATCGCAAATTCGATGCCCAGAAGTGGGCTGCACTAGTCAGGTTTGCGACCATTTTGTGGCCGCATAATACGTTTTGCGATCGCATAATGATTCTGTGGTCGCACATCTGACTGCAGAATCACATTCTTCCAGCCTTTGGTAATTTGGTCATACCTTCTTGTAGGAGTGTCCAAATGAAGTACGATTTGAAGCGTTAGCAACTAGACTCGAAGCACTTTCATTTGATAGGTAGATCATCACATAAATCCTTATATGTATGTAGATATGCTCGTCCAAAGTTTGGTATTGTGTGTACCCATTTGAAACTTTAGTCTATCATGAAATTTCCAGCTTGATTTGGACTTAGGGCTCTCCTTAGACCCCACATCACTTATAATATGCCTCGTACACTTATTATCATATCCAATTGATATCTATCATATTAATAGTCCTCATCTGCACACAAAATAATATAATTAGCGCACATCAACTTTCTTAATAGTGCTAAAGTAGTTCAAAATTTTCCGGTGTGTTACAGTCTCACCCAGTACAAGCTGCTCAGGCAATAAGCCACTTCAAACACTGACTTAGATCTCATATGATGCCATCAATGCGCCGACAAGCTACAACTCGAATATGACACATAAGGCGGAATGAACTCCGGAAAAGAATTACCCAGCCTGCATAACGAATAAAACGGTTGAACAGATGTTATGAACCCTCCTCAGAGGATGAGAAACAAAATATGCATGAATAGATATAGGGAACCGTACTCAACATAATGATGTTGAGGCGTGCAACACGATCCAAACATGATATCCTTGCAGCGTGCAACCCGATCCAAATAGCATACCTGTGGCGGCGTGCCACCCGATCCACTCATAACAATAAATAAGGACATACCGAATATTGGCTACAAGCACGCCAAGTGCAAAAACACAACTCTGGGGAGACGGATAGTGCAATACGACACAAAACCCAAGCACGACTAAGGTACGATAAATGACCTGCATCACGAGAGCCATCCTACTCATATGACACCACAAGCTACACGGGACCTCAACACATGTACGAATAATCAAGCCGTCTCAATCCGGCACAACCCTCACAGTTCACAACCAAAGGAATAGAGCGCCTTCCAAGCATAAACTCTCACATTAACGATAGTACCAAAAATCTCCATACTTGGTTTCGATCCTTAACAATCAAGTGACTAGCATGTCACACTCATATAATTTCCCCGTGGCATACGCTCCCACGACCTTCCGCCCAGGTAGCCAAGTCCGCACATCCATACCACCAATTGTACTAATTCTGTAAAGTAGATCAAGAATCCGTAAATCAATACACAATGCTCCTTCCACATAACACCATTGCCAGGCGACACTAGGATAATGTCAGCTTACTCTGAACATCAAATTCTTCCCGGCTCATCCGAGATCGTGACATTCTTGTCAACATCGAACTGCAACCTTGGTCATCAACTTTCAAATTCCCATGCCGCTCACTGCATCTATCATGCCGCTACATGAGAATACACGAATTCATCATAACTCTTGAACTACCAATAGAATAACACTTCATTAGCTAAAAACCTTTCACTTAGCTCATTTCCGAAGAGCCCATGCAACATTCAACTGAATTCCCAAACCACAGAAAATACAACCTCAAGCCGTCATCTAGACCGTGATAACTCTTTCGGAATCCATTTACAAAACAAATCTATTTGAATCAAATACCTCCCAAATCAATCAAGTTATGGTGGATGTCAAGCCCGCACGTACAACCACAACCACATATATGACTTCACACGCCGAAGGAACTGATCATTGCCACGATCATGTCGAGTCAACCATTACTAATCGACCCAATTTCTTTCAATTTACTCTTGACCTGACTTAGAAATATAATAGCTCCATTCATAACATAACGAACTCAATCCGCGCTCATCCCAAGTGACCCAAATCGCAAGACCGCATCGTCTCAATACCCATGAATCATTTCATACCTCCTTACGCGCATCCGAAGCTATTTCATCCTTTCCTCCAATACTGCACTGCATACCCGATGGTAACATAGAACATTCCAAGTCTCATTCGTAATCCACTGTGAAAACTTTATCCTTAACCACAATACGGACCTAAAATCCTTAGGTACTATACTTTGATTCTTGAACCCACTAGGACTGCTGTCGAGAGTCATCCACTCTGACTTGGTCCCGAATATAACGAAACTCCAATGCTCTACTAGCACATAAACCGATAAGGAAAAATATAGCACACATTCGACAAGTTACTTGCTCGAATCACTCCTGATACTTTCTTTTCTTAGTCATAAATAATCCACCAATGGATCGATAACCAGAAACCGCACAAGCAGATAGCCAGGCGATCCAATCATAGACGGTGGGGCTCCCCCACTTAGCTTTAAGCTACCATCACATAATGTAGAGCCCACAAGATTCCTCCTTCTCAATTACCATGATCCTGTACCGTTAACCCGCTAAATTTCTCGAAGTCTTTTTTTAAGATTTTCATGAACATTCTGAATCATCATTCACAATTACATGTTCGACCTCCTACCGGGTAGCAAGTAGTATTCTTCCAAGAAGCTTTGTCAACATCACGCAACCGCTAACCTACCCATAGGAGATAACCCACATGTGAAATTCCATGCCGACATCTTCCAACGGCGCTGCACTGGTTACAACTACCACAAAATCAGTAAACCCTCCCGAACCCATGCTCGTCCAACAGTTGTAGAAGTATGTTCACTCTCCATTGACATCAACTGAAAACCTGACAATGCCTTCCAAACTCAAAGCTATGTTGCATCCATAACGATAATCAAATCTTCACACCCTTCTTTATTTCAGGCAAACTCCTTTCTGTCATATTCAATCTTTCTCTGTACAGTAACAACCATTCAAATTATAATCTGTGGACCTATTCACTCCCACCATGCCTTCCAAATCGCTCTAGCCTTCCTCAAGGTACGTGGCTATCCTACCACAGAATCCATTTGCTACTTTGTCACTCCCACTTTGGTCAAACCATCTCCTTTAAGCAACTTCTCGACATCCGCTTCTCATGCTTGACCTGCTAGTAATTTATCCTCCATGAGACACCTCCCGCCATGTCCTTCCTCGTACTTCGCTGCCCAAATATTTCCTTAAATTAATTCCATACCTATAGCATCGGAACTAATGAATTGCCACCAACTCTAAACCTCCTAGAAGATCATCTTTCTCGAGCCACTAATATCAGAAATACCAATTCGATCCTGAAGCGTTGCACACTGCTATCTCTGACAACCGCCCCTCAGGCACTATTTTACAACACCCTGTCCCGAAGGAAAAATCAAAAAAGACCATAACACCGGCGAACCGTAATGCATTCAAACAAAGACGATGATACCGCGTCATAACGAAATTTCCACCACGCTTGAAGATACCAAGTCTAGCTACTCCATAACCCAAAACCTGGACATCTATAGTCTAGTTTCCTTTTCTCCACTGGAATTACCTCTAAATCATGTACTGAGAAATCCTCCTTCTGAGCCATTTATTGTCGCGATCCATACATAAGCATTGTACCATTACACCAACAAGGTGCGATAACAACTCATGAACAACATAGCAATCTGTGCATAGCCTCAAAACCATAGGAAGTACAGATACTGAACTAAAACGACATAACATCTTTCTGCAAGGCGGCGATAATAGCCTACCCAAACACGCAGGGAAAAATATCATGCACCACGTCTGCAGTATCAATACCACTACTCGACGTCTAATTGATAACAAGCGCCCTCACGTCGCGTAATATTGAGTAGGAAGGAAAAAAGGCACAAGCCTCAATGGAATCAAATTGCACGATGAGGAATCAAGAAGGGAAGTGCTCCTAACAGCCATGTAGCCTCTCGAGGATAAGTACAGACGTCTCCGTACCGATCCGCAAGACTCTACTAGACTTGCTCATGACTCGTGAACCTAACGCTCTGATACCAAGTTGTCACGACCTAAAATCCACTAAAGGTTGTGATGGCGCCTAACACCGCTGTCAGGCAAACCAACGGTAATTAATCACTTAATTACTTATTTTAGTGTTTTGAAATCATAATTTTCATTAATTAAATAGTATGAAAAAGAATTTATAGGGTAAAGGGTAATATTTACATGAATTGCAATAATGAACAACCCGTAGGAACTCCTAAAACCCGGTGTCACAAGTGCATGAGCATCAACTAGGAAATATAATAAAATACAACATCTGTCTAGAATAAATATTAGACAGGAGAATATAAATAACTCTAATGGAGACTCTACAGGATGAGGATCGTAACATGAAATGCAGCTCACGGTAAAGTCCCTGCAATAGCCGCTCCTCTGCGCCCAAAAGACCACCAGACATATATGTACATGCACAAAAAGTGCAGCAAGTGTAGCATGAGTACATAAATCAACGCGTACCCAGTAAGTATCTAGCCTAACCCCAGAGAAGTAGTGACAAGGGGTCGACATCAACACTTACTAGTGGTCCAATAAGACAGACACAGTGGAAGTAAACAGCTGTGAGTCAGAGTAAATAAGCGAAATAACAAGTATAATACGTGGCACATTCTTCCTCTCAACAATAACTCAAACTCCCATCTAGTAGTTACCTTCTCAATCGGAGTATATATATTTTGGAACTTACTAGATAGGTCGTCACAGTTCAATCAGGAAAAACTCACAGATATGTTGGCTTCTTGCTAATTATTGCGCACGATTTCATAAGAGTATTTTATAAAAATGCCGAGGTGTACGGCCCGATCCATCATAACATTGCCAAACCATAGATATATCTATTTTATTGTCGAGGTGAACGGCTCGCTCATATGAGAGTGTGGTACATAATCCTGTCGAGGCGTACGACCCGATCTATCATAATGTGCGCATTGCCGAGGGTCGAACGGAATGAACCATAGATATATCTATCCTTCCGAGGCGAACGGCCCAATCCTATTAGAATAAGAAGCTTTCATGTGACCTTGACCCCACTCATGAATAGACGTGGAGTTATAAATTTTAAGGGAAACCTTTCGATGAGAACGCATAACGCAGGAGAAATTCGTAAGAGGAGTACAATTATTTCACAGCTAATCATGAAGCCTGCTGAATCTCTACAATAGCAATTCTATCACTCTATACAAGTCTAGGCTCAAGTCGCAACATAAAATAAACGAATTTAATAGGCAAGAGACAACTCAAATAGTACAGTTATAGCATAGCGGGAACCTAAGTCTACCCGGACATAACATGAATCTAGCTACGCACGGACTCTCATCACCTTGTGCGTACGTAGCCCCCGCAACAAGTAGCACATAACAAAAACATCACCTAGGGGTAGTTTCCCCCTCATATAGTTAGATAGGAGACTTACCTCGCTCCGAAGTTCCAAAGCCGGCTCCAACGCCTCTCAAACACCTCAAATTGATGTCCGTCTCTTCAAAACTAGCCAAACAAATGTGTAAATTCATAAATATATACTCTATTACCCATAGTTAATCAATTAATAACAATCCCCAACTCCGCTCAAAATGTCAATAAAAATCAACCCCTGGGTCCACGTACCCGGATTCCGAATATTTTCGAAGATAAACTTTACCCATAACACCACGAACTAAAATATATAACTTATTCCAAATTCCTTGTCCAATTTAGTGGTCAAAATCCAAAAATACAAAATTCTAGGTTTTCTACCAAAATCCCAAATTTCTACTCATTTCCATGTTTAAATCCATATACAAACCATGTATTTAACTTGTAATAGGTGGGAATCACTTACCTTGTGTTGCTTGATGACAATCACCCCTTGAAGCTCTCCAAAATCGCCCCAACCAAGTGAAAATGAAAGGAATTAGGCCAAATCCCGTTCTTAAAAGAACACATTGCCCAGCGACCTCTCGCAGCGGTCACCCTTCAGCCCCCTGCCTTCGCATATGTAGATAAGACTCCACTTCTATGGAGTCTCATCAGTGACCAAGAATCCGCTTCTGCGGTCCCGCAGGTGCGGCACAAACCTCGCACTTGTGCCTCCAGCCTCCCTCACTTTCTACCGCTTCTGCGACCACTGGGCCGCTTCTGCGGTCAAACAGATGCGGGAAACTCTTTGCACATGTGGCCACTGCCAGTCTCTTCCCATTTTTCTTCTACGGGATCGACCTCGCTTCTTCGACCAAGACATCGCAGAAGCGATCACACCAGCTGCTGTCGAGCTTCAGCATTTCTCAAGTCCAAAAATCAATCTGTTAACTATCTGGAATCCACCCGAGGCCCTCGAGACCTTAACCAAATATACCAACACATCCAAAAATGCAATACAAACTTAGTCGAAGCCTTAAACTATGTCAAACAATGTCAAAATCATAAATCGCGCCTCGAATCAAACTTATAAATTTTCAAATTTCCAAATTCTATATCTTGTGTCGAAACGTATCAAATCAATCTGGAATGACTTCAAATTTTGCACACGAGTCATAAATGACATAACGAAGCTATACCAAGTCTTGTAACCCCAAACGGACATCGATAAAATTAAAATCCACTTCAAGTCAAACGTAAGAATTTCTTAAACCTTTAAAATACCAACCTTCCATAATAAGCGCAGAAATGCTCCTGGGTGATACGATACTCAACCCGAATATACACCCAAGTCAAAAATCATCATACAAACCTATTGGAACCGTTGAATACCGATTTTAAGGTCGTTTACTCAAAAGTCAAATCTTAGCCGTTTCTTTCAACTTAAAGCTTCTGAAATTAGAATTTTCTTTCCAAAACAATCCTGAACTTCCCAGAATTCTATTCCGACCACACGTACAAGTCATACTACCTGAAGTGAAGCTACTCAAGGCCTCAAACTACCAAACGATGAACTAGAGCTCAAAATTATCGGTCAAGATGTTACAGTGGTCGTATGTTCGGGTTGAGTATCGGGTCTCCCGGGAGCATTTCAGCGCTCATTATGGAAGTAACATTTTGAAAGTTTAAGAATTTCTTAAGTTTGATTTAAAGTGGACTCTGTTGTTATCGATGTCCGTTTGAGTTTTCGAGCCTTTTAATAGGTTCGTACTGTAATTTATGACTTGTGCGTAAATTTTAGCGTCATTCCAGAAAGTTTAAGTGTGATTCAGACGCGTTCGGCGAAGTTTGAATGTTTGAGAGTTTAAAGAAAGGTTTTGATCGTCAATTCATAATTTTGATGTTGTTTGACATGGTTTGAGGCTTTGACTAAGCCTGTATCATGCCTTGGGATGTGTTGGTATGCTTGGACTGGGCCTCGGATGCGAATCAGATTGGAAACGGATCGAGTTTAGGCTTGGAATAATTGCTGAGGCAGCTGTGATCTAGTGCAATTGCACCTGCATTGAAAGAGCCGCAGGTGCGAGACCGCAGAAGCGGTTGGGTTTTAAGGTTGGTTGGATTCACAGGTGCGAGGACTTTATCGCACGTACGGGGGTGCAGATGCGGGCGGAGGAGTGCAGAAGCGAAAGCGGTCTGGGGATGGAAGATCGCAGGTGCAGATGTTGCAGCGCACCTGCGGAGCCGCAGGTACGGTCGTGGGCATGCAGTTGTGGAAGGCTACTCGAGCTAAGGAGTTCGCAAATGTGGGTGGTTTTCACAGAAGCGGATGCGTATCTGCGATTGAGGGCCCACAGGAGCGAAAAGCTGGCATCTTTGGGGAAAGCCGCATTTGCAAGGTAGCTTCCACAAAAATGGAACCGCAGATGCGAAAAATCGACTGGGCAGAATATATATATATATATATTCGCTCATTTCATTTCATTTTTCTCTCTTAGATCCGAATTTGGGGCGATTTTGGAGAGTTATTTCATCCTTCTCTTGGGGGTAAGTGTTCCTAAACCACTTTTGATTATATTTCATAAACACATATGGAATTTAAACATGGAAATTTATAGAAATTGGGGGATTTTGAAAGAAACCTAGAATTTGGTATTTTGGATTTTTGACCACGAAATTGTTTGACTAGTTTTGGAGAGACGGGCATCGGTTTGGAGGTGTTTGAGAGATGTTGGAGCCGGTTATGGAAATTCGGAGCGAGGTAAGTCTCCTTTCTAACTCTGTGAGGGGGAAACTACCCCTAGGTGATGTATTTGATATGTGCTACTTGTTGCGGGGGCTACATACGCATGAGGTGACGGGAGTCCGTACATGGTTAAACATTCATGTTATTGTCCAGGTAGACTTAGTTTCACACCATGCTATAACTGTACTATTTGAGTTGTCCCCTACCTATTAAATTCCTTTATTTTACATTATGACTTAACTTGCGTAGAGTGATAGACTTGATATTGTAGAGATTTGATGGGCTTCATGATTAGTCGCAGAATAATTTTACTCCTCTTACGAATGTCTCCTGCGCTATGCGTTTCATCGAAAAGTTTTCCTTAAAGTTCATAACTCGCATGTTTATTTGTGAATGGGGTCAAGGACCTGTTAAATCTTCTTATTCTAATGGGATCGGGCCGTTCACCTCGGCGGTATAATAGATACATCTATGGTTCGTGCCATTCGACCCTCGGCAATGCGCACATTATGATGGGATCGGATCGTTCGCCTCGGCAGGATTATGTATCACACTCTCATAGGAGCGGGCCATTCACCTCGTCAATATAATAGATGTATCTATGGTTCATGCCATTCGACCCTCGGTAGTACACATATTATGATGGGATTGAGCCGTACGCCTCGACATTTCTATAAAATACTCTTATGAAATCGTGCGTAATACTTGACAAGAAGCCAGTGTATCTGTGAGTTTTCCTGATTTGAACTGTGACGGCCTATCTGGTGAGGTCCATTATATATATATATATATATACACACACACATATACACACAGTCCGATTGAGGAGGTAACTGCTTAGTGAGAGCTTGCGTTTACCGTTTATCTGCTCTGTCCCATATTTATTTACTTCTTACTGTACCTGTCTTATTGGACTACTAGTAAGTGTCGATGTCGATCCCTCGTCACTTTTTCTCTAGGGTTAGGCTAGATACTTACTGGGTACGCGTTGATTTACGTACTCATGCTACAATTGCTGCATTTATTGTGCATGTATATATATATATGTTTCTGGAGGTCCTCCGGGCGCAAAGGCGCGGCATTTATGGGGACTTTATGGTGAGCTGCATTCCATGTTACAATCCGCAACATGCAGAGTCTCCATCAGAGTTATTAATGTTCTCCTGTCTGACTTGTATTCCAGACAGATATTGTATTTTATTATATTTCCTACTTAATGTTCATACACTTGTGACACCGGATTTTGGAGGTTCCTACTGGTTGTTCGTTATTGTCGTTCACGTAATTATTATCATTTTACCCTGTAAATTCTATTTTATAATATTTAATTAATGGAGATTAAGATTTTGAAAGTAATAAATGAGTAATTAAGTTGATCAATCATCGTTGGCTTGCCTGACGGCGGCGTTAAATGTCACGACCCAAAATCCACTAAAGGCCGTGATGGCGCCGGACACCACTGTCAGGCAAGCCAACAATAAATACTAGATTTGGGTTCTCATTTGTAATATTTTTGAAATCATATTTTCCTTCAAATTAAATGGTAGAGGGTGAGATTTTCAGAATAAATAATAATATTTTTAACAATCTCAATACTAATATATCATAATCATCCCAGAACCTGGTGTCACAAGTGCGTGAGTATTTACTATGAGGTAAAATACAATACAATAAATGTCCAATACAAAATTTGGACAGGAAACAAAAATACAAATACTCTGAAGGAGACTCTGCTGGCTGTGAATCGTCTCACAAAAATGCAGCTCACCTAAGTCCCCGTATCAACCACGTTGTTGTGCCCACACTGTCGCTAAACATATGTGTGTCTGCACAACAAAATATGCAGCAAGTGTAGTATAAGTACGTAATCAACGCGTACCCAGTAAGTATCCCGCCTAACCTCGAAAAAGTAGTGACGAGGGGTCGATTCAGACACTTACTATGGCTATAATTAATATACCAATGATATGATAAATTATGGATTTTATGAGGCAACGGTAAACACAATAACATGAGGCAGGTAAATAATTCTCTTGTTAATAGTGGATTTCCAAATTTATTTTTCGTCTTTTAATAATTTATAACTCCGTCCAATGAGGCCATATCAAATTATCAATTTATCTCCGACTAGGGAGAAAATATCATTATTTATAAATTTCAAGGCAAGCAATACAAGCATGCGCAAATCATTGCCGAGGTCGTATGGCCCGATCCAACAAATATTTAAATTATGCACTGCCAGAGGGTTGAATGGCGAGAACCATAGATGCATCTATTTAATCTACCGAGGCGTTCGGCCCATTCCACAAAAGATAACACATTCAAACAATAATTCATCAAGGGGCAATTATCCAAGAAAAGGCAATTTCTCTTTTAAAAGTCAAGAAAATGATGTTCAACTTTTTTGAAATTCATTAATCAAGTTCGATATGATTTAAGCAATTTACATTTGACAATGAGGTTACAAATATCGCAAGTATAGCATGCTTTTGGGTCCTAGACTACCCGAACTTAAACATAATAGTAGCTACGCACGGACTCTCGTCACCTTATGTGTACGTAGCCCCCACAAATAGAAGCTCGTATTGATTTAATTTATCTATGGGGATTATTCCCTCTTACAAGGTTAGAAAGGAGACTTACCTCGCTCCGAAGTTTCACAACCGGCTCTCAAGCCCTTCCGACGACTCAAACTGATGCCCAACACTCCAAAACTGGTCAATAATTATGCAAACTCATATATATATACTCAAATACTGATTATAATCCTATTTACAATAATTCCCAACTCCGTTCGAAAAGTTGATAAAATCACCCTCAGGCCCACGTGCCCGGATTCCGAAAATTTTAAAAGATAATTATTACCCATAGCCTTATGAACTCGAATATATGATTTATTCTCAATTCCTTGCACAAATTTCATGGCAAAAATCCAAAATACCAAGTTCTAGGTCTTTCTTCAAAATATCAATTTTCTACTAGTTTTCATATCTAAATCCGTATATAAACCTTGTATTTAGCTTGCAATAGGTGGGAATCACTTACCTTGCTGTAGATAATGAAGATGGAGCTCCAAAATCGCTCCAATATCGGGTCCCATGGAGAAAATGAAGTGCAAATGAGCCAAAACCTCGATTTTAAAAGAACACTGCCCAGGTCCGCCCTTCTTCGCGATCGCGGAAAGACCATCGCGATCGCGAAGGCCAAAGACACACTGCACCCAAATTTCCTCTTCGCGTTCGCGTTCCTCACGACTCATTCGTGAAGCTTTTCTCCCTCACTGCTTCACGTTCGCATACCCAGCCTCGCGTTCGCGTAGGCCAAACATCCTCAGGCCCAGTCCTCATTTCCTTCGAAGCGTTCGCGACTCCCCACTCGCGTTCGCGTAGGTTCCTCAAGTTCTTCACCGCGTTCGCGTCTCAACCTTCGCGTTCGCGAAGGCTAAATTCCAGAAGCCTCAAAGTTCCTCTTCGCGAATGCGGGACTCCTTTCCCGTTAGCGTAGAAGGAAACCAGATACCAGATACAGCAGCAGCAAATCCTTCCATTTTGGTCTGAAACCACCCTGAAACACACCTGAGGCCCCCGGGACCTTGTCCAATCATACCAACCAGTCCCATAACATAACACAAACTTGCTCGAGACCTCAAATCACATCAAACAATATCGAAATCATGAATCGCAACTCAATTCAAGCTTTATGAACTTTAAAATTTCAACTTCTACATTCGGTGCCGAAACATATCAAATCACGTCCGATTGTCCTCAAATTTTGCACACAAGTGACATTTGACATTATGGACCTACTCCAACTTCCGGAATCGAATTCCGACCCCGATATCAAAAAGTCCACTTCCGGTCAAACTTCTCAAAAAACTTCAAATTTATAGCCTTAGCCAAATGACTCCAAAATGACCTACGGACCTCCGAATCCACTTCCGGACGCGCTTCCAATACCAGAATCACCATACAGAGCTATTCCCAGACTCGGAATCCCAAACGGACATTGATAACATTGAAATGCACTTCAATCCAAATTTATGGAATTCTTCCAAAATGTAACTTCCACAATAGGTGCCGAAACGCTCCCGCGGCATCCAAAACCTGATCCGGACATACGCCAAAGTCCTAATTCATCATACGAACCTGTTGGAACCTTCAAATCCCGATTCTGAGATCGTTTACTCAAAAATCCAACCTTAGTCAATTCTTCCAACTTAAAGCTTTCGAAATAAGAATTTTCTTTCCAAATCAACTCTGAACTTCCGAAATTTCAAATTACGACCACGCGTACAAGATATAATACCTGAAGTGAAGCTGCTCATGTCCTCAAACCGCCGAACGACATGCTAGAGCTCAAAATGACAGATCGGGTCGTTACATTCTCTCGTACTTAAACATACGTTCGTCCTCAAACATGCTAAGAACTGCGCTGGAATTTTCTGAAATCACTGTTGAACACCTCGTGCACCTACTCGGGCTACCACAACTCAGTTGAGCACATTAGATCGATCAAATCTGAAGATATTCTCTTTTATTTAGGCAAATAAGCCTTAGACCCCAATTCCAATATCTGAATTTCTCTACCAGGCCTGCTTCCAACATACGAACATTGTATCAATCATCACACGATGTACCAGAACATGACTGCATACCTTTGCTAAATTCACACCATGCACCGCAACATTCACATGACCATAATAACATTCTCTGATCATAATAGCTGATATTCCCCAAATCTGATGCTCACCATGCACCTCATGACATATATAAGTCTGGTTCCAACTCTTGCAATATCGCCACGACGGAGGAGACGTGTAGAAATTCATAACCGACTGTCGAGTCAATAAATAATTGAGTCTCTCTTCCTGACTAGAATCATCACCTCATTATAACCAAATAATGGTATTTGCTCTTTACTATACTTCATATAATCTGATCGCACTGATCCCGGATCCAATAATTTTGTCTCACCCAGTATAAGTTGCACAGGCAATAAGCCACCTTAGACATGATCAAAAGTCTCATGTGGTGTCACAATGTGCCAATAAGCTACAAACTCGATGTGATACATGAGGAAAATAAACTCTGGAAGGGACCACTCAACCCCCGTAACTAACTAGACAACCGAAAAGGTGTCATGAACCTTTCTCAGAAAATGGGACACAAAACACATGAAATAGAATATGGGGGACTGTACTCAACATCACACAGTTGCGGCGTGCAACCCGATCCAAACAACATACCCGTAGCGGCGTGCCATCCGAGCCGCACAAAAAGAATCTATAAAGAAATACTTACCGAGCTAGAATGCTCATTACTACAAAATATCCGAATATCGGACACAAGCACGCTAAGTGCATAATACCATCCCTGGGGGGACCGACAGCGCCATACGCTACAAAACTCAAGCACAACTAAGGTACGATATATGATCTGAATCTCGAGAGCCATCCTGATCACATAGCACTATCGCTACACGGAACCTCAACACATAAGAAATTTATCAAGCCGTTTCACAACTCACACGGCACAATATAGTATTACATGAAATAGCCAACAACAAAATGACATCCAACGTCCGAATAGCCCCCTATAAGGAGCGCTATGCGGAAATGAACACATCCGGCCTGATATAGAGCCCACATTTATATCTAAATCCATCCACGGACCTCAAGCCAATTCTGATCGCACCGTACTAGGCTAATAACCTTCAAGGATCCATAATAACCCTTTTTCCATAACACACAAGAACAGCCATCATAACCGAAACAAACTTTCACAGTCCACAACCAAATGAACCGAGCGCCCTCCAAGCATAAATTCTCGAATTAGCGATATCGCCACAATCTTCATACTTGGTTTCAATATTCACTCAATCAAGTGACTACATGTCACACTTATACAATCTTCCCATGGGATACGCTCCCACGACCTTCCACACCATGTAACAAGTCTTCACATCCATACCACCGGCCGCACAAATGCTGTAAAGCAAATCAAAAACCCGAAATCACTACTCAAAGACTCTTACATAGGACACCGATCTCAGGTGACGCTAAAGACAATACCCGCTTACTCTAACCATCTGAATCATTTCCCGCTCATCCGAGCTCTTGGCATTTTTGTCGACACCAAACTGCAACCTTGATCCTCAACTTCCGAACCCCATGTCGATCACTGCACTTAATCATGCCAATGCGCAAGAGAAAAAAAATTTCATCTTAACTTCCGAACTACTAATAAGGTAAACACTACATTACATAGAAACATTTTACTTAACTCATTCCAAGAGAACCATCGCAACACGCGACTGAATCTTCATATCCGCAGATAATACCAACCTCAAGTAGTGGTCTAAACCACCATAACCCTTCTGGATCCATCTGCACATAACATGCCATAATACTTGAATTCCTCCAAATAAAAATCAATTACGGCGGCCGTCAAGCCTCGCACGTACTGCCACAAATCACATGCATAACTCAATACACTGAAGGAACTGATCATTGCCACCATCATGCCAATTCAACCATTGTTAGCTGACCCGTCCCTTCCCAATTTATTCTTAAATTGCCTTAGAAATAATAATAGCTCCATTCATTACATCACGAACCTAAATCTGCACTCATCCCGAGTGACCTTACTTCACGAGACCACACTGTCCAAAATCCCACGAACCATCTCATACCATCCTTGTGTGCATGTTCGCATCTTCAACTGGTACCCCTATTCTGGAAAAATCCCTCTATGAACCTGAAGTTATTTTCTTCCATTCCTCCAATGCTACACCGCAACCCGAAGCTAACGTAGAACACTCCAAGCCCATTTCATAATATGTTGCAAAAGCTCGATACTTAACCATGCTACAAGCTCAAAATCCTTAGGCACCACACTTTAACTTTTAAATCCACTAGGACCGTTGTTGAGAGTCACCCATTCCGACCTGGCCCCGAATATAATCAACTCCAAGGCTCTACTAGCACATGAACACTCTCTCAATAAGCACCCGGCTCAATCACTTTCCTTGTACATCACATTTACACGAAACACAAACTCTGAGTCTTCCCAAAGCCTGAACATGAATCGACAAGGCATAATATTCCACACATTCCTCAAATCCTTTGCTCAAATTACCACCGATGTTTTCTTTCCTTAGTCGTAATGACCTACCAATACACCGATAACTAGAAACCGCACAAGTTGACAACTACGTAATCCAATCACAGACGGTGGGGTTTTCCCACTTAGCTTGAAGCTATACTTACAAAATTCTTGAATCCACCGAGATTCTTTCTTCATCGTTGACATGATCCTACATACGCAACTCACCAAATTTCTCGAAACCTTTTTGTTAAACCTTTTATGAACACTTCGAATTACTAGCCACATTTACATATTCGACCTCTTGCCGGATAATCAGTAGAATTCTTCGCAGAGCTTCGTCGACCACGCGACCACTAACCTGCTCACAGGAGATAACCCACATGTGGAAATTACATGCCGACATATTCCAACATCGCTGCACTGGGTATAATAACCGCGAAGCCAATAAGCCATCCTTAGACTATGCTCGTTCACCAGCTGTACAACTCCGTTCACTCCTCATGGACATCAACTAAATGTGCGACAATACATTCTAATCCAAAGTCATGTTGTATCCCTCTTCATATCGGCAAACTCATTTTTGTCGCATCCAATCTTCCCTTGGTATAACAACCAACATTCCAAATTAAGTCTGTAGACCTAGTCACTGTCCACCATGAATCCCAAATCACTCCAAACTTTCCTCAAGACGTGTAGCTATCCTATCACAGATTCCACATGCTACTCTGCCACTCTCCCACTTGGTCAAACTCACTTCTTCAAGCAATTATTTGACTCTCGCTCCTCACTCTTGGCCTTCTAGAAAATTTAACCACTGCAAGGCACCTCCCACATGTACTTCCTCATCCTTCGCTGCCCAGTTGTTGCCTTAAATTAAAAATCTATCTTTGTAGCACTTGAACCAATAGATCGCTACTAACTTTAAACATCTTAGAAGATCATCTTTCTCGAGCCATCAATACTAGAAGTACCAATTTGATTCTGAAATTGCTACACTTTGTTATCTCTGACAACCGTATCCCAAGCACCATTTCACAATACCAGATCCCGATGTCAAATTGAAGAAGGCCATAACATTGGCGAACCTTAACGCGTTCAACAAGGACGATGACACCACATCACAGTTTGAGAACTCTACTATGCTCGAAAATACTAAGCCTCGTTACTCCTTCAACCCAAATCTGGACATTCATAGGCCAATTGCTTTTCCTCCGTCAGAAATAAGACACCAAATCTCGGAACCATGCACTAAGTAAACCTTTTTCCAAGTCATTCACTGCCCCGACACATAGAAAAGCATCCTACTATCACATCAATACCATGCGATTACAACTCATGAGCATTATAGCAACTGGTGCATAGCCTCAAAGCTCTCAGAAGTACAACTGGGCTGAAATGACAGAATATCCTTCCACAAGGCGACGACATAGCCCAATCACATACATAAGGAGAAACATCCTGCACCACATCTGTAGTACCCTTACAATCCCTCAATTCTCGATTCATAACAAGCGCTTCACATCGCATAAGATTGAATGGGAAAGAAATGAAGGCATAAGCCTCAAAGGAATCAAATCGCACGATAAGGAAATCAAGAAGGGAAGTGCTCCTAACAGCCATGTAGCCTCTAGAAGATAAGTACAGACGTCTTTGTACCAATCCACAAGACTCTACTAGACTCGCTCATGACTCGTGAGACCTAAGTGAACCTAGTGCTCTGATACCACATTGTCACGACCCAAAATCCATTAAGGTCGTGATGGCACCGGACACCACTGTCAGGCAAGCCAACAATAAATACTAGATTTGGGTTCTCATTTTTAATATTTTTGAAATCATATTTTCTTTCAAATTAAATTGTAAAGGGTGAGATTTTCAGAATAAATAATAATATTTTAAACAACCTCAATACTAATATCTCATAATCATCCCAGAATTCGGTATCACAAGTGCATGAGCATTTACTAGGAGGTAAAATATAATACAATAACTGTCCGGAATACAAAATTTGGACAGGAAAGAAAAATACAAATACTCCGAAGGAGACTCTGCTAGCTGCGAATCGTCTCACAAAAATGCAGCTCACCTAAGTCCCTGTATCAACCACGTTGTTGTGTCCACAAGGTCGCTAAACATATGTGTGCATGCACAAAATAAATGTGCAGCAAGTATAGTATGAGTACGTAAATCAACGCGTACCCAGTAAGTATCCCGCCTAACCTCGAAAACGTAGTGACGAGGGGTCGACTCAAACACTTACTATGGCTATAATTAATATACCAATGATATGATGAATTATGGATTTTATGAGGCAACGGTAAACACAATAACATGAGGCAGGTAAATAATTCTCTTGTTAATAGAGGATTTCCAAATTTAATTTTCGTCTTTTAACAATTTATATCTCCGGCCAATGAGGCCATATCAAATTATCAATTTATCTCCTACCAGGGAGAAAATATCATTATTTATAAATTTCAAGGCAAGCAATACAAGCATGCGCAAATTATTGCCGAGGTTGTACGGCCCGATCCAACAAATATTTAAACTGTGCACTGCCAGAGGGTCGAATGGCGCGAACTATAGATGCATCTATTTAATCTACCGAGGCGTTCGGCCCGTTCCACAAAAGATAACACATTCAAACAATCAATCAAGAATTCATCAAGGGGCAATTATCCAAGAAAAGGCAATTTATCTTTTAAAAGTCAAGAAAATGATGTTCAATGTTTTTGAAATTCATTAACCAAGTTCGATATAATTTAAGCAATTTACATTTCACAATGAGGTTACAAATATCACAAGTATAGCATACTTTTGGGTCCTAGACTGCTACGTACGGACTCTCGTCACCTCGTGCGTATGTAGGCCCCACAAATAGAAGCACGTATTGATTGAATTCACCTATGGAGTTTAGTTCCCTCTTACAAGGTTAGAAAGGAGACTTACCTTGCTCTGAAGTTCCATAACCGGCTCCCAAGCCCTTCCGACGACTCAAACTGATGCCCAACGCACCAAAATTGGTCAATAATTATGCAAACCCATTAATATATACTCAAATACTCATTATAATCCTATTTACAACAATTTCCAACTCCGTTCGAAAAGTCGATAAAATCACCATCGGGCCCACGAGCCCGGATTCTGAAAATATTCAAAGATAATTATTACTGATAGCCTTATAAACTCGAATATATGATTTATTTCCAATTCATTCCCCAAATTTCATGGCAAAAATCCAAAATACCAAGTTCTAGGTCTTTCTTCAAAATATCAATTTTCTACTAGTTTTCATATCTAAATTCGTATATAAACCTTGTATTTAGCTTGAAATATGTGGTAATCACTTACCTTGATGTAGATAATGAAGATGGGGCTCCAAAATCGCTCCAATACCGGCTCCCATGGAGGAAATGAAGTACAAATGAGCCAAAACCTTGATTTTAAAAGAACATTGCCCAGGTCCGCCCTTCTTCGCGATCGCGGAAAGACCATCGCGATCGCGAAGGCCAAAGACACACTGCCCCCAAATTTCCTCTTGGCGCTCGCGTTCCTCACGACATGTTCATGAAGCTTTCTGCCCTCACAGCTTCGCGTTCGCATACCCAGCCTCGCGTTCGCATAGGCCAAACATCCTCAGGCCCAGTCCTCATTTTCTTCTACGCGTTTGCGACTCCCCATTGTCCGTGTAGGTTCCTCAAGTTCTTCACCGCGTTCGCATCTCAACCTTTACGTTCGCGAAGGCAGGCCAAATCCCAGCAGCCTCAAAGTTCCTCTTCGCGAACGCGGGACTCCCTTCGCGTTCGCGAAGAAGAAAACCAGATACCAGATATAGCAGCAGCAAATCCTTCCGTTTTGGTCTGAAACCACCGTGAAGCACACCCGAGGCCCCCGAGACCCCGTCCAATCATACCAACCAGTCCCATAACATAACACAAACTTACTCGAGACCTCAAATCACATCAAACAACATCGAAATCATGAATCGCAACTCAATTCAAGCTTTATGAGCTTTAAAATTTCAACTTCTACATTCGGTGCCGAAACCTACCAAATCACGTCCGATTGTCCTAAAATTTTGCACATTAAGTCACATTTGACATTACGGAACTTCCAGAATCGGATTCTGACCCCGATATCAAAAATTCCACTTCCGGTCAAACTTCTCAAAAACCTTCAAATTTCTAGCCTTAGCCAAATGACTCCAAAATGATTTACGGACCTCCGAATCTACTTCCGGACCCGCTCCCAATACCAGAATCACCATACAGAGCTATTCCCAGACTCGAAATCCCAAACAGATATTAATAACATTGAAGTGCACTTCAACCCAAATTTATAGAAGTTTTCCAAAATGCTAACTTCCACAATAGGTGCCGAAACGCTCCCGGGGCATCCAAAACTCAATCCGGACATTCGCCCAAGTCTGAATTCATCATACGAATCTATTAGAACCTTCAAATCCCAATTCCGAGATCGTTTACTCAAAAATCTAACCTTAGTAAATTCTTCCAACTTAAAGCTTCCGGAATGAGAATTTTCTTTCCAGATCAACTCTGAACTTCCGAAATTTCAAATTTCGACCACGCGTACAAGTCATAATACCTGAAGTGAAGCTGCTCATGGCCTCAAACCGCCAAATGACGCGCCAGAGCTCAAAATGACCGGTCGAGTCGTTACAACATTTTTAGTCTTCTAAATATATTTTTCAACTTTTCTTACTCCATAATGGAGTAATCTCTTTTCGTTGGAATAGTTGATGAAGCTTGATATATTTTATATTACTATCTAAATTTTTATATATTCTTGGCATGAAACGTTTTATTTACATTTCATATTGTGCTGGAATGATGGTTTTAAATTACTCTATTATCACGTCTATATATTTTATCTCTAAGTTATTGTTATAATAATTTTGTAATTCTCACGGAGCAAAATTAATATATAATAATTGATGAATAAAATAGTAGAGCGGGAGTAATTTTTTAGTAAACTATTATTTCAAGTGAGTAATCTTGCTTGTCTTAGTTTTAATTCTCACAGAGGAATTGTTGTAGGAAAGATTATAGATCCTTAGTAAAAATATTCTCACGAAATTTTTACTTTCTTTTAGCACAATTCAAGCAAGAAAAATATTTCGGTTTAAACGTTACTAATCTTAAGTTAATAAATTAACATAATTCTCATGGAGTGTGATTAATTGAATATTTCTTAGTGAGAAAAATATAATTGTATTAGAAATAAGCAATTATTCTTTAGAGAAATAAATGTAGAAATTGAGATTTTATTATAGTAATATTATCAAGTGAATTCAATGATTCCCAACTCTTTTTTAAAATTATAAATCTTTCAAAAGTTATTTATTTTGTTTAAGTAATTAACAAGTTTTAAACATCACTCACTTTTCATCAATTTCATTCATTCAAGTAGTAGTTACAAGTCTGTAGCATAGATTATCCAGTCTCTGTGGGACGATATCTTAAATTATACTAGAATTTGATAGAGTACGAGCAGGAAATTCCAATACACATTGGCCTCGTCAAATTTTTGGCGTCGTTGCCGAGGATTGGCATACTTCTACTTCTGATTAAATATTTTGTTACTAATTTGAGAATTTATTATTATTTTTATTTCTGTTAATATTTTCACTATCTACTAATAAATGCTTGTTCCTATTACTTCTATCATTAGCTTTCCTTTAGTATATTTAGTATAATATTACTAGTACTTTTTACCTACACTACTATTCTAATTTTCTTTCTAATTACTATTATTTACTAGTACTACTTTTATTTATACTTAAAATAATACTATATTATTTTTTTTCATAGTTAGCATTACTACTTACGTTCTTTTTTAATTTCATTGTTTTATGTCTTTATTTTTATGGTTAGTGTTAGCCTAATTACTAATAGTATTATTTATAAACAATAATATTATCGTACCTTTTTTTTTCACCAACTATTTTTGTTATCTTTGAAAATTTTCTTTGTTATTTTATTAACTACTAGTACTACGTTAGAAACTAGTTTTAATCTCTTTTTTCACTCTTTAAAATTTTAGGTAGTTTATGACCTGCTCTTCTACAAAAAAGTTAGCTAGTTACGATCCAAAAATTGAAAGATCTCTTCGATTATGCAGGAAAGGACAAACATCATCTTCCCAAAGCATAGCTCGTGAAGGAATGGAGAATCAGGAAGTACAACACATTCAACCACCAATCGATGTAGAGGATCAGTTTGACGAAGTAGCATCAAGACCAACAAACAGAATTCTTAGGGATTATGCTAGATCTGACCGCTTCAACTGTGAATCTAGTGTCAGAAAAATCCCTGAGGCAGCCAACAACTTTGAAATTAGGACTGGCCTGATTCAAACGATTCAACAGTCTTGCATCTTCACTTGAGACACAAGTGAAGATCCACACAGTCATTTAATTGACTTTCTGGAACTTGTTGAAACGGCTAAGTATAATGGAGTACCTCCTCAAGCTATCAAGTTAAGGATATTTCCTTTTTCTTTAAAAGAAAATTCCAAGACTTGGTTGCAAAGTTTGCCACAAGGTTCCATTACCACATGGGATCAGATGACTCAGAAATTTTTAAATAAATATTTTTTCCCTGCTAAAACTATAAAGTTAAGACAGAAAATATCTAATTACTTGCAAACTAACATTGAGTCAGTTTATCAAGCTTGAAAAATATTAAAAGCAATGTTAAGAAAATGTCCACACTATGACATTCCTGAACACATGCAACTGTATATTTTTTATCACGGGTTAAAACTCTCTAGTAGAAATGTGATTGATGCAGCTGCAAGAGGTTCTGTAATGGAAGAAATCACGGAGGAAGCATTGCAATTGTTGAACGAGATTTCCGAGAATGCCATCCAACAGCCATCTGAGCGTGTAATCATCAAGAAGGTTGCTACGGTAAATCAGGTTGATGCTTTAAATACACTAATGCAGCAAATTATTTCTTTGGCACAAAAGTTTGAATCTTTTCAGGTGAATACACAATAACCAAGCCAGTCTTAGGCTTGTGACATGTGTGGAGGAAACCATCTAAACCATGAATGTCAAGCAACCAATCACAAAGATGAACATGTCCATTCTGTCAGTTATAAATCGTACCCTTTTGGGAGTCCAATGGCACAAAAGCATCCAGGATTTCAATAGAGCAATCCAGATGGTGCAGAGAACTCTCAAATCTTCCAAAAGTAACAAGTACAAGGTCTGTCGGGATACCAAGATCAGAACTGTGGGCAACCAAACTATAGATCTTATAAACAAGCAGGGCCATATCAGCAAAGGCCTCAACAAGCTCATTCAAGTCTTGATGACCTTTTGTATAAGTACATTAAGGTCACTGATGAAATGATGGAAAGCCAGGATTCAACCCTCAAAAAACTGGAAATTCAATTAAGCCAACTAGCAACTTTTGTGTCAGAAAAGATTCAAGGTGCCTTGCTAAGCAATAAAGAGAAAAATCCAAAGGATCAACTTAAGGCCATCACCTTACAGTCAAGTAAGGAGCTTGATGAACCCTATGCAGACCAGTCAGAACAACAGGTAAACAAGGGTAAGAATGTTGAAATACCTTCTGAACTTTCTTAAGAGAAAGAAGTCAAGAAAAAAGAAGAAGAAAAATATTGAAAAATTGACTCTTTTCCCTGTGACAATTCCTTTTTCACAAAAAATGAAAAGAGAAAAGCTTGATTATCAATTTTCAAAGTTTTTGGAGATTTTAAAACAAATTCATATTAATATTCCTTTCACTGATGCTTTGTTGTTGTCACGGCCCAAAATCTCACTAGTCGTGATGACACCTAACACAACCCGCTAGGTAAGCCAATAATCAACTATCCAATTTAATGAGATTTATTAAGAGAAGAAATTATAATACAACTGAACTATTATACAAAGGATTTTTCAAGGACTGGCAGTACAAATCATGAGCTTCTAAGATTTAGATTTTTACAAGACTGAACTAAAATAATTACAACATCTGTTGAAATGAAAATGAACAAAATTCGAATCTAATGCTACCAAGGACAAGTGATATCCATAATTGGAACGTAGGTACATCTTCAGATCCAGCTCCCGCCGTACACAGCAACCTCAGCATCCAACATCTGCATGCACGGTGCAGAAGTGTAGTATGAGTACAACCGACCCCATGTACTCAATAAGTAACAAATCTAACCTTAGGTTGAAAGTAGTGACGAGCTGGGACAACGATCAGAGTCCAACTCCCATAACCAGCAACATTTCATAACAATATAATAAAGATGGTACAAGAAATAGCTCAGCTCGTTCACAGTTACGGAAAATAGGCATGCTTTTCAAGTATAACAGTAAATCTCAAATCTTTCACCGAAAACACCAAAAATATGAGTAAGTTTGAAAACTGCGACTTTTCCCAAAAACATTCAACAACAGTTAAGAAGTATCATTGTCAGATGGCATGAGAAAAGTACAGCTTTGTGCCTACATGTCAATGTGCATGTGAATGTCACAAATGTCACAAAACCGTGTAACATGAGGGAATGCATCTCTATGCCTTTGTGCCAAGTACACATGTCAATGCAATACACCACAGTGATGAACTCATGTACCCGCACTCTCAGAGTACTCAATCTCATTGCCTCACACTCTCACTCATCATGCTCAGTCACTCAGCACACTCGGTTACTCAGCATTGTATATTACTTGTTGCGGCGCGCAGCCCGATTCCATAATGAATCAATAAAACATGCGCTCACTGTAGGTGTGCAGACTCCGGAGGGGCGGATCCTACCCAAATGCTAATATAATATGCTACGGTGTGCAACCCAATCCATATATAGCCCTAAGGCTTGTTGTGGCGTGCAACCCGATCCACATATATATAGCCATAAGGCTTGTTGCGGCGTGTAACCCGAGCCCCCCCCCCCCACATATATATATATATATATATATATATATATATATATATATATATATATATATATATATATATATATATTGCGGCGTGCAACCTGATCCCATCAATATCACTCACAATCCAACACTCAGGCCCCAACTCGGTCATCAATCTCTCCAGTCTCTCGGGCTTATAAATCTCATGCCAATCAGCCCAAATAATGACAACAATATGATGTCACAACGAATGATAACATAGACTGAGATATGATATGTAAAAAAATAAACATGACTAAGTATGTAGATGCAATTTAAACAAATAACTCAACTGCAGAGATGACCTCATTAGGTACAACCAGAATAAGAATATAGCCTAAACATGATTTCTAATATGATCCACAGCTCAATTTCTCTAACACGTGAAAATTTTATGGATAGAAACAAGATTAAGTAACTACACAGTATCACAGAATCAACCGAGTCATAATTCACGCGGTGCACACCCACACGCCCGTCACCTAGCATGTGTGTCACCTTAACACTAAGCACATAACATGTATATTCAGCAGTTCATACCCTCAGCACCAAGTTTAGAAGTTCTACTTACCTCGAACAAGACAAATCCAATACTGAGCAAGTCAAACGATACTCCAAAACTGCCATCTCACGCGTACCGATCTCTGAACGGCTCGAAACTAGCCAAAAGCAACTCAAATACACCAAATAATGCATAAGGAAACAATTCCAAATCATAAATGTCAAATCTTTAATCAAAATCTCAAAGTCAACCAAAAAGTCAAATCCAGGCTTGCACCTCGGAACCCGACAAAACTTACAAAATCCAACAACACATTCAATTACGAGTCCAACCATACTAGTTTCACTCAAATCCGTCTCCGAATCGTTGTTCAAAACTTATAAATTTACTCTATAAACTTTAGACAAAATCCCCCAATTTCTTTCTTGAAATCCTCAATTAAATGCCAAAAACGAAGATAGATCCATGAAATAAAATCGAAACCGAGTAGAGAACACTTACCCCAATCCATGTGATGAAAATCGCCTCAACAATTGCTAAATCCCGAGGTCCCCAACCCAAAATATGGATAAATGTCTCAAAGGTCCAAAATTTGATATTAAATCCGCTACCCAGGCTTCCTTCTTCGCGATTGCGATGAACAAATTCTTCAACAGCGTTTTCCAAACTCTTCCCAAGAAACCTGTAGTATAATGATTATAACTTTTTGTAAAAAACACCAAATGAAAAATGGTTTGACTTTCTAAACACTAGACATCAAGGGCTACAACTTTCAATTTTGGATCATCTCCAAATTCCTTATAGATTGCAAGATATAAGCTTCCAAAGTCAGCCATGTGCAGCAGAAATTTCTCCTATGCGATAGATAAAAGGCTTTCATGATCGCGATTCACAAGGCCCCAAACTGCAGTTTACTCGTCCCAAACGTGACCAAGTGTTTGCGATCGCGATGCACACCCCTTTAGCCAAAAATCAGCAACTGAAAATGGCCTAAAAATGGTCTGAAAACACCCCAAAACTCACCCGAGCCCTCAGGGCTCCACGCCACACAAGCTTAGAAACATCATGCGAACTTGCTCGAATGATCAAATCACCAAAATAACACCTGAAACCATGAATCAGACATCAACACGCATGAAATTTGAAGGGAGAACTCAAGAACTTCTAGAATTTCAACCAAGCATCTGAATGCTATCAAACCAACTCCGAACGACCCTGAATTTTGCAGGCATGTTCCAAATCATAACGCAAACCTACTCGATGTTTCAAATCTCACTTAACAACATCAAAATCACAAATCGCACCTCAAATCGACTTAATGAAGTTAATGAACTTTCAAAATTCAAAACTAACGGCGAACAAGCCTAAACACCTCGAATTGATCTCAAATTTGGCACACAAGTCATAAATCACATAACAGACCTACTATAACTTTTGAAATTGAAATCCGACCCCGATATCAATAAAGTCAAACATCAGTCAAACCTATGAGCATTTCCAAACCTTTAAATTTTTAACTTTCGCCAATTAGTGCCGAAATCTTCTAGAATTATCCAAATGCAAATCCGGGCATACACCCGAGTCCAAAATCACCATCCGGACCTAACAGAATCATCAAAACTCATATCCGAGGTCGAATACTAAAAAGTTAAACTTGGTCAACTCTTCCAACTTAAAGCCTCAACTATGAAATTCATTCTTCCAAGCCAATTCTGAAAACACCTGAAAACCAACGCTGACGATTCATACACGTCATAATACATCATATGAAGCTATTCAAGACTTCAAATAGCTGAACGGAATGCAAATGCTCAAAACGACCGGTCGGATCGTTACATTTTCCCCCACTTAAACATGTGTTTGTCCTCGAACGTGCCAAGAGTCATTCCAAAGCCATCAAACCGCCGTGTAATCTTACCATGTACATACCTGAGGGTGATTCCGCATCACTCTATTCCATATAGGCCTAACAACACAATATAACTGAAGATCATTACTTCAACCTTAGCCCGTAAACCACATAACCCAATTTCCAACATCCGAAATTTCCTATAAAACCTGAATCATGCATCTACACATTGTATAAGTCTGAACAAGTTGTATCAAGCCATAACCATAACCCAAGATGTAATCACATGATATACCGCACAACTCGCGTACTTGTAGCAATAACTTTTTACCATAATAATTGTTCAAAGCAAACCCGGTACCAGTAATAAACCTCATATCAAATAAAACCTCGTTCAAAACCTTAGTACACTACTGATGATGAAAGAAATATGCAGAAACTCATAACCACTCATCAGATCAACAAGTCATGGAGCCCTCTTTCGTGCGACAGGAACCGTAGTCTAAATTCTAAGCTGACCTCCGATATTATTTCTCCATACATACTGAAATCAAATCTGATAGTACCCATTCTAGGTCCAATGACCTCATCTCGTCAAACACAACCATTTTATTGGCATGCAACACCAATACAACCTAGAGCCACAAACTGTACAATCTGTGCACCAATACGCAATAACTCGATGCACCAAAAAATTAAAAAAGACTCAAATGAGAAATCTGTCCCGCAAGCTCAACAAGTACCACCACAACCACAATGCTATGAGCCCATCATACATAGTAGAACCAAGACACATGAATCAATCACAAAGGATCATATCTCAACATAACTCCGTTACAATGCGTGACCCCATCCTAACACTGGTCCACATGAAATACCTCAAGCCACAATGCTCAAAACCAACAACCACGCACAATTTGACATCAAGTACCCAAGGTGCATGACCGTAACCACGGAGAAGCAAATAACGCAATATACCATAGCCGAAAAAGGCCATAACCAAGGCTCAATCAACTATTCCACATCCCAATAACCATTTCGCTCAAATTCCACTAGAAGACCCAAACAGAGCCGCACCATGTGTGCGTATAACCAACAAATCATCGCCCCTCGTATCATAGAAGAGTAACTCATAGAACATATCAGATACAAATAAGATCAATTCTAACTAAATCGAACATCCCTCAACTATAATAGTACGGAGTCAACCAATTTGACCTAGTGTAGAATACACATCCTCATTAGGCCTACCAATGAGCCTCCAAATCAACTTCAGTCGTCCCTAATTGGATAAATAGCCTTCCAAAAGTCCATCATGACTAACCATAGTACGTGCTACCATATAGCTAACTTTGGCCACATCTTCACAGTCCGCAACCCCGAAACAATCTGTTTCTGAGAGCTCCCTGTCTCCAAATCCATATAACACATGAATCACAATAGCCGCAACTTTACCTCACGAACAATTAACACATCTCATATACACAATCATCCTCATGAGAGATATTTCTATAATTACTTCGTGCAACATAGCAAAATTCGAACATCAGTTGTCGATCAATCAGGCGAGTACCGTAATACCAATGAAGCATCTGTAAGTCAACACACAGTGCGCCTTCTGAAATGCGCACCCTTCTCAGGAATTACCAAGTAGTTATAACATTCATCTAAATATTTAAAACTGTCCATGTTGTCCAAAATTCATGACCATCCCTCCAAATATGAACCGTGACTTTGCACATGCAAATCTCAATCCCACACAACACACCGCATTTATCATGACATCATATGAAAAGTACGAGAATCTCATAATCAACTCTAAGTCACAAGCAGAATACCTACCTGTAACACCCCGAAAATTTTTGAAGAACTTAAGTGTAAAGCCCGGTAAAATTTGCAAAGAAAATAATATTTCATGGTGCCGGATTAGGCTTACGTGTTTGAGGATTATAGAAATTCTTCGCGGCGAGCAAGCTCGCCGCGGCTCGTACCTTTTGGGTTGAACAATGTACGGGAAAGTAAAGGAAAATTTTTGGCGGAACTGTGCATTTCTGCGGTCCATTATGCGAGCGCAGAATCACTCTACGGACCGCATAATGGCCGCAGAGTGACGCAGTTATTTGGGTCTGTTGGAAGCAATTATGCGGTCGACTATGCGATCGCATAACTGTTATGCGATGTATTATGCGACCGCATAACTGTTATGCGGACCGCATAGTGACCGCAGACTCAGGCAGATTTTTGGTCATTTTGGACACCAATTATGCGACCCATATGCGGTCCGCATAACCATTATGCGGTCGCATATGCGACCGCAGAACCTGTCCGGAGCTCCATTTTTGAGTTTTTAAAATCCGACCCTACTTCGTTAAATACACGCTTTGGGTCATTTTTGAGCAAAAATCTAATGTTTTAGAGAGAAAGGAGAGTGTTTTAGAGAGAGGAAAACCCTAGGCTAATTATTCATCAAGTCTTGCTCAAATCTTGGAAGATTAATAAGGAAAACCCACAAGTTCTTCATCTAAGAGGTAAGGTTCCATACCCTAGTTTTTAATTTTGAATTTGGGTAGAAGATGGTTGATTAGGAGTATGATTCATGGGTATGAGATTATTATTTATACATGCATGTACCAATAAGAATTGTGGAAATATTGTTGAGCTGAAATAAGCAAGGATTGGGTAGTGGAGTAAAGAAAATCTTGTAGGAGAACCTTGTAGTTAAAATTGCACACCTAGTGTCTGATAAAATGCTCAAATGAGCTGAGACCATGAATATCTTCCTAATTGTTGTTAAATTTTGTTATGTCTCAAAATAGATTGGGATTGCTAAAATTTTCAGAACGTTGTAGTAATTTAAGGAAAGCTCAATTGAGGTATGTTGGCTAAACTTTCTCTCTTGGAATTGAATTTCATAATGTTACTGTGAGTTTCAAAGTATGGGTTGCGTATTAAAATGTTGTGGCTTTGAATCGTATTTCAAATGAAAGCTAGTATGCCAAATTGTGTGAGAAAATCTCAATATTTTTAAGACTCTTAATTGCTCATATATGTACCTAACGTCTTGATTAGGAATGTCTTATTGTTGATAACCTATAAAGATGGTTGGAAGTGAAATCAGTGAATTGGGAATATAAAGTGTGGCCAACGTGCCAATAGTGAAAGGTATACTTGTGGCCAATGGTGCCGATGTAATGAAATAATGTGAAAAAGGTTATGAAATGAACTTTGACTCAACTATTCCAAAATTTACTTCGACAATATAATCGGCTAAAAGTTTATGAACTCAAGTGATGCCCATATGTGGATGTCTTAGCTAATGCTATGCTTTGTAAGTAATTTTCAATGTGCTTTACATTCTTACACATTCGTGAATGGAAATTGTGTATGATTATAATTTGTGCTTCGATTGCCAATCATTTTACTCCATTTATTGGAAAGAAATCGATTATGTTTAAAGCCTTCATTACTAATGAACTTAAAGTTGTGATTTCTGGAATATTTTACTTGTTGATAATTATGATGATGATCTATGAAAGGGAAGAAATGAAAGTGTGGAATATAAAATACGGCCATTGTGCCATGAATAAAGAATTATATGTATGGCCAAGAGAGCCAATGAAATAATAATGTTGTAAGTGATTGAAAGTACGGATTAGGTGATATGTGATGTGAAAGGTTATGAGATGTACGTATTTGTACTTTTGTTTCTAATGTGTTATGAAACCCTATGGACGGTCTTTGAAACGCATAGGTATATTGTGTTATGAAACCTTATGGACGGCCTTTGAAGCGCATAGGTATATTTTGTTATGAAACCCTATGGACGGTCTTTGAAACGCATAGGTATATTATATTATGAAACCCTATGGACGGTCTATGAAACGCATAGGTATATTGTGTTATGAAATCCTGTGGACGGTCTATGAACGCATAGGTACATTATGATATGAAATCCTGTGGACGGTCTATGAACGCATAGGTACATTGTGTTATGAAATCTTGTGGACGGTCTATGAAATGCATAGGTACATTGTGTTATGAAACCCTGTGGACGGTCTATGAAATGCATAGGTACATTGTGTTATGAAATTCATTGTGATATGAAATCCCATGGACGGTCTATGAAATGCATAGGTGCATTGTGTATAAGAGGTATAGATGTACGGTATGAATAAACACTATAGACGGTCTATGAAACGCACAAGTGTATAATATGATAGGTGAACACTAAGGACGGTCTAATGAGACACATTATTAATGCAGATAATAGGTGTCCCTTTTGTTGTCCTTGTTGTACAGGTTATTTCAATTACATTATATTATGTGTTCCATGTATAGATCATATGGGCATTCTATTTTGAAAGAGGATTTCTAGCTATACATACTAGTGATATTCGATAGTACTAACGTCCCTTTTGCCGGGAGCGATGCATCTTTAATGGATGCAGGTGGTTCTACAGCAGGTGGCATTGATCAGTGATAGCAGTGCACTCCTTTCAGCCGATTTGGTGAGCCCCACTTCATTTCGGGGTCATGTATATTTTGTTTCTCATGTACTTTGTGGTTGAGGTATAGCCGGGGGCCTTGTTGCCGGCATTTTCATATTACTCTTCAGTTGTACTTAGAGGCTCCGTAGACAGGTTGTGGGTGGTATTTGATGTTTGGAATTAGATTAGAACTGTTAGTAGTTGGCAACATATTTTTCATTAAATCTATAAACTCGTACTATTTTAAAAATATTGAATGATGTTGTTAATGGGAATGAAATGGAAGCGGTCAATGAAATCTCTTCAGTATTTGATTAACGGAGTACATCTCCTCTTTATTCACGAATTAAATTTGGGTAGAAGGAATTTAACAGGCTTGCTCGGTCGGGTTCACTCGATTGAGCGTCGGTCGCGCTCCTCGGTTTTGGGGCGTGACACTACCCGGTCAGCCGGAATCCTTCCATTTAATCTCACCCAGCAGAAAATCACAATATGCAACATGCTCCTCACGCCAGTAGGAAATATCCATTTCAAACTGTGGTAAAACCCATCGAGGACTCTCCGAAACCCATTTGCACATAACCAAACCATCAGAACTGAATCTCTCTAACTCAACCAATCCACACAGGTCTCCAAATCCAAGAGTATTACCGCCGAGCACCTGTAGAGACTCACCGCATCATAAGTACCCGAAGAACCGATCATATCTATTACCTTGCTGATCCAACCTACTACTAAGTTGTACTATTTCTCTGAGTTCCTTCCGAATTATCCTGAAGTTGACACTTCTTCTCGTCATAATACCATGATCCTCAAACAAAACTCACCCCACGAGATCCTAGAATAAAACCACACCTCCATAAGGCCCATAAGCTATTGTATTACCTCTCAAGCACCCTAAAAGTACCACAGTCAAGACACTCACTCCGAAGTGTCCTTATGTGAACTTGAAACTATTTCCTTTATATTCCTGATATTGAAATTTAGAATTCATAGTGATACAAATATACCGCGAGTCCCGACACCATCCGATGCAAATCTCGGAGTCTAGCCATATACAAATTTGAATAAATTCTCAATTGCTATATATAATTCTTGAATCCATTAGATCCTTCTCGAGAGTCATCTACTCTGCTCAAATCTCGAATGCACCACCCAAATGGGCCGAACGACCTCTGCCCCATTAGCATGACAACACCTAAAGAAGTAACCTTGCCTTAATGCAACCAAGAAAATTCCTACTCCAATGCGCACTACATCCGTCACAAATAACAACTCAAATTATTCCATGATTTCCATATACCCATAAATTGTAATATAATCCGTATTCAGAAATTCCATTACTCGTCTCATCCTCGATCTCAACCTCTGCAAGTCATAACTGATTCACAAGTATGCCTCAAACCTAAAACAGCACAACACATAACCATGCAATCAAATTAGTGATAGCAAACTCCCCCACTTGGCTCAAAGCCATAGATCAAAACACTCGATAACTCACAATACACATACCCCATTACTATCATAATACCGCAACGAGATTCAACTAGATCCTTCATAAGCTCGTGTAACACAAACCATCTGCAATTCCCGCATTCATCCTCGTGACGGTCAGGTCAACTTTCTCAACTAATCCGAACTCAAATCGCAACACCTATACCCACTGGTAGAAAAGAAAGCCTCCACACAACATTATAAGGATCACACATCCGTAGGTTACCGCGGCAGGTGATAACCCACCTGCTTAGCCTCAAACTGGCATCTCTCTATCCCGTTTCACAGCCACAACTACTACGCAGTCGCTTTCTTCCTGAGTCTGAACTTATCAACAAGACATGAAAATCTGCTTCGTTCCTCAATTAAACAACATGAAAGATCCGTCAATATACTCATAACTCAAGACTATATGTCATATCAAGACAAGAATCAAGCACCGAATAGTCCTTTTTTCATCTCAAGCAAACTCTTCTCATCACATTCAAACAATCTGAACACATCCCGTAGTCATATAATATTTCATCATATAGCCATCTAACCACTCACCGAGCCATAAATTCCACTCATAGGGACACTATCGGACATTTAAGTCCAAAAGAATATACTCACATAACTGAAATCCCCGTGCTCAAGCTACCATCAAAAACTGGCCTCAAGTCCTCTAGACTGGCCCATCATCAACACACAGAAATCATATCTCGCACCTCATCCATGGAATCACAAGCCGTCGACGCACAACTGATACTGAGCGCTCACATGCGCATACGAGTGTGTTGAAGGAATTCAAAGAGTTACGCTTCAAGCTGAATCAATATCGCACGATAAGGAAAGAAAGATGGAAAGTTTATCCTAAATGTCGTGTAGCCTCTCGAAGATAGGTATGTACATCATCATACTGATCCTCAAGACTCTACTAGACACTTGCTTATGACTCGTAGAACCTATGAACCTAGATCTTTGATACCAACATGTCACGACCCAAAATTCCACTAGTCGTGATGGCACCTGACCCAACCTGCTAGGTAAGCCAATAACCAACTATCCAATTTAATGAGATTTATTAAGAGAAGAAATAATAATACAACTGAACTAGTATACAAAAGATTTTCTAAGGACTGGTAGTACAAATCATGAGCTTCTAAGATTTAGATTTTTACAAGACTGAACTAAAATAATTACAACATATGTTGAAATGTAAATGAACAGAATTTAAATTTAATGCTACCAAGGACAAGTGATAGCCATAACTGGAACGCAGGTACATCTTCAGATCCAGCTCCCAGCGTACACAGCAACCTCAACATTCAACATCTGCACGCAAGGTGTAGAAGTGTAGTATGAGTACAACTGACCCCATGTACTCAATAAGTAACAACGGTTAGAGTCCAACTCTAATAACCAGCAACAGTTCATAACAATATAATAAATATGGTACAATAAATAGCTCAGCTCGTTCACAGTTACGGAAAATAGGCATGCTTTTCAAGTATAACAGTAAATCTCAAATCTTTCACCGAAAACACCAAAAATATTAGTAAGTTTGAAAATTATGATTTCTCCCAAAAACATTTAACAACAGTTAAGAAGTCTCATTATCATATGGCATGAAGAAAGTACATCTCTATGCCTACATGTTAATGTGCATGTGAATGTCATAAATGTCACAAAACCGTGTGACATGAGGGAATGCATCTCTATGCATGTGTACCAAGTATACATGTTAATGCAATGCACCACAGTAATGAACTCATGTACCCGCATTTTAAGAGTACTCAATCTCACTATCTCACACTCACACTCATCACGCTCAGTCACTCAACTCACTCGGTCACTCAGTCCTGCACGGTACTTGTTGTGGCGCGCAGCCCGGTCCCATCATGAATCAATAGAACCTGAGCTCATTGTGGGTGTGCAAACTCCGGAGGGTGCATTCCTACCTAAGTGCTAATATAATCTGCGGCGGCGTGCAGTCCGATCCACATATAGTCATAAGGCTTGTTGCGGCGTGCAACCCTATCCACATATATATAGCCATAAGGATTGTTTGTGGCGTGCAACCCGATCTCTATATATATATATATATATATATATATATATATATATATATATATATATATATATATATATATATATATATATATATATATATATATACATGCTGCGGCATGCAGCCCGATCCCATCAATATCACTCACAATCCGGCCCTCAGGCCCCAACTCAGTCATTAATCTCTCCAGTCTCTCGAGCTCATAAATCTCATGCCAATCAGCCCAAATAATGACAATAATATGATGTCATAACGAATGATAACAGAGACTGAGATATGATATGTAAATGAATGAACATGATTAAGTATGTAGATGCAATTTAAATAAATAACTCAACAGTAGAGACGACCTCAGTAGGTACCAACAGAATAAGCATATAACCTAAACATGATTTCTAATATGATTCACAGCTTAATTTCTCTAACATGTGGAAATTCCATGGATAGAAACAAGATTAAGTAACTATACAGTATCACAGAATCAACCGAGTCGTAATTCATGCGGTTCACGCTCACACGCCCGTCACCTAGCATGCGCGTCACCTTAACACTAAGCACATAACATGTATATTCAGTGGTTCATACCTTCAGCACCAAGTTTAGAAGTTTTACTTACCTCGAACAAGCCAAATCCAATACCGAGCAAGCCAAAGGATACTTCAAAAATGCCATTTTGCGCTTACCGACCTCCGAACGGCTCGAAACTAGCCAAAAGCAACTAAAATACAGCAAATAATGCCTAAGGAAACAATTTCAAATGATAAAGGTCAAATCTTTAATCAAAAGCCCAAAGTCAACCAAAAAGTCAAATCCAGGCCCGCACCTCGGAACCTGACAAAACATACAAAATCCAACAACCCATTCGATTACGAGTCAAACCATACTAGTTTCACTCAAATCTGACTCCGAATCGTTGTTCAAAACTCAAAAATTCACTCTATGAAACTTTAGACAAAATCCTCCAATTTCTCTCTAGAAATCCTCAATTAAATGCCAAAAACGAAGATAGATTCATGAAATAAAATTGAAACAGAGTAGAGAACACTTACCCCAATCCATATGATGAAAATCGACTAAAAATAGCTAAATCCCGAGGTCCCCAACTCAAAATATGGATAAATGGCTCAAAGGTCCGAAATTGGACATTAAATCCATTGCCTAGGCTTCCTTCTTCGCGACGGCGATGAATAAATTCTTCATCAGCGATTCCCAAACTCTTTCAAGATAGCCTCTAGTATAATGGCCATAACGTTTTCTACAAAACTCCAAATGAAAAATAGTTTAACTTTCTGAAAACTAGACATCAAGGGCTACAACTTCTAATTTTAGATCATCTCCAAATTCCTTATAGATTGCAAGTTATAAGTTTCATAAGTCAGCCATGTGCAGCAGGAATTTCTCCTATGCGATCGCGAAAAGGCCTTCGCGATCACGATTCACAAGGCCCCAAACTGCAGTTTGCTCTTCGCTAGCGCAACCAAATGTTCGCGATCGCGATGCACACCCCTGTAGCCAAAAATCAGCAACTGAAAATGGCCTAAAATGGTCCAAAACTCACCCCAAGCCCTGGGGCTCCACGCCAAACATCCACACAAGTCTAGAAATATCATGCAAACTTGCTCGCGTGATCAAATCACCAAAATAACACCCAAAACCATGAATCGGACATCAACACGCATGAAATTTGAAGGGAGAACTCAAGAACTTCTAGAATTACAACCAAGCGTCTGAATGCTATCAAACCAACTGCGAACGACCCCGAATTTTGCAGGCAAGTTTCAAATGATAACGCAGACCTACTCGTTGTTTCAAATCTCACTTAACAATATCAAAATTATAAATCGCACCTCAAATCAACTTAATGAAGTTAATGAACTTTCAAAATTCAAAACCGACGGCGAACAAGCCTAAACACTTCGGATTGATCTCAAATTTGACACACAAGTCATAAATGACATAATGGATCTACTATAACTCCCAAAATAGAAATTTGACCCCGATATCAATAAAATCAAACCTCGATCAAACCTATGAACATTTCCAAACCTTCAAATTTTTAATCTTCGCCAATTAGTGCTGAAACCTTCTAGAATTATCCAAATGCAAATCCGGGCATACACACGAGTCCAAAATCACCATCCGAACCTAACGGAATTATAAAAACTCTGATCCGAGGTCGAATACTAAAAAGTCAAACTTGGTCAACTCTTCCAACGTAAAGCTTTAACTATGAAATTTATTCTTCCAAACTAATTCCGAAAATACCTGAAAACCAACGCCGACGATTCACATATGTCATAATACATCATATGAAGCTACCCAAGACTTCAAATAGTTGAACAGAATGCAAATGCTCAAAATGACCGATCAAGTCGTTACAGTTACAAATGCCTTCTTATTCCAAATTTCTAAAAGAAATTTTATCAAGTAAAAGGAAATTGGAAGAAGTTTCTGTGGTGATGCTTACTGAAAAATGTAGTGCTATACTTCAAAATAAGCTACCACAAAAACTTGGTGATCCAGGTTGTTTTACGATTCCATGCACTTTGGGAGGAGTATATTTTGAAAAGCACTTTGTGATTCTGGAGCTTCAATTAACTTGCACAAAAATAAGACTGCAGCCGGTGAATATACTCCTCGAAAATGCAATTAGTGGAATTATGAGATTATAGGAGCTACTATTCGTGACAATTGGATAGTTGATTTGGAGAATCGAACATGCAGCTGTAGAAAATGGAGCATCATGGGAATTCCTTGCAAGCATGCTATTACAGCAATTTGGGCTAAGATGGATGATATTCTTGACTATGTGGATGACTACTACAAGGTAGAAACGTACGGAAAAATTTATCAGCATGCAATTCTTCTGATAAATGGGCCACAAATATGGGCTAAATCAACTAAAATTCCTCCTTGGCCTCCAAGGATGGTAAGAAAGAATAAGAGAGGAAGAAAACAAAAAGTGAGAAGAAAGGAAGTTGATGAGGTTGGAGCAAGTCGAACAAGGATGAAAAGGAAGCACGTCTCTAGACGGTAGTATATGCAACAAGTCTGGCCACAACAAAAGAACTCGCAAATATAATGTTGTGCAACCAGAGACTACTTCAATCCGTGAAAAACTGCATGTACTATCTATGGAACTATATTAAAATTAGTTGTTTATTAAATAAACTTAAACTAACATAGAATATATATATATATATTCATAGTTCAAATTAGACGGTGGCAAGTTGAGATGCGACCAGAAGAAGTTGGACAAGAAGTAGCAGTTGAAATAGATTCTGGTTGGATATACTCTCAACAGACACAACAAAATTAAATGGATTACTGGTAAATTTACTTTTTCTAGTACTAATATGTGTTAAATGTTAATGGTAGCTTATCCTCATTTCAAATGCTTATATGTGCATTTTTCAGGTATTGCTATCAGCTTCTTTGGTGCTGCTACTATGCTGCTTTCCGATATTTGGTGATGTAGTACTGCTAATGAGTTGTAGTTTCATGTGGTGCTATTCTGTTGCATTTTCAAGTGCTTCTTTTTCAAATGACGTTGTTATTGTTCTACTTTTCTTTTTTGGTCTTGGGGTGGTGCTACTATGGTGCGCTTTTTCAAATTTCTGCTATAGATATAAAGTTTTCTTTGTTGTGATTGCCAAAGACATTTCAATGTTCAGGATATTATCACAGATAAGGCGACTTCTTTTGAGTTAATTAAAATGGACTGTGAGTTAATTAAAATGTTGTCAAGCAATTATATAAAATAGTAGTAACTGTTTGTTCCCAAGAATTAAAGAACTATATATTGTAAATGCCCCTACATAGTTTGTTTTGAAGGAAATATCACGTGCATATTCGGATGTCTGTTAGAAAACTCACGATAGTTAGGTTTGAGACTTAAAATATATTACTTTTTAAAAAACTATGAACTATTAATACTCCACCCAAAAAAAAATAAGATTACTTTGGGCCAAAGTACAAGGGGTATCGTACTATTTGGAGCTTTTCCTCAATTTTGAATGTAGCATGCCAAAATTGACTTTCCAAGTTGGCACAAGCAATAAGTATTTATGACCCTGTGGCATGTGGGAACTGTTGTGTTCTTTTCCAAGCCACACGTAAACAAAAAATTGGAGTATACAAAAAATAAAATAAAAATAAAAAAGCAAAAGGAACTGTGTTCTTTTTTGGTTTTTCTCCGTTTGGTTATCCAACTCCAAGGGAATATAATAAAATATCAACACCCAAAAAAGAATACAATTCTTCTTCGTCATTCCTCTTCTCATCTTTCGAATTCTCTTTGTTCTCGCCGGTCGCCGGAGATTCTATCGGAATTTTTTTCAAGACGTTTATGGATTGCAGAAGCAGATCCCTTTCAGCATCGCCGTCCGCCGCCAACAATCAATCTTTGCTTCTTCCTATTCTGCAGTTTTCATCTCAGCTCTCTAACCCTTCATTCACTCCTTTTACTCCTTGGATACGATACCTCCCGTTCAGTTTCTCCTGATTTCTCTATCTCTAAAGGTATATTGACTATCTTACCCTTGATTCCTGCTTAATGTTTAAACTATTAGCTAAAGGTTGGATTTTTACTTCTTTTTTTGAAATGAGCGAAAAGAGTGCAAGGATTTTTACTGTTTCTGAATGGTGCAAAGGTTAATTGTATTGTAGTTTTCCTAAATTTGAGCTAGAGGTTGAATTTTTACTGCTTTATAGAACTGCAGAATGTTATTGACTATTTTACCAATGATTTCCTGTTTACTCTTTCAAATTTAGAATAATAGTATATTGAAACAGGAATGTAAGTTAATTGTAGTTCTCCCAAGTTTGAGCTAAAGGTTGGACTTTTACTGCTTTATCCAAAGAAAGAAAAGAGTTGGATTTTACTGCTTTATCAGAAGAAGAAAAAAAACACGAGTAAAGGTTGGATTTTTACTGCTTCTCAATGATGCAAAGGTTTTGAAGTTGTTAAAATTGTAAATTTAACTGAAGGTAATTATTATAGGACATTAACAAGAATATATGCTAATTGCCGTTTTCCTAAATTTTAGCTAAAGGTTGAATTTTTGCTGCTTCTGAATGCTGCAAAGGTTCTGAAAATGTAGAAAGTTAATGTTTTACTAAGGTGATTATTGTAGGAGATAAGCTGTGTAAACATCATTGGTTTTAACTTTTATGTATGTAAGTGCAATGGTAAATATTATACTGCTTTAAATCAAATTTTTGTCTTTCAAGTATGGTTGTACTTTGTAGAACTTATTTGAGAACCAACATAAAAAGAGTCTTAATTGGATTGAAGCACTAAAATTAATTTGCATAAAAGTAAGCTGATCAAAAGGTTGTAAGAGAAAGGCCTCGTGGTTAAGGCATGGGAGTAACAACCTACAGATGTCAAGTATGAATCCTAGTTAAAACACTTGGTGAGCCCACCTGTTCTAACCTTGGTAGACAAGATTACACAAGCAATGTATGCTTGTTGGTTGGACAGGATGTCTGGTGAATTAATCGAGGTGGTCATAAGCTAGCCATGACACCATAGATATTAAAAAGGAAAAAAATGTAGACAGATCTAAAGTGTAGAGCTTATGATAGTTGGTAGTCTAGAATAAATTTGGACCCGTCAAAGTTAAACAGTGTTTTTTAACCGGCCTTATATGCATGTGTTACATTTTTAGTTCTATAATTCTAGCTTTTGTATGTAATTTAAGTTCAAAATTTTGTTGCAGTTTAAACTCTTTCAGTGAAGCTGTCATTTTTTCCAAAACCTGGAGCCTAAATTTAAGCTTGAATTAAGGAGACATTATCCGAGTTACAGCCAAGAAGAGGAAGTGGTGTGGCACTTAAAATGATTTAAGTGCTTTCTATGCACAACTAAAGATGGCTGCTTCTACAAGTGTGACAAGTCCTCTACATAGGAAGATGTCTGGGAGGAGAGCTAAGACTTCTGGTTGGGCTGCATTTGACCATAACGAGAGACGGAAGCAACAAGGTCTTGAGCCAGAGCCTGAAACAGAACCCTTCCCGCTCTTATCCGTTCC
Source organism: Nicotiana tomentosiformis (assembly GCF_000390325.3). Classification (NCBI taxonomy): domain Eukaryota; kingdom Viridiplantae; phylum Streptophyta; class Magnoliopsida; order Solanales; family Solanaceae; genus Nicotiana; species Nicotiana tomentosiformis. The sequence goes on along the minus strand of NC_090816.1, from coordinate 29,657,557 downwards.
TACCACTTCCTTAAGTGGTCCATCTGAAAGCATCACAAAGAATAGTGGAGACGTGGTAGATAAACCTTTTTCATCCCTGCTGCGACCATCTGTAAGTTTTCCATCCTTAATGGCTACTGAAGGGTCTAATGCCAATCAAATACAAGTTGGCGATTCTCGTCTCAACCAGAGTGATGGTTTTATCAAAGGAAGAGGTTTTCTTGAGGTGTGTCAAAAGCTTAAGGGGCTCCACCCCTGGGCTGACGACACCTTGATTGCAGATGTCATGGCTGGTGTAAATGATTTCAATACGGCCTTAACATTGTTGGAAGCAATGATATCTCCTGATCATACATACGTTGCACATGACAACAGAAAAACCAAGGGATTTGATATTGACAATTTTTTAACTCCAAAAGAAGCAAATACTCCCTGCGTGCAAAAGTTTAAAGAAGGAGAGACAGATACTAAAGGTGTGAAGTCTAATAATGAGGCTTCTCTCGCGAATAACAGTAACTTTGCTGCTAATAAAGGTGTGTCATTGACCGACAGCGTGAATTTGGATGACTTGAGTCATGTGTTCGTTAAGTGTCTTCAGAGCAACAGTCAAGAACTAATAAACAACTTTGTTTCTAATGAGAACAAACTTCATTTTGATGGAGCAGCGGGGAGTTTGGGGCTTATACCAGTTGAGCCTGCGCGGGAAGAGGATGATATTTATTCAATCCATCGGAAGGACGCGATGAAAATGACGAGGTAAATTTTACTTGCACTTGTATATAGGCATTTTACCTTTAGAATGATAATATGATTAAACGACCATTTCCTTGCTTCCCTATTTTAATTTCATTTAAGATTGCAAGGATGGTTTATAATGAAGATAAGGATAAAGTATACCAGCAGAGGGTCAAGCGTTGGCTGGGTTTTGTTCATGCCAGTAACTTGATTGAAAAAATGAAACCGTTAAGATTTTAGCCAAATGTGTTAAAACTGTGACTCTTATTTTACAAAAAAAACTTTGAATTTTTTTACCGAAGGTCTGAACCATGCACCAATTTGAAGAATCCAAAAAGAAATAAGGCAACATTCGTGAGAGGAAAAAGAATTTAACACCCTTTTCATCTATCCTCTCCTTTCTTTTACCTATCACCAGTATTAACACCTTTTTCGAAGTAAATATAGAAGCAAGTGGAAAGATGGGATGCAGACAATTTACAGCTAGAACACAATGATAGGGCACAATAATATCCCACTATTTAAATATCAAAGATTTCGATCATCGATTGATACAGATACTTAGCGGGGAATATATGTAAAATTCTACAGGTGCAACAGTAGTCCTACTTATCAGGGCAGCTAAGACTGGTATCTTGAGTTTGTGTTTCATGAAATCTTTTATATTATATATGTGTGAGGCTGTGGTAGTTGGTGAATATTTCTGTTGTTAGTGATATTTCTCTACATGAGGTGATACTCTCTCTAAGATCCTGTGAGCCGCAGATGTCTTCTCAAAGCTTGGCCTGGTTTGGTTGTCAAATAAATAATTATTCATATGTGGCCTATTTGGAGATGGCAAACTTTAGTATGAAATATTGGGAGAATTTTAGTGGCCAAACAACTTCAAGAACAAATATCATCTTTGAACAAACTAAGTTATGCAACATAATATGATGAAACAAACCATCTTCGTTCTTTGTTATATTTTCATTGCAACTGTAATTTTTAGAAGTTACATGCTTTTGAACGTGTAAAGCTCTTATCCTGGTTATTATTAAATCAATTCTGAGATCCTCTCTTCTTCTATAAACAGGTCAGCGGCTCGACACTCTAAGGCTGCCAGTGACGCCTATCTCAGAGGTGACCACTTATCTGCCCAACATTTTTCTCTAAAAGCCCAAGAAGAGTGGGTTGTCGCTAACAGGCTAAATGCCCAGGCAGCAAAGGAAATTCTGAGCATCCGCAACTGTAAGAATGATGAGTGGACATTCGACTTGCATGGTCTTCATGCAACAGAGGCAGTTGAAGCTTTACAAGAACATTTGCAAAAGATTGAATCTCAGGTGAATCGTGCTGGTCATATGAATCAAGTGAACTTGAAGCCCAGCTTTGGAGCTGCTGTATCTGTTGAAACTTCAGATTGTATTGATGTGGATAATGAGAGCAAAGGGTCCCTGATGAATAAGCAGCGACCAGCTTTCTTGGAGGTTATAACAGGTACTTTTCTCTTGATAAGTGTTGCTCAAGGATATGATACATCTTATAAGTAGAGATGTATTCACCAGCAACATGTTCTTCAATGTGGTTGTAGTTATAAGTTGCGTGTTTGAACCTGTTTTTACTTCTATCTGGATGACTGTCACTTCACCACTCACTCTATTTCTTTAGCTCTAGGCATTCTGTTGCTATCTGGAAGTATTGTGAGAATGGTGTGTTTTCAAAAAATGTTGTGCATTAGTTGCTTTAACTAGGAAAATTGAGTAGCCTGCTGTGACTTGCTAAGCTTGATACATGATGAATCACTATCAAGAGCTCAATTTCATACATGTTATCAGGTCATAGCATCACGACATAAATGAGTCTGTAATCCTTCCTTTTAATAAAGCATACTTGTTATGTTGATCATTCTTACCAGCGTGGCAAAACTTCTCATGGATCGTCATTTGTTTTTGAATTTTATTTAATTGGAGCATCTTTTTTTACTAGTTTAACTGATTTACAAGCATAAGGTCGTCTGACTAGTCTGAAGTGTTGCTGTATACAATTTCACAGGTAAAGGAACTCATAGCCGGGGACATGCTGCCCTTCCATTGGCCATAAGAAGCTTTCTCATCGAGAACGGGTATTATTCTCTTCCTTTTAGGCATACAGGTCTAGTTTGTGCGGTTCTAATTTTCTAAGTCAACATTTAGCAAATGTTCACTTTACCCAGTCAAACTAAATGAAACATGAATATTATGTTCTGCAGATATCGTTATGAGGAGACGAGGCCGGGGGTGATCAGAGTTAGGCCAAAGTTCCGACCACAATAAATTAAGTTTATGCCCCCCCCACAAAAAAAAAAAAAAAAAAAAAAAGCAAGCACTTCTCTATATTATTAACTTTGTTGAGAGATCTTGAGTCTCGGAACTGGTCCGAGACTCAAATCCTCCTTTGGTGGTTTGCGTAACTATATACTCCCTCTTTTCCGTTATATAGGTAACTATTTCCTTTTAGTTGGTTCTAAAAAGAATGACACCTATTGTATTTGGTATATTTTGACTTTGAACTCTTCATTTATCCTTAACAGCATGCTCTTGTAGTCGTAGAACTGTTATGGTATGTTTAAAACCACAAGTTCTATAGGGTGGTTTTGGCATGTGTAAAAGTCTCTTTTCTTTCTTAATTCTATGTTCAATCATATGTCAGCCGTATAAAATGAAACAGATGGAATAATATTGAGTATAATACTATTATGCATCTTGCTTTAGTAGTTTGTAATTCGATACCACTGAATATTATGCTTTTCATTGGTTATACTAGAATATATTGGAGGCATCTTTGGCACCATAGTCCTAATACTAAGGTTTATAAACTTGATAAATTTTTAATCACTGGTGGGATTGTGATACTGCTAGTAATTTGGCCAAGGTCGTCACTGCAACTGCTAAAGCTCTATCCTCTTCTAAATCTTATCATAATTTTCTCTTTCTCTTGCCAACAAGAGGTTTTTTTATACGGTATGACTCCACAAAATCTTCTCTGTTCCATTAATCTCTTTTGTTTTTAGAGCAGCAACTAAGCGAATTTTGTTCTAAGACATCAAACAAGTGAGTTTTTGCAAACAAATCTCATGATGCGAGTGGCTTCTCTGTCTATTTATTACCTGTTGTGTATGAACTCTAAAATAGAACTGGGGGAGTTGTTCAAGTCAGTGAACAGGAAACTTAATGCAATTTGGGTATGCTTAGAAACTTGTAGTACTTGAACACCTAAGCTCAAACTGAAATTGATTTAGGTAAACGCTGGAAAGCATGCCTTATGTCTTATCACCAAATCCGAAAGAAGACTATTGTCGTATGATATGAAAATTCAATAATCACCAACTTTTCCAATGAATCAAACCAACTCTTATTTTTAAAGAACACGAGTTCAATTTGAGTACAACAACAACAAACCCAATATAATCCCACAAGTGGGGTCTAGGGAGCGTAGTGTGTACATAGACCTTACCCCTACCTTGAGGGGTCGTTTGGTATGCGGACTAAATTATCCGGGGATTATAGACTAATTTATCCCAAATAATATCAAGTTTGATGGGATAAGGTGGGATTATTCAGTATTAAGTTTGGGATTAAATTTATACCACGTTCCAGGATAAATTTGTACCATCAACCAACATTGTATAAATTTAATCCCTTACCTACCTTATCCCGCGTACCAAACGACCCCTGAAGATAAGAGGTTCCCGATAGACCACTAGCTCAATGAAAGGTGAAAAGAAAGCAGTAGCAACAAACAGTAACAATAACAAGATAATAAGAAAACGAAGCAAAAGAAACATGTAATAGAAATCTAACAATAATAGAATACAAGACTAACACTAATACTACTGGTATGGGAAAGAAATACTCTCCACTACCTACTAGCCTTCTACCTTCATTCTCGACCTCCACACCTTCTTATCAGGGGTTCAACTTGAGTGCCAACCTCTTTTTTCCAGGTATCCGAGATCCATTGACCCCAACAATCCGCTTCGCGCCAGTTGTCCCCTAAAGCACTCGTTATCAAAGGGTTCTCCATTCCCACGATTCGAACATGATAAATCAGTAAGAAGATTCTCATCCCATCACACCCCCCCTTTGGTTTGAGTGCCAGCTCTTGCTTACAAAGAAGCAGCATGATTGAAGAGGCAGACCATGACAAGCATGGGGATATGACATTCATCTGGGGTTTAGTGAGTAGCCCAGATCATGACCTAATTCTACATGATTTCATGACAACCAAAGAGAATCATCGTTCTTGCAACAACAAAGTTAACAAAACGAACCTCAACTGAAGAAAAACCTCAGCAACGAACTATTTGATTAACTTTCTTTTCACTAAAAAATCTCAATAGAAGAAAAATTTATATAATGCCATAAGTCAGTAGTCAAAACAGCAAAAGGTACATGTCAAGCACAAATTTTTTGAACAATCAGCCAGGATTAGCCTCCACCAAAGCCCATATAGATAACAAAACTTTAAATGGTTTGTAGCTGCAGTTTGAATTTTGAAAGCATTCCCGTGCAGCATGGGTGCTATGTTCATTCTGGAATTAGCTGGTCGTTGTCTGCATCGCCTTCTTCCTCGATTTTTGGTTTTGATTGACCTTGCCCAGCTCCAGGGGCTTGCTTCTTCTTTATTCCACTCACAATATCATCAATTCTCAGAAGCAGGCAAGCTGCTTCAATAGCAGTTTTAAAAGCCTGTGCTTTTACAGCATAGGAATCCCATATCTGGATATTTAAAGTTTCTCCAATTAATATAAGTTCCTAAATTTAATTACTAAAGATGACAACAGGTGAGAAAGAAGTTAATATCATACCTTATGCTCTTTCATGTCAGCAATCTCACCAGTGTTTCCGTCTATGCCTATCCATGCATTCTCGCCATTTGCATGCTATAGGAATGTGAAAAGAATTAGATGATGAACACAAATATATACTTAAGGCAGCATATCCAACCTCAAACATGTAGAATTTTCACCTTTCCTTGAAGGGCAGTCATAGTGCGAATCACTTTAACACCACAGTTCTGAGCCAAAGTTCGTGGTATAGCTTCAAAAGCAATTGCAGCAGCTTCATAAGGCCACTGCATATATGACAATAGAAGGATGAGAGTTTTAGACTTCCTTTGTTTTTTCCAATTTCCACTTCATGACTTGATATCTCTCTGCAAAAAGTAGTAAAAGTTGAACAAAACAACTTACCTTTTCTATGCCTTCAACGGATGAACTTTTCTGCTTTAACATGGCAGATACAGTTAACTCTGTTGCACCACCACCGGGAACCAGTTTAGGGTGCTTGATGATGTTTCTGGCAACAGACATGGCATCCTGCAAAAGTATATGAAACAGCTCAAACAGTGTACTTAACAGATCCTCTGCTAAATATGTGGAACTGAGAAAATACCTGTAGATTCCTTTCCACTTCATTCAGTAGATCCTTGCTCGCACCCCTTAAAAGTACAGTACATGCTTTTGGATCCTTGCAATCAACGATGAAAGTAAAGAATTCGTCCCCAATTTTTTTCACCTCAAACAGACCAGCACCAGTACCAACATCAGATTCCTGCAACTCATCGGGTCTATTAACAATAACTGCCCCACACGCCTTGGCAATTCTGTTATTGTCTGTCTTCCTTAGCCTTCTGATTGCAGTGACACCAGCCTTGCTCAGATAATGGCATGCCAGATCGCTCAGTCCCTTTTCAGTAATAACCACGTCTGGCTTGAACTTAAGTATCTGTGCGCACATGTTCTCAATGTATTCTTCTTCCATTTTCAAGAGGACAGTCCAATCTTCCTCTCTAAGCAACTCTGCATTGGTTTGGTTCTCGCCTTTCTTGTACTCCAGAGGACTATCAAGAAGAATAATGCGAGGGTTTACAATCTTTCTCTTCATTTTGCCAGGGGCAACTACATCTTTATTTATCATTACTCCTTTAAGCACCACTGAGTCTTCCAACTGCCCACCCGGAACCTTCTCAACCTTGATGTACTTCTTGATGTCCACCTCGCGAAGCCCTTGGCCAACTTCCACGCCAACTATTGTTGTGGCATTAATAGCTAAATCCTGAGATAATACATATTAGACCATAAACACTAATTTAGTAATACATGACCCTTTCAATCCTATTACAGTAAAGGACTTTTCTATTATATATAAATGAGAAGTTGGTCGACCAAGGGTATATTTGTCATTATACCCTTTCATTTTATTATTTTAATATTATTTTCTATTAATATAGAAATGAGTACATATCTACACTATTCTAGAAAAGTTACTTTCCTTTCCTTGCATCCATCAAAACCCAACACCCTATACTTTTCCGTCGCTTTCATCTCCTTTGCTCAGCCACTTTATCTCCTTTACTCTTCTGTAAGTCACTTTCATCTCCTTTGCTCACACTCACTATAAGGCTTCAAAAAATGACCCTTCAAATTTTTAAATGCCAAATTTGTTTGCAAAAGCTTTTCTCTGACCAATAATCAGCAAAGCGGCAAATAAGTTTAAGTAAATTTAATGTTTGTACCATTACATGAACAGATCTTGAATTACATGAAAAGTGAATGCTCAATATGTTTGGGATCCTATGAAGACAAGAAATTGTTAAAGTTATGCCTAAATGTTACCATAGATTTCATTCTCCATGTCTTGATAAGTGGCTTCGTTAAACTTGTCCCCTTTGTAAATCTTCTATTGATTCTTCTACTAGAATTTTAAGTTGTCCGAATTGATACTCATCTGCCTAAGTTATGCGTACAGATTCAGATTTCATCTATTATATAGGAACTGATTCAAACAATGACGATATTCAAGATATAAACAATATAATAATGTCGTTTACTCTTGTAATTTTGAATATTATCTATCTTTTTCTGGTTGTGGTTGCTTATTATTGACACTTTTCTTGATTTGTTTTATTTTTCTTATAGGACTCGCTCTCTGTTGTGATAGCTGTGTATTCGCGCGTTTTAGTAGCAAAGATCACTATGTGGTAAGTACTGCTCTTCTACTAGATTTATTCTTTAATATTTGACCAGAGCATCAAAAGTTTTTGATTTTGGAAACAACATTCCCTCTGTCTATCTAAGTCGTTTGTCATTTATTTATTTTAATTGTTTTTTATGAGTAAAGAATTTACTCATTTTATTCATTTCAGGTCATCCCATCATACTTTAACTCTTTTCAACTAAAAGGTAATCTATTCTATTCAGAATTGGTTATGAAATTTTATATCTTAATTTTTAGTGTACATGCATCTGATTTTCTTTGTTGTGAGTGCTTTATGGGAATATTTGGGGTTGTTTTACTTTAATTTTCTCGATATAATCATATATTTTCCATGGTGCACTAATTCGATAAAGTTAAAACAGTAATGATTTTATATTTTAGAAGAATTTTTAGGGATAAAATTACGCGGTTGAATGTGCACAGATGAAATCTTATATTCATGCAAATTACCTTTTTCCTTTGCCAGCAAATACATAGAAAAAGACCACTATTGTTATCGGCAAAGAACTCCAAGTTCTACCCTAAACTCTTCAAACTCACGCCTAATTCTCTAACTACAAAAGTCAAATAAGATCGGAAAATATAAAAACAGTAAGATTTGGAAAAAAATTAAAAAAGGAGCAGACGTGAAAGTAGCAATACCCAGTTGAGAAAATGGAGAGAAATGGAAAAAGAATTGTTTGAGAGGTCTGGGGAGAACTTGAACAAGTATAACGAAAAAAAAGAAGGTAAAACAAATAAACAATCAATCTTTTTACAAACTGGGAAAAATATTTGGGAAAAAATTGAAAGAAAAGTATACTAATTAGGAGGTGAAAGAGATATCTTCTAGAATTGTGTAGTGTTAGCGTTGAAAAAAGTCATCTCGTCCAGTGGCGAAGCCACATGGTCACAAGGGTGGTCAAGTGACCACCCTTCGTCGAAAAATTGCACTGTGTACATAGGTAAAATATTACGTTTTAGAGGTATATAACACATATTGAACACCCTTTGTCGGGTATTTTTTTCACATCTTTCAAGTTTGAATACCCTTGAAAACATTTCTAGCTTCGCCACTGATCTCGACAAAGCACTTTTATGATTGAGCTAAATGACAACTATACCCTTGGTCGACCATCATGGCTTTTCTATATAATAGACCTAGTGGTTAGTGGTTACCAAACCAAAGTAGAGGTGCTGGGAAGAAGAGACATTGTGCCCCCCCTCCCCCCCCCCCCCAACACCACTACCATAACATATACACATATATACACATATACATATACACACACACACACACACATATATATATATATATATATGTGTGTGTGTGTGTGTGTGTGTGTGTATATGTATATGTGCATGTGTGTGTGTGTGAACTATGTTTCAATCCCAAAAATCTCTCAATCTAGTTGCCAAAAAGAAACTTCTAAAATATTATTAATAACATCATATAGAAAGAAATGGAAGAACAAATATAGCAATATAACTATAAGTGAACTTATAGGAGGGGATTTCAATGGTCATATTGGGTCAACTGTAGGTGGCTATGGCGAGGTGCATGGCGGTTTCGGCTTTGGGGATAGGAACGGAGGAGGAACTTCACTTTTGGATTTCGCTAAAGCATTTGAGCTGGTGATTGCGAACTCTAGCTGTCCGAAGAGGGAGGAGCATTTGGTTACGTTCCAAAGTACGGTGGCGAATACTCAGATTGACTACCTCTTCCTCAGGAGGTGTGATAGAGGGTTGTACAAGAATTACAAGGTTATCCCGGGGGAGATTCTCGCGACGCAGCATAGGCTCTTGGTGATGGACGTTGGTATCATGATAAAGAGGAAGAAGAGGTCTGTTCGAGGATGACCGAAAATCAGGTGGGGAGCCTTGACAAAGGATAAAGCTCAGGAGTTGGAGGGGAGGTTATCGGCTATGGGAGCATGGAGGACTAGTGGGGACGCGACCGCTAAGTGGACGACGACGGCGAACTGTATAAGGGAGGTGGCGAGAGAGGTATTAGGGGTCTCGAGGAGTTACTCCGGCGGGCACAAAGGTGACTGGTGGTGGAATGAAGTGGTCCAAGGTAAAGTGGAAGCGAAGAAGGCTGCGTACCTGAAGTTAGTAGGGAGCACAGTCGAGAAGGAGAGGAGAGCGAACAGAGAGAGGTATAAGGTAGCTAGGAAGGAGGCGAAGTTGGCAATCACAGAGGCTAAGACTACACGTTTGGTCGTCTGTACGAGGAATTGGGGGACAAAGGCGGGGATAAGAAGTTATTCCGGCTGGCCAAGGCGAGAGAGAGGAAGGCTCGGGATCTGGACCAAGTAAGGTGCATCAGAGACAAGGACGGTAAAGTATCGATGGGAGACGCACAAATTAAGCGGAGATGGCAGACTTACTTCCATAAACTTCTGAATGAAGAAGGAGACAGGGATATTCTGTTAGGTGAATTGGGGCATTCTGAGAGTCAGCGAGATTTTGGGTACTGTAGACACATCAAGGTTGAGGAGGTCGTGGAGGCTATGTGTAAGATGAGTAGGGGCAGAGCAACCGGGTCAGACGAAATTCCGGTAGAATTTTGGAAGTGTGTGGGTAGAGCAAGCTTGGAGTGGTTGATTGGGCTGTTTAATATTTTTTTCAGGACAAAGAGGATGTCAGACGAGTGGAGATGGAGTACGGTGGTACCATTGTACAAGAATAAAGGTGATATCCAGAGTTGCAATAACTATAGGGGTATCAAGTTACTAAGTCATACCATGAAAGTTTGGGAGAGGGTGGTTGAAGTGAGGGTGAGAAGGACGGTGTCTATATCCGATAACCGGTTCGGGTTCATGCCGGGTCGCTCAACTACAGAAGCTATCCACCTTATTAGGAGGTTGGTGGAACAGTACAGGGATAGGAAGAAGGATCTTCACATGGTGTTTATTGACCTGGAGAAAACGTATGATAAGGTGCTTAGGGAGGTCCTTTGGAGATGCCTGAAGGCAAAGAGTGTGTCGGTCACTTACATCAGGGGGCGATTAAGGACATGTGTGATGGAGCTAAGACTCAGGTTAGGACCGTGGGAGACGATTCTGAGCATTTTCCGGTTGTTATGGGATTGCACCAACGATCTGCACTCAGTCCGCTCTTATTTGTTTGGTGATGGATGCAGTGACACACCATATTCAAGGGGAGGTGTCATGGTGTATGTTATTCCCTGATAACATAGTTCTGATTGATGAAACGCGAGGCGGCGTTAACGAGAGACTGGAGGTTTGGAGACGGACCCTTGAATCTAAGGGTTTCAAGTTGAGCAGGACGAAGACAGAATACCTGGAGTTCAAGTTCAGCGCCGACGCGAGTGAAGCGGGCATAGACGTGAGGCTTGGGTCACAAGTCATCCCCAAGAGTGGCAGTTTCAAGTACCTTGGGTCAGTTATTCAGGGGATGGGGAGACGAGGATGTTGCACACCGTATAGGGGTGGGGTGGATGAAATAAAGGTTAGCATTTGGAGTCTTATGTGACAAGAAAGTGCCATTGATGCTAAAAGGTAAGTTTTATAGAGCGATGGTTAGATCAGCCATGTTGTATGGGGAAAAGTGTTGGCCAATTAAGAACTCACATATTCAGAAGCTGAAAGTAGTAGAAATGAGGATGTTGAGGTAGATGTGCGGGCACATTAGGATGGATAAGATTAGGAATGAATATAGTCGGAAGAAGGTGGGCGTGGCTTCAATGGATGACAAGATGCGGGAAGCGAAGGTTAGATGGTTCGGGCACGTGCATAGGAGAACGAGAAGAGGTAGAGGGCGGCCTAAGAAGTATTGGAGAGAGGTGATTAGGCAGGATATGGCGTGACTTCAGATTTCCGAGGACATGGCCCTTGATAGGAAGGTATGGAGGTCGAGCATTAGGAGGTAGTTGAGCATTTTTCTACATCATTCCAGGTGAGACTAGTTTGATAGGGTTGTGTCTTAGACTGCTAGTGGTTAATGTTGTGTTCATACTATTCTTCCGTTTTTCATAGTACCGAGCCTTATTTACTTGTTATTGTTATTGCTTTTCATCTATTTTCTTGTCCTTATGTTGTTATTATTTCTGTGATTTCTGTTGATGGTACTGATTTATTACCTCTGTTCGTCTTCTTGAGCCGAGGGTCTTTCGGAAACAGCCTCTCTACTCCCTCGGGGTAGGGGTAAGGTCTGCGTACTCATTACCCTCCCCAGACCCTACTTGTGGGATTACACGGGGGGTTGTTGTTGTTGTAACTATAAGAGAACTATAAGAAGCGTTAGTAGTCAGCTAGTCTCTATGCATGTCTTTCTTCTTGATCCTCAAACAATTAATTCTTTTTGTATCGGGTAAAAGAACTCAACATAACTATGACATTAATGTCAACTAGTGATATATCCATGTCTTCCTCATGTTCAAACCATGACTTCTTTTCATGTTGGGTAATAGACTCATGAGAAAGATATCTATGCATAAATATATGTGTGATGCTTTTGGTTATTCCCACTTGTAGGTTATAGTACATATCTTCAACAAGAGGTAATCTATACAAAATTAAGACACAATACTAAGTTAAACCATTTTATTGTTTGATGTTTGTCGGTGTTCAGATGATAGAAGAAAACCAAAAGCACACTATTGCATTGTTTTATTGTTAATGAAATAGTGCAGAACCAGCTAAGAGCTCGAAAACAACGATTTCTTGATTTTAGGACTCTCATATTTCCTCTTGTTCAATTGCAATGATAAACTTCATGAAAGAAAATCCCCATGTCAATGGAGAAGAGAATTTCTTCAAATGATAATCCTTGCTTTAAAAAACAGGTCTACATGAACATTTCAGTCCAAATATTTACTTCAAGGTGAAGGTTTTTCAATTCATTTCTTCATGACCTATGGAGAGCGGTTATTAGAAATAAATTAATACTTACTGCAATTAAATCCCCAAATTGACTAGTAAATTTTGTTCCAATGCAACTCTTCACCAGCCCCAACATTGTTGCTCCTGCCACAATAGCAATTATTTTGAGTAATAGTGCATGTTACATCACATTCAGAAAATTTACACCTGAGCTACAATAATGCATAAATTCTCTTCCTGTATTTTTTTTTTATGAAGTAATATGTTTTATTAAGAAGGCATCAAGAAGATGCAAAGTTACAAGAGGCACATGAGCTAAATAAACTAAAGATTACAGGAGAATATTGTTTGCCCCCAAACAAAGTCTCAATCTAGGACAAGAGAGCTAATAAAGTCCCAAAGGAGCCCTGTGCTATTTACGGGGGACAACTTTGTCCAGCAAAAAAGGTTGAACAGGCATTTAGATTTGAGTATATGGTTCGGGGTTGAGGTGTCATCAAAGCATCTTCTATTCCTCTCGTTCCATAAACACCAAAAAATAGTTGCAGGGATCATAAGCCAGATCTTCTTGATGACCTTATCAACCTCCCAAAGACTCCAGCTCATATGTGCCTCTCTCAGGGTCTGTGGCATTACCCAGCTTAGACCAAAAATACAAAAGAACATGTTCCATAAGTCTGTGGCTACTGGGCAGTGTAGAAGTAGGTGATTAATTGTTTCCTGGTGTCTCCTGCAAAGATAACATCTGTTGACCAGCTGAAATCTCCTTCTGCATAGGTTATCTTGTGTTAAGCAGGCTTCGTGAAGGGCAATTCAGTTGAAGCATGTCACCTTCACAGGTAATTTTGTCCTCCATATCAGTTTCCAAGGCCATGAATGCAATACCTGATTCTGATTGTTAAGTTGCCTGTAGCAATCTTTAACAGTATAAAGACCTTTACATCCCCATCTCATGCTGTCTGGAACATTCTCATCAATGTTGTAGGCCTCTAATTTTGCTAGCATTTCCATAAGTCTTCTATCTCCCAGTCTTGAACAGATCTTCTGAGCTGCACATCCCAATTATCATTTGCTCTGTTATGAGCAATAGAAGAATTCTTGTCCAAGGCAATGTTGAATAAGCTAGGATAGTCCTCCATGAGAGCAGTGTTGTTTAGCCATTTATCCTTCCAAAACTTAATATGACATCCATTGCCTGGTTTGAAATGAATATTCTGAAAAAATACATTCCCCAGTTTACTAATATGCTTCCAGGGCCCTACTCCATGGGATGCACTAACAGTTTTAGTGCTCCAATTGTCTTTAATCCCATGTTTTGCATCGATCACCTCTTTCCATAGACTTGGTTCACATGTGCAATATCTCCAGAGCCATTTCATTAGCAAACCTTTATTGTGCTTGTCTAGATCTCTGACCCCCAATCCACCTTTGCATTTAGGTTGTAAGACCTTATCCCATTTAATCAAGTGATACTTGTGAGAACTGTTGTTTCCTTCCCATAAAAAAGTCCCTCCTGAACTTGTCCAGCCTTTTAAGAACCTTTTTAGGGATGGGAAACAGTGACATGACAAAAGTGGGTATACTATCAAGATGAGAGTGAGTCTTCCTCCCATAGAGAGGTATTGTTGTTGCCATGAAGCCAGTCTTTTCTCAAAATTCTCCACTACACCATTCCAGATATCACAACTTTTGAATTTAGCTCCCAGGGGAAGCCCCAAATATGTGGTAGGCAATGACCCTATACTGCAACTGATGATCCTTGCCAACTCCTCAATGTTGCTCACCCGATTGACTGGATATATAATACTTTTCTGCTTGTTGATGTGAAGTCCAGATAATGCTTCGAATAGCTGGAGTGTAAGATTTAGGTACAGGATTTGGACTCTATCTGCCTCACAGAAGATCAGTGTGTCATCAGCATATAATAAATGGGAGATAGTAATTGAGTTTCCAATGTTTGTGCCTACACTGAATCCTTGGATCCATTGCATCTGTCTTGCTTTTTCCATCATTTTACTTAAACCCTCCATGGCTAGTATGAATAGGAAGGGGGAAAGAGGATCCCCTTGCCTAATTCCTTTCTGTGGTGAAAAGAAACCAACAGGACCTCTATTGATTAAGACTGAGTACTTGACCGTAGAGATACTGTATTTGATCCACTTTAACCATTTGTCTCCAAACCCCATTCTCCTCAAAATAGATAGCAAGTAAGACCAGTTTAATTGATCAAATGCCTTTTCTATATCCAGTTGACACATAACACCAGGTGTGTCAGTTTTAAGCCTCCAATCCAACACTTCATTAGCTATGAGAGCTGCATCAGTAATCTGTCTGTGTTTAATGAAACCATTTTTATGAGAAGAGACCAGCTTCCCAATAACCTTTTTCAGTCTTTCTGCTAACACCTTGGCCACAATCTTATAAACACTACCAATAAGGCTTATTGGTCTGTAATCCCTAAGCTCAATGGCTCCCTTCTTCTTAGGTATCAAGGCAATGAAAGAGGCATTGCATGATCTCTCCATGTAACAGTGCTGGTGGAAATGATTTAGTGCATCCATAATCTCTGGTTTGATGAAATCCCATGACTTCTGAAAGAAGGCCATGGTAAAGCCATCTGGACCTGGGGCTTTATCTGGGGCATGGGGCACATGATTGAATGATAGCATAAACTTCATCTTCCTCAAAACCTTTTTCAAGCAGCTCACTTTCCTCCTCTGATATTCTGGCAACATCTTCAAAGTTGGAAGATGGTCTCCACCCTTCCTTCTCTGTGTAAAGAGCTTGGTAATAGTTTAATATCTCCCCCTTGATCAATTCTTTATCTTCTGTAATCTCATTGTTTATCTTGAGCTTGTCAATCGAGTTGCATCTCCTAAAAGAGTTGGCCTAAGACTGAAAGTATTTAGTGTTCCTGTCCCCTTCTTTTAACCATAAGCATCTAGATTTTTGCCTCCAAAAAATTTCTTCAGCTTTAGCAATCTCTTCCAACTCCATTCTTAGAGTCAGAAAACTTTGTTTTTCTACTTGAGTTGGAGCTTTGCTTTCAGTTGCTTGTTCTAAGGCTAAGAGTTCATCAAGAGCCTTGCTTCTCTTAGTGTCTAACATGCCGTAAACTTCTTTGTTCCATTTGGAGATATCCTTCTTCAAGCTCCTCAACTTTTGAATTAGAACAAAGTCTGGGTTGCCACTTATTGTGTAATTTTGCCACCACCCTTTCACCATATCAATGAATCCCTCCTTTTGAAGCCACATGTTTTCAAATTTAAAGTAAGATGTTGCTGAGTCCCATTCTCCACTTTCTAGCAATAAAGGTTTGTGATCTGAGATGACTCTTGGGAGTGCTAGTTGCTTGATGGCTCTAAAACTTTCATTCCATTCTGTGGAGACCAAGAACCTGTCAATTCTTGAGGCTTGGAAAATATCCTCCCCTCTCGACCAGGTGTATTGGGCTCCATGTAATGGCAAATCCATTAGTTGCAGGTCCTCTAATGCTTCAGAGAAGCATCTCATAGCTTTGGTCCTTCTATAACAGTTCAATCTTTCAGATTCATACATACATACATTGAAATCCCCTCCAACAACCCATTGTTCCTCCCAAATACCTCTGACTGATCCCAATTCCTGCCAAAAATCTTCCCTTTCAGCATTGGAGTGAGGACAATAAACACCTGTAAACCCCCATCTGAAGTCCTCTTGGAGGCTTTCAAGAAAGCAAGTATTAGTAAAGCACCCCTGGTGAGAGTCAATACACCTCCACAATCTCTTATCCCATAGAATAAGAATGCCACCCCTAGTGCCACTAGCCTTCACCTCTGCCCATTCAGCCCACCTATTCCCCCAAATTTGGTAAAGCATATTGGTTGGGATGTTCTCCATTTTGGTTTTTTGGAGACACAGAATGTCAGCTTTCCACTTTCTAACTAGTGATGTGATAGTGCTCCTTTTATCCCTGTCATTGAGACCCCTAATATTCCAGCTTAGAATTTTAACCTTCATCTGGAAAGAGACTTGCCTTGCCTGCCCCTTTCCTTTTTATTCCTTCTTTCATAGTTGATGCCACAGATTAAGTTCTGAACCTCAGTTTTTCCTTTTTTCCTCCCTTTCCCCTTCTTACTAGTTGAAGAGGGTGATCCCCTTTGTTGTAATTGAACTTGTCTTTTCTGGTCCATTCTCATGATTAAGTCAAAAATTTCGTGCTCAAATCCCGCTCCATTGATCCCGAAAGCCTTGCATACTTTACCCAACACCAATTTGGTCCATTTGGAGGTTTCTACTGCTGTAGGTTGTTGAATTCCTGGTTGGAATCCCTGTAGTTCCAGTTGTTCGTCATCGTGCCATGGTAGAGAAAGTGACTCAGTGTATGAATCTGTTTCTGAGCGCACTAATGCAGTAGAAGGAACATCAGACCAGCCCATTTGTTGAGGTAGACCACATAGATTAGAAAGAACATTTTCCGATTCATCATCAGCTTCTGAGTGTGTTACAGGGGTTGCATGTGTTACTGCTTCAGAGAATGGCACTATGGATTAGGTCTGATGACAGAAGGTTGAAGAAGAAGATGGAATAGCAATGTTGGGATTAAGCTGTAGATCCTGTAGAGGCCCTTTAGCACTCCATACCTGATTAATAGTGGGTTTAGTTGCCTTCATCATTTGTTGGGCCTTCTTTTTTGGGGTTTTGTAATAATTAAAAGATTGGTCCACCATCTTCTCTTTAATGACTCCTGAGGTGCTCCCTTTATTGGGCCTGCTTTGGCTAATACTATTATTATTAGCCCGTTTATGGAGAAGGATGGAAGAGGGCCCAAAAGGTTTGAATTAAAGTGACCCTTTGACAGTTGTCCCCCCACGTGCAGTTGTCCCCCCATGTGCAGTTGTCCCCCCACATGCTTTGAACTGACAGAAAGCCCTTTATGTTCCCCTAAACCCATCGCCTTAGTTTTGGCCTCTGTTTTTGCATCGGCTGGCCGGAAAGGTTTTGGCGACGCTGCTACCTCCTTCAGAATTGATATTTCGAAACTCCAACACTCTACATCGAGCTTTATCTTATCTGGACATTCATTATTACCATTGTTAACACAGATTCTTGCCTAGAGATAGTGATTCTGATGCCTCGTATCTTCGTCAATGTCTATGAAGCCACCACACATGTCGCCAATGATTCTATATGTCTCGAGTTTCCAAGCATTAATGGGAATTCCGAAAGCCTTAATCCATTTTTGACCAGATCTCTGCGAGGCTAACTTAGTGCCCGCCACCGGCGACCACCACTCCAATGAAAGGCGTCGACCGTTCCAGAACCAATCTCCAGCATGGATTCTCACTGCTTCTTTTCTTGATGGAAATTCGAAGAGAAATTGATTGTGGGGCATTGGAGTTACTTTCAGACCCTCAAAAACCTTCCACCTATTCAGAAACCATTTTTGTATCACCTCATGGTTGGGGCTGTAGTTGAAGGGATCGTTGAAAGTGCCGACTAAGCACCTTGAGAGAAAATAGTGATTCCCGTCTTCTGCGCGTTGGTTAATTGTATTTACAGTGTTAACCATCCTGGTTGGAAGCTTCGTAACCGGCGACCGAGAAATTTTTGTTGTGTCTGCATAGGCCTGATGAGTAGGAGGAAGTCTAGATCTGCTTGTACTTTGTTTCCCCAGAAAGTGTAAAATTTTGTTTGCTATATCTTCCCATCCCAAGTTATAATCTGCCTCAGGAATAATCACTGCTCTCTTCCTGCTCCCCAACCATGATTCAATACGTATGAATCTACCATAGCTATTGAAATTTACAAAAGCTCTGTAATAGTATGACTGTGAACTCCACCCCCAATGTCTGTAGTAATTCCCTTCCCTTTTGGTTGCTTGTCTGAGTGTTGTGCAAACTCGCCTGAGACTTTCCTCATTTATGTTAATATTACACGAAAATCTTCTTCCCCTTTCAGCTATATTAAACCACCCCTCGTCGGAATCGATGATCTCAAAAGATTTCTCATCTGAAATAAAAAATATCTTGGCTTCCATCAGTTTTGAAATTTCATATGCATGTCTTGTCCTGTTTGGCTGTTTTAGCATTGTTAATGATTCTTAAGGTGATAACCTGCTATTCCTTTTCCAATCTTCTCCTCTCTTTTTTTTTTTGACAAGTCAGGCTCCAATTCATTTCTGGACTTTAAATTCTCTTCCTGTATTAAATCAGCATGAAAAATTTTAACTTGCAAAAGAGCAGGGAATGATGAGAAAATCAAAATCTAAGACAAGGAGGACTAAGTTAAATGAAAAGCACATAATCTGATCGTAAGTTCCCAAAAATTTACTCATCCAACATAAAAGTAAAGCTTATCCACCTACATTATCATCACACTACAGTATTCCTTTATGCATAAGTTCCACAAACTCAGTCTAATGTCAGTAAACCAACAGTTATTTCAAGAATTTCTTTTTAGAATGTTGTTTCTCTACTTAGGATTCCATTTCTAGACCTAGCAATTCCAACAGCCTTACAAAATCAGTTCCTTTGGCACTAAAATTTAAAAGCAATTAAGCAAGCTCAACTAATATTTTTCCTGTTTTAGCTTAAATTTGCCTGTAATTCAAAAGAATTCCTTCTTGAGGAAAAATGAGAAATGCCAAAAGTTCTTGGAAAGTCATCCAAAAAATCTAGCAGCCTGGTAGTTATCTAACCCCTTAAGGTAGGGAATGGAACTCTAAGTTGCTCCGACACGACAGTTTAGGTGCCGCACCCGTGTCGACACGACACTAGTATGGGGTGTGGGTATGGGATCCGTACCGGATCTGGTCAAACAATTTTGGGTACTTTGACCACGACGGACGAAAAAAATTAAGACGAGATACAATTTGATTCCCGAAATCATAACCAAAACTAGGATAAATTTGAAGAAAATAGCATGACCTTACCTAGGATATCAATCCTTTATTTATCTACAACTTGAGAACAAAAAAGAAATCCACACTTTATAAGCTACACGTAAGTATTCCACAAAATTTCTCATAATTTAGATATTTTTATATTTTTGAATTATTTTCAGCCAGATCTCCGCACCCGTATCCGTACTAGGATTCGTATCCCCGAATCTTAGAATTTACATCTTGAAGGATCCGACCTCTAGATCTGCACCCGTGTCCGAGCAACTTAGATGGAACTACTAAAATATTGAAGTACTCAGAATGGAGTTGCAAAATTACAAGGAAATGTAGGAAGCAATGGGAGCTTACGATCGTTGGCATCAACTGTCATTGCAATTTTGTCAAGCACGGCAACAGCATGCTCCAAAGCTTTAGTGTAAGCTGGTCACAGGAGCACATGTATTAATCTCAGATAACTTGAGCCGAAGGATTTATAAACTTGAGGATCATCTCTTACCTCGACATATTACAGTAGGATGATACTTTTTGTCAATAAAAGCTTCTGCAACATGGAGCATCTCACCAGCTGCACAAGATATTGATAAAATAATTAGTATTGTAAAAGGAGTAAGTAGCAAGCTGCCACCATAGAGATTTATTAATAAAAATGAATAATTTCTTTATTCATTTTATCATTTATTTAGTAGTTAATAGTATTTTAATTATTAATATTTTGATCAGTTGTTGAATAAATCAATTGAAAGGGAAATCATTTCGCCCTTCTTTAATTTAATTTAATTTAATTACACATGTCGTAAACCTATAAGTCGAGGTACTGCAGGAAAAAAAAAAAGCAGTAAAATTCGATCCAATTTATCATAATCGATTAGTTAACATGTTGGTTAACCGTATTGGCAATAAGAATTATTGAAAAAAATTCTTATATTCAAATTGTTTTAACGATGAATTAATAATGAGATGGACTAAGCAATCTAAAGAGAATATTGATTTTTATGAACTTCTCAGCATGGTACTGTGCCAGAAATTAAGTCTGCTTTTATTAACTTAAAAGAAATTCACGAAAACCTAAATCAAAAAAAAAAAAAAAAAAAAAATCATGTGCCAAAGTTTTCTTGAACTGGAAAAATTGGGTAAGATCCACCGAAGTTGGTGCTTTATGTACCAATGTTTTTTGCCCATTGCCTTAGATGTTCTTCTATTTCTCACTCCAAGTAGGGTCATTATTATCTAGTTGAAACTGCAATCACAGCTTCAGCCATTCCAGTTCAGTCAAATCTGATTTTTACAGAACATGCACTAGTTAAGGTCCAGGGGAGGGCTTTAGAAGACTTCGGCGAAATACATAAATAGCCCCTTTAAGTTATCCACAACGATCAGATAGACACTTAAAGGGGCTATTTATGTATTTCATCGTTTTACTTCCTTATATTTCCTATCAGGTTGTTTGGCAGATCCAACAAGAAAGCAAAAGAAGTTTACTTCCTCTCCTTTGTCTCACTTTAGAGGCGTTGAAACTTGAAACAGATGTGAAGGTATTGCATACCCTTTCAGTTTAACATCAAAACAAGACAAGAGTCTCTGCCCATCTTCTTGTATTTCCTCTATTACTCAGCCTTTTTTTAATTAAGAAGTCTTGAGGCTAGATTTCTCACCCTCGTCACCCGTAACCTTCGTCTCTTACTCCTCTATCCACCCCAATCAAGCATAGGCTTGGTTT
The DNA here is from genome assembly GCF_000390325.3 of Nicotiana tomentosiformis. Taxonomy (NCBI): domain Eukaryota; kingdom Viridiplantae; phylum Streptophyta; class Magnoliopsida; order Solanales; family Solanaceae; genus Nicotiana; species Nicotiana tomentosiformis. The sequence goes on along the minus strand of NC_090816.1, from coordinate 29,636,398 downwards.
TTGTTTTTGTTTTTTTTTTCCTAATCAAGTAAATGTTATTTTATTAATTATGATAAGCTCCTGTATACAAGAGGTATACCAAAAATTAGAATTGGCTTGGGTTTTGTTTTTGTGCTCCAACATTGCTCAGACTTCCTCTTTTTTGCTTCTCTTCCCTAATCCTTGTCCATTTCAGCCTCTACGCCTTCCCATCTCCTATTTCACCTCCCTCCCTCCCTCTTCCGCACGCACACATGACACATCATAATCACTCTCAAACACCATTCCTCCACCACAATCTAGTGCCTCAAAAGTGACCTTAGACATAGATTAGTAGATTGGGTAGGTTTCAAACATCACTAGAAATTGACCAAAAAAGTACACGGGCTAGAGATAAATTATATTGCTTGACTACAGATGAAACAATCTTCACGGCTAATTGATGTTCTAATTTTTTTCATCAAACAAGGTAAAATTTTATTTCACTAAAAGCGCCAAGCTGGTACATAGAGGTGTGTAGAGTGCAGTTACATAAAGCAAAACTCGGCTCCTTAACTGCAGATGTAAGGAACTACGGAAACCTATCAGCCTATCTGCATCCTTTACATACAAAATTTTGCACCAAGATGGCAAAGTTGATGTACATTTATCCCATCGATGTTCCAATTCATATCTTTGGTTTGAGAATTGATTCAAGTGGATTTTTTTTCAAATGAATTTGAACTTGGGAAAGGACTTGAATAACGTGAAACTGTTAAGATCCAAATACTTATAGAATAAGATTAGCAAAAGCTCTGCAAATTGTTTGCTATTAATTTCACTAAATCTGGTTGCTTATCTCTAAAGAATTTAGGCAATACTAACAGCTAGATAATATGAACCAATTGATTAAGCTTTAATGATTAACAAGATACCTAAGATGGGTGCATAAATGAGTTGCATGACAACAATTTAACTGATAAAACCAACCACCTAAATGACAAAAAATTAAATAGAGCCATACCAAGGACAATGACTGACGTTGTTCCATCTCCTACCTCTTCGTCTTGAGTGCGGCTTAGTTCAATCATGGACTGCAGCAACAGAAAGATAAAACCAATGTGACACTTTAAACAAGAAAGCGAGCATGCAACAATGTTACCATAAAAATATTCATAATAGAGTATGGCAGGTATTCAAATACTGAGACAACCGAAACAAAAATCCATGAGCTGAACAAGGGAACACACAAAACCACATAAGTTTCTAGAGATCATCAGGTGGAGAGAGAGAGAGAGAGAGAGAGAGAGAGAGAGCATATACCTTTGCTGCAGGGTGAGCAAGATCTAGCTCACGGAGAATTGCATTTCCATCATTGGTTACTACAATTCCTGTCAATATTCAATAACATTCATGCCCCACGCCAAAGTTACCAAGTCAGAGACACAGATTCATGAAACATATCAATATGTCTACAAATAATTTACCTCCGCTAGCATCGAGGAGCATTTTTAACATTGATCGTGGACCCAAAGTAGTGCGGATAATGTCAGCAACAGCCTGGCAGAAAAAGGAAAGATAAAAGAACTAACATACGTGCTACTGTGAGCAGTGAAAAGCAATTTAATTCTGAGATAAATGATTCCTTGTTCACATTTTGTCTCCTTGTTTGTCCAATGTATTCTTTTCTAATTTATTTTTCATGCAGTTTGTTATTTTAGGTTGGGAGCAGCAAATCAAATAAATGCCTTGAAGACACTTGAGCTAGCAAATAGAAGTTCAAGAACACCCAAAATACGGCTAAGAATTCTACTATTTCTCATTCATTCATGTATAATGTTGATACTGCCCAACAAGAACTATCAATTGCAATGATTTCAAGAATTGCTTAGACAACATAATGAGAAAAAGAAGGGCCCAATATAACAAACATTCAATTCAATAATTCCATTGTCAAGATCACCTGTCAACATGCATCTAATGCAAAGAGTGCAGATTTGTACAAGATAATCACATAATGCAATTTGACTGGTGAAGCTGCAGATGAACCGAAAGCATATCATCAAGTAATCATCCAAGTCCAAGTCCAATTTAGCATGGTCTAATAAATAAACACATGAATTTTCCATAAATGTATAGGAAACAACAAGAACTCAAACTAGTGCGGCACGTGCAATTTCAAAAGGATCAACAATTTCTTCTTCAATTAAATGTCCCACGAAAAACATCAAATGTATACATTAGAAAAACCATTTCAATGGCTAGTGAAACTGAAAACCAAGTATATCAGCACACAAATAAAATTATACAAAATCGTGTCTACTCATTCTAAGAATAAGCATAGAAAAAAATGTGCAGATAACTGCACCTTTGCCGCTTGGATATTGGCTCGCTGCACCTTGCCACCTTGCTCGCGCTTCATAGAATCCTCTGCTCAATATAAACCATGGTAAAATAACAACTACCAAGATGGGTCCCAGAAACTAAAACATTAACAGTACATTTGGTCCGAAGACAAGTAATGCAAGGATTAGTAATGAAGAGATTGAAATGTAGGGATTAACAATGCAAGGAATATTTCTTGTTGGATAATTTTTTTTTTAAACGAAAGATAATAAGTTTGAAGTGATGAGGGTATTTTTGTCATTTTGTCTGTTTTAATCCATGTATTACTAGTACCTCTGTTCTTATTCCACATTCTATCTCACATAAAATAGTATATAGAGTTTTCATAACTTATGTATTATTTTAGAAGGAAAGTAAAATGGTAACCGAAAAATGTAATATGCTATACATAGATTGATTCTCCTTATGCAATGCTCATTTTTATACCAAGACTAGTTCTCCTTAAAGCATAACCAAACGGGCACTAAAAAGCTCAAAATCATAGCAAACACTACATCCTCAAAGACCCTTTAAGGGCATCTTACTTAACCCATTCTAAAAATCAATCTTGCACAAAAAGAACGAGTTTTTAAGGAAATGGATATACAGAAAATATATGGAAATGTGGGAGGAAAAAAAAACAGGAAAAAAAGAAAACTTACGGAGAACAAGAACTGGGGCAGGCATTTTGTTGATTGAATAGTGCTTTAGAGTGGAAAAGTTAAGATTTTTGCTCTTCGGAGATACTGAGGTTCGTGAGAGAGGGGGTGGGTTAGCTCAGAGGTAACACTGAACTGTGATCACTGTCCGAGATTTGAGTTATTTACTCTGTTTTATTTGAAACAGTGGAAAACCCTGGAAGGGTTTTGGGGGGAAATCAAGTGCATCGCTCTCTATGTTTTTATCATTTGTGCCCATTCATATTATAACACTTGGTTTATACTGCAGTATAAAACAAGTTACTTCTCCCAATCATGTGGCATCTTTTGATTGGGCAGGAGTTTCAAAGGAAATCAACTTATGGTAAACCTTAAACATTTGTATGGTAAATGATTATAAATCATCTCATTTAAGTAAAATAAGAATTTTAAAATTGAATTATTTTTAAATATTAAAAAATTATATTCTTTTGAGTCATAATAAAAAAGAAAAACGTGTCACATAAATTAACATAAAATTATAAGAGTTTTAATTAACAATAGTTAAATAATAAAAAATTATGATAAAGATATATAACATATATTTATTGATTTGATACAAATATGTAATGAAATGCATATGTATCCCTTGATTTTCAAAAACTACCATCTCAGTTCTTGATATGGAATTGTATCTCCAATTTACTTTTGTTTAATGATTATTTTTTATCTATTTCATCACAGAACATGGTAATAATTTTGTTAATAAATTAAAGTATTTAGTTTTCGTGAGTATCATAAAATTGCTTAATTTCTAGCGGCATTAATTGAATAGACGCCATCAGGAGGAACTTTTTGAGTGATCGTAGGATAAATTTCATAAAAGGTCATACTATTATGATTTTTTCTATTAAAGTCACATAACTTTGTTTTATATCAGAAAAATTACAAGACTTCCATCATACTAACAAAAAGTCACAAAGCCGGAGCCGGACATGCGAACACCAAACCTTCCAATTGACTGATAATTTTTTGCTTCACATTTTAATAGAACCTAGCTCTTCCAATAAAAAGCATGAATGAAAATTCATTAGAAAGAGACCAAATTTATTTAGAAAATATTTCTTAAAACATAACAAAATTTTGGCCATGCTCGAGTATATATTGAGTTGTCTCCTTCCACTGATAAAGTTGTGCAACAAATATCACAGTGAAAGAGTATAAATTTTTGTGATTAAATACTCCACCCAACAATAAAACAAGGAATAGGCAAAGTAGCTTGGTACATACATTCATATCTCACTAACATATGAGTATCGCACAAGGATAAAAAAGCATCAGAGTTTAATTTATGTAAATGAGTTTTAGGTAGGGTAACGTCGAGCTCTTTCTTAATTAGGTCGGTATTTATTGGATTAAAAATAAAAAATAAGTTAAAATGTGAAGTAAAAATCATTAGTGCATTAGAAGGTTGACAATATACTTTTGTATTAGTATGGCGAACGTCTTATAATTTTTCTACTATGTGACTTTATTGAAAAAGTGTCATATTATATGATTTTTCGCATTGAGGAACTCTAAGAACCTTATAGTACTTAGAGTCTAACAAAATATTTAAGTTATTTCCGGATAGACACCTCCATTCAGCTTTGCTTTCATGGCACTAGCTTCTCTTGTGATTTGAAGTATTACGTTTAACTTTCTTATTTTGATTTTTTTGTAATAATTATTTTAGACTTTTTCTATTGATACAAATTAATTATAAATTTACGATAAATAAAAAATAAAATTTGTTAAATCTAATTAATGCAATACACAAAAAAGATAAAGAAGTTCATTTAACTTTGCATATGAATGTTGTCCAAGCGCAAATTTACTTAGTTTGATCTATAATAACAACGCTTGACAAGATTTAATTTATATCTCTTTAACTTTATTTTCCACATGATTTTTCATACTTATATGTATAGTGATGTAATTTATATCTTCCTTTTTGTATGATTGGTTGTTCATTCATTTTTTGGGGGCAGACTATTTTTTATATTTGCTTTTAGATTCATTCATTCTCGATTTTATTTTGTCATTGGTTGCGTATGAATGGCGAACTAATATGGAAACATCATAGTATATTAGGTGTTAGACATTCATCATTTATATTCTTGCTTGTATTTTCCCAAAGCATCTTCCGACTTTTTAGGACCCGTTTGGCCATAAATTTTGTTAAAATAAATTTGAATTTCATTTGGCAAACACATATTTGGCCATATATTTTGCCTATATTTTGGCAAAATTCCAAACCCCAAAACCAGCTCAATCGCTGGTTTTGGACCAAAATATCACTTATTATATTTTTTAAAAATTGTCTCAAACTTTTGTATTTTATAAAAGAGCCTACCATTTATTATTTTGTAATAATGTTGCTTTGTCTTCTCGGTCACCTGATAGTTATCATGTAATTCATTATAAAAATGATAATTTTGTATCAAATTTATTTATGTTCAGGACTATGATTTGCGATAATATAATGAATGTTATTGATAATGGTACTGTTGGTTATTTGTGATAGTTTTTAGAACTTGTGGGTATACGTCATGTTTCATATTTTTTCAAAATAAATTTGGGGAAATATGTTTTCAAAATTGATGTCCAAACACATTTTCATCTTCAAACCAAACTTCACCAAAATCAGATTTTTCAGAACAAATTTGGGAATCTATGGCCAAACGCTAGCTTAATTTTACGTTAAATAAGAAATAATAAGTATTCTTTTTTCAAGGTAATCTATTGCTTACGTATTAAAAGAAAAAAAATATGACTATTGCTCTTTTATTTTTTAACCAAGTTTCATGCATAAATTATTTTTCTTTGTTTACAAATTTAAATTCCTCCTTTTTTTCTTTTTGTACTATAAACTTCTTCGCTAGGTCAGTTTCACGGATCTTCTTTGTTTTACTTTCTTATAATTACGAACTAAATAATTCTTATCACCTACACATTTTTTTCCCTTATATTGTGTCGTATTTTTAGGTTTGTGTATATTCAAAGAGACTATAAGTCTTCATTCAATATGATTTTAGGTCTATTATATATTCCTTTAGATAACGTTTGGCTGACCGGATTAGGGGTAATAATCCCGAAATTAGATGCAAAATTATTTTATCCCGCGTTTGGTTAAATCTCGAGGTTACTTAATTTCGAAATAAAATACTATAATGACAAATATGCTATTTTCTAAAGCTCTTTTCTTAAAGTCCTTTAATAAATCCAAGGTTAAAATTGAAAATAAAAACTTAATACCAACTTATCTAGTATGCATCAAATCTCGTATATCTCATTTTTAGTCAAATGAACAAAATATCTACTACTAAAACTATATTCAGTAAATACTCCTGTCACTATTTAATTCTCGTATTATAATCCTATCATTATAATTTCGGGATAACTTATTCCCCAACCAAACGACTCCTTAACATATTCATTTATAATTATTTCACACATACAAATCTATAGTTTTGGAAGTTGATACATGACATGATCAAACCATTTGAAATATTATTTCTCATATTTATATCCTCAATGCGTGCTACTTGCATCTTCTGCCCAATATGATCATTTTTAATCTCGTACAATCTTGTATAGTCATACATTCATCTTAACATTTATATTTCTACGATAATCATCATGTGAATATGTTTGAATTTTAATGGCTCAAATATTTTACTCTTATATAATCAGGGGCGGATCTACTAAGGAAGGTGTGACCTACAACTTCAGCAAAATTTTATATATATATATGTAAGAAGTCGTATAAATATTTATACTGTCACCCCCAATATTAAAAGTGGCCAAGGTGACAATGACAAGGGGTTGGGTTTTGCATAAAGCTAGCAAGAGTTCAAATCTGGCTAGCTGCATTGCTTAATTTTTTTAGCTTTTTGAAACTAAAAAGACAAGACATTGAAACACAAATAAGCTTATATACAGACATGTTTATACGATAACATTTATATACTTGTTCACAATCTTTTATTTTTAATTGATTGTTGAATTTTTTTGTTAAAAGAAGTATAAAATAATAGAATTAAATAATAGAGATTTCTTTCTTTTAGTGTCGTTGGTGTGTGTAAGCACATAATTTTTGACTCGCGCAACTTTTAAAAGTAATATTTACTTATTTTCATTTTAATAGGATTTCAGTCAACTTTTAATTTTAATTTTAAAAAAAATATAAGTTTAAAAATACAAAAATAATTTTATAATACTTCTTCTCCTATTAATTAGTATATTTGGTAGTTTTTTTATTTTTATTTTTATTTTTTGTTCAATGAGAAAAAATTGAATTTGGGCCAATTGGGAGCTCATTTTCGGGTTTAGTGGCCCAACAAGACAAATGCACATTCTTCCCAACCCATTAGCCTACTCTCCACTTAAATGCAAGATTTGATCTTAGCTATCGATTCCCCTCCAATCTAATGGCCCGTGTCAATTCTTACACCCATATTTAAACCCAATTATAACCAAACTCTAACCTATCTTTTAATCTCCTAAATTCCTACACCAACAAAAAAAAAAAAAAAACTAGCAGCCCCTCCATCCTCTCCCTGGCGGATCCCCCCTTAAGAGATCTCTTCGAATCATCAGATCTTTCACACTCTGATTTGAGAAAGCAGCCGCACATCATCATACACACACACACACACACACACACGAAAAAACGGAGGGACGAAGAGTGAGAGCAAATTGGGGAGAACAGATCTGGGAAAACAAAAAGGAGACCTAGCAAAGCAGCAGCGATCGTCTCTCTGAACTTAGCAGCTCCTCCTTCTTCACTTAGGTTTAGCCATAAAAGCCATCCTCTCTCCTCTAGTAAACCCATTTTCCGTCACTACCTTTTAATCTCCTAAACTTCTACACACCAGCAGCGCCCCACCCCCTTTACCTCTGATATTCTCCCATACACAAGAGAGAACTGAAATGTATACTTCTGTTTCTCCATTCCATTGTTGATTTTTGAAAGATTACAGAAAACAAAACAAAAAATTACAAACGAAAGTATTTTGCTGTTTCCTCTTCTCAATTTCAATTTTCGTTCTCAAATTATGGAGTTCGATTGAGGCTGAGTCGTGTGAGATCTGTTTGGAGCTGATGAGTTCGAGGTGTCATTCGTGGTTCGGTTCGCGTTTCTGTTCGAAGTTTGATCATCGTGTCGAGATCCAGTCCGTAATATCATATGCTTTGTTCGAATTTGAAGTGCAATCACATTCGATGCAAAATTATTAAATACAAAAGGTCAATTTCTTTCTTATCTTTTGGATATTGAATTGCTGTTTTTAGTATTTTTCTTCACTCTGTTTCGATAAATGTCGAACTAGTTCTTTCTTGCTCTACTTTGTAGAATGTTTTAATATATTATCAACTCTCTATTTATTTTATTTTTTTGTGAATATTTGCGTTAGTATTGTGTTCATAAGAAGATGTATTGGGTAATAACTCGTTGTTGTTACTGAAAGCTTTGGTCCATTCTTTTTCACTGTTATTTTTGAACAAGTTTATGGTGAGAGGGCATGATATTTTCTCTATTGTTCGGTTGTGTTTTCCTTAAGTTTAATTTAAGAGATGTTGAATTAGTATTTGGTAGGCCAATTTCCTAAAGCCTGCTAAGTTCTATTATTTCTTTAATTACTCTAATCATGTTAATCTTGTCTCGGCGGATCCTTTACCGCTATAATTTATTTTTCTTGTTAAGTTGAATTAGTAGATGTTATTAATCAGGTTTCGTTGATTACTTCTTGTCAAAGTTAAAAATAGTGACGAGGGAGGGAGACAACAATTTATTTAAGCAAAATGGACCATGCTCATATGTAAAGTGAGTTTGGAGTTTGAGATTTGGGCCAAGTAATAAATCATACTCATAAACCTACGTAGCTGCTTTAGGCGCGATTAATAATAAATCATCGTGACTATGGGTACAGTTCCCGTGGCATAGTTATGATACATAATCCCAATTTTGGTGTGCATTTTATGTGATCCGACCATAACTTCAAACAATAATAAAATAAGCATGTTGTAAATCGCGGGTGCGTTTCACGTGGCGCGATTCATAATGTGTACAAAAATAAGTGAGTGCGCGACATCGCGACTTGTTCAAACAAATTTTATAATTATTTAAAATAATTAAAAGCGGTATAAAAGCGGAAATGCAATAGGTTTAAAACATGTATTAAATCAGGTAATTAAACTAATTATTAATAGTTGAGCGACCGTGTTAAAACCACGAAATTCGGGAGTGCCTAATCTCTTCTCCCGAGTTAACAGAATTTCTTACCCGGTCTTCTGTATTCGCGGACCAAAAAGTAGAGTCAAACTTCCTCGATTTGGGATTTAAAATAAACCGGTGACTTGGGACACCATAAAATTATTCCAAGTGGTGACTCTGAAATAAATAGATAATCTCATTTCGAAAAGCATCACTTAAATTGGAAAAACTTTCCTATTCCCCTCGGGAAAAAAGAGGCGTGACAGCTCTGGCGACTCTGCTGGGGAAAAGAACCCAGAACTTCAGGTTTAGGGTTCAGGGTTCAGAATTCGAGCTTAGGATAATAGTGATACTTGGTTTTGTTTATTATCTGATTTTTACGTGTTTGAGCCTAATGTACTAAATGCCGCTTTTTATCGCTTTGATATTGTTTGAAATGTATATAAAACTGTTACGAAACCCTTCTTCTGTCTGAGTCTTCTAAATCTTCTGGGAAGCATGCGCTTCACGTGGCTTCTTTTCTGTTAGAGTTGTATCATAATTTTAGAACAAGGTTCGGACAAGTTGCAAAGCCAGTGAAGCTTATGTATTCCCGGTACGCTGCCCCCTCCTCCTCCCCCCTCCCGGGCTCGAGTTATCCGCTCGGGTAAGTCAGGTTTAGAATAATACACCCAGGATTTAAACTTAGAATAACATAACCTCATGCCGGATCCCTAGTAGGTACGCTTGTTTGAATCACATGCATTTGAATTTGGGGACTCAATACAGGTGTTGGGTCCGTCTAGGACAGGTGTACCCAAATTAAAAGACCATCCTAATGCATCTTACGTGCTACTTGCATATTATTTTTTGTTTCGGCTTGCATGTTGACTAGATTCTAGAATAGGGAAAGAAAATCAATAAAAAAACAAGAGTGAGGAATAAGCCAATATTTTTAAAAAGTCACATTTTCCTGTTGCGTCAAAGCTGACCGAACTACGCGGGTCTGATTCTCACTGGATGTGAGATACGTAGGCAAACCTCATCGGTTCCGGACCATAATTTTTAAAAATCCAAAAATATTTTCCTTTACTTCCTTCTTTAGAAAAGTCTTTCTTTGAGACCCCAATTTTGTTTTTTAAAAAAAAAAATAAAATTCAAAAATATTTTCTTTTAATTTCTTCTAAAAAATCCAAAAAATATTTATATTCCTTTTCAGAACTTTTTCTTTCGAAAATTGAAAAGAAAATTCAAGATTCAAAAATATTTTTTTTTTTTTCTTTAGAAGTATTTCTTTCATAAATTCAAAATAAAAGTCCAAAAATCCAAAAATATTTCCTTTCTTCTTTAGAAGTTTTTCTTGCGAAATTCCCCCCAAAAAGTAGTAGTTGAATTTTAAAAAAATATGTATATATTTTCTTTCTTCTTTAGAAATATTTCTTTTCCAAAATTCTTAAAAAAAAATAAATCAAAATCCAAAAATATTTTCTTTCTTCTTTATAAGTCTTTCTTTCGAAAATTCAAAATAATAATAAAAAAGCTAGTTTATTTCTTTTATTCCCGATCTTTTCAAACTACGCAAGATCTGATTCATGTTCCCACATGATACGTAGGCAACCTACATCAGGTTCGATCAAATTATTTTTGAAATTAAAAAAGAAAAAGAAAAAAAGAGATGAAATTGTGGGACGAGAGGAAAGAAAAAAGTGATAATCAGAAAGAAAATGAGAGGAAAGAAAATGAGCAACCCAAGGAGTGTTAAAGAGGAAAGAAAAGAGGGAGGCTAGAACAAGCAAATTGGGATGATGCCCTATGACTTTCGTACCCTCGAAGTCATTTTAGAACCGTTAACTGTGACTAGGTGCATTGCACATAATGTGAGATTATCTTATGTTAAATGCCCTAACACTAATGTGATGACTTCACTTTGTTCCTATTTGTTGCTTCATTATAGCAGAATGGTGGTTGGTTTGTGGTTCTTAAACTAGTAACTCTTCCCTACTATATAAAGTCGAAAGGCAATGGCAGACGACAACGAAATTAAGTTGGTTGATACTGGTGCCCCAAAGCAATTGGTTGAACAAGACACTGGGTTGGTTGAAGAGGTAAGGATTTTAAGACAACACATGGCGGATATGTATCAGGCTTGGATGACCGGGAAGGCACCACCCCCGCCACCACCTAGCTTCCTAGATGCTACCCTCACCCAAGCCCCGACCATATTGTCAGATGATCCACCATATTCTCCAGATTTTCCCACTTATCATAGCTTTCTTAACCTCCCTAGTAGCTCCATTGTTCGTCCTCCAACTACATTTCCCAAAAATAGCCCTCCTGTCATGTCCACTATTCCCACCATCACAAATTCTCAACAACCTCTCCTCGAGTCCAACAGTGAACACTAGTTCAAACCTCATGATGCCCAATACTACCCCTCAGAAGCGGTCCACCAGGTCCCAGACTCGTATAATCGTAACCCTCAGAATGAGACTTATGTTGAAAATAAAAAGTCTGCAGGAAAAGAAGGGCAGGATGAGATATCCAGAAAGATGAAGGGCATAGAACAGTCCTTAAAGAACATGCAAGAGATAGGAAATCAGACTAACATGTCTTACAATAACTTGTGTATGTTCCCCGATGTTCATCTGCCCGCGAGGTTTAAAATTCCAAAGTTTAACTTGTATGATGGGCGTGGAGATCCAGTGGTCCACCTAAGGGGTTATTGCAGTGAAATGAGAAGTGTTGGCGGGAAAGATAAGTTGTTGATGGCGTATTTCAGTGAGAGTTTGAGTGGGGCAGCCTTGGAATAGTATACTCGTCAAGATGTGAGTAAGTGGTATGCCTGGGATGGCATGGCTCAAGATTTTGTTTGGCACTTTCAGTACAATATAGACATTATCCCAGACCGTTCCTCCCTATCTAAGATGGAAAAGAAACCTGAGGAAAGTTTTAGGGAGTTTGGGCTCAGACGGAGGGAACAAGTTGCTCGGGTCAGTCCCTTGATTGATGAAGAAGAAATGGTTAAGCTTTTCCTACAAGCTTAGAGACCCACCTACTTTAGTCATTTGATCCCGGCTTTAGGTAAGTCTTTCAATGATCTGGTAAAAATAGGGGAGATGGTAGAAGAAGGGATCAAGTCAGGAAAAATCATGAGCTATTTTGCATTGAAAGATACTACAGAAGACATTTAGAACATCTCAGTAAGTTTGGAGGGAAGAAAGAGAAATAGAAAAGATATTGTTGAGCCCCGCCAACGACAAGTCCAAGTAGGCGTTCCTGCTCAATGCTTTCAGCCTCAATACCGACCCCATGAACATCCTCGTGCTCCAGATAATCCTCCCCAATGCTACTTTCCTATACAAAATCCCCAAAGTCATACCTCACCCTCCCAGTACTCTATCCCCAATGCACCACCATATGCTCCACATCCACCAGACCCGTAATCGCCTACACCACCTCCATAAATGTCTTACCCACCTCTACAAGCATATCAATCATCTACCCGCAAGAGGTTCCAACTGAAGCCTGAGTACAAACTGAAAAGGCAGCAATAAAAAGAAAAGTCTTTCACTCCTATTGGAGAATCATATGCCAAGTTGTTCCAAAAGTTTAGGCAATTGGACATGTTGAAGCCGATTCAGATAAAAATGTGGAACCCCCTTCCAAAGAATTTTGATTATTCTCAAAGGTGCCCATATTGCTCTGATGCCCTGGGGCACAACATAGAAAAGTGTTGGCATCTGAAAAGAGCAGTCCAGAAGTTTATTGATACAGGTGACATTACTGTGCAAAATCCAGACGTAGAGGATACTAGTCAAAGTCCTTTGTCTGTTCATAATGAGACACATATGGTGGGTATGATTTGTGTTGAAAAGGAATATGAGAACGATTTTGAGCTCCTTGGAGGGCCACTTGCCGCAAAGTTTTCAGCGCTATTAGTCTCGGTTGCAAAAGTTGATCTTAAGAACGAAGTGGCAAAAGGGACCTAAAAGCAATTTGCTAAGGTCAATGTGATGGAGATTTGTGAAGGTCCTAGTAATGTTGATGTGCGACTCAGTAGCTAAGATGTCGAGCTTGGAAATTGGAAAGACACTCCTTTCTTGGTTAGCCATGAAGGAGACTTGGTAGTTTATTTTGTTGTCGATTCTGTTGTCCGGGTTATTTCAGGGTTGTAATTCGGATATTGTCTTGTGGCTCAAACCCTTCTTCCTCTTATTTTGCCTTGTTCGTTTAGTTGTAGTAATTCATCTAGTGTTATCTAGGATTGCTCCAGGGTTGTAACCCCAGTTTATTTTGCTTATTTTGTTGTTCAAACCCTTTCACCGTCTGTCTAATGCAATCTCCTATTTTCTATTATTTCCAGTCAATTTTTGTTTAGCTCTCTTTTCCTTTTTATAGTTCTTTTCATGGTGACTCTAGTGACATGACATGTACGTAGAATTCTCAGCCTGGTCTTAAAAATTAGTCTAATCATGAAACAATGAAATAAGGTTTGAAGATGACAAGGACATTTGAGGGAAATAAATGAAGATTTGGATATTTTGATATCATTTAAAGCCCGAATTGTGTGAAATTGGGGCAGATGGTATGGAAAGTTAATAGGACGACAAGTTGTTACAAGAGAGTGCGTCCCAGACAATGTGAAGCAAGCAACTTTGAGTTCGGGTATCCATTGTGAATAAGAAATCACCCAATGAGAGTTCTGTACTTGACAAGGCACTAAAGAAAATGGAAGGCATATCAGTGATATCAATGCCGATGCTGCAAAGGAAATGTTATGCATGATCTTCATATTCCGTTCTCAAGTTCCATGTGTTGTACTTGGCATTTTCAGAGATTGGGAGGCCCTCTTTCAGCTACCCAAACACTTTATACCCTTCGGTACCCTTTTGAGCCTATGCTAATTTCTTTGACCTCCCCTCTTTTGGAACCAAGTTAGAGTAGTAAAAAAAAAAGAAAGAGAAAAAGTCCATGTCCCCATACGTTTGTTTTAGAAAGTTCATTCCAAAAGAAAATTCAAAAAAAAGTATAAAGAAAAAAAAGAAAAGAGGAAAAAGAAAGAAAAAAATAGCAACAACAAAAAGTATTCTTTTGAAGTACGTTCGACCTGATTCTTGTCACCACAAGATACGTAGGCAGCCTTACGGTTCGGTCACACCAAATAAAATATTTCGTAATCCCACGAAGTTAAGAGTGGGGCAGTGTTTCTTAGAAATTCCATTTCAAAAAAATAATATCAAATTCTCTTGTTTTAGAAATTGGGGCAAAGTTTTAAAATGGATTCCAAAAGTTGTAAGTAAATTAACCCTGTTATTTTAATTATTTTGAACCTTCATAATATCCTTTCTTTCTAACCTCGCCCAAAAGCCATGTTACAATCCAAAAAAGACCTCTAAGAGAATCTTTGAGAGTGCTGAGATAGATATGCCAGGAGCATATGATGTTTGTACTATGGTCAATGCCTTGCCATCTGCAGAATTGGAGAAGATAAGAAGAAAAGAACAAGATAAGAGAGTCTTATTGGTAAAAACCCTCACGGACACCATAAGGCGACTGTGAGTTGAGAGAAAGAGTAAAATGAGAGAGGCTTGATGGTGAAAACCCTTCGGGCACTACAAGTCGAATAAGGATCGTGAATCAGACAGGATAATTGGAGCATTAAAGTCCAGTTTCACGGCTTAGAGGTATAACAAGAGTCGAATATTAGACTTACTGGATAGATCAGGCCACTTAATCCAAAATGCATGTCATGGTCATTAGAGTTGGTATCCACATTTGATAAGCTTTTACTTGGTAATTTTCTTGTCAGATGTCATCTTTTTCCATTGTCCCCTTTCTCTATTTTTCTTGCTTTGTTAAGTCCTCTTGAGTCTGTTTTGTCAGAACAAGTGAGAATGACTTCAAAATTTACTACCAGCTTTCCAATTACACAAAGCGGAGTTTGGCTAGCACATCAAAGTGGCATAAGTCAGGAAAGAGCAGTATGTGCACTTAGTTGGCGACAATTGACGTGCTTCGGTATTCATGTGAAATGCAAAGGTTTGGTAAATGTCAATTCATGAGCACAATGCAAGAGACAGAAGGCATTAGTTTTGAACGGATCAGCGGTGTTTTCTGTGGCAAGGGTTGGCAGATAAAGTGGTTAGCCAATAACAATCAAGGTCTTCCAAGTTGAAATCAAAGTTATCATGCCAAGTGTAGGAGCAATCGCCCTCAAGATCAAGGCCACAAACCAACCACCATATTTTAAACTCACAAGTTTTCTTTGTTTGAAACAGGGACGAAGAGTATGTCCAAATCAAAGCTTAGAAGCTTGAAACTTTCGGGTGTCGTGCCCAGATTTTGTCAGCACAAATGCTGTTTGAGAAGGTTTGTACCTTTTAGACATCTTCCATAGTTGAAAAGAACCGTACCTCCTAGGCAGTCTCCCTAGTCGGAAGAGTCTTTAGCTTTTTTTGAGTTCAGGATCCCGCCTGGAAAATAGGGTCAGTCTTTAATTCTCTTAAGTTGTTAATATTAGTTTTCCTTTAGTTCAGGGGCCCCGCCTGGAAAATAGGGTCAGTTTTCAGTTCTTAGTTGTTAATCTTTAGCGCTCCTTAAGTTTAGGGGTCCCGTCTGGAAAATAGGGTCAGTTTTTATTCTAGTCAAGCTCAGTTTATAGTTTTCCTCAGGCTCAATCTCACATCTAGGAGACGCACTTCCTAGTTTGAGTTATTCAGTTTATAGGAGATGCACTTCCTCGTTCAAGTTTTATCCTTAGGAGACGCACTTCCTAGTTTGGATCATTCAAGTTTCACCCCTAGGAGATGCACTTCCTAGTTTGGGTCGTTCAAGTGTCACCCCTAGGAGATGCACTTCCTAGTTTGGGTCATTCAGGTTTTATTTTTAGCAGACGCATTTTCTAGTCAAAATTTTCTTGGTTTTACTCATAGGAGACGCACATCATAGTCGAGTCTCTAGTTTTAGTCTCATCATTGCATCCTTCATCGATAGCATAGGTGATTTACAGCTTTGCTAACAACTCACAAATCCTCCTAGTGCAAACTGGGGCAGAAAATTTTGTTTGTTTTGTTATTTTGATTGCAGGCATCCACCTGGAGAATGAGGGAATTCATTTCAAGTTCAAGTCATTATGAGGAGCCCACCCGGAGGATGAGGGAATTCATTTCAAGTTCAAGTCATTAGCAGGAGTCCACCTGGAGAATGAGGAAATTTATTTCAAGTTCAAGGCATTAGCAGGCGCCCACCTGGAGAATGAGGGAATTCATTTTAAGTTTCAAGTCATTGCAGGCACCCACCTGGAGAACGAGGGTCAATATTTCAGAAATCGATTTTATGTTCAAATCAGAGAAGCATCAGGAGCCCGCCTGAAGAACAGGGTCAACTTTCAATTTTTAAGTTCAAGTTAGAGAGGCATTAGGAGCCCGCCTGAAGAACAGGGTCAACATTCAATTTTCAAGTTCAAGTTAGAGAGGCATCAGGAGCCCGCCTGAAGAACAGGGTCAACTTTCAGTTTTCAAGTTCAAGTTAGAGACAGCAGGATCCCGCCTGAAGAATAGGGGCAATCTCCAGTTTTTTAATTCAAATAAGAAGTAGCGCGAGCCGCCTGAAGAACAAGGTTGCAAGCTCAAGTCTACCGCAAGTTCAAGTTTATTTCAAGTGCAAGCAGCAGAGTGCCCGCCTGAAGAATAGGGTCAACTTTCAGTTTATTTCAATTTTCAAGTCATTGGCAGGCGCCCACCTGGAGAACGAGGGAATTCATTTCAAGTTTCAAGTTAGTTGCAGGTGCCCACCCGAAGAACGAGGGATGTCATTTCATAATTCAATTCAAGTTAGAAGTAGCATAAGCTCGCCTCAAGAATGCGAGTCGACAGTCCGAGATGACCAAAGGAAGAAGTCTTAATCCAGAATAAAAGAAAAAAAAAAGAAATGAATCCAAAATGCAGAAGCCGATGAAAGATGTGAACTGCTCAAGACATGGCTGAAGTCACGAGCACTGCATGTCCGGTCTTGATCCGAAGAAGCTGAAGAAGATGAACTAGCACCTGCAACTAGCAAGCATCAAGGTTCAAATCAAAAGTCTGCATGAAGAATCATTCAAGACTCAAGATCAAGCTTCAGAAGACTTATAGATAGGAATCTTGTAACTCATAGTTGACAGGATGAGTTAGTCTTTTTCATTTTTGATTTTGATGTAATAACAGGACCGCGAACCGAAACCTCGACAGAATGGTACCTCACTCGACTCTCTCATCCTCTCCACACACTCCATCACTTCATTCACCTCTGAACTACACGTGGCCTGATTCCTTTATAGCCTAGTTTATGTAGGCAACTCAAATACAAGGACTCGGTCACTATCTTTTGTCCGCCTTTATTTCATTTTGAATAAGCGCCGGGTCATAAATCAATTACGTTGCTTATTGTTCTTTGCTCCGAAAACTCTTCGTGTTTTCAAGCAAAGAGGGGCAGCTGTAAGCACGTAAGTTTTGACCCGCGCAACTTTAAAAGTAATATTTACTTATTTTCATTTTAATAGGATTTCAGTCAACTTTTAATTTTAATTTTAAAAAAAATATAAGTTTAAAAATACAAAAATAATTTTATAATACTTCTTCTCCTATTAATTAGTATATTTGGTAGTATTTTTATTTTTATTTTTTGTTCAATGAGAAAAAATTGAATTTGGGCCAATTGGGAGCTCATTTTCGGGTTTAGTGGCCCAGCAAGACAAAGGTTCATTCTTCCCAACTCATTAGCCCGCTCTCCACTTAAATGCAAGATTTAATCTTAGCCATCGATTTTCCTCTAATCTAATGTCCCATGTCAATTCTTACACCCATATTTAAACCTAATTATAACCAAACCCTAACCTACCTTTTAATCTCCTAAATTCCTACACCAAAAAAGAAAATACCTAGCAGCCCCTCCATCATCTACCTGACGGATCCCCCCCTAAGAGATCTCTTTGAATCATCAGATCTTTCACGCTCTGATTTGAGAAAGCAGTCGTACATTATCATATACACACACACACGAAAAAATGGGGGGACGAAGAGTGAGAGCAAATTGGGGAGAACAGATCTGGGAAAACAAAAAGGAGACCTAGCAAAGAAGTAGAGATCGTCTCTCTGAAGTTAGCAGCTCCTCCTTCTTCACCTGGGTTTAGCCATAAAAGCCATCCTCTCTCCTCTAGTAAACCCACTTCCCGTCACTACCTTTTAATCTCCTAAACTTCTACACACTAGCAGCGGCCCACCCCTTTTACCTCTGATATTCTCTCATACACAAGAGAGAAACGAAATGTATACTTCTGTTTCTCCATTCCATTGTTGATTTTTGAAAGATTACAGAAAACAAAACAAAAAATTACAAACAAAAGTATTTTGTTGTTTCCTCTTCTTAATTTCAATTTTCGTTCTCAAATTATGGAGTTCGATTGAGGCTGAGTCATGTGAGATCCGTTTGGAGCTAATGAGTTCGAGGTGTCGTTCGTGGTTCGGTTCGCGTTTCTTTTCGAAGTTTGATCGTCGTGTCGAGATCCGGTCCATAATATCCTGTACTTTGTTCGAATTTGAAGTGCAATCACATTCGATGCAAAATTATTAAATACAAAAGGTCAATTTCTTTCTTATCTTTTGGATATTGAATTGATGTTTTTAGTATTTGTCTTCACTCTGCTTCAATAAATGTCGAACTAGTTCTTTGTTGCTCTACTTTATAGAATGTTTTAACATCTTATCAACTATGTTTCTTAAAGTCCTTTAATAAATCCAAGGTTAAAATTGAAAATAAAAACTTAATACCAACTTATCTAGTGTGCATCAAATCTCGTATATCTCATTTTTAGTCAAATGAACAAAATATCTACTACTAAAACTATATTCAGTAAATACTCCTGTCACTATTTAATTCTCATATTATAATCCTATCATTATAATTTCGGGATAACTTATTCCCCAACCAAACGACTCCTTAACATATTCATTTATAATTATTTCACACATACAAATCTATAGTTTTGGAAGTTGATACATGACATGATCAAACCATTTGAAATATTATTTCTCATATTTATATCCTCAATGCGTGCTACTTGCATCTTCTGCCCAATATGATCATTTTTAATCTCGTACAATCTTGTATAGTCATACATTCATCTTAACATTTATATTTCTACGATAATCATCATGTGAATATGTTTGAATTTTAATGGCTCAAATATTTTACTCTTATATAATCAGAGGCGGATCTACTAAGGAAGGTGTGACCTACAACTTCAGCAAAATTTTATATATATAGGTAAGAAGTCGTATAAATATTTATACTGTCACCCCCAATATTAAAAGTGGCCAAGGTGACAATGACAAGGGGTTGAGTTTTGCATAAAGCTGGCAAGAGTTCAAATCTGGCTAGCTGCATTGCTTAATTTTTTTAGCTTTTTGAAACTAAAAAGACAAGACATTGAAACACAAATAAGCTTATATACGGACATGATTATACGATAACATTTATATACTTGTTCACAATCTTTTATTTTTAATTGATTGTTGATTTTTTTTGTTAAAAGAAGTATAAAATAATAGAATTAAATAATAGAGATTTCTTTCTTTTAGTGTCTTTGGTGTGTGTAAGCACATAATTTTTGACCCGCGCAACTTTTAAAAGTAATATTTACTTATTTTCATTTTAATATTGGGAGCTCATTTTTGGGTTTAGTGGCTCAACAAGACAAATGCCCATTCTTCCCAACCCATTAGCCTACTCTCCACTTAAATGCAAGATTTGATTTTAGCTATCGATTCCCCTCCAATCTAATGGCCCATATCAATTCTTACACCCATATTTAAACCCAATTATAACCAAACTCTAACCTATATTTTAATCTCCTAAATTCCTACACCAACAAAAAAAAAAAAAAAAAACTAGTAGCCCCTCCATCCTCTCCCTGGCGGATCCCCCCCTAAGAGATCTCTTCGAATCATCAGATCTTTCACACTCTGATTTGAGAAAGCAGCCGCACATCATCATATACACACGCACACACGAAAAAACGGAGGGACGAAGAGTGAGAGCAAATTGGGGAGAACAGATCTGGGAAAACAAAAAGGAGACCTAGCAAAGCAGCAGAGATCGTCTCTCTGAACTTAGCAGCTCCTCCTTCTTCACTTAGGTTTAGCCATAAAAGCCATCCTCTCTCCTCTAGTAAACCCATTTTCCATCACTACCTTTTAATCTCCTAAACTTCTACACACCAGCAGTGCCCTACCCCCTTTACCTCTGATATTCTCCCATACACAAGAGAGAACTGAAATGTATACTTCTGTTTCTCCATTCCATTGTTGATTTTATGAAAGATTACAGAAAACAAAACAAAAAATTACAAACGAAAGTATTTTGCTGTTTCCTCTTCTCAATTTCAATTTTCGTTCTCAAATTATGGAGTTCGATTGAGGCTGAGTCGTGTGAGATCTGTTTGGAGCTGATGAGTTCGAGGTGTCGTTCGTGGTTCGGTTCGCGTTTCTGTTCGAAGTTTGATCATCGTGTCGAGATCCGGTCCGTAGTATCATGTGCTTTGTTCGAATTTGAAGTGCAATCACATTCGATGCAAAATTATTAAATACAAAAGGTCAATTTCTTTCTTATCTTTTGGATATTGAATTGTTATTTTTAGTATTTTTCTTCACTCTGTTTCGATAAATGTCGAACTAGTTCTTTCTTGCTCTACTTTGTAGAATGTTTTAATATCTTATCAACTCTATATATTTTTTTTTGTGAATATTTGCGTTAGTATTGTGTTCATAAGAAGATGTATTGGGTAATAACTCGTTGTTGTTACTGAAAGCTTTGGTCCATTCTTTTTCACTGTTATTTTTGAACAAGTTTATGGTGATAGGGCATGATATTTTTTCTATTGTTCGGTTGTGTTTTCCTTGGGTTTAATTTAAGAGATGTTGAATTAGTATTTGGTAGGCCAATTTCCTAAATCCTGCTAAGTTCTATTATTTCTTTAATTACTCTAATCATGTTAATCTTGTCTCGGCGGATCCTTTACCGCTATAATTTATTTGTCTTGTTAAGTTGAATTAGTAGATGGTATTAATCAGGTTTCGTTGATTACTTCTTGTCAAAGTTAAAAATAGTGACGAGGGAGGAAGACAACAATTTGTTTAAGCAAAATGGACCTTGCTCATATGTAAAGTGAGTTTGGGGTTTGAGATTTGGGCCAAGTAATAGATCATACTCATAAACCTACGTAGTTGCTTTAGGCGCGATTAATAATAAATCATTGTGACTATGGGTACGGTTCCTATGGCATAGTCATGATACATAATCCCAATTCGGGTGTGCATTTAATGTGACCCGGCCATAACTTCAAATAATAATAAAATAAATATGTTATAAATCACGGGTGCGTTTCACGTGGTGCAATTCGCAATGTGTACAAAAATAAGCGAGTGCGCGACATCGCGACTTGTTCAAATAAATTCCATAATTGTTTAAAATAATTAAAAGCGATATAAAGGCAGAAATGCAATAGGTTTAAAACATGTATTAAATCAGATAATTAAGCCAATTATTAATAGTTGAGCGACCGTGTTAAAACTACGGAATTCGGGAGTGCCTCATCCCTTCTCCCGAGTTAACAGAATTCCTTACCCGGTCTTCTGTGTTCGCGGACCAAAAAATAGAATCAAACTTTCTCGATTTGGAATTTAAAATAAACCGTTGACTTGGGACACCATAAAATTATTCCAAGTGGCGACTATGAAATAAATAGATAATCCTATTTTGAAAAACGTCACTTAAATTGAAAAAACTTCCCTATTCCCCTCGGAAAAAATGAGGTGTGACAGTGTGTTAGATGCAGTTCATTGGGTCTCTCGACACCAATTCCCAAGTTTGATTCCTCATCAAAGTATTGTATTTTGCTTTCATAGTTTGTCTCCACTCTTCATGGATATTAGCTTGTTTAAAGGTTGTTGGCATAGTAGATAAATGGGTTAGCAAACTGAACTCTCTTCTGGGCTTGAAAATGTTATTCTGGGACCTAGTGGCTATACGATTTGATGCAGGATTTGGAGTTGGCATGCGGGGTTGTTCTGGTAAAGGGTTACTGTACAATAGATTGGATGAATGTGTGTTGCCAAGGAGTGAAGAAGTTCTCAGTGGAGAGGTGGCTAGGGATGTTGCAGCAGGGGTCAAAGTTAGAGTGTTGGTGCTGGATTTACGTCTTTGGTATGTTAGCCAAGGTGGAGGCTGGGTTTCTGAAGTTGTGTGACCCGGGAAAGAAGGAAGAGAGAGTTGAGAATTACCTGGATTCTCTATAGCAGTTGTTGGTACCTGGCCAGAACTGAAGGAACGAGTATCACTTAATAGTGGACTAGGTAAATTGGACTCTAAGGAGACTGTCATTGGTGGAGGTATATCTAGAGAGTAATTTTGAATTTGAACCAGCTTAGGAGTGTCCTCTCTCGAGTCAATTTCTTCCCATATGAGTTTTGAATTTTTTTTCCTTATATTAAGAAACATTGTTTTAAAAGGAAAAATATTTTCAAAAACAAATAACATCACGTCTTATGAAGATTTTTGACTGGATTGGGTCAAAGCATATATGGGCACGATGGCTTTGAGAAATACCTAAATACACACAAGGGGTAGACCTAGGTTCTAACTTATTTTTGGTGTAGGGTTTAAGCCATGGGTAACATAGACAACCAAAGATTTTAAGAGTGGTGTAGTTGGGTGGTTTACCAAATAATTTTTGGTACGGTGACTTGTTATTTAGAATGGGTGTGGGAAGCCAATTAATGAGATAGACAGCAAGATGGCAGGCAAAAAATCATAGTTCTGGTGGTAGGGAAGCTTCGTCGAGAAGACTTTTAGTTGTTTCAATAATATGGCGATGTCGACGTTCAGTTATGGCAACACGTTGTGGCGTATATGGAGGTGAAATTAAGTGTTCAATGCCATTTTGTTGAAGATAAGACTGAAGACTTGTGTACTCACCCCCTCTATATGTATAAATTAAAGTAATATTTCTTTTGAATTTTTTTTTACTAAAGGATGAAATTTTTGGAATAGAGATGCGACTTCACTTTTATTTTTAATTCTATACAACCAAGAATACTTGGTGTATTGATCAACAAAAATACAGTAATATATTTTTTTGTCTAGTGATAAAACATGTGATGGTCCCCATAAATCACTAAAAATAACCTGAAGAGGAATATTACTAGATAAAGTGAATCGTTGAAATGGGAAACGATGTGCTTTATTAGATGAACATGTATTACAAAATTCAAATTTGTCCTTAGTAGCAACAGGTAACAATTCTTCAAAATAAAGTTTAAAATTGCCAAATGAGGATGACCCAAGCGACAATGTCACAGCTGAACGGGCGCTTTTGTGGAGGCGAGGTTGATGGTAGTTTGGGTTGCAAATGCGGCCACTCATAGAGCCCATTCTTATTCCGGCCTTGTACCAGCAGCTTTCGAGTATGCAGGTCCTTCACAAGAAAAGTAAAAGGAAAAAATTTCAACAAATGTTAGATTGTCTTGGTAGAAGTTAGCTACAGAAATTAGATTCTTTTAAATAGATAGAGCACATAGAGTGTTAGAAAGCTTGAAAGCAGAATTAGATGCTTCTATTTGAGTTGAACCAGTATGAGTAATGGGAATGGTTTTACCGTCACCCATGGATATTTCCTCATTACATGTATACTCCTCAAGGTTTTGAGGTTTAGCCATGACATGATGTGTCCCACCAGAATCTAGAACCCAGGAGTTTCCGTTTGGCTGCAAACCTGAAGCAAAGTTGGCCTTAGCTTCAAAGTGATTGTGTGATTTGGAGCGACATACATCTGCAGTGTGACCAAATTTTTGGCATAGTTGACATCTAACAAATTGTCTCCAATTTTGCTGATTGTTGGAACCTGATTGTCAAGACGGGGTTTGTTTCCATGGCTGATTGTTGAAGCGATGATTGTTCCTATTAGCTTGGGGTGGCAGGTTGGTGTTCTGGGCTACACCAACTGAGATGATGGAAGATGACTTCTCAAGGTCTTGGTATATGAGGAAAATCTCATGATATGTGAGCTTGTGAAATAATTCCTCAAAACTCAAAGAAGAGTCTCGTGCTCTTATAGCAGTAGAGATTTCACGGTACTCAGGGCCCAAGACGCTTAGAACCTTAACGATAAGTTCGTCATCATTTACTGGGGATCCAGCAACTTTGAGTGAATCATAGAGAGTGCGAACCTCTTGTAGGTATTCTACAACAGACTTAGAGGCCTTCTTAATATTTTGCAATTGGTCTCGCAAGCTAAAAATGTGAGTGTGGCTCTTGTTGGCGTAAGCCGTGTGAAGAAGTTCCCAAGCATTCTAAGCAGATAAAGCAATGGCAACAATAGGAGCAATGGTAGGGTCCACATGTGCCATCATTGCTTGTTGGATCAGCTGATCCTGAGAGAACTCATAATTGGTATTTGGGATTTGGAATCGTAAGGTCATTTTGTGTAACAGTCATGGGTGGTGTAGGTTTTGTTCCATCATGATGTCCCATGAGTTGATGGCCATTGAGTAGCATCACAAGTTGTGCTTTCCAGGTTGAAAAGTTGAGGTTACCTTATAGTTTGATAGGTAGCTGAGAAGCTGGATTAAATTGTATGACATGAGTGGTAGATGAAGCTACAGGTGCATTACTGTTGGCAGGAGTAGCATCACCAGAGTTGATAAAAATCGGAGTGACTGTATTTCCTAGTGCAACCATAGTTTAAAAAAATGGATCTGACTCGTTAGAGCTTATGAGAGCTCTGATACCATATAAAATCTGATAAGGAAAGCAGTCAAAGGATGATTTTACTCATTCAACAGCCAAGCTTTAAATACACCAAAGAATAACAACCTAGAACTAAAGTAAAGGAAAGTGACTGGTAGCTATACTCCCAAACAATTAGCATGAAGACTAATTCAAAAATACTAACTACTGCTAGAAATGCTCCTAAATAGTTGGAGATTTAATCATAATCTGTAACAATAATAAGTGATAAGATAAGGATGCTTAATAGAACCCAAAACAATACATGAAATGGACTCAAAATTGGTTACTTATGGAGCCACAGTTGAAGCCATAGGAATTGATTAGTTTATATAGCTCTTTGTGTAGATAATGTTATTGATTGGCCTATGCTAACACCATTAAATTTTAGAAGTGTGAAAATCATTTGCGGGAATTGTATTCTCTTGTAAATTATCGAAGACATATACGTCTGCATCGTGGAGTTTTAAACTTAGATAAAGTATTCTAAGATGTCTTTTTCCTTTATATTACTTTAACTTTCAAAAAAGGCTTTATTTTATTCCAGGAAGTTATAGGTTAACTGTTTGCGTATATAGACTACAATTTTCCAATATATATAATTTTCATTGTAGTGACGTTTTCTATATAAAAATTTAGGGATCGTTTGGAAGGGTCGCTTGGTAAGGTGTATTAGTAATGCATGGGTTAGTAATGTGATAAATGATGAAAAGTGCATGTTTTTAGTATGTTTGCATATTATTTCTTATGTGAATCGCATGGGATTACATGCTTATAAACATAAAATATGCTCATTACGTGTTTATTGTGTGTAGAGATGAGTTTGGATGGAAGTCGACAAAAATCAAATAATTTAATGCAAAAATAACTTGAGAGGCAAGAGTTGGGAGCGTGCCACATGGTGCATCGCATGAAATACAGGCACGAAATGGCCTAGAAAGTGACTATAAACCAGTAAAGTATGGCACTTTGGCACCAACCCCAGCACGCAAAAGAAACAAAGAGGAAAAAAACTGGGAGCGTGCCTAGGGGTCGCGCGTTGCTCCAAACCCCAGCACGCGACTCAACTTCTCCTTTTCGAGACAGAAGTGCTCAAAGTCGCTCCATACAAACCCTAATTGATATAAATACATAATAAAATGTCCTTTTGAAGGGAGATGCACTACTTCAGGGTTAGACAACACCTAAGGAGGCGAGAACATGCTAGGATTAAGGAGGAAGATTCAACCATAAGTTTTTTCCTTTCTCCTTTCTATTTTTCATTGTTGGTTATGAATTTTTGTATTGTGTTTTCACATACTTTTATGAATAGCTAATTTATCATTTAGGTTTTGATTGAACCTTTTGGAGGATGAACTCCCATTATATTTTAATATAATTTGCCTTTGAATATCCCTACTTGTTCAACTACGTGCTTATTTTAGATAATTGAAGAGCTCTTAATTGACTGTGCCTATTTATTATGTATTACTTGAAAAAGAGTGCATATTTAGGTTGTTGTCAAACAACGTCACCCCAAGATATATGAGAGATCAATACGGCGGGTTTAAAAGCAGGATTAGAGATAACAAAGCTTTGACGTGATCATAATGAGCGGTGAAAAAGTGCGATCTAGCGTAGTTCGAGAGAATATGACTAGTATATTATTGTAGTTGCTCAAGAGAGAAATACGATAAGTCGAGTACTCATGATCAGTAGAGAATACTTAGACAAAATTATAGGAGACATAGCGGGAAGGATTCAGACAATTGAGAAAATCATAACTCTAGGCTTTTTCAATTTTGTCTCCTACCCTTAGTATCTTTAGTTGTTAATTTACTACTTTAATTTGTTAGTTAATTAGTTAGACATATGAATCTTAATATTTATAACTTAAAAATTGTTCAATCTTGCCTTCTTGGTGATATTGAACAGTTATAGCGAAATCTTAGTTCTCTATGGGATTCGACTCCGAACTTTTAGTCCGGATATAATTGCAGCGATCGTTTATCCTTTTTAGGACTAGAGTTGGGCGTGACCATAATGTAAGCATTAGTTATGCAAAGACTATTTCTTATCCATTGTTTGGTGTGGTGTATTAACAATTAAAATGCATTGCATAATTTTTAAGAAAATTAGTTGTTTACAAAAATGTCCTCCATATTCTTTAGCTTTAAGGGACTTTAAGAATAATTCTGTCTTTAACCATGCTAATGCATGCATTAACAGCTTGGGTATTGCTAATACCGTAATTTGTTATGTATTAGTTATACACAAGATAATATCAAATAGGTTGTATAACTAATACTTGAATTAGTAATACATAGGGCCAAAAGCTAATGCATGCATTATTTTCTCTAATGCATCCTACCAAACGACCTCTTATTAGTGCATGCTTATGGGTCGTTTGGTAGGGTGTATAAGAATAATGCTAAATATGATGTATTAGTAATGCTGGTATTAGTTATACCGGCATATTTCTTATCCATTGTTTGGTTTGATGTATTAAAGCATTGCACAATTTCTAATAGAATTATTTGTTTACAAAAATACCCGCATAATCAGTCCATTACTTTATCTTTTAAAAAAAAACATATGTTGAGAAATGTTTTTATATGAAAAGGTTTTAAAAAAATTATTTGATTTATCTACCTATATTGTAGCATAGAACTGAATATTTATTTATAAAAAAGAAAATATGCCAAATATTTATTTATTTACTAGGGATATAATTTTATTTCTTACTTTTTTGGATTATTTCAAACTTGCATTAATATAATAACATATTTTAATTAAGCATAAATTTTCAAGGATAATTTTGTCTTTAACTAAGCTAATGCATGCATTAAAACCCATTGCATTGTTAATACCATGGTTTCTTATGCATTAAATATGCATAGAATAATATCAAATAGGGTGTATAACTAATGTTTGCATAACTAATGCATATATTCAAAAAGTGTACCAAACAAGATATTATAAATACACAAAGCTAACGCATACATTATTTTATCTAATGCATCCTACCAAACGACCCCTTAGTACATTATGGTCTTTGGCTCGATTACAGTGGCCTTAATCGGCACTGTGCTAAAGCTTGTTCTTATTGATTCATCCATCCTAAATGTTGCTAGTAATCTAGGTCTATCAGTTTGTTCTCTTGCATTTGTTATATTTTCTTGTTCGATCCATTTGTCTTGATAAACAGAAAAAGATTAACTCAAACCCGAATCCGAACCTGAACCCGAACCCAAACCCAAACCTAAACCCAAATCCAAAGTTGATCGAATCGGCTAGTGTAGCACCCAAACCCTCTAAATCTAGGATACTCCTCTGTTAATATAGTACTATTGATCTTTGTTACTGAATTGCAGGAATTCCCAAGAACTTGAGGATTCAGCAGCTGATCAGGAGCTTAGCAGTAAGCTCGAGAGGACAGCTAGGTTTGAGAAGAGAAATTATGAAGAGGAAAGAAGGAAGAAGAAGAGTAAAGTAGAAAGTTGAATCTCATTATTATGAAAATGTAATATCTGTAATACAATGATTTATATGGAATGAAATGCTAATTGACTTTACAGCTTGTACAATGTTACTAACTAGATGATTCTTAACTAACTTTCTAACAACTTGTAACGACTCTAACTAACTCTGAGCTGATGTGGCTTTGCCGCTAACTAACTTTGAACTGTCATGGCTTTGCTCATTTGAATTCATGTATCAATACTCCCTCATGCAAAAGATCCTTGACCACAAAGATCAAAATTTGGGAACCTAGTGAGCAGAATAGTATAGAACTCTCAGGTAGCATTGTCAGCAGGTAAGCCTTCCCATCTAACCAAGACTTGGGCCACAACCTTGTTTTCTTTTTTA
The DNA here is from genome assembly GCF_000390325.3 of Nicotiana tomentosiformis. Classification (NCBI taxonomy): domain Eukaryota; kingdom Viridiplantae; phylum Streptophyta; class Magnoliopsida; order Solanales; family Solanaceae; genus Nicotiana; species Nicotiana tomentosiformis. The sequence continues at coordinate 29,607,514 of NC_090816.1, read as the reverse complement.
ACCATCCTCCTCTGCAATATAAACTCTGGATTAGGTCAATGTGGGTTTACAATATAAATGACTGTAGGGTAGGATATGTGGTCTGACACTTTATAGCATTTCTTTAATAGAGATACATGTACTGTAGGATGTATCTTGACAGAAGCTGAAAATAGGAGAGTATAGGCTACTGGTCCCACCTTCTTAATAATTTGGAATGGTCCATAATATTTTGCAGCAAGTTTATGGTGAGGCTGTGCTGAAACAGTGACTTGTTTGTAAGGTTGAGCATTGAAATAAACCCAATCTCCCACCTTAAAGTTCTTGTCACTCCTGTGGGAGTCAGCTTGCTTCTTCATTCTGAGTTGGGCTCTCATCAATTAATGTTTGATCAACTGCAACTTCACCTCTCTATTAAGTAGTGTGTTGTCTACTTCAGCAGAAGAGGATTCTCCTGGTAAATAAGAGAGGTGCAATGAAGGTGGTCTGCCATAAAGGGCCTCATAGGGAGTGGTTGGATGGCAGAGTGATGAAAGGTGTTATACCAATATTCGACCATAGGTAGACAAGAATACCACCCAGTAGCATCATCAGAACAAAAGCATCTCAAGTAGGTCTCTAAGCATCTGTTTAGTACCTCAGTCTGGCCATCAGACTATGGATGATAAGCTGAAGAAATGTTGAGTTGTACCCCTTGTAAAGATAGCAACTCTTGCCAAAATGAGCTTAAGAACATTGCTTCCATGTCGCTTGTAATGTTATCAGGTAATCCATGTAATCTAACAATGGTATCCATGAATACCTTGGCTACACTTTGGGCAGAATAGGGATGCTTTAAGGGTATAAAATGCCCATACTTGCTTAATCTATCCACCACTACCAATATGACCTCATAGCCATGGCACTTAGGAAGGTCATCGATAAAGTCCATGCTAATTTAAGACCAAACCACATATGGGATTGGAAGTGGTTGTAGCAAACCAGGATATGCAGCAAGATCTGATTTGTTTCTTTGACATACATCACAGTTCTTCACAAATATCTTCACATATTTTCTAATACCTTTTCCATTAAAACAATGTCAGTAGTCTCTTTATTGTAGCCTCAACTCCTGAATAGCCTCCTTGGGGTGTAGAATATCATAAGTTAATGATGGTTTTCCTTAGTTGTAGAACCTTACCAAATACCAACCTTCCCTTCCTTCTTAGCTGGTTGTTACTCCAAGTGAACTGAGAGTGAGATGTTGGATTAGCTTGCAATTGTTCAAATATGGTCTTCAACTCATTATATGTTTCCCAACTTTCAACTATAGCATGCAGTAAGTCATAGTTAGTGGTTGAAATAACCAATGACATAAGCTCAGCACCATGAATCCTAGTTAGTGCATCAACCACTTTATTTTTCACTCCTTTCTTGTATTCAATGGCGTAGTCAAAGGGCATTAGCTTAGTTAGCCATATCGACTCTGAATTAGTGTGAAGCTTATGTTTCATTAAAAACTTCAAAGCTCTTTGATCAGTTCTAATGATGAATTTCTGGCCAAGAAGATACTGAGATCATTTGGTAACTGCATGCACTATAGCCAGTAATTCTCTGTCGTACACTGAAAGAGCAGCATGCGTGGGAGATAAGGCTCTACTAATGAATGCAATAGGATGTCCTTGTTGCATGAGCACAACCCCTGTGCCATAGCCACTAGCATCAGTTTCCAAAATAAAGGTCTTGCTCATATCAGGAAGAGCTAAGACTGGTGCTTTAGACAATGCCTAATTCAGTTGTTCAAATGCATGTGAAGCTCTTGGAGACCATTTGAAGTTATCTTTCTTCAAAAGATCTGTCAAAGGTTTGCTAATAATGCCAAACCTTGGATGAATCTCCTGTAATAGCCGGCCAACCCCAGAAATCCTCTTAATTACTTAAGAGTAGTATGTGTAGGCCATTTCTGCACAACTGCTATTTTTAAGGGTCTGTGGACACCCCTTCTTCAGTAATAAAGCGGTCCAGGTATTCTATCCTTTACACACCAAAGAAATATTTGCTCTCTTTGGCATAGAGCTGATGTTTCTTCATCTCATAGAACACATATCTTAGGTGTACTAAATGATCTTCCATATTCCTACTGTACACTAAGAAGTCATAAAAAAAGACCACCACATATTTCCTAAGGAAATCATGGAAAATTGAATTCATTAGGCCTTGAAATGTTGCTGGTGCATTTGACAATCCAAAAGGCATCACCAAGTATTCAAAATGACCTGAATATGTTCTAAATGCAGTCTTAGGAATATCTTCTTCTGCCATTCTCAATAGGTGATATCCGGATCTAAGATCAATTTTTGAGAAGATCTTAGAACCCCCCAATTCATCTAGCAAATCTTCTACAATAGGTATTAGAAATTTGTTCTTTACAGTGTACTTGTTTAAGTCCCTATAATTAACACACAGCCTCCATGTACTATCTTTCTTCCCCACTAAAATCACAGGAGAAGCAAAAGAGTTGCTGATTGACTGGACTATTCCTTGATCTAACATCTGTTGCACCAATGTTTCAATGATATCCTTTTTAATAGAAGGATATCTATATGGTCTTTTATTAATAGGTTCAGTCCCAGATTGTAACACAATCTTGTGGTCACCCCCCCTAGAAGGTGGCAATTATGTACGCTCCTCAAATATCCCCTTGAACTCTTCTAACAATTTTAGCAACCTAGGATCTTTTTCATGTCCCCCCTTAGTTTCTAGTGAATACCACTGTAACTTGTTACACATAACAGGTACTACTTGTATCATGTAGAGTTGTGACTGATTACCTGAGAGCTTTGTCAACTTCCCAGCTCCAGAAGTTTGCACTTGCTTCCCTGTACCTCTAAGGACATGTTTCTTGCCTTTGTACACAAATTCTATAGTGAGTGTTCTGAAGTTCATCTTGATGTCTCCAGAGTAAGCAACCACTGCACTCCCAATACAACCTCACAAGACCCCAAAGGCAGCAATAAGAATTCTGCTAAAAACTCAGAACCTTGAAGGAGCCAGGATATTCTGCACATCTTGTTAACCTTTATCATGTTGCCATTTGCTGCAGCTACTAACTGAGGCATAGTCTTCTTGATAGGGCATCCCAATTTCTGTACCAATTCAGGGTCTATAAAATTGTGGGAACTACCTGTATCAACTAATATGTGTAGTGGCTTCTTTGAATGATAGCCAGTTACCTTTAAGGTTCTGTATCCCAGAGATCCATTCAGGGCATGAATTGAAATCTCCATTTGTTCCATAGGTTGATTTAACTCCAATTCTGCTCTTTTTGACTCACAAGAACCTTCCTCTTCCTCAGTGATTTCCTTTACCTGCTCTTCTAATTCCAACAGATATAGTTGTTTGAATTTTTTTTTACACTTGTGACCAGGTGCATACTTCTCATTGCAGAAGTAACATAATCCTTGAGCCTTTTTTTTCATTCATTTCTTCTAGACTAATAGTTCTCCCATTAAATCCTTTGAGAGCAGCAGAATATCCAACATTTGGTATTGGCAATAGAGGTTTATTTTGGTTTCTATGGTCTGTATATTTTTTTGTGGTTATATTTTGAGTGGGAGGAAAATAAAAAGTTTGTCTAATGGCAGCAATGTAGGTTTCTTGCATTCTAACAGCTTATATACTTGAGATAGGGTGGTTGGGTTTGTAATTGTTACTACAATATTCAGCTCATGCTTCAATCCACCAAGGAAATAACTAATTGCATTCTCTCGAGATAAACTCACTCTTGTCACATGCCTCTCAAAAGTGGCTTGATACTCCCTCACACTCCCAGTCTGTCTAACTTTCTTTATTTCTTCCATGTGATCATCAAAATCGACTCTAAACCTTTCAACCAAAGCCATGATATACTCAGTCCATGTAGCTGGTTGTAGGTACTGCCTGTATCTCATAAACGATAAATGTCATTGGATGGCTTCCCTTTCCAACTGCATCGCTGCCACCTCCATCTTCTCCTCTGCTGCGATCTTTTCCATAGAAAAAAATTGCTCGATCTTGAATAGCCAAGACCTCAGATCATCCTCTGTGAACCTCAAGAATTTCACTATCGACCATCTAGAAGAATTTGAGTTACGATTGTACTTGGCAGGACTCCCGTCCCTATGTGATCTTTCTTCTGATTGTCTCGTCATCGAAGGTCTATCTTCAGGCTCTAATTGAGTTTTGTCCCTTCGATTCTCTCCAGGATTAGTCAGTTGCTCCTTTAGCTCGAGCACTGTCTGATCTAAATGCTTTAAATTCGAAACTTCTCCAGTCAAAGCTCCAACATCTTCCATAAGTTTCTGCATCATCTCACACAATTCCCCCATTTCATTGCTGGAATTGTCAATAGATCGAGTACCTTCCGCCATGATTTTACCAAGGAACGATACGCTCTGATACCAATATTACTGAATTGCAGGAATTCCCAAGAACTCGAGGATTTAGCAGTTGATCAGGAGCTTAGCAGTGAAGCTCGAGAGGACATCTAGGTTTGAGAAGAGAAATTGTGAAGAAGAAAGAAGGAAGAAGAAGAGTAGAGTAGCAAGTTGAATCTCATTATTATGAAAATATAATCTGTGTAATATAATGATTTTATATGGAATAAAATGCTAATTGACTTTACAGCTTGTACAATGTTACTTACTAATTGATTCTTAACTAACTTTCTAACAACTTGTAACGACTCTAACTAACTCTGAGCTGACGTGGCTTTGCCTCTAACTAATTTTGAACTGTCGTGGCTTTGCTCATTTGAATTCATGTATCAATCTTATAATATATTGTATGCAGTAGCGGACCTAAGATTTTGTGCAAGCGGGTTCAATCTTAGAAGTACATAACTTTAGTCGTAAAATAGTAGTTGTCAAGTGGGTTCAAATAAAATATTTATACAAAATTTATGCAGCTTTAATCGTAATTTATACATATATATAATATTATTTTTTGACAAAGCGGGTTTAATTCTTTCCACCATGTGTGTCCGCCACCGATTGTATGATGTAACGTACCTTTCACCTTGCCAGCCATGCCTCGAGAAATAAATGATGCGATTTATACCTCTAAAATCCTAAATGGAAAAAATACATTCTACAAGAGGATAATCAGAAGAAGAAAAAAAAAAAAATCATCAATTTTTCTCTTTCCTAAAAAAAAAAAAAAAAGGGACCAAAAAATCGTTTATCTGGACCAAGTATCCCACGCTGCCTAACCCCTTTTGGACTCATCTTATCAAATGCAGTTTCAACCACAAGATCATATCAACCCAAAACTACCAAAACAACCCTGAACGGAATATCTCTAGAGCTGGAGAAAAAAAGAAAAGAATATGTCAAGGGATAATATAGTCATTTCACATATCAAATTAAATGATCCCTGTTCTCCTCCTCTACCTTCAAATCCTCCGCCATTTCTCACACACACACACTGCGCTCACTCTCTCACTTTCTTTTAACTTTCTCTCTCTACCTATACGTACACATATACACATAGCTATACACACAAACAGTTACAGCGAATGGCGTTGCAAGTACAAGTAAACGGCGTATCCTTGAAGCCTTCAACGGTGCCTTCATCTTCTGCATGGAAGTCCAGCAAGCAATCAGTGGTCTGCGTTGCAGGAGATTATGGCCTCTCACCTAGGGTTTTTACCAACAGGGGGCTGAGTTTGAAGGTGAAGTGTAGCTCTGATGCTACTGCTACTACGACTGTGACGGTAGGGCAGGTGACGGAAGTTTGTAAAGATACCTTTTGGCCTATTGTTGAAGCTGCCGGTGATAAAACTGTCGTAGTTGACATGTACACTCAGTGGTAATATTACATATTCTTCCTTTTCCTTGTAGATTGATAAAGTTCATGCTTAATTATGATTAAGTTTTTCCTTTTTTTTGCTCAATATTAGCGTAATCCTGATAATTCTGCCTATGTGAGATTCATAAAGTATAGTTTGTCTCAAGATAAAGATAAGGAGGAGGATTGGGGTAATTAGACGGTTAAGGTAGTAATAATAGGGTTTAAGTTTTGTGCGCTAGCAGTGTAAAGAATTTCTTCAGGTAATTGTATATAACTTTTTTAATACTAGCATTTACACTGATGACATAATCATTACACTGTCAGTGCATATAACTTAAATCTATAATTATTAAGACTGGGATACGTAGCACCCAAGTGTGTGGCGTACCCGGTCAATGAAGCTAGAAGAAGACCAATGTTGAACATGGTTCGAAAGTACATTAGAGATAAAAATGATAGGCAATTTATTTTCATATGCCTACGGGGGAAGAAACCACCTCTGTGAGGCAGTGAAAGTATAAGGGATTGATGAGAAGTTTGCTTTACTACTGTAATTTGGGAGATCGTGGAATAGGAGAACTAATTAAGCTGATATTGTTTCATATTTCAAATTAGTACTAGTTGTAGCACATGGATGTAAAAAAAAAGCTTCTTATTTGGATGAAATAGAAACATCTCTTTTCCATTTCTTTTTACCCGTTCCATATCTTTGTTTCATGTGTTCCTGAGGAATTCGATCTCATAATACCACCTAAATAACTACGCTTAGAGAGTCAAATGGGTCGGGTAGGAAGAGTCTGGGTCGGGTCAGACATACATCTTGGTTGGCTCCGCCACCACTAGAGAATTGACATATATATAACCTTTCTTCTAAAAGGGAGATTCTTATAAATCTTGTTTAAGAGATGAACCCTGTTATTGGACAATTTTGGAGAGAGTTATCTTCACAATCCCATTATTGGCTTAGCCTAGGTAGTGTTCTTCAATTGTTCTCTCCTTAAGTGAAGTGACCGTTGATATCTATGTTGATGGATAGTTCAGAACAATTATGACCTAAGTGGAAAATGTGCCTAAGAGCAGTACAAATGGTCAAATGGCACTTTGCTTCCCTTTCACTCTTTACTGTCAAAGACTATTGATTTCTCGGCTAAAGCAATTTCACTTTACACTGCTTCTCTTGACCTTATGGGATGTATTTGAAGATCGTATTTGCCGGTCACTGGACGAATGTTAACCGGCTGTTCTGTAAGTTTCTGCTGTCACCAAAATTGTTTCCAAGATGGGACAGATTCTACCTAGGTGGGTAGTTGGTACAACTGAAATTGCTCACATCCATAGCCCTACACCTTGCAAATGAAGCTACACCCTCCACCCCCTGTGCCAACCAAATACAAATATAGGGAGAGAAAATGCCAAATTTGCAAAATATTTCACTATTGATCATCATGAAAGGATATCTTGTGTATTCATCCAAAAAAGTAGACAGGGGCATACGTTCTGACTCACCTTTGTGCTACGAATTATCGCCTTATGGGTATCAAGACCCATGCTTTCAGGCATGTGGTCTATTTTGTCAAAGGCGCGCTTAAGCCCTGAAGCGAGGCTCAAAACATGTTGAGCGCTTCGCCTCGCTTACGGGCGCTTCAGTGTCGCATCAAGGTTCTAAGGCATACTTTTCCTTGCCAATGAATGTAATCCTGAATAGGCAACACTAAACCATTGATATTTTACTTTATCGTAATTTTCTTGTCCATATATTTCTTATTCATGCTTATAATTATTGGTCTTAAACTACATATACATATTTTTACTTTTTCTCCACTTGCGCCTTTTTTCATTAAAGCCCACGCTTTATTTGCGCTTAAAGCCCCAACGGGCCTTAGAGCTTTTTTGCGTTTTTCGCCTTTGATAACACTGTTCAACAGTGAGTAACACAAGTTTTGATCAAAGTGACAATGTATGTTGAATTTACTACAAACAGAGCAAATGTTGCAGACTAGAATGTTACCAATAGTCAAGTGATTGGAGAGGCTTTGTATGCTTTAAGATGTAGGATTTGAAGAATGGTCCAATTATTAAGGGAGTTAATCATGCCCTCCTGTCATATCCATGCACTGTTGCTTGTCTCATATGCAGCTACTTGATTGAATGTTTATTTGAAATTTGAACTAGTTGTTTTTTGCACCTCATTTTTATCATCAATTTAATTGATAACTTTATGCCTCTGAGAAACAGCATTTTACAGGGTCTTCTCCATTTTTTCTTTGTTTTCTATCTCTCGATTTCTGATTTCAATCCACCTGCAGGTGTGGTCCTTGCAAAGTGATTGCTCCAAAGTTTCAAGAGCTGTCGAAGAATTATAATGACGTGGTCTTTCTGAAGCTGGATTGCAACCAGGATAATAGGGTATGTATTCGTTAAACCCACCATTCCCTTCTAATGAAACAATACACACATACACACAAAATTGATTAATGTGACAATTTTTGGCAGCCACTAGCCAAGGAACTTGGCATAAAGGTGGTTCCAACGTTCAAGATTCTGAAGAATAATAAGGTCGTTAAAGAAGTCACTGGAGCAAAACTTGATAATTTAATAGCGGCAATTGAGGATGTGCGGTCAAGTTAATAGTATTCTTTTCTATTATTTCTTCTGCTTATTTGTTTATAACGATATCAATGTCATAATTAGTTCTAACTAAATTCAGTGTATAGCCGTGGATGATGAATTTTTCATTAGAGAAGACGGAAGTGATGTATTTTGTATGCAGCAATAAATATTGTCTTTAAATTTCACTCGGCAATGTTTTATTTTTCCTTGGTGAATAGTAGTCAAGAAAGCTAAATACCCACATTTTCATTTCACATTCTGTTATACATAAAATAATACATAGATTATGGTATAACACATGTGGATATTAGTTATGCGGAAAAGAAATATAAGAGGCAAAAACATCTTAGTGATGCGCTAAGCTCCCGTTATGCACGAGGTACGAGGAAGGACCGGACCACAAGGGTCTATTGTATGTAGTCTTACTCTGCATTTCTACAAAATGTTGTTTCCACGGCTCGAACTCGTGTTCTCCTGGTCACATGACAATAACTTTACTAGTTACGCCCCCTCAGCACGAGGAAAAATTATTTTAAAGCACGATATTGTTCTAAACCACACTCTCTCTCTCTAGTTTGCTCCCAAACAATAATCTCCCTGAACTTTTCTATTGGTCCTAGGGGTGCTGGATCGGACGGATAATTACGCTTAACGGTTCGGCTTAACGGTTATCGGATTATAAATGTAGTAATCCGCTAGCCATCCAATAAGACAACGGGCGGATTTGTATCAGATTAATAATTATCGGGCGGCTTATCGGCTAAATCAAATAGTAAATTTTTGAATAATCATTCAATCAAATACCAAATAGTTTCAAATCAATACCAAATTTTTAATACCATCTAAGATCTAACCAAACGGTATTTTTGAATTGAAGAATATTCAAGTCTACTCATACACGTATTAACCAAGTTCAGTAATCAATCAAACATTCGTTCTTCACAAGACAAAAAAGGACATCTGTTCTTCCAGAAAAGTAGACTTTAAAAAAGGACATAAAACCAGACAATCCAGTCAAGTACTTCTAGTTCAATGCACTACATTACGATCACCGATCAATTCTATAAAACTTATCAATCATCCTCCTGTTCATCTAACAAAAGGTATTAGAACATATAATGGCCACCGACTGTACACACTTGCTAAGTTGCATGACAAAGAGTTGTCTGAGAAAGGATCATCATACTTCAACCCCCTCAGTGATAACCTTTCCTTTGAATTCCTATTCTGTTTGTTCTGTGAGGGAAGAAGTCCAACCGATACAAGTCTTGACAGTTTTTCCATCTAATATGTAATGTATTCTTAAGTACCTATGGTTGATAGAAATTGACATCAAGCTTGTTTTGGTCAAACAAAGTATAAATACATAGGGGTTTTAATAGTACTTTATATACATAGGGGTAAAAGTATAAATATAAAAATTTTTAATGGGTTAACGGTTTACCCGATAAGAAAATTGAGTAATCTGTCCCCAAACCATTAAGTCGTTAATTATAAAATCTCAATCCGTTCATCATCCATTACCCCGATAATCCGATACCAATAAACCAATTAGCCATCGGTTACGTTCAATTAACGGTTTCGGTTCGATTTTGAACTACTTAGTCCTCTCTTGAAGTATGGTTCCCTAACGTGCTGATTTTTCGTATCAGAATTTATTGTATTGGAAGAAGGAAAGAAATCAACTTGTATCCTTATATTTTTATTTTTTATATGATCTCAAATATTTAAATATTACTTCTTGAAAGAAAAAGGAAAAAAAATCCTTTCATTTTGCCACGTCATCTTGATTTACTGCTTCTACCTCCTAAAGGGCTCCACATGCTGATTTGTCTAGATTAGGCTCTTCTAAAACTCCAAAACTGTGTCGTTTTATTCATTAGCCATTATCTCCACACTCTCTTTGGTTTCATCGACGCACTCTGTTTTCCTCTCTCTCTCTCTGAATATCGGCGAGCAAATGACGACGTCGTTCGGAACAACGGCGACGCCGAAAACGGCGGCCTCAGCTTCACCGGCTGTATTTCCGGCCAAAAATGCCCCGAAGTCTTTAACTTTATTACCGTTCTGCCATCATCGCCGTTACAATCCTTCACGTTCCAAATTATCCTTACGGTTTGCTACAGCGCCCAAACTCCAATTCTCCTGTAAGGTATTATCGCTTTAAAATTTATTTGTGTATATTTTATGTATGCAGGTAAATAGCGGAGTGTCATGCATGAACTATTATTTATTTGAGTATAAGTTGTATAAACCGACGCTGTAAATAAATAAGGCAGGTTATCGCGCAACAATGATAGTTTAAAAATTCGTTACAGTGTCGGTTGATATTAGTTCAACTATATTTTGTTTTAGTTGGATCTGGATTCACAATTTTAAGTCAGTATGTAGACTACTACGCAAGAACAACATGTATGACACCTCAGTCACAAACTATTCGGGACTCTTTTATGAATGTATACAATAAAGCTACCCTTCAGTTCCAAACTAGTTGGGTTGGTACAAGGGCAGCCCGGTGCACTAAGCTCCCGCTATGCGCGAGTCCGGGAAAGGCCGGACCACAAGGGTTTATAGTTGGGTTGGTATAAATTTTTAAAAAAATTTCAGTTGTAATCAGAGGCGGAGCCAGAATTTCAATCTTATGGATTCTGGATTTTAGAATGACGATTCAAGTGTTAATAACTGGGTTCTAAATTTAATAATTGTACATATTTAATGAATTTGTTAATACAAATGCACTGTTCGAGCAAAAGCTATTGGGTTCTCCCAAACTCGTAGCCGGGCTACTAGCTCCACCTCGCATGTACTTATATAGTTAAACTCTACTTTGTTTTAGTTGGAGCCACATTCACAATTTTAGGTCAGTGTATGCAGAGTATCATGTACACATACTGTTGTAAAATATACAAAAAAAACATCTATTATGTCCCAATCACAAGCTAGTCGGGACTCTGTTAGTGTAGGTTTATAATACAATAAAACTACGCTTCAGTTCCAAACTAGTTGGGGTTGGTATAAAAAGATTTTCAGCTGTAGTTGTATAGTTTGAGTGGAGCTCACTGCTGAAGGATGCATTCGCCGTGGTTTTATTTATATTATCAGTATAGTTTTATTTCTTTTGGGTATTCGTTTGCTTGTCAAATTTCATCCATGAACTTTAAAAGTCAAAAGAAGTGAAATCTACAAGCTGAAATTGAAACTGTAAATAAAAAAGATACCTTATTTGTTTTGTTAAATGCTATGAATGAGGTCTAGCTAATTGATTGGAAATTAAAGGTTTCGTCTTTAGTAAATTTGTGTCAATGTTTCTCTTTTTATTTCTTCTGTTACTCTCTTTTCTTCTTCGTTGTTAATATTAATGAGAGAAGAGTATTAGAAACCTTTATTACTGATTTGACCTGGGTCTACGAAGTTGGCAGAATAAACAGCAACAAAAACAATTTTGAAACTCCTTCATGTTTTGAGAAAACCTAAGAAATTTTCAAAACAATTAATGAACAACACTTCTACTATTGGTTCTACACTTTTGTTGCAGCAGTTCCGAATCTCAGATTTATAGTCAATGGGGTCAAAATGAGTGATACACACAGTGTGTGTAAAGCATATTTTTTTTTTTTGCGTATGTACTTATGGACAGAAGTAATGGGCTTAGTTGAGCCCATTGAAATCTTCTTTTCTCGTTAGGTTTTCTGTTACCATCAGGACCCAATTTTTTTTATTGAAATAAACTCAGTACCAAGCTGAGACAAAGTACATCAACAAAACGAGGTAGGGATCCTCTAAAGCTGTAAGGATTCCACAAAGTCCAGCATTACATTAAATCGTTAGCAAAACCTGCATTATACCATCTTTTTAAACTATCCGGACACAATTATTTCATCGACAATTTTGTATCTTCAATAATGATGGAATTCATTTGTTTAACTTGAAAGAATCATTCAGAGCTGCACTTCCAGGGCATTAATTTGGTGGAGGAAACACATCTTAAGAGCATTGGGTAGAATTTAATTTCTTTTTTGAGTGCATTTGCTTTTAAAAGTTGTTAAAAAGTAAAGAGTTTATCTTGGAAGTTAGATCATTACAGTTGATTCTGCTGCACTTGGTGCATCTGTTGGTGAGTTCTTTTCATCTTCTTTCTTTTTCCTGGAAAATGGTGATAGATTAATATATGCTAAGAATTTGTCATATGGAAGAGTTATTTGGCCCACCAGCCCCCGTGGCCAAATAATACTCTGTATAACAGATAACTTGCCCAATAGAAGAGCCAAATTACCAAAGATGACACTTATTATTACTGTTTACTAGTACCAGATAAAGAAGACTGTTGTGGCAATAATCTTTTTTTTTTTATAGGGGTTGCAAACTAGTCGGAATCATTCAGCCGTAGCAAGAGCCCAATTGAATGAGGTAAGATTCTTTCAGTGGTTTTCATTGGAGGAAATTCTTTCAAATGTTGTGTCATTTGTGAAAAACCTTTTGGAGCCATCTGTTGCCTTCAAGGTTGCTGTTGGTGGATCTTCAAATGATGCAGCCACTCCAATTACTCAGTCGGAAGAGGTGAAATCGCCATGTGAAACTTCATCAGCAACTTCGGTATCGGAAGAATCAATATCTAACTTTATTAGCCAAGTTTCAAGCCTTGTCAAGTAAGTGCTCCCATTTGTTTCTTAGTTCTCTACAGAGACTTTTCATGAATAGTCATGACAGACTGTTCTTTGTGCAGGCTAGTTGATTCTAGGGATGTTGTGGAGCTACATTTAAAACAGCTTGATTGTGAAATTTTAATTCGTAAGAAGGAGGCACTACCACAACCACCGCCTCCTGCCCCTGCACACGTCCCAATTCTACAATCATATCATGTGCCATCTGTACAATCTAGCCCACCTCCCGCACCTGCTCCTCCTCCAGTTCAAATCCCTGCACCTTCTCCAGCTGCAGCAAAGCCATCTGACTCATCTGTTCCACCACTCAAATGCCCAATGGCAGGGACATTATATCGAAGTCCAGGACCTGGTGAACCACCATTTGTGAAGGTACTGCATGTCCGCCTTTTATGTAATGAATTCAAATATGGAAACCTCAAAAATCAAAAAAAAAAAGGAAAAGAAAAAGAAGAAAAGGAAAAAATACAGTTAACACTGTATCAAATAAGATGCTGGTTTGATGATCTCTCTCTCTCTCTCTCTCTCTCTCTAATTCTTTTGGCTTGCACGATGTGCATTACGACAGGTTGGTGACAAAGTGCAGAAGGGTCAAGTTCTTTGTATTATTGAAGCAATGAAATTGATGAATGAAATAGAGGTAATCTTTTCTCTTTTCCTATTGCTATAACTTCCTTGCTTGCTGTTGCTCTCTTGTACTAATGTAGGAACTCTGTTTCATGACTTTTAACTGTTTTTGAGTAACATATCTGCTACTGCTTGTAAAATGATGCCGAAGAATTTTTGGTTCTTACCTGCACAACTATTAGAAAGGCATTCAGTCAAATTGAAAGCATGATTAGAAATTATATACTCATTCACCAATGAATATTTATCTTACAGCTCATACTTCTCAGCTGTTTAGTCCTGTGTGGAATTAAACTAGCATCATAACACTCAAAAAGTTCTGAGATCGAGATTGCAATTGGTTTCTAATGTATAACCTGCTTTCTGCATAAACAAATAAGAGATGAGGTCTCCAAGGGGATGGCCTAGTGGTTGAGGCATGAGAGTAAATATCTGGTGATCCCAGGTCTGAATCCTAACTGCAACACTTGTGTGACCCCATGCTCCTGCGGTGGTTGGTAGGATTTCCTTGGCAACTTAAACTTGTAGGCTGATCAGGCTGCCGTATGGATTAGTGGAGGTTTGCATAAGCTGGTTTTAGACTAAGAACTTTTGATTTGCCATTGTACCATCTGCGTTTCCTTTCCAAAATGATGTCCAGTGGTTTTGCTAGAGCTTACAAGAAAAAAAAGAGAGACAATCTTAAGTATCCCTAAATTTATATGTTTCTACTCTACTAGCCCAGACCATTTCCTATATATATTGGACAAAATATCTGTTTCTGCTCTACCAAACAAACTAAGAAATTCTGCTTAGAATAATTGGATTAGTAAAAGTAGTAAGGAAGATGCCGAAAGGATCCTGAGGGTTTGATCGCATGGTGCAACAAACTTAGATTTTTATCCTTGTAGGTTGCTTGGAAAATGCTGCATGCTTAAACTTTGTGGATCAAGTTTGGATTTTGCTGTGAAATGTACAGAATGTTTGGAAACACCTCTTTCTGCGCTTGTGATTCATCTTGTGGTTGTGATAGTAGCATTTGATTGGGGTTATACCAGTTGCCAGTCATTTTAGACTTGGTAACATCGAAGGATGAATTTGATCGAGGAAACAGGAATCAATTGTCAAATTCTGGTCATTGGCAAGAGGTCGTACTGCTAGAGGGATTAGAGATCAAGTGAGGTCTTCTTTTCACGAAGTTGAGTATAAGTGTATGTCTTGACAGGTCACCAAGGTAATCAAGTGCGGTCTTCTTTTCAAGAAGTTGAGTGTAAGTGTATCTCTTTACTGGTCACCAAGGTAATCTTATTTTAGGAAGTGAACTAAGTTTCTGGCAGTTAGCTACTCAACCAATTAAGGAAGCCAATATAAGAGAAATTTAGGGGGCTTAGTGTTCCTAAGAATGGTTGGAGCTGGTGGATTTTAGAGATAAAGAGAAATATCCATGGTCTTTAATAATTCACCATTGCCTCATTTTGAGGGGAAAATATAACTTAAAGATTATACCTGGACAGACTCTGTTCTGGGAAGAGCCATTCAGTGTTTCTTATGGTGTAACTACACTGGAAATCCCTAATTCGATATACTCTGTAGGCCCCTCATTCTCCCTTCTCTAATATGTTGGGAGTTTTAATAACGGAAAAAGCCTTGGAGTAACCGGTAAAGTTGTTGCCATGTGACCAGGAGGTCACGGGTTCAAGCTGTGGAAACAGCCTCTTGCTGCAGGGTAAGGCTGCGTACAATAGACCCTTGTGGTCCGGCCCTTCCGCGGACCCCGCACATAGCGGGAGCTTAGTGCACCGGGCTGCCCTTTAATATCGGGAAAAAAAAATCAGAAGTTCTATTTCTGCGGAAATTCTTCTACAGATAATCTTATACCTGTTTCAATAAAATGCTTCTATATGGATTGTGCCTTCCTTTGATATGCAAATATAGAGGGGTATAGATCAATAGTCACTTTTGATGACTATCTGCTAATGCTCTTGGCATATCTATCAAAAAAAAAAAAACTCTAAACAAGCGGCAGAGATTTCATGTTTCCTTACTGTCAAAAATCCTTTCTTGGCAATGTGATGCCATTTTATGGAAATTAATGGTAGTTATGACTCCTGTCACTATTTTACCTGTGTTATCCATCTTCATCATATTGACATAAAACACCCGTTCCTTTATATCTGATACTTGAGAGCTGATGAGAGAATGATGGCATAGAAAACCTTGCGGTAACATTTTGTTAAAGCATTTATTTGTAGTTTTCGCTCAAGGACAACATCTAGGGTTGTCCGTGGAACTCCCTGATTTCCTTTTTCTGATAAAGTAATAATTTTTAAAAATAGTTTGGACAAAAGATGCCCATATACAAGAAGAAAACCAAAAAGTAGAAAACCTACAGAAAGGGAACACCCTGATTTTATCTCCTACTTTTACACTGTCCTCTTAATGTGCTTTTCTAGTTCCACCATAACAAATGTAGGATCTAAAATGATTTTATTTCTAGTTTCTTTTAATTGTCTTGCTCTGCTTAATTTGACTGCTATGCTCTCACTATCTCCTTCAGGCTGATCAATCAGGAACCATCATTGATATCCTTGCTGAAGATGGCAAGCCTGTCAGTGTTGATATGGTCAGTTTCTTGACTAATCTAATCCAACTATTCAGTGGTATTTCAGTTTATCTTAACAACATTTCCTTCCTAATTCCATATTTATCTCTGTGCAGCCTCTGTTTGTCATCAAACCTTAGAATTGTTCAGAGTAAAACCCAGTAAACAATAAGCAGAGAAACTTGGAAGGTGCTACTTTTGTTCCGTGAGATCTTGCAGTATTTCAGTTGCGATGGCATGTTACAATGAACGACAATGAAGGAATGGTTGAGCCTTGATGAACTCATTAGGAGATTTTTTATTTAACCCCGCAGTATTCTTTGACATTCTATGGGTACTGGCTTACTTTTTTCCAGTCTTTTAACATAGTGAAGTTTGTGCCTTTAGCAAATTAAGGATTTTGTGCAGTTGGATTAGCCACCTCTCGTTCTCTTCATTCTGTTATCATTTGCCTAGAAAATAACCGTAAAAAATTGCCTCTGGAACGCTCGTAAAACCTTCATAGAACAACCAATTTGTCAACTTTTCAAAAGAATCTTTAGTGAAAAAATTTCAAAAAAGTTGTCCGACGCGGCTCCAATCTCCTACAATTCTGCAGAAATCATCAGTTAATTTCCTCGGTTGTTTACAGTTCGTTTATCTTACGCTTAGCTTCATTAGCTACTGCTGTACGCCCATTCAAGTACTTGTATTTTTACTCGCATAATATATTTTCAAACGGCAAACAACTTTTGAACATAATGAGAGAAGCCGCTTGAGATGGTTTGGTCATATCAAGCAGATGCATTAGTTGATACATGTAAAAGAGTGAAGGTGTTAAAAAAGCAACGTATACTTAATTACACGGAATGAAGTTTTTTTCGAAAGATCTACACTCTTGTAACCCATGCAACACTTCACAAAAATAGGGGATAAAGGAAGAATTCTATATAAAGTAATCATAATTACCTAGAAATATATTCTAGTTATATTAGTACTTATGCAATAGGTAATATGCTTTCTAAGGGTCTTTTGTTCCTAATAAAAATTTATGTAACAGTAGAAAATATATAAGACTTCTAATATTTTTATTTTTATTGTGTAATATATGCCTGAGATGGACTTAAGTGAAGCTACATGATCCAAAAATTCACATAGCCAATCAAAACTTGTTTGGAATTGTAACGTAGTTGGTGGTAAAAAATAAAAATTGAGAAATACAATTTATATAGTAGGTAATTCCAAATGAAGCATAAA
Organism: Nicotiana tomentosiformis; assembly: GCF_000390325.3. NCBI lineage: Eukaryota > Viridiplantae > Streptophyta > Magnoliopsida > Solanales > Solanaceae > Nicotiana > Nicotiana tomentosiformis. The sequence continues at coordinate 29,590,012 of NC_090816.1, read as the reverse complement.
TACTGTTCACCCATTATCTTCCCTTATTCTTATTCTTTATTTTTATTTATCTTACAACATTACAACTTAAAAACAAAAGCACAAAAGAAGGAAATAATGAGGCCGGCTACCCTTGGTGATTTACAATAGAAAATGAAATCCACATTGAGCTTCAGACCTGGCCCAACTACCAAACTGAAAGACCAACGTTGAACTTATAACACAAACATTAACCAAGTTCAGTCCTCCAATGAAAGGAACCGCTAACCCAATACGACCCGTTCAGGGAAAAAAGCCCCTTTAAAGACGGGTAGAAGCCTCAGATAAGCGCGGAATTCAATTACTTGTGTTAGTATATTTTAGCTTTAAAAACACTCGTCCACATCTAGTGTTTGCACCAAACCAGGATGCATATCGTGGCTGCACACCTCAACCATAGTCGATATAAACTCTCATCTCAATTTGTCGCGTGCTAAGTTCATATAGTAAACAAGTACAAGCATTTCCAGGAACTCACAAGGTAACTCGCCAATCAAGTATAATTTACCCATCAATACGTTTTAGCCAGAAACACACCGGCGGACTCCCGAGAGTTTGTTTTTGGTCGATGCTTGTATTTAAATTTCCATTGAGCTATTTACCTCCGTCATGAAGGTGCAATCTGAAAGTGCGGCAATCAAAAATACAAAACCTTGCATTGTCATAAAATTTAGCTGGTGCATAAAACGCACATGTAATTTTGAAGGTCAATCTCAAATTTCACCTAACACTGCAGAATCAAAAACTGACCAAATAAAGACAGCAATACATATGGCATCGTCTCCTGGATACTACAAAGTACCAAACATCCAACAAGTCGCGACACAACTTTTCCAGCTCTCCATGCCACAGCAGCTTTCACCTAGTAACGATCATATCGCCTGGAGACAGAAAAGAAACAGTTAGCATATATCGAACCCCTATTACCAGCAGGGGGTGCACTCACATCAAGCTAATCAAAAACCCTTCTCAAATGCATTTCTGTTATAAACTAAAGAGAAGGTACTAGTGACTGCATCAAGTATCTATATCTGCTAAAATCATTATAAGTTTTGCACTTAGGTGGAAATATGTAGTAGCTTTAAATTCTAATTCGCATGGAGTAAACGAAAAAAATGCAACTAAATGAAATATGAAGAAATACCATTTTGATAAAGTATTTGAATTAAAAAAAACATTTTAAACTTCTTATTCAAATGAACAAATATAGTTTTAACTTTTTGATATCTAAGACAAATTAGTAAAAGATTTTCTAATTCTAAACCTCTAATTAAAAACTAATCTACTTGCAGTAAATTTTTTATTTCCTACTCCTAATTACTAACATATTCATACAGAATGTTTGTTTAACAATCAAAATATCACTACATCAATTATATTTGTTGTTCAGTGCTGCCCTTTATAAGACGAATCCCATGTGCACCAGCACTAAGCCTGAGCTGTTACGGCTTAAGCATGTCTAGTGCGAGCCTTTAGCAACTGATTAAAAACACTAATGTAAAGGAACATGATATATAATGGGGGATAAATCTATGACAGTGCCTTCCCCAAAAATTTTTACCACATTAGTGGGAGGTATGGGGCAAATAACCCAACATCCCTAGCAAATCTCCTTCACTAAAATGGTATGGGGCAAATAACCCAACATCCCTAGCAAATCTCCTTCACTAAAATCAGAAGCCCTCCGCAAAGAATTGGAAGCTACTCATTATACGGTACATGACAACCTCACACCTTTAAGTCCACACAAAATAAAACTATATATAACGCAATCAGCTTAGTGGAAAAAATTAGAACCTGTGGCGATCATAATCCCTTGACCGTTCTCTTGACCGTGAACGTGATCGCCTATGACTTCTTGAATCATAGTTGCGAGAGCGGTCTCTATTTCTGTCACGCTCACGATCATAGTTGCGATCTTTACTCCTGCGATCGTGATCTCTCCCTGCTTCGCGGCTATCAACTCTGTCCCTGCTTGATTCTCTATCACGTTCCCTGCTTTTTCTTTCTTTAGATCTGCATATATTAAATTCAACACTTGACCACAAGATAGTAAAAGCAACAACAGATAAAGTAAAAAATGCTGAATAAGCATTTCATAATAGGAGATCCAACACTACCTCCTATCTTCTTCTATGGCCTTCCGCTTCTTGTTTCTTTCTTCCTGGCAATTTGACATCATTGAGATAGCACAATTGAAGCATATAACAAACTCCCACAGTTACGTCCACAAAATTAGAATGAACACATATTCATGGAATAAACTAGCAATGTAAAGAATGATAAACAATGTTTTTCCCTTCTTTTATTGACGAGGTAATTGGTCAATCAGTAAAGATATATGTATTTTGATGCCCCGCCTAAGGGAGAGTCAGTTCAATAATAAGAAATACTTATATAAATCAGTTGGGAACATGCACATCCGTACTTATGCTTCAGCAATTAAAAGCTGGAAGAAAAGTGTTGAAGACACATCCAAATGAATAAAAGTGTGATCTCTCTAACAGCTTAAGTTTTTAGATGAAAGGGCCACACACTTTAACATGGTATCGAAGCACGTTGAAGTCCTGAGTTCGAGTCTCACTGCCACCCATGATCAAAACGAATTTTCACGTGCTTGGCCCATGAAAAAATTTAAGACCCACACATGAGGGAGCGTGTTGAAGACATAATTAAGTAAATAAAAATGTGTTCTCTCTAACAGCTTAAGCATTTAGATGAGATGGTCACACTTCAACAAAAATACATAAACGTCATAAAGGATAAGTATTAAGCAGTCGCTATAGCATAAGAACAATAGTAGGAAATACAAAGGAGTTTCTCGTAACTATGGCCTGACACCTCTATCGGTATTGAGTCAATACTTGTTTACCCTGGATGAGTTAACCAACACAATTTAAGATGTCGTCCCTTGGTGTATGCTATTTGCTGACGATATTAACTGACGAAACCAGCAAGGGTGTAAAAAAAACTTGAATCATGGAGAAGCACTTAAGAGTAAGGATTTTAGGATAAGAAGTAAGAGTGAGTATATGCACTGCAACTCTAGTCAGCTTAAGAAGAGTGAAGTTGAGGTGAAATTAGACGGGATTGTTGAACCTAAATGAAAACAATTCAGATGTCTTGTTTTTCCATGAGAATGTAATGGTAGATGAAGACGTTACATTGTACTAAAATCAGTTGGTTGAATGGAGAAGTGTTACCAAATTCAGATATCATGTTATGATAAAAGGATGCCTGCCAAAATGAAAGGTAAGTTCTATGGAACACTTGCAAGACCCACAATGTTATGCAAGAGAGAATGTTGGGCTAAAGTTCAACATAACCTAAGTGCAGCAAAGACGCGGACGTTAACATGGATGTGTGGTCATAGTAGATCAAACAAGATTAAAAATAACTGCATCTGCCAGAAGGAGCAAGTAGCACACAATGCACATTGAGGATAAAAAGACTAAAATGAGTCTTTTGAGATGGTTTGGTCAGGTCCTGTGTCGACCTCCAGATGTACCGGTCCACAAATGTGAAACTATGATGAGTGTAAATATTTAAAAAGGACGAGGTAGATCTTTTTTTTTTTGAAAAGGACGAGGTAGATCTAAATCATATGGAAATGAATTTTTCTCGAAAGATCTACAATCTCTTGGTAGCCATGCTGACTTAGCGAAAGATATGACACAATGGATAAAAAGATCTATATAAGTGATGCCAACTAGTTGATGTGTTGTAGTCAAGTTAATATGCTTACTTTAGGTCTTATGCTTTCTAGGAGTCTTTTAGGTCTATTAGGGATTTTCATGCCAGTTGGGGAAAAAAAGAACTTATTTTGTATAATGCTAACCCAAGATGAATTAAAATGGAGAAAACATGATTAGTGAGGATTCATATTGCTGATCCCAACTAATTTGGGATTGAGGTGTAGTAGTTGTATGAGTATCTCCTTTACATAACTACTAACTCTTTCCTGCTCTCAAAGAAAATCAAGTTGAAGTCACTTATTCAACTATTCTATCATGTCTTAAATTATACCCTAATACAAGTTCCATAAAAAAATATTTATAGTTCTAAGCACACATTTCACGTCATTATGAGGTGATATGAGAACTTATTTTCCCTATGGACCTACAAGATCAGTAAAAGACAATAGAAAATCTCTACAAAAGAAAATATCTGAGGATAGCAAAACTCCAAAAGAACATACATATTGAAAATTTCTACAGAAGAAACTGAAACAGCAGGACCTCAATCAAAATATTTAAATTACCAATTGAGCCACTAAAATCAAATACTTGTTTAAATTTCTAAGTTGATGACTGTTCCGCAGAAGCCACTCAATCAGAGATCATTTTATGCAACCAGATAAATGAGGAAACAAGCACAACTGTTATACTTCCAATAAATGGGCCTGCGCTGCAACAAAGAAATCTTGAAAAATAGATATTCTTATCTTTACCTGAAGTTCAGCTAATTTCTCACGGATTTGCATATAACCCAAATGAAGCTTTCCTCCAAAATGATCAGCTAAGCGACGGTCACTGAAAAGAAAAGATGAGAAAAGCAAGGATAGCTGGATATTATTAGTACGCTATCCAATTAGTTTTAAGAAACAAAAATTGTAGAGATAACAAAAAATGAGGTTGCCCCATAACTTTCTAGCTAAGCATAACATGACTAATAAAATTTAACACAGAAAAGACGCACATTATTTAGCGGCAAAAGTTTATCCTCGAAAAACTGGGCCCAAAAAAGCCTGCTGGTGACAAGGAGGTACAATCGCCATGTCAAAAACTGAAGCACTCAAAACTTCAAAGTAGCTCTTTATTTCCCTAAAAGCTACTTAGCATATCTTCCAAAAGCTGAAAAGGAAAAAGGAACATTCACCTGTCATAAACACTTAAAAAAGCTCCACAGATGTCGCACACACGGAGCTTTTGATCAGTCTGCAAAAGTTATAAACAGCATGTCAGAGATAGCAAATTCATGTCAAGACCACATCCTGAGATTTCTCAGCAGGAATATATGCAAGAATAGAAACAAAGAACAGTCATTGTTATATGTGCCCACTTGAGGCAGTTATTCTAGTAATACAGTACCCAATTTAAAAAACATTTCAGTTCTTTCTTTGACTTAGGTACTCAAGGAATTCTTAATAGTCAGTTCATTTCAAGAAAATGTTAAGCCTTCCATTAGCATCGGAAACTATGAAAAGGAGAAGAGAACCTCTATGTATATGCATATATGTGCCCACTTGAGGCAGTGATTCTAGTAACACAATACCCAATTAAAAAAACATTTCAGTTCTTTCTTTGACTTAGGTACTCAAGAAATTCTTAACCGTCAGTTCATTTCAAGAAAATGTTAGAGACACTTCCATTAGCTTCGGAAAGTATGAAAAGGAGGAGAACTTCTTAGTTCTTATTGACTTGATTGATTAGAAATCTAAAATTTGCTTATTTTGAAAAGCGTTTTTTCTAAAAGTGCTTTGCGTAAAAATACTGCAAGCAGTATATGAGGCTAATCAATTTGAAAAGCACTTTTGAGCATTAAATTCGTGTTTGACCAAGCTTTTTTCATAATGGTAACAATTGTGTTTGACCAAAAAAACATACTGAGTGGAACTTCCTATCCTTATTTGGTCAATCACACTGATAGGCACTCTTAATAATCTGTAAGATCTTTTTTTGGTTGTAATTGTGGTGTTTGGGCATCTCTACTAAATCATGAGAACCTATTACCACCCAACAACACATGTATAAACTAACTCTATCCACCAAAGCTTAAACAGACGAGAACAAAACACATGCTTTTTTTGCCTTGAACCTGGCCCATGGTCCATTCCAGCTTCTTGACCACCAGGTCACACCTTTGGATGCTAAATATTTTGTAATATTTTCTTATAACAAATATTTACTAATTATTTCTTAGCTATACATGTGTGAAACTAGACACATGTTCTCTTAATATTCAATACACCCCTCAAACTAAGAGTGAGAAAACCAACTTGAATTTTCTAATTTGGAAATATAAAAAGTTGCCATCAAAATCTCACTATATTACATAATCACCAAAAAAGTGTTAAGATTCTTTCCTCCAGAAGTCACTGGTAACAGACAGCGCAAGTACTTTTTGCACTAGCAACGAAAAGAAGAAAATTGTAGCATATGTCCAGCACATCATCAATGTAGCTTGAAATTGGCAAAAGAATGACAGGAAATAAAAATTTAGAGAAGGGTGTTGGTCGCTATAAAGAGGAGGGTGTCAAGCATTAGGCACCATATAGAGCAAGCAAACCCACCCACTGCCTCACCATGCTTTCAGAAAATAACTCTTTTTTTCAATTTATGTGTCGTACTTTCCTTTTTAGTATGTTCCCAAAGAAAATACTTCTTTTTATATTTTTATTTTTTTAATTCCATCATTCTCATTTTATCCTTAATGACACATCCTGATAAGAATGACATGACATGTTTAAAACCACAAGATCCAATTGATAATTTTGGTATGTTATACACACCTTTAGTTTTCACTTGTGGGAATACAGTGGGTTTTTTATTGTTGTTGTTGATGTTGTATACACACCTTTAGTTTAAGACCGCAAGATTCAAAGTCTTCAAAACTTTGTGCCTAGTCAAAACTAAGACACATAAAATATAACGGAGAGAATAATATTTTGGCCCCTCTTTCAAGGAATCGTCTGGCTAGATTTTCAAAATAAAATTGCTTTTCGTTCAGATTAAATTCAGTGAAAGTACTTACACAAACTCATAATTGAGGAGAAACAAATACAACAAATAATGCTCATCAAAGTTGTAGAAAGTAGACTTACAATCCGCACATCAACTGCAGTGTACTTTGAGGAATCCTGACCAGGGTCTTGCCTCACAGGCAGCTGAATGAGGAAGACAGGCATATCAAGGAGAGAAGTGTTAAATGTAGTCGAACTACAAGGGTAAGTTTTTTAAGCCCCAAAATAAAATTAACAAAGAAAGATAAGAAGGGCAAATTAAATTCTAAAAAGTTATATTTGAGCACAATTGAGTACAGAAAGAACTGTTCGACAACCTTCTTAAGAGCTTCCGCCTCTTCCAATGCTTTCTGAGCTTCATCAACCATTCCTTGCTCACCTAGATAACCCAGTAAGAGGAAAAATGTAAGATAAAGCAAGAAAAGATTCAGCAAAATCGTGTCATGCTACATATAAAGCAAGAAAAGATTCAGCAAAATCGTGTCATGCTACATAACATCCTTTTTATAAATTAAGGTAACTTTGAAAGAAGAAGAAAAGGTGCACCAAGGTACCAAAATACTGTAAAAGGTATAATATTCAGCATTGAGCTTCCAAAATATAACTCACCTATACAACAAGACATTTTTTTTTTTTTTTTTTGCAAAGATAGAGCAGCTATCATAACGTAATTCTAGTGTACTACTCACTTTGAGGGTTATAAAACACATGCTCCCATCGTGCTTAAATCACTTTTAAGGCAATTTCTATTAACATAATTCTCGACTATTTCACCGCGTACCTGTTACCTCCCATTAAATGTGTTTTTATCGCAAATTGAGACCATGGGTATGAGAATCATACACTGAGTCACTGAGATTTGAAAATGATTCCCCAATGCAGAACCAAATGAACTGGAATTAGCATAGGTATATTTACAAGATTCACAGCAGAATATCGCTCCTCTGATGTCAAGGGATGATAACTATTTTCGAGTTCAAATATCTAGTTAAAAGCACATTATTTTTCACTTTAGTCACATAATCAGCCTGCCATTTCCATAAGTATTTATTAATAATAATCTCAAGGTTGCCTTTTCAAATACAGACACTTTTTTTTAATAAGTAATGGGTGTTGGGTAAGATAAAACCCAAACTTGGTCACTATTTTTTCCTGGTGTTACTTTCCATTTGACCTGCTCATACACTCGTGCATGGACATAAACCAAAATAATGAGACTGTACCATATCCAGCGAGAATCAACAGCATATCAAAGAGTGAATTCTAACTCTTTGAGTGGAAAAATTGGAGGTTGTAAAGCAACACAGTTTAGAGCTATTTAGATACAATATCCAGAGAGTCAATAGCATATCAAAGAGTGAATTCTAACTCTTTGAGTGGAAAAATTTCGAGGTTGTAAAGCAACCCAGTTTAGAGCTATTTAGTTTTACCAAGATCTTCTGCTTTCTTCAGCTTCTCATTTATCATTTCTTGTATGCGAGGATCTGGAGCAGCTGCGGGCAAAGGTGCTAACTGTGGACCGTTCTGAAGTGGCTGTGGTAAAGATGCTCGATCTTTGTTAAATGCATCCAAAAGGAGCATTGACTGCCATTGGATAAAAGAAAACACCTATGAGTTCTAACCATATACACTACAGCCATATGAATATTAAGTATCGCAATGTCATTAGTTTTTGCCTATGTTGACTAATTAGCAAATTAATTCAATGTCTCCAAGTTCCCTCTGTACCTGTTTGTCTGCTCTCTTAGTTCTGAGTTCTTCAACCTCTTCCAGAGTTCGAATTTTCATATCTGTCTTGCCTTCAAGATCTACAAAGAAGTTAGATTGTTCAAGAACTTTGCCAACTCAAAAAGATCTTCACCAGATAGAAAATGGCATAAAATAATAGCACTTTACATTTTATTCCTCAACAATTCAATTCGCTCAAATTTACTAGGCTAGATCCGAGTAAGAAACTGAACTATGTAAATTCAGACAAAGTGACAACGAATGTTATCATATCACCACCAATCATCAAGCCTATTTTACTCCTTTAAACTGTTTCATGCTCAAGCAGTATATAGATTAGCAAGCCAACTTGTCATTTTCATATATAATGAAAAAAGTAAAATATAAGCAACCTTATATTGGTAAATAGCCAATCAAGACCACATAAGCATGCTTTCCCGATGCAGGCAGTCAGCTAAGCCTAAAAGAACTTACCATTTTCTTAGAGAGAGAGCCTAAAAGAACTTACCATATACATCAGCTTCTTTCAACTTCTCCTTGATTTGCTTTGACAACTCATCAATCTCCGGTGTCTGCAATTTAGGCAAGTTGACAACACTTGTAACAAGGACTAGTAAACAGAGGAAGGGCAAAGAGGAAGTGCCAGTGACCAATAAAAGAAAACAATGAGCTTGGAGCCCAACAGTTGACTATTACCAGAGTAACTTCAGATACTGATATGGCAATAGCAGCTTTGGCATCCTCCTCGTCAAGCCGTTTAAGGGCTCTAGTTATTTTCCTGTCACACTCAACAATCAGCCTATCAATTGCATCCTCCAAGTCCCTGTCATAGTTATCCTGACCCTTTTCTTTTGCTTCGACATATCTAGAAAAGGTTAAGGTAATGATCAAGAAGCAATATTGATCAAAGAATGCAGCATCTCTTGTGCAACCTTTTTTCTCCCAATAAGGACATATCTTGACATTTCTCTTCTTTTTTTATGTTTGGGCAGATGGTTTTTTTAATTTTTTTTTTTTTGGGGGGGGGGGGGGGTGAGGGGAAAGGACTGCACTGATGTACAGAAAATCCGTGTTAACAACGACCATAATATATTTCACAGACGTCTAGTTAATGACTCAGTTCAGCAACTAGGCAGGCAGTCGGCCAGCAATATTGTAATAGTTTCTACAATCATTTGACCTAAATAAAATAGAACAGTGATTCATTGAACTGTAAATAAATCAAAGAAAAAGGAGAATGACAGAATGTATGAAAAAACAAAATTGTATAGTTAAACAACCTGCGACAACAGCCAGCCTATCTAGTATGTATCGAGACAAAAAAAATAATCTAGTTTTACTTAATAGCCCATGCATGGCCATGAAAACATGAATATGGAACACTTGCAAAATCATAGTATACACGTCAAAGAAGGATACTCTTTTCTCAGTTGCAAAGAGTGCACCTTAGGGCATGGCCCCATATCCATTTTCTGCACAACAAGAAAGAAATTAAAATAAAAAATCAGTGCACAAAATTTATAACCAACAAGGAAATGCAGAGGAAGGGCGTAGACCTAGAACAAAACTGAACAACTCCACCCTCCAGCCCACCAAGGATTTACTATCGTATATTCTTTTTTTTTTAAATAGTAAGGATGCCATCTGCAGCTGACCCTTTAGTACTGACTAGTTTCACCTTATCCAAAAATTATTGACTAATTTCGCTTGACAAAAATTATTGCATTTAGATTAAATAAAGCTTGGTATCATATGAACAATATTGGATCATTTTCCTTTATAAGCATAGAGCATTACTGATTAAAACTTGTCGTTTCACTAGTTCACATCTTCATACTTGAACGAGTCAATTATGGTGGACAACACTTAACCTATATGGTACCCAACGGGTAAGGACAGCTGCTGTAGATTATGTCATGTTTAGCTGGGCATTGAGATGTAGAGAAAGTAGACCATTTTATCCCTAAACCTTAATGACACTCTTTTATAGGAATGACATGCCATGTTTAAAACCACAAGATTAAAAGGTATTTTTGGTATGTTATACACACCTTAGGTTTAAGACCACAAGATTCAAAAGTCTTTTTTACATTCTTAAACTCCAAGCATAAACAAACTAAGAAAAACAAAGTGCGGAGTCAAACTAATTACATAAAATGAAACGGAAGTAGTATGACTTTATCAACAAAAAATTAAAAAGAAAAAACTCTAGAAGAATTTTCATTTACGATGAAATTTAACAAAATTGACCAGCCGCAAACAGGAGAAGTCTCTAAATATTTTTAAATGCAAATAAAAAGCATCACATCTAGCTGATGGGCTCCCTACCAAATGTGTTTTGAAATATCTAAAAACTAAGGTCTTTTTAAATTTATTATTTTGACCGGCGAAATATCAAAAGTCTAAGGTCTTTCAACCGCAAAGAGCTCCCAAAACCCATGTAATTAAAAACCCCGTGCTAAAAACAAAATAAATAGTACATAATTCTACAAACTCAGCATTTTTTATAAAGTAATAAATTATCAAAGATTGAGCAAAAAACATATGTATACTAGTATACCAAAAAAGTAGAAAACCTACAAAAAAAAATATGATTTTTTACGAACGACACCCGATCTTCTATACATAAGGAAATTTCATGGGCGCACCAAAAAGAAATAAGGGATGAGAAGTTACTCCTCAATTGTACAAAATTCTTCTCTACACCCTTAAGAGCTTTCATATTTCTTTCTCTCGAAAGGACCCACATAAGTGCTAGTGGCGCAATACTCCACTCTCTGCATATTCACCTTTTTCTACCATAATTTCAGCTGAACATTACCTCTTTCATAGTGTCTAGCATCACCCAAAGTATGCCAAGCCATCTAAGAGTTCCCCACCATAACCTTAGAGCTATAGGACGATGTATGATGAGATGGAGGACATCTTCACGACCCCCTTGCACATAAGCACTAGTTGAGATAAGCAACCTTTCTTTTCGTCAGATTCTAAAACATCAAGAGATGGTGGACATAAGCACCAAACCACTTGGACATAAAGCACTAGCTGAGATAAGCAACCTTCCTTTTCCTCACATTTTAAGCCATCAAGACCACCCCATTCTACTGCTAGCCATGACAAAAAAGCACTCTTTACTCAAAACTTTAGAAAACCAAACCGAGCTACATGGAAAGACAACCTCCTCCGTAATGAGAAGTTTTTCATAATAAGACTTGACATAAAATACTCCATTATTCCCCACACCACCGCTCCATACACTACTGTAATGTGCTTTCATTGTGGAGCATACCAACCAGGCTTTGGAACTCTACCACTTCCTACTTGAAAATTCTTCCTAAACCTCAAATTTATAACTACTACTCCATCTTGTAGTCATCGGACCAGATGGATAGGGCATGAAATTCAGTAAATATTTGGGAAAATAATCCTCAAAATGTTATCATACACCACTTCTGCCCCAAAAATTCATCCTCCTCCCATCCCTTACCTTGAATGACGCATCGGCAGTAAACTCTTTCCATCCCTTAAATATTCCTCCAATGTTCGCACACATAAAGAATAGTGACATTTTTAGTCCTCCAACCCCTTCCAAGGTCCCATATTTTTCCACTACTACCTTCCTCAAAAAAGAATATTCTTCAATCCTAAATCTCCATAACCATTTACCTAATACTACCTTGTTGAACACCATTAGAGTCAATTGATTTGTGAACAAGTTAAGCTAGAATTATAATTAGGGGCGGGAATGACAGGATTATCTAGTTGATGTACTTATAATTATAATTATTTGGGGATGGTTGGTTCATTGAACTAAAAATGAACATACGGAATATAATATAATACACTGTTTGGTTTTACACTAAATAAGTTTTTTTTTTTTTTATAACTGTGGTGTCCGGGCCAGCTTGCGCGCACCTCGACTAATTCCACGGGATACCTGCCACCTCCCACCAACAACAGGTACCAGGTAACTCTATCCACCAAGGCTTGGATAAATACATTAAATAAGTTTGAATAAACTTTTATCTAATTTTAGTCTTGGATTTCTTAAAAGTCTTTGGGAGAAGCGCTTTCGAGAAGCGAAAATGTGTCATTTTGTTATTCTATCCTGGGATAGTTATCCCAAATATAGTGTGGTACAAACAACCTCGGGGCTGCTTTTACCTGAATCAAAAGTTCAACCAAATCGCAGATAAACTAATCCCACATTTTATCTCAAAATTATTATCCTTTATCCTTGTAATCAAACAACCCCTTAGATCTTCCAAGACCACTCCAACACTTAAGGGTAAGAACGATCTCCCATCAAACCATGTGGAAACCTCCCTATCATCAAACCCCATAGATAGTTTCTCTAAAGTCTTTCCAACTTTCACGTGACACTTCCCGGAGCTTGAAACAAGGACATAAAATAAGTGAAAATGGTTGATAATGTGCTCTTAATAAGTACTTCTTTATCTCCTTTGGACAAATATCGTTTCTGTCATCCTACAGGCTTCTTCTCAATCCTTTGTAGTACCGGGTTCCATGTTGTTTGATCCTTATTTGAAGCACCTACTGGCAAGCCAAGGTAGGTAGTGTGATAAGCCCCAGCCTTAGAGTTCAAAATATGTGATAACATTGCAACATACTTCACCTCTCCAACTAGTATGATCTTTTCCTGAAATTGATCTTTAAGGTGTGACACTGCCTGAAACCATGTTAACACATGTTCTTGGTGTTCCAGCTAAACAAACCCAATATAACCTTAGCATAGGGCTTCGTATGTATATTTTTTGAATAAAGCTTTTCAACCAAAACATCTTATTATGAGTTCAATTTAGCAATTATGTAGCAAACTAGTTGTTCCAACTCCAACCTCTTCTTCTTTTTTTCCTTTTTCCAGCCAAAATGCACCAAAAATGCCTAGTCTACGAATGCACGCACAGAGCGGTTAAGGTTATCCTTTCGTGACCTGTAAGTCACACGAACTCAAGGTAACAAAACAGCTGAAATGCAAGGGAAAAGCTGTACATACATTCACTCTCCCATACCCGGCAGTAGTCGAAGAACACCTAATTTTCACACGGTAAGATCTCTATAGAGCAACAATATTTCAATCTATGGCTTCAAATTTATTTAATTATCAAAATTAAAAATTAAATGACCTAGGGATTCAAATACAAACAAACAAATGAGGAAACAGGTAGACGCAGAGATAGAGAGAGCGGTGTTAACAGTTACGCACAGTGAGTTGGAAGAGTTCGTGAGGGCAGAGACCGGAGAGAAAGAGACGGCAAACTTCACGGTCATAGTACTTGCGATCGACCTCCGTTACGTCGCCGTTTCGGTTGGCTCCCATTAACACATCCAGTTGCTTCCTTATGGCGTCCATTGATGATGAACGCTTGAAATTCGCCGCTATTCAGGCTTGAGTTGCTCAGTCTATGGAAAGGGTTTTTTCCTTCAGTCTTCCTCTTTGGAAGCTTTTCAGTTCTCCAGTGCGCTTGTTTTATAGGGTTTGGCAAATTGGCTGTTTTGTATAGTTTTTTCCTTTTCGTTTTGGTGAAAAATAGTACTATATTTTCCCTTTCCTGTCATATTAAGGTAGCAGTATAGACTTTTTGTTATAATAACTAGCAAATTAATAATGACACGTTGTAGTTTAAATATTTATTTATACTAGTTTTAGGATACGTATCCAATAACAATGTGTATAATTTTTTAAAAATTATAAGCTCTTGAAAATAAAATTTGAACAAAATAGAAATTCTTGAAAATGGTGAATATTTATCATATTCAGTTGATAAAGTAGCGGATGGCCTAGCTAAGCATGAAACAATCAACATAATTTTAAAGGCTCGGTGAATTTTTATGTGTCCCCTTCTTTTAATATAATTTTGTATCAAAATGATCGTCTACGTACCATATATTACAGACATGTCAACTATATATTAAAAAAATTTAGCAACAGACAAATTATTTTATACATGATTCTATTAGTTATAAGCTGAATTTCATAGCTAATTCTTATTTGTTTTTAGTCAGTTTATGTAATAAACTATCTTAGTAATAATATTAGTTTGTTTTTTGCCAAAACTTTGTCCATCTATTTAATGCTATTATGCATTACGGTAATTTAGTTAAAGCTGTAAATTCACAAATATATTATTACAACAATAATTAATATTTCTAACAATCTTGGGGTAGAGAGACTGTTTCTGATAGACCCTCGGCTCCCTCCCTCCAAGAATTTCCCACTTTGCTCTTGGGATAACTCAAACTCACAACTTCTTGGTTGGAAGTGGAGGGTGTTTACCACTAAAGCAACTCACTCTTGTCAATATTTCTAACAATAATGGTAGATATTAGTTCATATCAACACTTGCCTTAGTATTTTAAGAATAGAAAATAACCGATTCAACAACAAAGCTGCTAAAGAAATATATATCATTTAAATTTTAAAAACAGTAAATATTTCATAAGAAAGGAAAATAAAAGGGCAAAATTGGTGTTGTATGATTAAAGGACAAAGAATATAAAAAAATCACACAAATCGTGGACTTCCCTGGTTGGAAAAAGAAACTTTTCTCCTACTTTTTTGTATTCTTTTTATTGTCTTGATATTTTGTTTTCTTATTAGGAAAAGATATCAAAAATTATATTTGGACAAAACTTATTTGATTTCGAACTCCTAAATAGTAGGAAAGTTTTTTGAGTTTACAATTTATCCAATGTAAAATATATTTTTAAAGGGTAGAAAGGGCGAACGACGTTTCGCATGCTTTTAATATAGTACTAGTCTCTACGTTCGTGCATCAGTGATGAAGGTTTGTTTCAAAAAGAAAATCAAATTGCCTTCCATTCCTAAAAACATACAAATAACCAGAGACGAAATTCTATACCTAAATGTAAGTACGAAGAAAAATAATGGCACCATAGAGTCCCGTCAGATCATTGTCGTCTAGAGCTTGAATATTTCGACCAAAATAATTATGAGTTTACCTTTTTGTCATTCTTTTAGAATATATTCTACGGAGGATAATGTACTATTGATTTTTTTCCTTCCATCTATAGTTTTTTTTTCCATTACTCTCCTTGAAAGTAGTTTAATTATGTGAACTAGTGAAAATGACTGCTTTTATGAAGACAGAATTTGATGATGTGATTATACATATGATTGTTAACCTTGAGCATTTATTTCTTTTGATATTGACTTTTCTTTGACTATAATTAGACGTATTTTATTGCTCCTCTTTTAAGAATTATTTTGGCTCTGAACAATTCAAGAAACTCTTCAAATCCATCTAAAGATGTGTACAACACTCTATAACAAATATCACTTCAAAAAAGAAATAAAAAAGAAATTAAAGTGACAAGGGACTTCACTGTTGTCTCAATATATAACGGAGTTGTATGAACAAATCTCAGATATTCGCTATTACACCTAAATCATATTATTCTTCCACTATAAAATTATACATATCTGCTAACACTATCCAACTAAGATTAGAAAATAATTCAATAACTTTGACAAAGCAATTAATAAAAATATGATATTTTCTCGTACAAGTCAAAGATGTTTATGATTTTTCCTACAAAATACACACAAACATATACATGTTGAGACCTTGCCATTCGAATCATATCCACTTACCTATGTAGACATAATTACATAAAGTCTACAACATACATACATAGTTATTGTTTATAATCTATAGATAATAAGAAATCAGAAAAAATTATATGAATAATATGTTCTACATCATCTTTGCAACTATCCCAAAATTATTAAATCATTGAACGTATACGGTTTTGCTTCACAAAGGTGTAATTCTTGACCTCATATCAATGCAACAAACATACGGTCTTGACGTCTCTTTGATGAGACATGTTGTTCATTCTTCTTTCTCCTTGACCATAGGTATTCCTCTTCTACAAGAAAAAAAAAAGGACACATCACCACTGAGAGTAAAACATTAAATATTTGTTCCCCAAAAATTAGTAAACTCTATTGAAATTTAAACCGTTAATGATGTTATTCTTAAAAAATTTTGGTTGATTATGTTGTTGATTGCCGCCTTTAAGATTCGATCCATTGTAAATTTACTCCACCAACCATAATTGATGTCTAAAACCTAGCTTCAAGACCCTAGAAACCCAAATAAGGACAAGAGAAGGAAAAAAGGAAAAAATATTAAGGGAAAGACATTTATCTCAATTACACACAAAGCAATCCATGTTAGGAAAAAAATCAGCAATCAAAAAATAAAAAGATGGGACATAAGCAAAACTAAAACCACACATTAGAAAAGAGTTATGCTAGGAAATAGAAAGATGATTAGGAGCACCAAAGGAAACAAAAAAATTTAATTGTAATACCACATAAACTACTTCTAGGTTTCGTACAAATTTGGAGCGAATCATTGAAGCTTGCACCTTGTCGTAAAATACAAGAGGAATGTTGATACTACCCCTTTTGTATAGTGGTTTAATCACGTGGGTTGTGTCTTAGCTACTTCAACAATAGATAGGACAACTGATTATATTGGTATTAGAATTCCATGTAAAATAAATTATACTTGACTTTAAAGACCTTAATTTTAGGAATTTGATTTGCGATTCTTACTATTTTATCTAAGATTCAATGAAGCTTTATTTAATTTATTAAGGTTTAAAAAGTCAACTAATATTTTAGGAATATTTTTGTCATTCAACATTTAGCGTGAAACATTCGTGCTTTTATAATAATATATAGAACATGAATTTAAAATAATACATGAATTTAAAATAAAAGAACATCATCAAAGCTTACACAAATGATCAATTTTGTCATGTTAGTTAGATAATTATGTATTATAATTTAAACGTATTTAATGTGATGGTATCTTAACGAACACTTCTTTGTGGATAATATTATTGTGTGTGTATGTGATAAGTAGAGATTTTGACTACTTATTTGCACTCTTACTTTAGTTTTAGCTCAAAAATACTTAAAGGTATTCTCGAAAACTGATAAAATATGCTTACTTGCAGGAGCATTGGAAAAAGAGCCAAAACGATGAAATTCAACTCAAGAAGGAGTATTTTTGGACAAGGATTAAAACCAAGCAAAAAGAGCAAAGTGCGGACCGCACAATATTGAGTACGACCGCGGACTATGAAGGACCTCTGACATAATTCCTTTGCAAAGCGCGGACCGCACAATTATTGTGCGGCCGCAGAAGATGAGGTTCAGAGAGATGGAGTTCTAAGTCCATGAAGAAGTGCGGACCGCACAATTATTGTGCGGCCGCAGAATTCAAGAGTGCGGTTGCACTCAAAAATGTGCGGTCCGCAAAAGTCCCTCCTATCAAGCTCAAATTCAAGAGTGCAGCCGCACTCAGAAATGTGCGGTCCGCAGAATTTGAAGACGTGCGGCCGCAACCCAGAATTGTGCGGCCACAGAAGTCCATCCTGTCAAGCCCAGCTTCAAAGTGCGGACTGCACGTAATCTTGTGCGGCCGCAGAACCTCCGCAGGGACAATTTCGTCCGATAATTTCAGTTGTGTATAAATAGTTCTTTTTGTTAAATTTAGGTTAAGTTTTGAACTCCAGAAAGTAGATAGCCGTTTTTCCCTTACTGCTTTGGAAAACTTTGAATTATTTTATCATTTTAACATTGGATTTTCATCCCTTTATCATCTATTATGAGTTTAATCTTATTTTCTTCCTTAGTTTCTTCATTTTTGCCTATGAGTAGCTAAATCTCTAGCTAGAGTTGTGACCCAACTCTAGTGTGGGTACCTAATAGGTATTTGATTTAGGGTTTTTTTAAGGTTGAGTGTATGATATTTAGCCTAGTTCTTGCTTGAATTTAGGAATTAATGGTTGCAAACATTGATTCATGCCTAATTGACTTAGTCTCTACTTGAGAAAGAGAGACTAAATCTAGGAAAACTTGGCTAACAAGAAATTAGGGTGAACTCAAGAAATTGATAGCCCTAATTAAAGGGTTAAATCTAGAGATAGTAAGACCCGACTTGAGCATATATCAACGGTTTTGTGAATTACCTATTTGGACTTGAGAAAGCCAAATTGGGCAAAACCACTCTAACTACCGAGAGGTATCGAGTGGGTAATCGCGTGTTGATTACTATATTACACCTCGACCAACGAAATATGCCTTAAAGCCCACAACCCGTTAGGTAAACACCAGGTGGAAGTCACAGCCCTAGATCTTTTATAAACTTGAAAAACAAAAACACCAAAAATATCATTCTATAGCTTTACATTTACAAACAATAGCATAAATTTTAGAAGTAGAAAGAAACAACCAAGTATGTGGAAGTGCATGTTAGGCACGTCATACACCTAGTCCAATTATATACCTAATCCAATATAAGCTCTCTAAGGAATCGACCCTGACTCAAAGTTGGGTAATTATAATTGCATCGACCGCCTCACAATCCCAATCAGTGGTGTGAATTTGGGCGACACCAATTGTTGGCTCCGTTGCCGGGGAGCTAAAAACGAATTTAGCTATATATTTGGTTTTGTGTGTGACTTGTATTCTTTTCTTTCCGAGTAACTAAACTTTTTGTAAATCGATTGTAGGTACAAAAATGGCTCTCAACAATGATCCTCTTGAAAACTTGCCTTTGGGGGAGGTAGTGGACGATGACAAAAGTGATGAGGTTTCTCTTGAACATCAAGCAAATAGGCGAGGCCGACCGCCTCATGACACTATTCTCGTCCCTCCCTTTCCTCCATCAAGAGCGGCTCCACACCGTGTGTTGCCAAACGAAGGATACGTAAGTGCCATAGTCCCACCCCGCATTAGGGCGAGCAACTTTTAAATCACCAATATTATGCTCACATTACTAGAGCAACGGAGATTCTTTACCGGGGCTCTGAGTCAAAATGCATACAAACACTTGAAAGGTTTTATGGACACTTGCTGGGGGAGTAAACAGACCAACATCTCCGAGGATGCTCTAAGGTTGAGGCTATTTCCCTTCTCTTTACGGGGGGAAAGCCTTGGATTGGTTAGAAATATTGCCAAACCATTCTATCTATACATGGGATGAATTGGCGGAAAAATTCATTGCCAAGTTCTTTTCTCCCAGGCATATGGTTACTTTTCGAGACGAGATTCTAGCATTCAAGTAAGAACCCAATGAGCCTTTGCACGAGATTTGGGAAAGGTACCGTACAATGGTGAAAGAGTGCCCGAATAATGACATGACCGAGGCTATGATTCAACAAACCTTCTACAGGGGGATCAATACTACCAATCAATGCGTGGTCAACCAACTTGCCGGTGGGAATTTTATGACAACACCATATGCCGAAGCTTGTGAGATTTTAGATGAAATGGCGGATACTTCATCGGCATGGCAAAGTAGAGCTAATGTTCCTCAAGGTGATCCAAATGTGATTCACCTACACATAGAATTGCATGATCATGAGCAAGCAATTGACGAGTTGACCACAACAATAAATCAATTAGCCAAAGATCAACTTCAACAAGTTCAAGGTCCTAAGCAAGTAAATGCAATGGAAGGTGTCAACATGATGGTGAACAAGCGAAGGCAAAAGGGTCAACAAGTGCAAAACTGCGTGGAACAATTTGTGCAAGATGATAGTGGGTTTGACCAAGACGAATCATACAATGAGCGAGAGGAAGAAGTGAAATATGTGAACAACTACCAATGGCAAAGAAATAACTCTCAAGGCCCGAATCAACAACAATGGCGATCTCAAGGAAATCAAGGAAATTGGAACAATCAAAACCACCAAGGCAATTGGAGTGGTGGTAACAACAATCAAGCTAATTGGAATAATAAGAATAATCAATGCAATTGGAATAATCAAGGAAACCGAGGCAATTAGGGTGGCAACAATCAAGGATATTGGGGAGGCAACAACCAAGGGGGTTGGAATAATAACCAAGGGAATCGGGGGTCGGGCTTCCAAAGGCCCCCGATGTATCAACAACCAAGCAAACCGCCTCCTTATCCGTATCATGGTTCTAGCTTTTCCAATAATGAGATGGGACAAATTGAAAATCTGTTCAAACAAATGATGGAGAAAATTGCCGACTCCGATGCTCAACTAACCTCTCACAACACTTCAATCTGTAATTTGGAGGATCAATTAGGGAAAATCTTGCAAGCTTTAAACACTCTTCCTAAGGGGGCACTACCTAGTGACATGGTGGTGAACCCGAAAAGTGGGAACAACACGGGACATGCCATGGCTGTAACCACAAGGAGTGGAAAAGGTGGGGAGGTAACAACCTCAAACCAAAGAAGAATTGTGGATGATGATGTAGTGATTCAAGAAGATGAAATTCCAAGCAATGTGGTTCAAGCTAATGAAGAAGTGAGAATTGATATTGATGAAAATGTGGAGGAGACTCAAGAAGAAGTGAACCCGTCTAGGGAACACGTGATTGACATACTGGAACCGGTAGTGCCAAAGGCCAAGGCACCAATGCCAAGGTATCCTCCTCCATACCCTCAAAGGCTCACCAAGCAAAATAGCAAGAACCAATTCAAGAAGTTTATTGACATGATGAAGAGCTTATCCATTAATGTGCCATTGGTTGAGGTGTTGGAACAAATGTCCGGCTATGCAAAGTTCATGAAGGATTTGGTGACAAAGAAAAGATCAATGAATTGTGAGACTATCAATATGACACATCAAGTGAGTGCTACTGTGCACTCAATGTCTCCAAAATTGGAAGATCCCGGCGCTTTTATAATCCCTTGCACTATTGGGAGCTCCGACTTTGCCAAAGCTCTATGTGATCTAGGGGCGAGTATCAACTTGATGCCCTACTCGGTGTTCAAAACTTTGGGAATTGGGCAACCAAGACCCACATCTATGAGGTTACAAATGACAGATCGTACTATGAAGAGACCGTTGGATATTATTGATGATGTGTTGGTTCGTATTGATAAGTTCATCCTCCTGGCGGACTTTGTGATTCTTGATTACGAAGTGGACTATGAGGTGCTTATTATCTTGGGAAGACCTTTCTTTGCTACGGGGAAGGCTCTTGTTGATGTGGAAGCCGGTGAGCTTACCTTCCGGGTGGGCGATGACAAGGTGGTTTTCCATGTATGCAAATCTATGAGGCAACCGAATAGCAATAAAGTTTGTTCATTTGTGGACTTAGTGACCGAGGTGATTATTGATGATGCTAGTGCCATGATGAATGATGATGATACTTTGGAGGCCGTATTGCTTAATCATGATGATGATGGGAAGGAAGGCTATGTGGAATGTGTAAATGCATTTCAAGGAATGGGGTCGTACACTTATGAACCTCGAAAATTGTCCTTAGATCTTGAGAATCGGAAGACTCCTCCAACAAAGCCCTCAATTGAGGAGCCTCCCACTTTGGAGTTAAAGTCTTTGCCTCAACATCTCAGGTATGAATTCCTTAGGCTATGTTCTACTTTACCGGTTATTCTTTCCTCTTGTTTGACTAACGTGCAGGTAGACTCTACTTTGGTGGTGCTACAAAAGAGAAAGAAAGCTATAGGATGGACATTGGCAGATATTCGGGGTATAAGCCCCTTCTTTTGCATGCACAAGATTATTTTGGAGGAGGATGCCAAACCCTCAATTAAACATCAAAGAAGATTAAATGAAGCAATGCAAGAGGTTGTGAAGAAGGATATCATAAAATGGTTGGATGCCGGGGTTGTTTACCCCATTTCCGATAGCTGGTGGATCTCTCCGGTGCAATGTGTCCCAAAATAAAGGGGGCATGACTATGGTCACAAATGACAAGAGCGAGTTGATCCCCACAAGAACGGTGGCCGGGTGGAGAGTGTGTATGGACTATCGGAAGCTCAACAAAGTCACTCGGAAAGATCATTTCCCACTCCCATTCCTTGATCAAATGTTTGATAGGTTGGCCGGTCGAGCTTTCTATTATTTCCTTGATGGATATTCCAGCTACAATCAAATTTTTATTGCTCCGGAGGACCAAGAGAAAACTACTTTCACTTGTCCCTATAGTACTTTTGCATTCTCGCGAATGCCATTTGGGTTATGCAATGCACCAATGACTTTTCAACGGTGTATGGTGGCCATATTCACCGACATGGTGGAGGATTTTCTTGAGGTCTTCATGGATGACTTTTCCGTGGTCGAAAATTCTTTTGATGATTGTTTGAACAACTTGGATAAGGTCTTGGCAAGAAGTGAGGAGAAAAACTTGATTTTGAATTAGTAGAAATATTACTTTATGGTCGAGGAAGGCATTGTCCTCGGTCACAAAATTTCAAAGCATGGTATTGAGGTCGACAAGGCCAAAATAGAGGTGATCTCTAAACTCCCACCCCTACTTCCGTGAGGAGATTCTTGGGTCATGCGGGGTTCTATCGCCGATTCATCAAGGATTTTTCCAAAGTGGTGAACCCCTTGTGTAAACTGTTGGAGAAGTATGCCAAGTTCCATTTCAAAGAGGGCTATATGAAGGCATTCGAATTGCTCAAGTTCAAATTGACTACTACTCCTATTATCACCGCACCGGATTGGAGCTTGCCTTTCGAGCTCATGTGTGATACAAGTGATGTGGCGGTTGGAGCAGTTTTGGGGCAACGTATCAACAAAATCTTCCATCCGGTCTACTATGCTAGTAAGACCATGAATGATGCCCAAGTCAATTACACAGTGACCGAAAAAGAGGTACTTGCTATTGTATTTGCTATGGAGAAGTTCCGCACGTACATGATAGGTACAAAGGTGATTGTCCACACTGATCATGCGGCGCTTCAGTACTTAATGAGCAAAAAGGATTCAAAGGCAAGGTTAATGCAGTGGGTGATTCTATTGCAAGAGTTTGATATAGAGATTCAAGACCGCAAGAGTAGTCAAAACCAAGTGGCGGACCACTTGTCTCGTTTGGAGGAGGAGGGGAGGCCACACGACGGCCTTGAGATAAATGATTCCTTCTCCGACGAGCAACTTCTAGCTATTCCAATGACCGGGATTCCATGGTTCGCCGACTTAGCAAATTATCTTATGAGTGGTATTGTACCGAATAAGTTCTCTTCAAACCAAAGGAAGAAGCTCAAACGGGATTGCCTTGACTATTATTGGGATGAGCCGTATCTCTTCCGGGATTTGTACCGATGGTGTGATTCGACGATGTGTACCGGAGGAAAAACAAATGGAAATTCTTGAGGTTTGCCACTCTTCACCATATGGTGGTCACCATGGTGGAGCTAGAATGGCAACAAAAGTGTTGAGTTATGGATTCTATTGACCTACTCTTTACAAGGACGCTAGCGATCTCGTCAAGCATTATGATGAATGTCAAAGGGCCGGTGGGATTTCTAAGAAAAATGAGATGCCCCTCACCACCATCTTTGAGATTGACATTTTTGATGTGTGGGGCATTGATTTCATGGGTTCGTTCGTGAGCTCTTGTGGGAACACTTACATTTTGGTGGCTGAGGATTATGTGTCAAAGTGGGTTGAAGTCATGGCTTTACCCAATAATGAAGCTCGAAGTGTGGTGGCATTTTTGAAAAAGAACGTCTTCACAAGATTCGGTACTCCAAGGGCCATTATTAGTGATGGAGGATCACACTTTTGCAACAAAGCTTTTGATACTTTACTCACCAAGTATGGTGTCACTCACAAAGTCTCGACCCCCTATCATCCTCAAGAAAGCGGGCAAGTGAAAGTCTCCAACCGGGAGATCAAGAGTATTTTGTCAAAGACAGTGAATGCCAACCGGACGGATTGGTCAAAGAAACTTGATGATGCTTTTTGGGCTTATAGGACGGCTTACAAAATACCGATTGGTATGTCTCCATACCAGTTAGTGTTCAAGAAAGCTTGTCACCTTTCGGTGGAACTTGAGCACAAGGCTATGTGGGCATTGAAGAAGCTTAATCTTGAATGGGATGTCGCCGCCAACTTAAGGGTGACACAATTGAATGAGCTTGATGAATTTCGGTACCATGCTTATACAAGTTCGTCCTTATATAAGGACAAGATGAAGTACCTCCATGACAAGTACATCCGAAACAAGGAGTTCAAAGAAGGTGATCTTGTGTTATTGTTCAATTCTCGGTTACTAATGTTCCTGGGAAAGTTGAAGTCTAAGTGGAGTGGTCCGTTTGAGGTTGTGAATGTGACACCCTTTGGTGCATTAGACTTGAAGAACAAAAATGATGAAGTGTTTAGAGCCAATGGTCACCGGGTAAAGCATTATCTTGGCAAAGTTGATGATGGCCACATCGTGGCGTTAATTAATTTCAAGTGATTGATGGTAATCTGCGTCGTGCCGCTACGTTAAGTCAAGCGCTTCTTGGGAGGCAACTCATGTTTTTTTGTATTTTTTATTTTCTTTTTTTTTAGATAGGTTTTGTATTGAGCTAACTGCAGGAATGAGTGTGCATTGTAGGTAATGTGTTCAAAAAATTGGCCAAGTGTTGAAAATAATGCGGACCGCACATTTATTGTACGGACCGCACAATTTTGTATGTCACAGCAGAGAAGAATCTGTGGCCTCACAATTCTTTGTGCGGACGCATAACTGGAGACCCTAAAATCTAACTCTGTAAAGTTTTGAATTGTAGAGAAAAGGCCATTCTACGGTAGCACACAAAATTGTGCAGACCACACAAATTTCTACGGCCGCACTCACTTTTGTGCGGACCCTATAACTTCATCAAGGTTCACGTAAAGAGTCTGTGGCCGCACTCACTTTTATGCGGACCGCAAAACTTCAGCAAGGTTCAGGTAAAAAGTGCAGGCCGTACTCAAAATTGTGCGGCCGCACTCAGATTCAATTTTGACCGACTTTGGTCAACCTGTAAATAGGACCTCATTGCACTATTCACAACTTTACACACTTTGAACTTTTGAGACCTAAGCAAGCACAGTGCACACAAAGTACCTCACACTCCACATTCATTTCATCAGTGTAGATTCTTACCTGCATTCTTCATCACTGGTATGTTCAATTCATGTTTAGATTTTTCAATTTTTTTTCTTTTATTTTAGTTTTTGTTCTTAATTAATATAGTTATTTTTAGGCCTAAAATGTCAAATGTTCTTCATGTGTGCTTGAAATTATGTAGGTAATTTCATGTGTGCTCATTGGGGACTCGGTAGATCATTCATCATGTTTAATTTGCAAATACCATGTTTAAATTGTGCAAAAATTGCAAAACCTAAGTTAGTGCCATTTTATTTTTGAATTGTGCGGCCGCACACATAATTGTGCAGTCCACAGATGTTGAGTTAGGGCAAAATGTGATACATGAAAAGTGCGGACCGCACTCAAAATTATGCGGTCCGCAGAAAAATTGTGAGGTCCGCGAAAAAATATGTGCGACCGCACTTTAGAACTTCAGAGAACCAGTAGTCTGAACCTGGTTTTGTGCGGCCGCAAATAAAATTGTGCAGTCCGCGCTTCAGCATGTGCGACCGTGCTTTGAAATTGTGCGGTCCGCACAAGGCAGTGGGCGGCCGCACTCATATATTGTGCGATCCGCACTGTCTCTTTTGTACACTGATTTCCTGCAACTGTTAACATGCTTCTGAACTTTAACTGACTTATGTGATTCGTATTGCAGACAATAGTTTGATCACGAGGCAGAGGTGATACATCTAAAAGGAGGGGTGAACCCTCCCGAGGCCGAGGAAAGGTCACTCAACCTCTGGGAGTGCAATCAAAAGCAATAGCCAAAAAGCCGACTAGTGGGAGAGGTAGGGCCTCAGAGCCCTCAGAATCAAGCTCGTATGTCCCGTTTAGGGAAGCCTCCGAGGGTCACTCAGTGGAGGTACAAGTTGAGGCCCAGTCCTAACCACCACAATTCACTGGGAGATACCAACTGCGCAACGAACCCTCCACCGCAACAAGTTCTTCTGAGGGCTCCGATGCCGGTAGTAGGGTTCAGATCCCTCCTCTACACACACTCCCTCTACACCAGTTGCAGTAGATGATGATGATGTTCCTGATGATGGTATGGGAGGTGACACTAGAGTGGGCGGCCTAGAGAGGTCGAAGAAGAAGGAAGTGTGGGAAGATAGGTTCGTGAGTTTGAGCGCCTTCACAAAGTTTAGAGAGTGGTGGCCCCAGAGATCGCTCACACTTGAGCGACAATTCTTGCTGAAGGATTTGGATAAATACAATCCAAATGTCCTTAAGTAGTTCAGGGAGCGTAAAGGGTGGATGTGGTTCACCCAGAGTGCTATGGATGCCAAAGAGCACTTGGTACAAGAGTTTTATGCCAATGTGGCACACATCAAGAAGGGTACCAAAGCGAGAAATTTGAAAGTCAGATTCGACCTAAGCACTCTGAACACTTACTTGGGATTCGAGGAGATAGAGGCAATCCAGTACTTGGTGAAGCTTGCTATGGGTGATGCAGATCGCCCTTAGTAAGCAGAGATTTTGGCTCCTCCAGGACCACCATCATCGTGGATCACAACAAGGGTTCCTATTGCACAGGCCACCCTAAATGTTGAAGCAAAAGTGTGGCAAACTTTTGTGTGCAGCCAACTGACCCAAGCCGGAATGAGAACAATCTTCCAATCCCCTAAGCAATTTTGGTGGCGTCTATTGTGGCCGGGTACCCAATCAATGTGGGTGCTATCATGTCGGCCAACATATCAGTGGTTGTCCAAAAAAGTGAAAGCTCCTACCTATATCCCAACACCCTCACAGAATATTTCACAAATGCAAAGGTGGAGCCGAGGAGTTTTGATACAAAAGGGCGGGCCAAGAAGCCCTTCTCATTGTACTTCTTGCAAGGTCCGGAAAACCCAAAGTTCAAGGGTAAGGCAACTACCATCGGTGGTGGTTACAGAGTCAGCTGCTGAGCCTTCTACAACTCCGATGCCTTCTACAGCAGCCGGTCCTTCCACCGAGACAGCTGACATGTCACCATCTTCATCCTTTAGACCATCAGCATCAGTACCAGTGCCTGCCTCATCCACATATCCACTCACTGCGTTGCGAGTCTCCCAAACATTGGCGAGTCTCAACAACTGGATGCAGACAACTACTTCAATGTTGTCTAACATATCCAATGTTGTTACAACACAATCTTCTACACCAGCAGCACCATAGGTTCCTCCGTCAGTGGAGGAAACATTAAAGAAGATCCTGGACAACTAGAAGACCATTATGGATACACTGGTGTCTCATGGGGGAGCTATTGAGGAGTTGGGCAAACAGGTGAAGAGGATGAGGAAATACCAAGCCTCGAAGAAATCAATGGAGAGATTGAGAAAGGAGGTGACAAATATTGCAGTAGCTGGTGATTTATCATTTGACCTACTGATGGAGACAAATCCATCAGTACCAGTATATCCAGCAGCACCATCAGCAAAGGCACCATCTGGCCAGTCTGACGAGCCAAACCTTGCTGCCCATTCTGCCGAGGAGGTGCTTCAGATGTTCACCAACCCCGTTGTTCCCCGAGCAGAGGATGATGAGATCCAGTTGGAAGAGCCCGAGGGTGGTGATGCTGCCATGCACCTTGAGACCACATAGGGAGTTTTATTTACTCTCTACCCTCCCTTATTTTGATTTTGCTAAGCATTGGGGACAATGCTTATTTTTATTCAGGGGGTGGTTTAGTTTCTCTTTCATTATGTATGTATTCCTCCCTCTCTTTTGATGTATATATTCTATTCCCCTCGGTTTGTATATTCATTTGTCTTACTTTCAGTAGATTATTTCATAGCTTCTTTATTTTGTTTACTTAGTAGCCTAGCTTCTTATTTATGTTAATAGCTTCTTTTTATTCTGTATCTTCTTTTATGTTTAAGTGAGCAATAAGCCTTTGGTATTCTTAATGCCACGGTTCTTTCCAAAGGTAAATTTTGTGTGAACTGGGTGGCTCTTCCCAACGATGGATGAAGTGACAACCTTCTTAAGAGATTGAGTCCGTTTTTGATGTTTACGTAGAAAGAGTAGTGTTAATGAATAAAAAATGGTCAAGTATGCTTCACTTGGTACCAACACACTTAACTATATGCTTATGGTTAAAAATAAGCTTTTGGAAAGAAATAGCTCTAGTTAGTGACCTTGTGACTCTTGTGTTGACTTAGGCAATCATCTGGTGGTTTAGTTGAACCATTAGCGATATTCAATCTTGAATACAGTTGTTGTTGTCCCTCTATCCTCTTTAACAATCCGGTTGTGTGATAGGTGAGATATTTTGTTACAAGTCCAAGTACCTGTGCGAATGGTCTAAAACTTGCCCCGAATGTGTTTCTAGACGAAATTCTAAGTTTGCTTGGCTTGAGAAGTGATTGTAGGCTCTCCTTGACCCGTTTTGAAACCTTCCATGGCCCACCAATGATGTTATCCTTAGTCAACCCTTTTGAGCCTAAAGCCTTTTTCATTCGATAACCATGTTACAAGCCTTTACCCGTTCTATAGTGACCCTCTCTTGGCACCCGAGCTTTCCTTAGTACTCATGAGAAACAAATGGCGAAAACATAAGTTTGGAGGAGAGATGAGGAGTTTGAAAGTGGTATCAAAGCAAAAGAAGAGAAGAAATAAAGAAAAGGAAAGGCAAAGAAAAAGAAAGAAAGAACAAAAGATAAACACAAAAAGAAAGTGAATAATTTGAAGGGTTGAAGGGATTCAAAAGAAAGCAAAAGTGCAAAGCATGCAGAAAATAAAGAAGGAGAATTTGAATATCATGACCAAGAAAGAGTGATGTCAAGTCTCTCTAGTTTCTCTAAGGAAAAAGAAAATGACTCAAAGAGTCGGCAAAGTATGGGCCAAAAAGAGAAAATAAAGTGCTAAAGGAAAGATGAACCCGTTCCATTCCAACATTTTCCTCCTTAGTCCAAAAGCCCTCATTACAAGCCGAAAAAACACTAAGTGATTTCAAGTCGAGTAAGCTTACATTAGTGGTGATCTACATGAGGGGCAAGTATATGGTACTTAGAGTCGTATTTGTGATATTCTTTTGAGAGTGATGAGCGAATCTTTCACGAATCATTGAATTGAGTGCTACATTCTTGAGTGAGATGAGCTTACGGAGAGTATAGGAGGGGGAGTTTGGGATCCACAATGACCTACACGTAAGTGCAAACTTTCTTAATGAGTAAAGCCAACTCTTGATGCTCAAGTGTCACATTAGAGCTATTTATGCTTTAACATTCAAAACACGACCTTGTTGATAATTCATGAGTGTGTGGGTAATTGTTGGTCCCAATTGATGTGTGTTTGATTCAACTTAGGCCAGCTGAAATAGCTCTTTTCTTGTGGAGGTGAGAATTACCTTATTTGTTTGAGGACAAGAAAAAGTTTAAGTTTGGGGGAGTTAATAAGTAGGAATTTTGTACTACTTATTTGCACTCTTTTACTTTAGTTTTAGCTCAAAAAAGCTTAAAGGTATTCCCGAAAACTGATAAGATGTGCTTACTTGCAGGAGCATTGAAAAAAGAGCCAAAACGATGAAATTCAACTCAAGAAGGAGTATTTTTGGACAAGGACTAAAATCAAGGAAAAAGAGCAAAGTGCGGACCGCACAATATTGAGTGCGGCTGCAGACTATGAAGGACCTTTGATAGAATTCCTTTGCAAAGTGCGGACCGCACAATTATTGTGCGACCGCAGAAGATGAGGTTCAGAGAGATGGAGTTCTAAGTCCATGAATAAGTGCGGACTGCACTATTATTGTGCGGCCGTAGAATTCAAGAGTGCAGCTGCACTCAAAAATGTGCGGTCTGCAGAAGTCCCTCCTGTCAAGCTCAAATTCAAGAGTGCGGCCGCACTCAGAAATGTGCGGTCCGCAGGATCTGAAGACGTGCGGCCGCAACCCAGAATTGTGCGACCGTAGAAGTCCATCCTGTCAAGACTAGCTTCAAAATGCGGACCGCACATAGAATTGTGCGGCCTCAGAACCTCCGCAGGGGCAATTTTGTCCGATAATTTCAGCTGTGTATAAATAGTTCTTTTTGTCAAATTTAGGTTAAGTTTTGAACTCCAGAAAGTAGATAGCCGTTTTACCTTTACTGCTTTGGGAAATTTTGTATTAGTTTATCATTTTAACATTGGAATTTCATCCCTTTATCATCTATTATGAGTTTAATCTTATTTTCTTCCCTAGTTTCTTTATTTTTGCCTATGAGTAGCTAAATCTCTAGCTAGGGTTGTGACGCAACCCTATTGTGGGTACCTAATGGGTGTTTGATTTAGGGTTTGTTTAAGGTTGGGTGTATGATATTTAGCCTAGTTCTTGCTTGAATTTAGGAATTAATGGTTGCAAACATTGATTCATGCCTAATTAATTTAGTTTCTACTTGAGAAAGAGAGACTAAGTTTAGGAAAACTTGGCTAACAAGAAATTAGGGTGAACTCAAGAAATTGATAGCCCTAATTAAAGGGTTGAATCTAGAGATAGTAAGACCCGACTTGAGCATATATCAACGGTTTTTTGAATTACCCATTTGGACTTAAGAAAGCCAAATTGGGCAAAACCACTCTAACTACCGGGAGGTATCGAGTGGAAAATCGCGTGTTGATTGCTATATTACACCCCGACCAACGAAATATGCCCTAAAGCCCACAACTCGTTAGGTAACCACCTAGGTGGAAATCACGACCCTAGATCTTTTATAAACTTGAAAAACAAAAACACTAAAAATATCATTCTATAGCTTTACATTTACAAACAATAGCATAAATTTGAGAAGTAGAAAGAAACAACCAAGTATGTGGAAGTGCATTTTAGGCACGTCATACACCTAGTCCAATTATATACCTAATCCAATATAAGCTCTATGAGGAATCGACCCCGACTTAACGTTGGGTAATTATAATTGCATCGACCGCTTCACAATTTCAATTAGTGGTGTGAATTTGGGCGACACCAGTATGTTTCCTCCTAATGCGTTAGTTGCTGTGTCTTAACCAGAACTCTTGTTGTCGATCTTGATATCCATCTTGAAAGTGCAACATATAATTATTCGTGCAAGAAAATATATTGCGATAAATATAGTCTAATATTTAGGATGTTTGTTCTTATGCTTTATTTATTATATTTGCAAAATACAAACAAAGTAAAAATTATGTTTACACAAATTTAAAAGGATATTCCTTAGTTTCGGAAGACGAAAGTTGAATTCAAGGATAAGAATATACTTAGAAGCACATTGACCAGTATCATAAGTTTTGTATGTATAATGTTATTGTCAAAACTTATATATACCATCAGTGTGCTATTACATAAGCTATTCGGCGTATCTAAGTTTTTTAGTAACATGACATGCATATTTTCTTTCAAAATCAACCTATATACAATGGAAGATCAATTTTAACTTAGTCTATTATATATACGGTGACATTAACATACATAATAAATAACAAACTTGACAACAAACATGTATGGTAGAAGGCCATTTGGTATTAAAGTATTTAAGTATTTTACTTGGTAGTAACTATTGGTATCATTTTCTGCCGACTATTCAAACATTCCCAACACTTTAAACCTTTGAAAGATATGAAAACAACTTAATTAAAGGAAAATCGTTTAAAATAGGATAGGAAGTCATAACTCAATACATAATCTCTCCCAAAAATTGGGGTGTCACCGAGTACATGAGCATCTACATAAAGATATAATCTGGTACTCCGTCTAGAAAATAAAACTGAAATAAATAACATGAAAGGTAAGGAAGGAGAGTCAAGGTCTGCGAACGCCCATCAGCTACCTCGATGATCTCTAAATGTCCGGACTCCGCGACTCAGCAACCGCCGTGACTGGAAGCACCTGAATCTGCACACGAGATGCAGGGTGTAGCGTGAGTACAACCAACTCAGTAAGTAACAAATCTAACATATGGTCTGAAAGCAGTGACGAGCTCTAAAAATACAGTAAAATACATAATTTAACAATGCAGAAAATAGACATGGTTCCAGGTTCAACAGTTAAGTTTAGCACTAATAAAAAAGAGACCAAGTGTGACTGATAATATGAAAATGACATCTATATGACTACATGCCAAGGTGCATACCGTATGTGATGCAACACAGTGAAATCCCAAGTACTCACTCTTTCAGAGTACTCAATATGCCCGTCTCAATCCTCACTCACCACACTCAGCCACTCATCACTATATATAGCAAGAGGCTCGTTGCGGCGTGCAACCCGATCCACATATGTAAATATATAGATATCACTCACAACACGACACTCATGCCCCCAACTCAGTCACTAATCTCTCCAGTCTCTCGGGCTCACAACACTCATGCTAAGCAGCCCTAATCAATGATACGAGATGTGACAATATACGATAACAGAGATTGAGATATGACATGTAATAATGAATCTGACTGAGTTCACGACTGCAATTAAACAGATAACTCAACAGCAAACAATGACCACTGTGGGTCCCAATAGTACTAGTATATAGCCTAAACATGATTTCTAGCATAAATTACAGCTCAAGTGCTCTAACATATAGTGTACAGTAAAAATGTTCAGATAAGATGGCTACACAGTTCCATGGAATCGACTAAATCACAACTCACACGGTGCGCGCCCACACGCCCGTCACCTAGCATGCGCGTCACCTCAACATCAATTATATAATACGTAATTAGGGGTTTCATACCCTCAGCACCAAGTCTAGAAGTGTTACTTACCTCAGTCCGAGCAACTCTCTACTCCAACACATCCTTGCCTTGTGAAACAACCTCTGAATGCCTCGAATCTAGCCATAAACAATTCGATATAATCAATATGGGCTAGAGGAATCAACTCCAAAAGAAAATGCTAAGTTATTAATCAAAAGTCAAAAATCGACTTAAAAGTCGGCCCCTGGACCCACGTCTCGAAATTTGATAAAAGTTACAAAACCGAAAGCACATTAAACCATGAGTCCAACCATACCAAATTTATCAAAATCCGACACTAAATCGTCACCCAATCTCTAAATCGAACTCTCCCAATTAGGGGTGGGCGTCGGTCGGTTCAGCCGGTTAGTATAAAAATATGGTTCGGTTTAGCGGTTTTCGATTTTATAATATTAATAACCAAATCAAACCAAAGTATTTACGGTTCGGTACAGTTTTTTCAAGGTTCGGTTCGGTTATTTCCGATTTTGTTTTTCGATTATTACCGGTGCAAGATTTTTATGTATCAATCATTCAATTGAGTCAATTGGTGCTCATTAATACAAGGAAGAGCCTAACTAACTGACCCAAAACACCAAATTCAAAAGGAATATCAGTAGGTGTTTAAAGAATCATATTACTTGCCTTGGAAAGGACAAGAACCTTGAATTTAAGAACTAGCTAAGATGAGAAATGAATAAGAAAGACCATATCAAATACATGTTACAAACTTATCCGTATTTTTATTATGTACAATTCATATAGTTAACTGAACTCTACGTAATTTGTTATTCATTCCATGTGCCTTACCACAGAATTTGTAAGAATTCCATTCCATTCTTATTCATATAGTCAACTCTATCATTCCATTCCAACCACCAGATTACAGTAAGGACGAAGGCTGATCGCAAGAGCAGAGCAGTTAGGCTCTAGTAGCCTCTGATTACAGGGTGCTAGGGACTGCCGTAAAACAATAACTAAAATAAGTCTGGAAAACTAATATGTTACACAAAAAACAATAATATGCAAACCTAGCAAGAGATAACCAAAATAAGTCTAGGAAAGATGACCAAAAATCGAAAATAACACCAAAACGAGTGGCGGAAGAGGAAGAAGGCGTCACAGCAGGCACAACAACAGCATGCACAACAACAGCAGGCGACTAGCGGCAGTCGACACAGCAGGCATAGCAGCAGCAGCCAGCAAGAGGAGGAAGGAAGTCGGGACTCAAGAACCCTAATTAGAACTAAGACAATTTCTAATTTTTAAGGAAGTAGGACTAGGAAGTAACGTAAGTAGACTTGGGTAAATTGGGCTTTAGATTTGTGGATGGTATTGGGTAAATTGGGCTAAAAAGGAGGTGGCCAGGTGGGTGAGCCCATATGTTCAAATGTGATAACCCAAACCCAATAATTAATATCCTATATTTCTCAATTCTCATACCCAAAACTTTCAGTTTTTCGGTTAACCGAAAAACCGAAATACCAAAATCGTTAACCGCACCGAATATCGAAATTTAATAATATATAAACCGCACACCGACCGAATAACCGATTAAACCGACACCGAAAAACCAAAATTTATGGTTCGGCAGATTTTTTAGGTTCGGCCGGTATTATGCCCACCCCACTCCAAATACCTAGCCTCAAACCTTCAATTTACACCTTAAGGGACTTACTTCAAGAATACCCTCGAAAATCCTCTCAAGAATCGCCAAAACCCGAGCTAAAAATGTTTAAAATAAAGCAAAATCGCGAACCCTTGTAATTAAGTGTTCTGCCAGCACTTCCGCTTCTGCGGCATCATAGAAGGAACCTCTCACCCGTATCTGCAGCTCATTCCGCTCTTGCGGTCCCTCACTCCATTTCTGCGGACTCGCTTTTGCGGGCATCCAAGGCGGTTCTGCGAACCAAACTCACTTGCCCAATTCCGCTTCTGCGGCCTCCCTGCCGCATCTGCGGTCACGCAGGTGTGACAATTCCCTCGCACCTGCGGCCGCTTGCATACCCCCTCCAAACTCGCACTTGTGCATTCCAAGTCGCACATGCGGGCTCGCACCTGCGATTAAAGCTCTGCAGGTGCTGTTACACCAGCAGAGCCCAACTTTAACAATCTCACAACTTCAACTTTTGAGTCGTTAACCATCCGGAATCAACCCGAGACCCTAAGGACCTCAATCAAACATACCAACAAGTCCTACAACCTCATACGAACTTAGTCGAGCCCTCAAATCCCATCAAACAACTTCAAAAACATGAATCAGAGCCCAGTTTTAGCAATCTCATAACTTCTACTTTTGAGCCGTTAGCCATCCGTAATCAACTCTAACAACAACTCCTAAAACCTCATACGAACTTAGTTGAGCCCTCAAATCCCATCAAACAACTTCAAAAACATGAATCGCACCCCAATTCAAGCCTATTGAAAATAAGGAATTCTAACTTCTACAAATGACGCCGAAACCTATCAAATCACGTCGATTGACCCCAAATTTTGCACACAAGTCACAAATAACATTACGGGCCTACTCCAATTTCCAGAATCGGAATACGACCCCGACATCATAATGTGCACTCCCGATCAAACTTCCTAAAAATCTAATGTTTGCCATTTCAAGCCTAATTCCACTATAGACCTCCAAATCATAATTCGGACACACTCCCAAGTCCAAAATCACCCAACGGAGCAAACAGAACCATCAAAACTCCATTCCGGAGTCATTTACACGTAAGTCAGTATCCGGTCAACCATTTCAACCTAAGCGTTCAACCATAAGACTAAGTGTCTCATTTCATTTCGAAATCTCTCCAGACCCGAACCGACTACCTCGGCAAGTCACATAACATCTATAAAGTTGAAAATGAGCATTAAATGGGGGGAACGAGGCTATAACTTTCAAAACGACTGGCCGGGTCATTACATCCTCTGCCACTTAAACAAACGTTCGTCCTCGAACGGGTCTAGAAACGTACCTGGAGTCTCAAATAGGTGTGGATATCTGCTCTGCATCTCCCACTCGGTCTCCCAAGTAGCCTGCTCAACTGGCTGACCTCTCCACTGCATCTTTACTGAAGCTATGTCCTTTGACCTTAACTTTCGAACCTGCCAATCCAAAATGGCCACCCGCTCCACATCATAAGTAAAATCACCATCCATTTGCACCGTGCTGAAATCCAAAACATGAGACGGATCGCCGACATACTTCCGGAGCATAGAAACATGAAACTCTGGATGCACACTCGACAAACTAGGTGGCAAGGCAAGCTTGTAAGCCACATCCCCAATTCTCTGAAGTACCTCAAACGGCCCAATATATCGAGGGCTCAACTTTCCCTTCTTCCCGAACCTCATAGCACCCTTCATGGATGAAACCTTGAGCAGCACCTTCTCCCCAACCATGTAAGCAACATCACGGACCTTACTGTCGGCATACTCTTCTATCTAGACTGCGCCGTGCGAAGCCGTTCCTGAATCAATTTAACCTTAACTAAAGCATTCTAAACCAAGTCAGTACCCAATAGCCTAGCCTCACCCTGCTCAAACCAACCCACCGGAGATCTACATTGTCTCCTATACAAAGCCTCATACGGAGCCATCTGAATGCTCGACTGGTAGCTATTGTTGTAGGCAAACTCCGCGAGCGGCCAAAACTGATCCCAAGAACCCTCATAATCGATGACACAAGCGCGTATCATGTCTTCCAATATATGAATAGTGCACTCAGACAGTCCATCCGTCTGAGGGTGAAATGTTCTGCTCAACTCAACCTGAGTACCCAACTCTCGCTGCACGACTCTCCAAAACTGCGATGTAAACTGCGTGCCCCGATCTGAAATGATGGACACTAGCACACCGTTCAGGCAAACAATCTCTCGAATGTAAATCTCAGCTAACCGCTCTGAAGAATAAGTAGTCCCAATTGGAATGAAGTGCGCGGACTTGGTCAGCCGATCCACAATCACCAAATAGCATCGAACTTCCTCAAAGACCATGGGAGTCCAACTACAAAATCCATGGTGATCCGCTCCTATTTCCACTCTGGAATCTCTAACCTCTGAAGCAATCTGCCCAGTCTCGGATGCTCATACTTCACCTGCTGACAGTTGAGGCGCCAAGATACAAACCCCACTATATCCTTCTTCATTCTTCTCCACCAATAATGCTGCCTCAAGTCGTGATACATATTCGCGGAACCCGAATGAATGGAAAACCGCGAATTGTGGGCCTCCTCAAGAATCAACTCACGTATCCCATCCACATTAGGCACACAAATCCGACCCTGCATCCTCAATACCCCCATCATCGCCAATAGTAACATCTCTAGCATCACCATGCTAAACCGTGTCCTTAAAGACAAGCAAATGAGGATCATCATATTGTCGCTCTCTGATGTGATCATATAAGGAAGACCGAGAAACCACACAAGCTAGAACCTGACTAGGCTCCGAGACATATAATCTCGCGAACTGGTTGGCCAAAGCCTGAACATAAACTTTAAGAGGTCTCTTGCCAACATGAATGAATGCGAGGCTACCCATACTCACCGCCTTTTTATTCAAGGCATCAGACACCACATTGACCTTCCCGGGATGATACATAATAGTGATATCATAGTCCTTTAGCAGCTCTAACCATCTCCTCTGCCTCAAATTTAGATCCTTTATTTGAACAAGTGCTGGAGACTCCGGTGATCTGTAAACACCTCACAAGACACACCATAGAGATAATGCCTCCAAATCTTCAATGCATGAACGATGGCAGCCAACTCCAAATCGTGAACATGGTAGTTCTTCTCATGGGGCTTCAACTGACGCAAAGCATAAGCGATAACTCTACCCCTTGCATCAAGACACACCCAATACCGATCCAAGAAGCATCACAATACATTGTATAAGAGCCAGAAGCTAAAGGTACTAGAGCTATGGTCAAGGTAGTCTTGAGCTTCTGAAAGCTCTCCTCACACTCATCCGACCATCTGAAAGGAGCACCCTTTTGGGTCAATTTGGTTAATGGCGATGCAATAGACGAGAAGCCCTCCACGAAGCGACGATAATAACCGGCCAAGCCGAGAAAGCTCCGAATCTCCGTAGCTGAGGACGGTCTGGGCCAACTCTGAACCACCTTAATCTTCTTCGGATCCACCTGAATCCCCTAACTGGACACCACGTGTCCCAAGAACGCCACTGAACTAAGCCAAAACTCACACTTGGAGAACTTGGCATAAAGCTTCTCCTCCCATATTCATTGCAACACAATCCTCAAATGTTAGGCATGCTCCTCCTGGCTACGAGAGTACACCAGGATGTAATCAATTAATACTATGACAAACGAGTCTAGATAAGGCTGAAACACATTGTTCATCAGATGCATAAATGTTGCTGGGGCATTGGTCAGCCCAAAATACATCACAAGGAACTCATAATGACCATAACGGGTCCTGAATGCCGTTTTTAGAATATCCGAGTCTCGAATCTTTAACTGGTGATACCCAGACCTCAAGTCAATCTTAGAGAATGCTCTCGCTCCCTGAAGCTGGTCAAATAGATCATCAATGTGGGACAAATGATACTTGTTCTTGATTGTAACTTTATTCAAATGCCTATAATCAATACACATCTGCATAGTACCATCCTTCGTTTTCACAAAAAGGACTGGTGCACCCCAAGGCAACACACTGGGTCTAATAAATCCCTTATCAAGAAGTTTCTGAAGTTGCTCTTTCAATTCCTTCAACTCAGTTGGTGCCATATGATACTGAGTGCCCGGCACCAAGTCAATATCCCTGTCGGGTGGCATGCCCGGCAGGGCTGCAGGAAACACATCCAAATAATCTCGCACCACCGGAACAGAATCAATAGAAGGAGTATCAACACCAACATCCCTCACAAAGGATAAATAAGATAAACAACCCTTCCCAACAATCCGGTGGGCCTTCAAATAGGAAATTACTCTGCTAGGAACATAGTTTAGAGAACCTTTCCACTCAATCCTTGGCAACCCCGACATCGCCAACGTCACGTTCTTAGCGTGATAATCCAGAATAACATGACATGGAGACGACCAATCCATACCCAAGATCATGTTGAAATCAACCATACTAAGCAATAAGAGATCAACTCGGGTCTAATCCCCCAATAGTCACTACACACGACCGATATACACGATCCACAATAATAATATCGTCCACCGGCGTAGATACATGAATGATGAAACTAAAGACTCACGGGGAATACCTAGATAATGAGCAAAATACAAT
Source organism: Nicotiana tomentosiformis (assembly GCF_000390325.3). Lineage (NCBI taxonomy): Eukaryota > Viridiplantae > Streptophyta > Magnoliopsida > Solanales > Solanaceae > Nicotiana > Nicotiana tomentosiformis. The sequence goes on along the minus strand of NC_090816.1, from coordinate 29,550,685 downwards.
GATATATACGAATAAGTGGAACCAGGGTCAAATAATACTGAAGCATCCTTGTGGCATATTGAGACAGTACATGTGATCACTATGTATGAAGCAACAAAATCTGGTTTAGCATGAATAACATAGAATTGGTCATGACCGCCACCTGATTGGCCTCCCCCTCTAGGGCGACCCCTAGCTGCTTGAGCCCCACCCGAGCTGGTTGGGCGGGTGGTGATGTAACTGGTGTTGAAGTCATAGTCTGGCTCCTCTGCTGAGCTGGGCCTCCTATGAGGCGGGGACACTGCCTCCTAATATGACCAATCTCCCAACATTCGTAGCAAACCCGATTCGATAATGGTGGTGGGGGCTGGATCGAACCCCGAGAACTAGAATACCCGCTAGAAGTACCCGGTGTAGATGAACCCTGAACTGAAGGAGCATAGGACGAACTCTGAGCTGGTAGAGCATTGAAAGATGACTGGCCCGGATGGACACTGTATGAACCATGGCTAGATGATGCACCACGGTGGACTGGACGAGCCATCTGAGCGGGCCTATAAGGACGACCCCTGTTATGGTAAGACTGTCCCCCGGAATGAACACCACTGGGACCACCCGAATCTCAAGGCCTCTTGGCCTCCCTCTCCTCACTATCCTGACTACGGACCATCTCTATCTGTCGAACAATATCAACTACCTCATCAAAAGTAGCATCAGATACCCTCTCCCGAGTTATAAGCAACTGCAACTGATATGTGAGGCCATCGATGAACCTCTTAAGGCTCTCCCTATCCGTGGGAACCAACCACATTGCGTGACGGGCCAACTCAAAAAACCTTATCTCGTACTGGGTCACAAACATGCCATCTTGACGTAGCTACTCAAACTGTCTGTGCAGCCCCTCCCTGTGAGAATGTGGCACGAACTTCTCCAAGAAGAGAACGGAGAATTCATGCCATGTAAGTGGTGCTGCACCGACTGGCTTGCGCCTATCATAGGCCTCCCACCATCTGAAAGTAGCCCCGGTAAACTAAAAAATAGTGAATGAGACCCCACTGGTCTCTAGAATACCTGCCGTGCGAAGAATCTGCTGGCACCTGTCTATAAAGTCCTGGGCATCCTCAGACTTAACCCCACTGAATGATGGAGGCTGGAGCCTCCCAAACCTCTCAAGTCTCCTCTGCTCATCATCAGTCATAACAGGACCCACCTGGGCCTGAACAGCTACAACCGGCTAGGCTGGTGGTACCCCCGGTGTCTGAAGTCCCTGCATCACTTGCTCTAGAGTAAGGGTGGTGAGGGTATGAGTACCTCCCCCGTCCTGAGAAGTGGCTAGCGCGGCCTGAGCCGAAACCACCTGGGCAAGCCAGTACAAACAGTCAATATCTAGGGCAGAGCCTCATGAAGGCCTGTAATCACAATGGGCACAGCTGGTGCCTGATCTAGCCCCACTGGCTCAACTACGTTTGGAACCTGCTCCTGAGCTGGAGCAACTGGTGGATCTGTAGGTGCTGCCCTAGCTGTTGTACGAGCTACACCTTTGCCCCTACCGTGACCTCAACCTCTCGCGACCCTTGCTGGTGGTACAGGTGGCTGTCCATCATGTCTGGTAGCACATGTCCTCACTATCTGTGAGAGAATAGAATACAGAAGTTTAGTTACTAGAATCAACAAATCTGCACGACAAGAATACAAGAATGTGAAGTTTCCTATGGGTTCGGCAACCTCTTGAAGATAAGTACAGACGTCTCCGTACTGATCCACAAGACTCTACTAAACCATCTCATGACTTGCGAGACCTATGTAACCTAGGCTCTGATACCAACTTGCACGACCCAAAACCACCCGTCGTGATGGCGCCTATCATGGTACTAGGCAAGCCAACTATTCAAACATTCCCAGCACTTTAAACCTTTGAAATATATGAAAATAACTTAATTAAAGGAATATTGTTTATAATAGGATAGGAAGTCATAACTCAATACATAATCTCTCCCAAAAATCGGGGTGCCACCGAGTACATAAGCATCTACATAAAGATATAATCTGGTACACCATCTAGAAAATAAAACTAAAATAAATAACGTGAAAGGTAAGGGAGGAGAGTCAAAGTCTACGAACGCCCAACAACTACTTCGATGATCTCCAAATGTACAGACTCCGTGACTCAACAACCACCGTGACCGGAAGCACCTGATTCTGCACACGAGGTGCAAGGTGTAGCGTGAGTACAACCAACTCAGTAAGTAACAAGTCTAACCTATGGTTTGGAAGCAGTGACGAGCTCTAACAATACACTAAAGATACAGAATTTAACAATGCAGAAAAATAGACATGCTTCCAGGTTCAACAGTTAAGTTTAGCACCGGTAAAAAAAGACCAAGTGTGATTGATAATATGAAAATGACATCTATATGACTACATGCCAAGGTGAATACCGTATGTGGTGCAACACAGTGAAATCCCAAGTACTCACTCTCTTAGAGCGCTCAATATGCCCGTTTCAATCCTCGCTCACCATACTCAGTCACTCAGCACTATATATAGCAAGAGGCTCGTTGCGGCGTGCAACCCGATCCACATATATATAGCCATAAGGCTCGTTGCGACATGCAACCCGATTCATATATATATATATAGCCATAAGGCTTGTTGCGGCGTGCAACCCGATCCACATATGTAAATATATAGATATCACTCACAGCACGACACTCATGCCCCCAACTCAGTCACTAATCTCTCCAGTCTCTCGGGTTCACAACACTCATGCTAAGCAGCCCTAATCAATGATATGAGATGTGACAATATACGATAATAGAGACTGAGATATGGTACGTAATAATGAATCTGACTGAGTTTATGACTACAATTAAACAGATAACTCAACAGCAAAGAATGGCCACTGTGCGTCCCAATAGTACCAGTGCATAGCTTAAACATGATTTCTAGCATAAATTACAGCTCAAGTGCTCTAACACATACTGTACAGTAAAAATGTTTAGATAATATGGCTACACAGTTCCATGGAATCGACTAAATCACAACTTACACGATGTGCGCACACACGCCCGTCACCTCAACATCAATTATATAACACGAAATTCAGGGTTTCATACCCTCAACACCAAGTTTAGAAGTGTTACTTACCTCAGTCCGAGCAACTCTCTACTCTAACACACCCTTGCCTCGTGAAACAGCCTCTAAATGCCTCGAATCTAGCCATAAAAAAATTGATATAATCAATATGGGCTAGAGGAATCAACTCCAAAAGAAAATGCTAAGTTATTAATCAAAAGTCAATAATCGACTCAAAAGTCGCCCCCGGGCCCACGTCTCGAAATTCGTTAAAAGTCACAAAACCGAAAGCCCATTCAACCACGAGTCCAACCAAACCAAATTTATCGAAATTTGACACCAAATCGTCACCCAATCCCCAAATCAAACTCTCCAAATCCCTAGCCTCAAACCCTCAATTTACACCTTAAATACACACCAACTAACAAGATTATTGATAAAAAATAACAACAAGGGACTTACCTCAAGAATCCCCTCGAAAAACCTCTCAAGAATCGCCAAAATCCGAGCTAAAAATGTTTAAAATGAAGCAAAATTGCGAACCCTTGTATTCAAGTGTTCTGCCAACACTTCCGCTTCTGTGGCATCGCAGAAGCGACCTCTCACCTGCATCTGCGGCTCATTCTGCTCCTGTGGTCCCTTATTCCGCTTTTGCGGACCAAGCTCACCTGCCCAATTCCACTTATGTGGTACCCCTGCCGCATCTGCAGTCATGAGAGTGCGGCAATTCCCTCGCACCTGCGGCCACCTGCACACTCCTCTCCAAACTCGCACCTACGCATTCTAGGTCGCACCTGCGATCAAAGCTCCGCAGGTGCGGTTACAACAGTAGAGCCCAGCTTCAGCAATCTCACAACTTCAACTTTTGAGCCGTTAACCATCCGGAATCAACCCGAGGCCCTCGGGACCTCAACCAAACATAGCGACAAGTCCTATAACCTCATACGAACTTAGTCGAGCCCTAAAATCCCATCAAACAACTTCAAAAACACGAATTGCACCCCATTTCAAGCCTATTGAAACTAAGGAATTCCAACTTCTACAAACGATGCCGAAACCTATCAAATCACGTCCGATTGACCCCAAATTTTGCACATAAGTCACAAATGACATTACAGACCTACTCCAATTTCGGAAATCAGAATCCGACCCCGATATCACAATGTCCACTCCCAATCAAACTTCCCAAAAATATAACTTTCACCATTTCAAGCCTAATTCCACTATGGACCTCCAAATCACAATCCGGACACGCTCCCAAGTCCAAAATTACCCAACGGAGCTAACATAACCATCAAAACTTCATTCCGGAGTCGTTTACACGTAAGTCAACATCCGATTAATCATTTCAACCTAAGCTTTCAACCATGAGACTAAGTGCCTCATTTCATTCTGAAATCTCTCCGGACCCGAACCGACTACCCCGGCAAGTCACATAACAGCTATAAAGTACAAAATGAACAATAAATGGGTGAACTGGGCTATAACTCTCAAAACAACCGGCCGGGTCGTTACAAAAATATTTTATTTTTACTATAAAATTTTGCAATCCACCTTTTATTTAGTTGATCGACATATTCATTTCTACTAGCGAAGATATCTTTTTAATTCTATCATGCGATTTGCACAAATTGCATTTTAATCTAATGATAGAAATATTTCTATTATTAAATGCACTACTATTACCATTGGGGTTGAAAACCAAGTGTTCGGGAAGAACCAAATCATCTTTTATTGGATGTCTTCTTCATTTCCGATACGAAATAAGAAGACACTGAACCCTAGATCCGTTCTTACTTTATATTTCTTGTCCGTTAAATCTTTTTCATTTGAGACCAAAAGTATGACTTTGGCAAGCTAGCTTTTACAGTCTATGTTTTTGTCGATTTTGAAACTACTGGTAGTACTTGACATAAATCACCTCCCAAATAATTAATTTTTTACCAAACGGTTCATTAATATCGATTATATCTCTAGAACTCCGGGCAATTATTTCGATCGTTTGACACTTAGTCATAAGTGATTCAACCCATATTATCAATTTTTTCTTTCCTTACAAATTTAACATCATTGCTCTGCTTTGATATATTTGTGATGGTTAATTAAGTTGTTTGAAGAGGTATATCAAATCTAAAGTGGGTGGCCTCATAATAAAATCGTTGTTGGTACACCACTTGCTATTATTGTTAACAATGTCATGCCTCTTGATATGATATTTGTAAGTAATGCATGACATAGAAATATTATTTTGATTCCACCGGAGGCATCTACAAAGAATAATCCCGTTATACCAGAGTCAACTCTTTATAATATAGTCTTGAAAGCTTGTTCTTGTTTAGGATTGAGCTTTGATTGTGCTTCCTCAGACACTTGTATAGCATTTTGATTCTTAATAATATAATAACATTTTTACTTTGTGTTCTAACGCTCTTTTATGGAATAAATTTATGTACCATAAGATTTTTTTTAACTTGAATAAGAATTTTACTCATATGATGAATTTTAAAAATAATTGAATTGGATTGTTTTGCTAAATAATTAATTAAAAAATTTAATTATTTGATTTTAACATAAATAATAATTTATTCTATGTTGATTCAGATCCTAATATTAGTTCATCTCTTGTATTGAATATTTGATCTTAATTATAATTTTATCCACCATAAAAAATTTTATTTTCAAAGAGTAAAAGATTGATATGACATTTCACTTTTAGATCTTTATGTTTGTAGAATTATTAATGGTGTTGACTCTTACCAATCATTTAATTTTTTTTCTCACACATTTATATTCTTAAATATTTTCTTAGTTGTTGTTTAATAATTGAGTATTTTTCAATATTACACGAAAAATTGATTAAAAAAATATTATTTGAGTAAAAAAATAGTTCAAATATAATATAAAAATATATTATCGTGGGGTATTTTTTTCTCAATTTCAACTCTTTATGCAGTCCATTTGATATTATTTTTATTGTTTTTGGTATTGGACTTCATGGAGTGATAATGTATTGCCAATACAGAGGATTCTTATGAAATTGATTTTATTAAACCTTCCTACATATTTTTAATAAGAATTAATAAATTTTTTTTTATTAATTTTGAAATCTTAAATATTAAAAATTAGCATAGAATGTATTGTAGTCCAAAAAATAGATTATTGCAGTTATGTCCTTTCCCTACGAGTTCTTCCGTTTAATTATTTTAGGGCTATTTTGGTCTATTAATATTGTATTTATGCTTTTATAATAATATATGCTCTCCTTTTACTAAATGGATTTGACAATATAATACATTCTCAAATTAAATTAGTAATAGGACATTATAATACGTTTTCAAATTAAATTAGTAATAGGAATTTTTAAGAAGTATATCCTAAAAATAATAGGATTACATGACTAAAAATATGTCTCTACCCCGAAAGTAATTATATTAAAAGAAAACATAACGTGTTCCTAAATGTATTATGTATACATGCTAACATGTAGTATTATATGTCTATACCCGAAATTAATTATACTAATATGATTCCTAAAGGTAATCATGTAGGATTCCTAATGTGTAGTATTATGTCCTAAAACTGATAGGATTATACAACTAATATCTAGAATTCCGGTTATGTATTTTTATTATGAGTTATTATGCTTAATATCATAAGGTTATTTTTGTAAACCGACATTGTGTTCATACTTTTATAATAATATAGATATAGATATAGATAGATAGATATGTGGCGCACCTCGACATAATAATAGTTTGTTAAAAATAATAAGGTGATTAAATTATCCAATTTGATCTAAATAATAACTAACAATGAAAAATGTGTGAATCACAAAATTTTCAGCTTTTAAATTAAGCTACAGTTGACCATAGTAAGCGATCCAACCAATCTTTTATTGTTTAATCCAAATAAACTTTTTGCAATGTATTAAGTAATTTTTTTTAATAAAATTGATATAAAAACACATTTTTATGTAATTAAAAGTATTGTAATTATCATAAATTCAACGCTATTGATGAATATAACCAGAACCAAATAATGTATTAACTAATTGAATCACATCGAGTGAAATCGAGATTTTTCAAGACGTAATGAATAGAAAATTATAATATTTCAATACTATTGATTCTTGGTATGTCTAATAAAATTGAAGTGAAATTATTGTTTTTTTGGGAAGGGTGTGTGGAGGGAAAAGGGAAATTTGAGCTTTATGTTCTCAAAATAATAAATAATTCAGTCGTATTCTACCCTCAGTCTAATTATTCATACAATGTATGCACAATACACTCATGCTTATTATTACTTAAAATTATTATTAACATAATCACATCACAATTAGTTTTCTTGGTGTGTGGGACAACAAGGTTCGCATAAGCTGAAAATAGGCAGCCCATAAATGGAGCAACGATCAAAGGCGCAAAGATATAGTCGTAGAAAATCATAAGCTTGTGCATACATGCTTTGAACGACGGTGATGAGAGTGTATACGAGCAAAATAAACCTATTAATTGATTAAGTAACTTAAACGAATAAGCCGAATTTAAATTATCACGAATTCATACCACGAATTACGAGGCATCACATTGGTTAGCTTTTAGTTTTATATTGCATGCGAATATATCTATATGTTCGCTTTCTCACTGGAGGCATATCAATGTCAATTAACGTTATATCATGAGTTGTGAAATATTCTTAGCACTCATAATCCTTGTAATATACGAGATTTACATGTAATTAAATATGTTTTACTCACACTTCAGTGTGTTTTTAGGTGTTTTGAAGGTTGAAAGATGACCAATTGAGCTTATTTGTTGAAGTTTGTTATGCAGGAAGCCGAGAGTGAAGAATAGAGGTGATTTGAGTAATTATGAAGCTAAAAGGCAATTTTTGAAGAAAAGAAAAACCGGACCCAGGCATCGAAGTAACTTCGAAAAGCACAGGAAATTCTGAAAAATTCAACTAGACCCTTTGCGAAGCATAGCTATAGCACCAATGCAAATTCGCATGCGTTTTATCTTGAGAGGCAACTTAGTCATTTGACTCAGAGACGTGATATAAAAGCTTCTAACCCTTATTTCAGCACACGCTTGACCTGAGAAGGCAAGGAACACTATTGTTGAAGCAAAATTGAGCCCAAAAGATCCTCAAGCTCATTCAAGAAGACGAATCGAAGAGTTTCTCTCTACTTTTCTATCTTTATTTCTATGAATATTGGTTTGACAATGGTATATGTATTTTTGAGTAGTATTACGAGTAACTAAACTCGTCATATAGGGTTTGACGGAACCAATTATTGAATGAATTTTTGATTGTGTATTGGTATAATTGAGCCATTTTTACTCTCTAATTATTCAACTATGTGCTTCTTGTGGTTAATTGAAGGGCCCTTGATTAATCGTGTCTAGTTATCTTGTGTTACTTGAGAGAGAATACTTAATTAGATTGTTGTTGAACAATGCCACTTTCGAGTAAGTTAAGAGATTAATTACTTGGATTCAAAAGCGGGATTAGAGGTAACGAAGCTTTGTCGTGATCTTTATAAGTTGTACGGATTGACAACTAGAGTAATTCGAGAGAATACTTATAGTAAATTATCGCAATTGATCGAGAGATAATTGCGATAAACAAGAACTCATCATCTTTAGAGAGTGGTGCGGCGAGATTATAGCTAACATGTTAGAAATTAATCCGACAATCGGGGACATCATAAACCCTAGACCTTTTTATCTTTGAGTCAACCCCATTCATGCTAGTTGATAGTTTTTATTGTCATTTTTTCTTAGTTAAGTAATTTTTGTTAATTCACAAATCAAATCTTGAACTCTAATAGTTGTCTGAGCTTATCATTAATGATACTGAAAACTTGTAGCAAATAGGTTGGTGTCGCGCCCCGTTTTCTCGCGAAAACGGGTTTCGATATTTGACAACTCTTTTAAATGGGTATTAAAAGAGAAGAGTCGCCACCTAATGATTTTGAGGTGCGTTAGGGTACATATATGCAAATAACTATGTTTGAACTAGTCTGTGTCACCAAAGATCGAGTAAGGGCTCAAATTACCTCAAAGATAGGGGGTTAGGCACTCTTCAAGGTCTACAACTGTAGGTCCCAGTCAAATTTTATGCTATGTGGGGATTATTTGAATTACAATTATCCTATGTGATCATATAAATTGTAACAAGGGATTCAAACATCCAACTATAACAAATATTGAAGAAAAAGAAGTAGGTCATCAAAAATTGATACAGCTTCCGTGGGTCATAAGATATATCCTAGTTTGATCTAAGTTTGCACAAATAGATGCATAAATATCAGTTATGGAGGGGGGAGTGGGCTAAGTGTTTTAGCCTAAAGGATCACCCCATGCAACATAAATAATATTTTTCAACTCCCTTAAAGGTAGGGGTTGCTCATATTATTCAGCGGGCACAAACTATCATCTCCTGCTACCTAATTACTATCTTGAAGTTGTTTACCTAAGAGCGTTCTAATTCAATTCTAAAGCGCGTCCTATGCGTGTTTTACCCGTCTCATGCCTATGGCCCATGAGGCTTTTGGACATACTACTTTGGGAGTTCTAGACTTCCCTTAGGCTGCTCAAAATGAGAAAACTAGGCGCGCAATCGAAACAAGTAGGACTTCACATAATCAACACAAAAAGGCTCAAATTCACCTCCTTAGTACAGTCTTCACATGAAGGTTTTAACATGAGAGCCTAATGAGAATGTGGTTACAAACAGCATGACAAGAGGCTGGTGGGCATAGTTTGGCAAACATATCTCTTAGTTGGACATGAGACTTAACATGCTGAGTAGTGGTCATAGCACAAAGATTCAAAATCTAAAGAACTCATGGTAGGTAAAAGAACATATCAACTCTAGGCTAATAGAACAAGCAAACATCAGGACTTATGCTAGTTGACCATACATAAGAGAAGAATCTAGGTATATTGGGATTCACCCAAAAGTAATAGGCAATATTAAAATACAGATTGAACAAGTCGGGGAGCACAACTTTAGAATTTACAAATAGCAGAGAAACATGTTAGGCTAAACATTAAGACAATGTTGTCACATGGGATTTACATGGTCATGGATCAATTTGCAGGGAAACAGTAGATTACACAGAAAGGATTCAGCAGAAAGAAGTGCATTTAAGCAAGTTATGGGCAGGAAAAAGTTCCCTAAGAGTTTCAGTACAAGAATTCAAATCAAGGCATGAGAAAGGACTCATAACAAACAATAGGTAATCATAATAGCTAAGCAGGCTTCAGATAGTAAAAAATCATTCAAAGTTGCACACATATAATGGGCATGCATCAAAGCTTAGAGTTCAGACAGTTTTAGATGCTAGAAAAATGCAGGGCTGCAGGTTAACTCTAAGGCAAACACGACTACATCAGAGACAAATAGTAGCATACTAATTCACAAAGGCTTAAATGACATGGGCATTCAAAGCATGAACACAATTAAGAGAGAATGAAATTGTGAGAGTCTAAGTACTTACTAGTTTGTATAATAAACGAGCAAATAAGGGAGAAAACTAAATGCCAGAAACAACTCGCTTATCAATAGCAAAGAGAACAGTAGAAACCCCAAAATGCTCAATGTGTTAGAGTTCCCAAGGGTCTTAGATGAACCCCGGGCAGTGCTCACACTGAGAAAGGTCGTTGACGTTCAGCCGGCCAAGAGCCCAAGTTTCAGAATAGTATAGAATGAGTGAGACTGAGAGAATAACAGTAATTAGGTCCGTTTTAGGGGAGTTAGGGGAGGGTTTTTTTATAGTGTTCAATTAACCAAAATCAAAAAGGAAAAAATCAATCGAATCACAAAAATAAGGAAAGAGTAGCATGCAGAATCGATTTTGAATTGGATTAAGAGAAAACCAGACAAAACCTAGTTTGACAAAAATCAAAGATTGGCCAAAGATCTTGGTGAATCGGACCTATATAGCCTTTCTATGAACGTATATAGACAAAATATCATCTGGATCTTAACGAATGAAGCTGATTTCCCTTGATTCGAAGCCTGGTACTTGCCAAAAACGGGCAAGTCCTAAGTAATACCATAATCGTGAAAGTAACAACGTGGCAGAGCACATAAAGTAAGGGAATCAAGGAATGATTCCATATTTAGGTCTGAATCGGAGAGGATTAAGGGAGGCGGTTGTTAGGGTTTCACATAAGAGATAAGAGAAGGGTTGAGAGTGTTTGGGGGCGGCGGTTTATGTCACGACCCAAACTGGAGGGCCATGATTGGCACCCAGGCCATACCTGCCGAGCACCAACGTATATTTTATCTAACCTTTCTTATTATCTATAAGGGCCGACGAGACCAACATAGATAGTAGACATGAATCATAAACAACCAACAATGACAGATAATGGCATGAACATATTAACCCGGGCTGACAAGGCTGTCATGAAGCTATATATAAGGTACGAGCCGACAAGGCTGCCATGATAGGCTATACAACAAAAACCAGCCGACAAGGCTATCTAAAACTATACATAAGATGACACCTATCTATGAGCCTCTAAAGGAACACAAGTGTTGCAACATTGCCAGAACAGGGCCCCGACATACCCATAATGTCTATAACAAAAATGCGTTCCAAGACTACGGCAAATTCGGAGAAAGGATCTCGCCAATAACCGCTGAACTTGGCAGCCTATTTGGTAAGGGAGCTTCGTCTACCTGTCTATCAGGACCTGCAGTACAACATACAGTATCCACAAATAAAAGGGACGTCAGTACGAATAAATTTGTCACGGCCCAAACTAACCTCTGTCGTGATGGCGCCTATCGTGGAACTAGGCAATGCGACTCATTTCCAAAAAAAACCGATATTTTCATTTCAAAGATAATTTCAATGTTATTTAACACAAAAACCTTCGTAAAGGGGTTCCATTCAAAATAAAAGTGCGGAAGAAAAAGCCCACTCGGGTGCATGCGTAGAAGCTACTTGAGAACTGGTGAACTATTTAAATGACTCTCAGATTCAGAGAAAGCATTCAGGACATTAAATCGGGCTAACAAGAAGGGCAAACAGCTAAACAGAACGAACAAATAGAAATTGAAATGGGCGACGTCGAGAACAACAACAGGAATAATAGAAATAACCAAGTTGACCCAAACACGAGCGTGGTAGCACTACTTTGTGCCGGAGGCTGCTTTATATGATTGGGCGCAACCAACCGCTGACAATCTAGCAATTGTAATTTCAGTCCCTCGGATACAAGCAAAAAAATTTCAAATTACAAACAACATGCTGCATTTCCTGCAGAGTAAGAAGTTGTTCTCCGGGTCTTACATTGAAGACCCACATCGAACATCTGAAGAATTTTCTATCAATTTGTGTTACTCAAAGACAAACAAATGTGGCACCCGAAGCAATCAGATTGTTAATGTTACCATTCTCAGTGACTGGGGAGGTTCAGACTTGGCTGAATTCACTCCTAATAAACTCCATTACTTCTTGGGAGGAGCTATTCAAGCAGTTCTTAAACAAGTTTTATCCACCCAACCAGACTGCAAGGCAAATTGACGAGATATTGCATTTCAGGCAGAAACCAACTGAAACTTTGCAAGAAACCCGGGAAAGGTTCAAGGGTATGTTGGTGAAGTATCCACATTGTGGCATCCCAAATCAGATGCTAGGATAGAGATTCTATATGGGTTTTGGTGTTAGTTTGAAGGCTAATGTAGATGTTTTAACCCGAGGTGCATTCTTAAGCAAATCATTCACATAGTGTAAGATTCTTCTTGACAAGATGGCTCAAAATTCAGGCTGGATGACGAGGTATACAACACTCACTCTAATAATGCATTTTGTTGCTACTGACCCAAACAATACAAATGCATAAAATGTAGCCACTCTAATGACCCATATGAGTTTGTTGACAAAGAAAATTGACGAGATGGGCATGAAACAGGTTCACATTGTTGACACAATAAATGAAGGCTTATGCACTCCCTATATCAATCAGCAGTATGTTTGCTCGTGGAGTGGAGAAAATGATAAGCAGGGTTTTAGAGAAGACATGGATTACGTAAATAATTTTGGAGGTCAGGCAAGGTAGACAGTAATGGGGACCTCAGAATTAGCAGTACAGACCAGCCCAGCAACAACAAAATACCAATCCTGGGGGAGCACGACCACAAGACCAAGTTGTGCCCTATCAAAGAAAACCGGGTTACAATTAGCAGCACCAACAACAATTAGCTTACCAACAACCTCATCAACAACAGGTGACCAGACATAAAGACAGTAATATGATAGAAATCAAGGGCATGCTGCAACAAATTATTGGGACTAATGGAAATATGCAAGAAAAGTTAGCCGCACATGAATCGGCTATTAAAGGCATAAAAACTCAGTTAGACCAGCTGTCCATGGATTTGAACAATCGCCCCCAAGGAACGTTGCTTGCAGATACAAACATCAATCCAAAATAGCAGAACCAGAATCAATTAATGACAGTGAGTCTCGGGAATGGAATGGATTTGGACAGAGAGCAAGAATTTGCTCAATCTAATAGAGAAACAGTGCCACCTACTCTTGTGCCATTCGAGATCAATGAGTCGACGAAGCTCATAGAGGTTGTAATTGAACAAGCACAAAGGTTGTAATTGAACAAGCACAAGTTGACAAAGACATAGAGAAAGAAATTGAACATCTCCCAGAACAAATATTAGAAAAGAGTGCTAATCAAGAAAAGACACAGAGTAGTGAGCAGAAGCGACCTCCAGCACCATTCCCTCAAAGGTTGGCAAAGCAAAAGAAAGATGATCAATTCAGGGAATTGATGGAAATGCTAAGGCAGATTCAATTGAATATTCCTCTGATATATGCTTTGAGGGAAATGGCAGGCTACGCTAAGATGATGAAGGATTTGATGTCTCAAAAAGTTGACTTCTAGGACCTGTCTATTGTGACTCTGACTCAAACTTGTAGTGCTGTAGTGATAAGGCCTATGGCTCAAAAGTTGTCTGATCCGAATAGTTTCACAATCCCATGCACAATTGGAAGTTATGCTTTTGCTAAGGCTTTGTGTGACTTGGGGGCCAGTACTAACTTGATGCCTTTGATAATCTATACAAAGTTAGGCATTGGTAGAGCTAGACTAACATCAATATTGTTAAAACTGACAGATCGCACAGTGAAAAGGCCAACATGAATTCTGGTTGATGTGCTCGTTCAAGTGGAAAAGTTTGTATTTTCTGCTAATTTTGTTATTTTTGACTGCCAGGTTGACAAAGAAATACCCATAATTTTGGGAAGGCCATTCTTGGCTACTGGGAGAGCATTGATTGACTGTGAGACCGCAAAGTTAAAAATGAGATTGAACAATGAAGAAATAATATTCAATGTCCAACACTCTATGAGGAGACCCAACGAGTTTGCAAATTGTTCACTAGTGGAGGTAGTTGATGTGACACTACAAGAGGAGGATGAGACTCTTCATGTTAGAGACCCATTAGAAGCTTGCTTGATGAATTTAAAAGAAGTTGATGGTGAAGAGTTGGGGGAGAGTGTTATGGATCTTGAAGGTCATGGTTTATGGAAAAGGGAACCTTAGTTTGAACCCTTACACTTAGAAAAAAGAAAAACACCACTTGTGAAGCCGTCAATAGACGAGCCACCACAGTTGGACCTGAAATCGCTTCCAGCTCACCTCATGTATACTTTCTTAGGACCTAAATTTACTTTACATGTTATTATCTCATTTGGTTTGTTAGCTTTGCAAGTAGAACAACTTTTATAGGTATTACAGGAATGTAAGACTGCTATTGGTTAGATCATGACAGACATTAAGGGTATTAACCCGGCCTTTTGCATGCATACAATTCTCTTGGAAGAGGGGCACAAGACTTCCAGTGAACATTAAAGAAGGTTGAACCTGAACATGAAGGAAGTGGTGAAGAATGAAGTGACTAAGTCGTTAGATACGTGCATCATATTTCCTATCTCGGATAGCATCTAGGTAAGCCCAGTCCAATGTGTTCCAAAGAAAGGTAACATGACTGTTGTATAGAATGGGAATAATGAGTTGATCTCCACTCGTACGGTCACGGGTTGGCGAAATGGATTACAGAAAACTTAACAATGCCACCCGGAAAGACCACTTTCCCATGTCGTTCATTGACCAAATGTTGGATAGATTGACAGGGAGTTGATAAGTGGGGATTTTGACTACTTATTAACGCCTTTTTGTTTTCGTTTTAGTCCAAAAGTGCTTAATTGTGTTCCCGAAAACTGATAAAATATGTTTAATTGTAGGAATATTAGAAGATGATCTCCAAAGATGAAATTCAATTAAAGAAGGAGCAATCTGAACTTAAGGACAAAAATAACACAAAAGCTCAAAGTGTGGTCCGCAGAATACCATCTGCGGCCGCAAGTCATGAAGCAATTCCATCAGAGAAGGTTGCAAGATGCGGACCGCACATGAAATTGTGTGGCCGCAGAAATTGGGTAAAAGCCAAAGTTCAGAGAACCTGCATCTCAAGTTCAACAAGAGTGCGGACCGCACAATTATTGTGCGGCCGCAGAAGAATAGCTATGCGGATGCAACCACATTTGTGCGGACCGTAGAAGAGCAAGGTGCGGCCGCAAACATATTTGTGTTGTCCGCAGAAAGAGAGAAGTGCGGCCGCAATTCAAAATTGTGTAGCCGCAGGTTTCCAATCCTGTCATGCTGAAGCAAAGTGCATACCACATAAGGAATTGTGCGGCCGCAGAACCTTTGAAAGGGCATTTTTATCCGAAAATTCCAGCACTGTATAAATAAAAGAGTTTCACTTTTTTAGATTAACTTTTGACATCAGCAGCCACACTAGACGGTTTCTTTTGCTCTTTTTAGTAATTTTTGCTATTTTGAGCTTTTTAAATATTGATTTCATCATTTTAATTATCAATATAGGTTTAATTATCACTTTTTCTTCTTTTTCTTCCAATTTAAGCATGAGTAGCTAGATTTTCACTAGGGTTGTGACCCAACCCTAGATTGTAAACTTAATGGGTGTTTGATTTATTGCTTGTTTATGGTTGGGTATTGATTGTCTAGCCTAGTTCTTGCCTTTATGTGAAGAATTAATGGTTGCAAACATTATTTTATGCCTATTTGACTTGGTCTCTACTTGAAAAAGAGAGACTTAGTCTAGAAAAATTTGGCTAGCGAGAAATTAGGTCAATCGAGAGATTGATAAGCCCAATTAAAGGGTTGAACCTAGAGATAGTAAAACCTGACTTGAGCTTATTATCAATTATTTTGTTCAATACCCATTTGGACTTGAAAAAACCAAATTGGGTAAAATTACTCTCTAACCGAGAGGCAGTGAGTGGGTACTTGAGTGTTGATAGCTATAGTACACCCCGACCAACAAAACAAGCTTTAAAGTTTATAACCCATTAGGCGAACACCTAGGTGAAGGTCATAGCCCTAGGCATTTTATATCATTTGAAAAACAACCAAAAACAGTTTCCTAGTTTCATTCTTTAAATCGCAATCATAGTTCAATTTAGATTTTCAAACAAAAGCAAATATTGCAGAAGTGCAAATTTAGATATACAAACTTACGCGCTAAGATATATACTACTGACACCCATTCACATAGCTCCATGCGGAATTCGACACCGACTCTTGTTGGGTATTACTATTGCATTAACCGTTTTTATATCCTTAAATAGTGGAGTGAAATTGGACGAGATCAATATTTGGCGTCGTTACCGGGGATCTAAAAAACAATGTTAGCTATATATTTAGGTGTGTTTTTGGAATATCTTCTTTTCCTTCCTTGTTACCAATGTGTGAGTATTGTAGGTGCTATCATGGCAAACAATTAGCTCGAAAACATAGTCATGGGGGATGTGGATGTTGATAATGATGCAATGGATGAGGTCCCTCTTGAACCTCAAGCCAATAGACTTGGCCAACCGCCTCAAGAAAATGTACCCGTTCCACCCCCACCTCCACTACGAGCGGCTCCACACCGGGTGTTTCCGAAAGAATGGTATGCAAGTGCTATAGTCCCACCCCGTATTAGGGCAGGAAACTTTTAAATAACCAATGTGATGCTCACTTTTCTCGAGCAACAAGGGTTCTTCACCGGTGTACCTGGTCAAAATGCATATAAACACTTGAAGGGGTTCGTTGATACGTGTTGGGGGAGCAAACAAACAAATGTCTCCGCGGATACTTTGAGTCTAAGGCTTTTTACCTTCTCTCTACGGGGGAAAGCTTTAGATTGGTTGGAACATTTGCCAAATCATTCCATTCGCACTTGGGATGAACTAGCAGAGAAATTCATTTCAAAGTACTTCTCTCCCGGGCACACGGCCATTTTTCGGGATGAAATTCTAGCATTCAAGCAAGAGCCCAATGAACCACTACACGAGATATGGGAAAGATATAGGACAACGGTGAAAGAGTGCCCCAACAATGATATGACGGAGAATATGATTTAACAAACTTTCTATCGGGGGATCAATACCACCAACCAATGTGTAGTGAATCAACTTGCCGGTGGGAACTTCATGACTACGCCTTATGCGGAGGCATATGATATTTTGGATGAGATGGCGGACACTTCATTGGCGTGGCAATCTAGAGCCAATGTTCCACAAGGTGATCCAAATGTGATTCTTCTTCATAAAGAGTTACAAGACCATGGGCAAGCCATAGCCGAGTTGACAACCACCATGAACCAATTGGCAAAGGCTCAACTTCAATAAGTACAAAACCTGAGGCAAGTCAATGCTATGGAGGGAGTCAATATGATGGTAAACATTATAAGAAAAAGAAGTCCACAAGTGCAACAAAGAGTAGACAATTTTGTGCAAGATGATAGTTGATTTGATCAAGGTGATTCGTACAATAATCAGGAAGAAGAGGTCCAATATGTGAACAACTTTCAAGGGCAAAGAAACAACTTCCAAGGCCCTAGTCAATAACAACGGAGACCTTCAAATAATCAAGGCAATTGGAATTCCAACAATCAAGGTAATTGGAATAGTAGAAACAATCAAGGCAAGTGGAACAACAATAATCAAGGCAATTAGAGTGGAAGCAATAACCAATGGAATTGGCAAAACAATAATAACCAAGGAAATTGGGGAGGTAACAAACAAGGCGGGTGGAACAACAACCAAAGGAATCGGGGTCGGGTTTTCAAAGGTCCCCCAATGTATCAACAACCAAGCAACCCACCTCCTTATCCTTCTCATGGTCCTAGTTCCTCCAACAATGAAATGGGTCTTATTGAGAACATGTTAAAGCAAATGATGGAGAAGAATGCTGATTCCGATGCCCAACTTGCTTCACACAACACATCAATCCGAAACTTAGAAGTGCAAATAGGTCAAATATCTCAAGCTTTAAATTCTTGTCCTAAAGGGGCACCACCAAGTGATACAGTGGTGAAACCAAAAGGTGGGGACAGTACGGGGCATACCACGACCGTTACTACAAGAAGTGGAAGAGGTGAAAATGCACCTACCTCAAGTCAAAGGCAACTTGTGGACGATGAGCAAGTGGTAGAAGAAGAAAAGATCACGAACAATATTTTGCAAGCAAATGATGAAGTGCGGATTGATATTGATGACACGGTGGAAGAGACTCAAGAGGATGTAAATCCGTCTAGGGATCATGTGATTGACATATCGGAACTGGTAGTGCAAAAAGCTAAGCACCATTGCCTAAGTCACCTCCTCCCTATCCTCAAAGGCTTGCCAAGAAAAATGGCAAGAATCAATTCAAGGAGTTCATTGATATGATGAAGAGTCTCTCTATAAATGTTTCATTTGTTGAAACCTTGGAGCAAATGCCTGAATATACAAAGTTTATGAAGGACTTGGTGACAAAGAAGAGATCGATGAATTTTGAGACTATAAAAGTCACTCACCAAGTGAGTGAAATTGTGCATTTGATGGCTCCTAAGTTGGAAGATCCCGGTGCTTTTACAATTTCTTGTACTATTGGAAGTGCCGAGTTTGCAAAAGCTCTTTGTGATCTTGGGGCGAGTATCAACTTGATGCCCTATTCAATTTTCAAGACATTGGGAATTGGGCAACCAAGACCCACATTTATGAGATTATAAATGGCCGATCGTACAATGAAGAGACCGTTGGGGTGATTGAGGATGTATTAGTTTGAGTTGACAAGTTCATTCTCCCAGCGGATTTTGTTATTCTTGATTGTGAAATGGACTATGAGGTGCCGATTATTCTTGGTAGACCTTTCCTTGCTACGGGGAAAGATCTTGTTGATGTGGAAGACGAAGAACTCACTTTCCGGGTGGGTGATGAAAAGGTGGTGCTTCATGTGTGCAAATGTATGAGGCAATCGAATAGCAATGAAGTATGTTCGTTTGTGGACTTGGTGACCGATGTGATTATTAATGATACAAGTGCCATAATTAATGTGGGTGACATGTTGGAGGCCATTTTGCTCAATTTTGATGATGATGAGATGGATGGCTTTATGGAATATGTTAATTCTTTGCAAGTGATGAGGTCGTACAATTATGCACCCCCGAAACTTTCCTTGCATCGTGAGAATAGGAAAACCCCTCCTACAAAGCCTTCAATTGAAGAGCCTCCTATCTTGGAATTGAAGCCATTACCTCCATATCTCAGGTATGAATTCCTTGGCCCTTGCTCTACTTTACCGGTTATTCTTTCCTTTTGTTTGACTAACGTGTAGGTTGACTCTACATTGGCGGTGTTCCACAAGAGGAAGAAAGCTATTGGGTGGACTTTGGCGGATATTCGGGGAATAAGCTCCGCATTTTACATGCACAAATTAACTTGTAGGAAGATGCCAAACCCTCCATTGAATATCAAAGGAGACTCAATGAATCCATGCAAGACGTGGTCAAAAAGGAGATCATAAAGTGGTTAGATGCCGGGGTGGTCTACCCCATTTTTGATAGTTCGTGGACTTCTACGGTGCAATGTGTTCTGAAGATGGGGGGCATAACTGTGGTCACCAATGATAAGAACGAGTTTATTCCAACAAGAACGGTGACCGGATGGAGAGTGTGTATGGAGTATCGGAAGCTCAACAAAGTCACAAGGAAAGACCATTTTTCACTTCCCTTTCTTGACCAAATGCTTGATAGGTTGGCCGGTCGGGCATTCTACTGCTTTCTAGATGGATATTCGGGCTATAATCAAATCCTTGTTGCCCCGGAAGATCAAGAGAAAACAACTTTCACTTGTCCCTATGGCACTTTCTCTTTCAAGCAGATGCCATTTGGCTTATGCAATGCACCGACAACTTTTTAATGGTGTATGATGGCGATCTTTATGGATATGATAAAGGACTATCTTGAAGTCTTCATGGATGGATTTTCGATAGTCGGGGATTCCTTTGTGATTGCTTGACAAATTTGGATAAGGTATTGGTAAGGTGTGAAGAAACGAACTTGGCGTTGAATTGGGAGAAATGCCATTTCATGGTCGAGGAGGGTATTGTCCTTGGCCATAATATTTCAAAGAAGGGAATAGAGGTCGACAAGGCAAAAATAGAGGTGATTTCTAAACTTCCACCTCCAACATCTGTGAAGGGCGTGAGAAGTTTCTTGGGTCACGCGGGGTTCTACCGGCATTTCATAAAGGATTTTTCCAAAGTGGTGAACCCCTTGTGCAAGCTTTTGGAGAAAGATTCTAAATTTCACTTCAATGATGATTTCATAAGAGCATTTGAATTGCTCAAGTTCAAGTTGATAACTACTCCCATTATCACCGCTCCTAATTGGAGTATTCCTTTTGAGCTCTTGTGTGATGCTAGTGATGTAGCGGTTGGAGCAGTTTTGGGGCAACGTATCAACAAGATTTTTCATCCGGTCTACTATGCTAGTAAGACCATGAATTATGCCCAAGTCAATTACACCATTACCAAAAAAGAGCTCATTGTCATTGTGTTTGCTATTGAGAAGTCCTGCCCGTACTTGATGGGTGCAAAAATGATTGTCCACACGGATCATGCAGCACTTTGTTATCTTATAAGCAAGAAAGATTCCAAAGCCCTATTTATGAGATGGGTGCTTTTGTTGCAAGAGTTTGATATAGACATCCAAGAACGGAAAGAGAGTGAAAATCAAGTGGCAGACCACTTGTCTCGTTTGGAGGAGGAGGGGAGGCCGCATGATGGCCTTGAAATCAATGACTCTTTCCCAGATGAGCAACTCTTGGCTATTTCGATGAAAGATGAGCCATGGTTCGCGGATCTAGAAAATTTTCTTGTAAGTGGTATCATCCTAGATGAGTTCTCTTCACACCAACGGAAGAAGCTCAAACGGGATTGTCAAGACTATTATTGGGATGAACCGTACCTTTTTCGAATTTGTACGGATAGAGTGATTAGAAGATGTGTATCGGAGGAGGAACAATGTGAAATCCTTGGAGCTTGTCATTCTTCGTCGTATGGTGGCCACCATGGTGGAGCAAGAACGACGGCCAAAGTGTTAAGTTGCGGTTTCTATTGGCCCACTCTTTACAAAGATGCAAGTGATTTCGTCAAGTGTTGTGATGAATGTTAAAGGGCCGGTAGAATCTCAAAGAAAAATGAGATGCCCCTCACCACCATTTTAGAGATTGATATTTTTGATGTGTGGGTATTGACTTCATGGGTCCTTTTGTGAGTTCTTGTGGAAAGACCTACATCTTGGTCGCGGTTGATTATGTGTCCAAATGGGTTGATGCCGTTGCTTTACCCAACAATGAAGAGAAAAGTATGGTGGCGTTTTTAAAGAAGAATATTTTCACAAGGTTTGGTACTCCACGGGCTATCATAAGTGATGGGGGTTGAATTTTTGCAACAAGCTTTCGACACCTTACTCACCAAGTATGGTGTCACTCATAAAGTCACAACTCTATATTATCCACAAGCAAGCGGTCAAGTAGAAGACTCTAACCGAGAGATAAAGAGTATCTTGTTCAAATTAGTGAATGCTAACCAGACGGATTGGTCAAAAAAGCTTGATGATGCACTATGGGCTTATCGGACTGCTTTTAAAACTCCTATCGGGATGTCTCCATACTGGTTGGTATTTGGCAAAGCTTGTCATCTTCCGGTGAAACTCGAGCACAAAGCCACGTGGGCTTTAAAGATGTTAAATCTTGATTGGGATGCAACCGCTAACTCGAGCACAATTGAATACAAGTTCGTCCTTGTACAAAGAGAGAATGAAGTACCTTCATGACAAATACATACGAAACACGGAGTTCAAGGTGGGTGATCTTGTTTTGTTGTTTAACTCAATTGAAGATGTTTCCCGGAAAGCTGAAATCCAAATGGAGTGGTCCATTTGAAATTGTGGGTGTAATACCCTTTGGTGCATTGGACTTGAAGAATAAAAATGATGAGGTGTTTAGAGTAAATGGTCACTGGGTGAAGCATTATCTAGGAAAAGTTGGTGATGGCCACATTGTGGCAGTAATTTAATTCAAGTGATGGTAATCTGCGTTGTGCCGTGATGTTAAATCAAGCGCTTCTTGGGAGGCAACCCATGTTTCTTTTTCTTTAGATAGGTCTTATTTTTTGCTAACTGGATTTGAAGTGTGTTGCGGGAATGAGTGTGCTTTATAGGAACTGTGCTCAGAAAAAATGGCTAAGTATGGAAAAGGTGCGGACCGCACAATTTTGAATGCTACAGCAGAAGGCAATTGCGGCCGCACAATCCTTGTGCAGACCGCAAAAATTGAGAGAGAAAAATGCAAACTCTCTGAAGTTTGTTTGTCAGAGAAACAACCAAAGTGCGGCCGCACATCTAATTCTACGGTCCGCACCAAAATCTGCGCAGAGCTAAATATGCGAACCGCAGATTATCAAAGGAAAGTGAACCTCTAGGTAGCAGAGTGCGGACCAAAGAAGGAATTCTGCGGCCGCACTCGTCTCATTGTTCCTTAGCCAGATCCTTTTTGTATAAATAGTAATGCTAAGGCTACTGTACAAACTTTTCATTCTCTGAGCACTAAAAAAAGGGCTAAAACTTTGCACACATTTGTTCACTCATCTACCACCTAGATACACATCTGTGATCATTCCTTGGCACTGCTTCATCACTGGTATGTTCAAATCATTTCTAGGATTCTTTAATTTTCTTGGTTTAGTTTACAATTTGTATTTATTTTAGACCATTTGTCATTAGAAGTCAATTTTCTATCCATGTGGGGTTTAAATTGTGTGGGTCAACTCCTAATTGCTATTTGGGGAATGAGTATCCTGATTATCATGTTTAATTGCTATTACCATGTCCAATTTGTGTTTAAATCGAAACCCTTAAGGAATCTTTCCGACCTAATTTTGAAATTTGTGGTCGCACAAGAAATTGTGCGGTCCGCAGACGTGTTGACTAGGGCAGATGGTGCGGACCGCTATGAGATTACTGCGGCCGCAGAAAAGTGTGTGTGGCTGCAGATCAGGCCAATCTCTGCCTTCAGAGAGTTGCCATTTTGAGGTACTCATAGTGCGGCCGTTCTGACAATTGTGCGTACTGCACTTCAGATGTGCGATCG
Source organism: Nicotiana tomentosiformis (assembly GCF_000390325.3). Taxonomy (NCBI): domain Eukaryota; kingdom Viridiplantae; phylum Streptophyta; class Magnoliopsida; order Solanales; family Solanaceae; genus Nicotiana; species Nicotiana tomentosiformis. The sequence continues at coordinate 29,527,110 of NC_090816.1, read as the reverse complement.
CACTCAAAATTGTGCGGACCGCAGTTTCATCTCTGTGGCTGCAAGTCCAAATTGTGCGATCCGCACAACCCAGGCTGCGTCCGCACTTGCAATTATGTGGACTGCACTTCCCTTCCCTGCAAACATATTTTGTTATGTGAATGTCTGTTTATCTGTATTTGAACTAGAACTAACTCCTGCTATTATTTGTTATATAAAATGGCTAGATCACGAGGTCGTGGTGATACATCAAAGGGGAGGGGTGAACCTTCCAGAGGAAGAGGCAAAAACAATTTACCCCTCGCCCTCCAAAGAGTAATCAGTAAGAAAGCCACAGCAGGCCGAGGAAGATAGCCCGAGCCTTCCGAGTCTAGTTCATATGTCACATCTCGGGAAACATCGAAGGGTGACTCAATGCAAGAGTAGCCTGCTGTTCAATCATAGCCACAACAGCTAGAGGGCAAATACCAACTTAGAGATAAGCCTTCCTCCTCTGAGAGCATTTTCGAGGGTTCGGAAGGTGACAATCAGGCTTCAGCGCCCTCATCCACATAATGCCCCCCCGACGCACCTGCTACTACAATGGATGTTGATGATATTCTGGATGATGGCTGAGGGGTTGATACCAGAGTTCCCAACCTTGAGATGTCGAAGAAGAAAAAGATTTGGGAAGATAGGTTTGTTAGTCTGGCTACTTTCACAAGCTTCTAAGAGTGGTGGCCAGTGAGATCGCTTACTCTTGAGCCTCAATTCATGATAAAAGACCTTGACAAATATAACCCGGCAGTGTTGAGTCAGTTCCGGGAGCGGAATGGGTGGATGTAGTTCACCAAAAGTGTGGTAGCCAAGGAATACCTGGTCCGAGAATGTTACGCCAATATGGCGCATATAAAGAAAGGGACTAAGGTAACAAAAATGAGAAATCTAAAGGTGAGATTCGATCAAAACACCCTGAACACATATTTAGGGTTTGAGGATGTGAAGCCTGTGCAATACCTGGAAAAGTTAGCACTAGGAGATGCAGTTCGACCATGGCTAGCTGAGATTCTTGCAGCTCCTTGGCCGCCTCCAGTATGGATCACATCAGGGGTTCCTATTCAGCAGAACACCCTAAATTTTGAGGTAAAGGGATGGCAAACATTCATGTGTAGAAGACTAGACCCATGCCGAAATGAAACAAATCTTCAAATTCCGCGGGCAGTGCTAGTAGCCTCTATCATGGCCGGGTACCCAATCAATGTGGGCACCGTGATATTGGCCAACATGTCTGTGGTCGCGAGGCAAGGTGACACCTCTTACCTATATCCCAACACTATCATTGAGTACCTTACAGATGCGGGTGTGGAGCCGAGGGACTTTTATACCAAGGTGCGGGAGAAGAATCCCTTCTCATGGTATTTTTTGATGGGTGGCGGAAACCCAAAGAAAAAGGGTCAACCCTCTACTACTGCAGGCCAGTCTGATGAGCCCATCGGGGTAGCTGCTGAGACAGTTGACATGCCATCTACTTTAGCAGAGCCTTCTGATGGTGCAGCAGCTATGCCTCCACCTCCTTCTTCAGGTCCTTCAACATCAATGCCTTCTACATCGTCTTTAAAGCCGGTGCCCATGCCCGCTCATCTACTATCTACGCTGCGAGTCTCCCAAACACTGGCAAGCCTCAACAACTGGTTGCAAACAGCCACTGCAAAGTTGTCTGACATATCCAGTGCTGTCACAGCACAGTCATCCACTCCGGCATCCCAGATTTCTCCGACAGTGGAGGATACATTGAAGAAGATCTTGGAGAACCAGACCACCATCATGGACACCTTGGTAGCACATGGAGTAGTGATTGAGGAGCTGGGGAAGTATGTAAAGAAAATGAAGAAATCCCAGGCGTCCAGGAAATTAGTTGATAAGTTGAGGAGAGAGGTGAACAAGATAGCAACAGCTGGTAATCGTTCATTTGATATGCTCATGGGCCACTAGCACCAGCAGATCCAGCAGCACCATCAACTCTAGTGGCACCAGCTGGCTTGTCTGAGGAGCCATACCTGGCTGCCGACACTGCTGAGGCAGTGCGCCAGATGTTCACCAACCCAGTTCCTCCCAGAGCCGATGATGATGAAATCCAATTAGAGGAGACTGAGGGAGGTGATGCTGCTATGGACACGGAGATGTCCAAGGCCACATAGGGAGTCTTTTTCACTCTTACCATTCTTTTTTCTTATTTTGATTAAGCATTGAGGATAATGCTTATTTTTATTCGGGGGGGGGGGTTGGTGGAGTTATTTACTATTTGGATGACTTTTAGACATTTGGTTTGTAATAACTGATAATATTTTCTTCTTTCTCTTTATTCTGTATATATATATTCTCTCCGTTCTCTCTTGATGTATATATTCTCTCTTTTCCTCTCTCATTATGTATATTCATTATGCTTTCAGTAGTCTGCTTTTTAGCTTCTTTATTCTGTTTTCTTATTAGTCTATGTTGAATTTAATAGCTTCTTTTTAATTTTGTAGCTTCTTTTTATGTTTTAGTGAACATTAAGCCTTTGGTTTTCTTAATGCCACGGTTCTTTCCAAAGGTAATTTTTGTGTGAATCGGGTGACTCTTCCCAACGATGGATGGCGTAACAACCTTCTTAAGGGATTGAGTCCGTTTTTGGTATTTAGGTAAGAATAGTAGTAATAATGAATAAAAAGACCTAATTGAGTCAGTCTCGAAGAGTCAAACATACTTCACTTGGTACCAATACACTTAACTACGTGCTTATGGTTAAAAATAAGGTTTTTGGAAAGAAATAACTCTAGTTAGTGACCTAGTGACTCTTGTGTTGACTTAAGCAATCATCAAGTGGTTTAGTCAAACCATGGTGATTTTCAATCTTGAATATGGTCGTTGTAGGCCCTCGACTCTATCCGCTTTAACAATCCAGCTGAGTGAGAGGTGAGATGTTATTGGTGCAAGTCCAAGTACCCGTGCAAATGATCTAGAACTTGCCGCAAATGTGTTTCTAGGTGAAATTTTTAAGTTTTGCTTGGCTTGAGAAGTGATTGTAGGCTCTCCTTGACTAGTTTGAAAGTTTTCATGGCCCACCAAAGTTGTTATCCCTAGTCAACCCAATTGAGCCTAAAACCTTTCTCATTTGATCACCACGTTATAAGCCTTTACCCGTTTTGTTGTAACCCTCTCTTGGCACCCGAGCTTTCCTTAACACTCTTGTGAAACAATTGGCTAAAAATGTAAGTTTGGGGGAGAGACGAGGAGTTTGAAAAAGGTATCAACGCAAAAGAGAAAAGAAATGAAGAGAAGGAAAGGCAAGAAAAAGAAATAACAAAAACAAATGCAAAAAGAAAGTGAATAAGTGAAAAGTTGAAGGAATTCAAAGAAAAGTAATGATGCAAAGCATGGAAAAAGCAAAGAAGGAGAAAATGAATAACATGACCAAGAAAGAGTGATGTTAAGTCTCTCTAGTTCCCCTAAGGAAAAGAAAATGCCTCAAAGAGTTGGCAAAAGCATGAGCCGATAAAAGAAAATGGAGTGCTTAAGGAAAGATGAACCTATTCTATCATAGCTTATCCAACCTTATTCTGAAGCCTTCATTGCATTCCGAAAAAGACCTACGTGATTTCAAGACGAGTAAGCTTACATTAGTGGTGATTTACATGACAGGCAAGCCTATGGTACTTAAAGCCGTACTTGCGACATTCTTTGGAGAGAGATGAGCGAACCTTTCACAAATCGTTGAATTGAGTGCTATATTCTTAAGTGAGATAGGCAAAAGAAGAGTAGATGAGGAGGAGTTTGGGATCCACAATGACCTGCATGAAAGAGAGAGCTTCCTTGATGAATAAAGTCAATTCTTGATACTCAAGTGTCATATTAGAACTATTCATGCTTAAAAGTTTAACTTGTTTTTTTCTTGATAATTCATAAGTGTCGTGGGTAATTGAAGGTCCCAATTGATGTGTGATTGATTCACCTTTGATTAGTTGGAATGGTTCTTAACTGACGGTGGTGGGAATTACCTTATTTGCTTGAGGACAAGCAAAAGCTTGAGTTTGGGAAAGTTGATAAGTGAGAATTTTGACTACTTATTAGTGCCTTTTTGCTTTCATTTTAGTCCAAAAACGCTTAATTGTGTTACCGAAAACTGGTAAAATATGCTTAATTGCAGGAATATTGGAAGATGAGCTCCAAAGATGAAATCCACTTCAAGAAGGAGTAATTTGAACTTAAGGATAAAAACAGCACAAAAGCTCAAAGTTTGTTCCGCAGAATACCATCTGCGGCCGCAGGTCATGAAGCAATTCCATCAGAGAAGGTTGCAAGATGCGGACCGCACATGAAATTGTGCGGCCGCAGAAACTGGGTAAAAGCCAAAGTTTAGAGAACCTACATCTCAAGTTCAACAAGAGTGCGGACCACACAATTATAGTGCGGCCGCAGAAGAACAGCTATGCGGCCGCAACCACATTTGTGCGGACCGCAGAAAAGCAAGGTGCGGCCGCAACCACATTTGTGCGGACCGCAGAAAAGTAAGGTGCGGCCGCAGACATATTTGTGCTGTTCGCAGAAAGAGAGAAGTGCGGCCGCAGTTCAGAATTGTGCAGCCGCAGGTTTCCAATCCTATCAGGCTGAATCAAAGTGCGGACCGCACATGGAATTATGCGGCCGCAGAACCTCCAAAAGGGCATTTTTGTCCGAAAATTCTAGCACTGTATAAATAGAAGAGTTTCAATTTTTTAGGTTAACTTTTGACATCAGCAGCCACACTAGACGGTTTCTTTTGCTCATTTTAGAAATTTTGCTATTTTGAGTTTTTTGAATATTGATTTCATCATTTTAATTATCAATATGGGTTTAATTATCACTTCGTTTTCTTTTTCTTCCAATTTAAGCATGAGTAGCTAGATTTTCACTAGGGTTGTGACCCAACCCTAGTGTGTAAACTTAATGGATGTTTGATTTATTGCTTGATTATGGTTGGGTGTTGATTATCTAGCCTAGTTTTTTCTTTTATGTGAAAAATTAATGGTTGCAAACATTATTTCATGCCTATTTGACTTGGTCTCTACTTGAAAAATAGAGACTTAGTCTAGGAAAACTTGGCTAGCAAGAAATTGGGTCAATCGAGAGATTGATAAGCCCAATTAAAGGGTTGAACCTAAAGATAGTAAAACCCGACTTGAGCTTATTATCTACTATTTTGTTCAATACCCATTTGGACTTGAGAAAGCCAAATTGGGCAACATCACTCTCTGACCGAGAGGTTTTGAGTGGGTACATGAGTGTTGATTGCTATAGTACACCCCGATCAACAAAACAAGCTTTAAAGTTTACAACCCATTAGGCGAACACCTAGGTGAAGGTTATAGCCCTAAGCCTTTTATATCATTTGAAAAACAACCAAAAATAATTTCCTAGTTTCATTCTTTAAATCGCCACCGTAGTTCAGTTTAGATTTTCAAACAAAACCAAATATTGCGGAAGTGCAAATTTAGATATACAAACTCACGTGCTAAGATATATACTACTGACACCCATTCACATAGCTCCCTGCGGAATTCGACCCCGACTCTTGTTGGGTATTACTATTGCATCGACCGTTTTCATATCCTCATATAGTGGAGTGAAATTAGACGAGATCATGAGGTCCCACTTATGCTTTTTGTATGGATATTTTGGGTATAATCAGATCACAATATCCCCCGAGGATAGGGAGAAAACGTTATTCACTTGTCCGTATGGCATCTTTGCTTTTCGGAGAATGCCATTTAGCCTATGCAATGCACCGATCACTTTCTAGAGGTTTATAATGGCCATTTTTACTGATATAGTTGAAGATATTATGGAAGTATTTATGGATGATTTCTTAGTGGTGGGAAATTCATACGGTGACTGACTTAACAATTTGAAAAGAGTGTTGAAAAGGTGTACGGAGACGAATCTGGTGCTCAATTGAGAGAATTGCCATTTTATGGTACAAAAAGATATAGTCTTGGGGCATCGAGTGTCAAGTAAGGGTATTGAGTTAGACCATGCTAAGGTTGACATGATAGAAATTACCACCGCCCACTTTGTTCAAGGCAGTAAGAAGTTTCCTTGGGCACACCGCTTTCTATAGGCGATTTATAAAGGATTTCTCTAAAATGGATAATCCCTTATGTAAACTACTTGAAAAGGATCACCCATTTGTGTTTTCTGTTGATTGCAGGTAAACATTTGAGGAGCTGAAGAAGAGACTGGTGACTGCACCAATCATCGTTACACCCGACTGGGAGCAACCTTTTGAGCTCATGTGTGATGCGAGTGACTATGTTGTAGGAGCAGTTTTGGGGCAGCGAAAGGACAAAATTATGTGTCCAATCTACTATGCAAGTAGAACGCTAAGTGATGCACAAAAGTGATTGTTTATATGCAACACTTAGGTACTTGATAGCAAAGATGGAGTCAAAGCCATGCTTGATCTGTTGGGTTCTCTTGTTACAAGAATTCGATTTGGAGATCCGCGATAGGAAAAAAACGGAGGACCAAGTGGCAGACCACCTTTCAAGGTTGGAGGGAGTTGAAAATAAAGTAGAGGTTGAAGACATAATGGAGACATTCTTGGATGAACAATTACTGGTAGTGGTAATGGAGGAGACGCCTTGGTATGCTGATATTGCTAACTATTTGGCAGGCGGTATTGTACCTTATGAACTCTCTTCGATCCAAAATAAAAAAATTCTTTCATGATTGTAGGTCTTATTATTGGGATGACCCTTTACTTTTTAAAATCTGTGTGGATAACATAATCCGGAGGTGTATCCCCAAGAAAGATCAATCTTCTATATTATAGGCCTATCACGCTTCACCATATCATGGGCATTTTGGAGGAATTAGGACAGTTGCGAAAGTGTTAGAGTCAGGATTGTATTCGCCGACTCTATTCAAGGATGCTCATTCCCGGGTGAAAAGTTGTGATGAGTGCCAAAGAACCGGCAACATATCTCGCTGTCATGAGATGCCGATGACTACAATTCAAGAGGTGGAAGTGTTTGACGTGTGTGGAATTGATTTTATGGGATCATTTATCAGCTCGTATGGTAATAAGTACACATTGGTAGCAGTTGACTATGTCTCCAAATGGGCTGAAGTTGTGGCTCTTCCAACAAATGATGCAAAAGGAGTAAAAAGATTTTTAAGGAAAAGTATCTTTACACGATTTGGCACTCCAAGAGCTATAATCAGTGATGGTGGAACTTATTTCTGCAATAGAGCTTTTGCAGGGCTGCTAGAAAAGTATGGAGTTGGCCATAAGGTTGCCACACCTTACCACCCACAAATGAGCGGGCAAGTGGAAGTGTCCAACAGGGAAATCAAAAGTGTCCTCACCAAGACAGTAAATGCAACTCGGACTGATTGGGCAAAAAAGTTGGATGATATGTTATGGGCTTACCGCACAATATTTAAAACTCCAATCGGTATGTCTCCATACAAGTTGCTATATGGAAAAGCCTGCCATCTTCCGGCGGATCTTGAGCATAAAGCCTTATGGGCATCCGGCAGTTAAATTAGTATATGAAAACTGCGGGCACAAGTAGAGTTACAAAATTACATGAACTCGAGAAATTCCGATTCCAGGCATTCGAGAGTACAAGATTGCATAATGAAAAGATGAAGATGATGCACGATAAGCACATTTTAGATATGAACTTCAAACCTAGAGATCTGGTATTGCTATACAACTCGATATTGAGATTATTTTCGGGTAAGTTAAAATCTAGATGGTCGGGACTATTTAGAGTTGTGCAAGTGTTCCCAAGTAAAATTGTAGAAATTGAGTCCGAAGATGGGACTAACAAGTTTAAAGGGAATGGGCAAAGGTTGAAACACTACCTTGGAATGTTTCAAGAAAAAGGAGAGAAAATGTGATGTACTTGAAAGAGTCCCAATATGTGAGCAAAGCGTAATCCTGAAAGCATGCGTCGTGTCACGACGTTAAATAAGGTGCTGCTTAGGAGGCAGCCCATGACTTTAAGTCATTTTTATTCATTTTTTTCCTTAAATTAATTTTAGTTGGTTAGTTTTATTTGTCTTACAGGATAATACACAATTGCGAAGTTCGTGGAGCAAATAAGGTCACCCGAGAATGGATTAGCTTGAACTTTTCACGAATTGTTGTAACTGGTAAAAAATATTCTCTGCTTAATAGTGTGCTAAGAGAGTATAGCACAGGAATAACACAACAATGCGGAATGTTTTTACCCTTAATAGTGTGCTAAATGACTATAGCACAGATATAGCACAATAAGGCGGATTGTTTTCTCTCCTTAACAGTGTGCTAAAGGATTATAGCACAGGTATAGTACAATAAATAAGTGAATCGTTTTTTCTCTATGTCTAAAAATGCAGCCTTTCTCTCAAATAAACCCTTCTTCTTATTTTTCATCCTCACTAATTCGAAAACCCCACCCCTCTTTACATACTCTCTCCCCCTCTCTCCCTGATACTCTCCCCCACCGCCGTTGCTCCGATCAACGACCACCACCCTCCAGCGACTGGTAAGTTTTCTCTCTTATCTTCTCTTCTCTTTTCTTTCTCTCTCCTCACTTTATTCCCCTTTCCCGCCCGCCGCACAATACCCCTAAATCCGTCGGCCCTAAAAATTCTAGGGTTCGCCGTTATTGGTCGTACCCTAGACTATTTTCTTCTATCCCCATTCCACCATCCCATATTGATAGTTTGGTGTAATATTTTCTAGCCCTTGGACAGAAAAAAAGGGTTGTGCTTTATTTGTGCTAAGCTGCTCGATGCATATGTATAGTCCAACTTGGGATTGAAGTTGAATTATGTTGCGTAATTATCGATGAGATCCTTGTTGCTTTGGGAGGGAAATACCCCCATCAATTGCACAAGGTGCAAGTTCTGAGTTAAGCGCACCAACCTTTTGATAATTCTTCAACAACAAATGGTAGTTTTTGTTAAGTCTGAGTAGCGAGCCATCTTTTTGAGGTTGTTATACGTTAATTGGACTGGGTGGAACTCTTTTTAGATTTTGTTAGCATTCGACTAATGTGCGGTATTGTTAACTCGTTTGAGGTTGAGTGAAGTTTGAGTACTAAAATTACTTGATTGATTTTTAATGCTACGACGTCGCCTTGGCCTGCTCATAGATTGTTCTTAATGATGAAACACCTTAGTGTGCTCACCTTGAGTTTGCTTATTTTGGTAAGACAATATTGTCATAGACCCAAACACTAAGAGCGGAATGGGTAGGTCTGTTCAATTTTATTTTAGGGGAAGTCTGAGTACCCATTTGATTGTCTCTGTTAATAGAAGATATGTGTGCAGGAGAAGCTACTAGTCACTATTCTATATTGAAAGCTTTGTTAAATTAAGGAAGTCTGAGTACTTAATTCTTAGCTTACGGTCGTCGCAACTATTAAATTGAATAGAGCAATGTGTAACTTTGGGAATATTCAGTTGAGACTCTAATTCTTATAATTCGCTTATGCAGCTAACAATAGATATTGCTCGCTTTGCATCATCTCGGGCTGCACCTAAGTCCGAGAAAAAGAATCAGATGTCTACGGAGAAAGAGGTAGTTGGACAGAGGTAAGCAAAAAAATAGAAGATTCCTGCGCCATCATGATTTGTCAATGACGAGGCAACAAAAATTTTTGAATGGTTAAAAGGAATAAGTACTTGGCAGAACGACCCGTAGATGAAGAAAAATTGAAGAAGAAGTACAAGGGGATTTGGAAGGATTTAATAGAAAAGCGCTAGTGGGGTCCATTATTCAATCCAATAGGTGATTCCAACGTTTTAATGGCTCAGGAACTTTATGCCAATTGGGTAGATTGGAAGAGCGGGCATTTTAGGTAAGAAGGGTGGACATTTACATAACTACGATGAACTTTAGTGAATTTTAGGATTCCCCAATCCAGATGATGATTTCAGATGGAAGATGCAATGTGACTACGCTAGAATCAGAGAAGTTCTATGTGATGTCAATAAGCAAGCTAAGTGGAAGCGAAAGGGTCGAAGTTGACACCATGTGCCGCTTTACAGGTAATTGAACTAGAAAGCTAGAGTTTATCTGAACTTTATCTGCTATATATGCTAGCTTGAAAGGTATGACTACTCTCTTGTTTCCTACTGAACCTCCTTCCTAATACAAGCTTCGCAGTTATCCCTGCATGTATTTTTGAAAATATTTTGGTAGGGGCTGCCAAGCTAACAAGATCTTTCCATGCAAGCATATCAGTTCTGTGAGGCGCACATGTGTGTTGTTGACATATGCCCTTATGACGAGTGTCCCGGTCAATGTGGGTGCCCTTATGTGCTTAGATATACAACAAACATTGAGGTGGCCAAGGTGTCATTTGTTTTATGCAAACACCCTCACCAAATACATGAAGGATAAATTTAAAACGTCCAACCAAGGAGGCGATGTGAAGTATCCAGTTGAGATTAAATTGGACAACTACTCTGCGGACAGAGGCCCTAAAAAATCTATGAAGCTGAGTACTGACTAGAAATTCGATGTGATCATTGATAACTTCAAACAACTGTGGTATGTTATTGTCTCTAAAGTTAAGAAGCCAACGAAAACTGATAGAGATTTCATGAAGTCTATACCATTTAGTGCTGAATCAAAGTTCATACTAAACATTGATGAGGGTAGTGATGTTCATCCATCTGAAGACAAGGTCACCCTACCCATGTCAGCAGAAGAGGATGATGAAAGCGATGATGAGTCTGAGGAGGAGTAGGCACCTCATGCTCGTACTTCTACTCTTGTTTTGCCCGCCCCAAACTCTGTTGCTGGACCTTCTCAGAGTGGTCCAGTCACTGCTATCTATGATAGTGAGGGTGATGCAGAAGTGGAGGACGCCAGTCAATCTGATGCTGGTGACTCCGACTATGATACTTAGAGGGAGTATTTCTTCTCCCATGTTCTTTATTTTGTTGCATTGGGGACATTGCAAATTCTTAAGTGTGGGGTGGGGGAATATCTTATTTGTAGTGTAATTTAATTTTTTTTATAGTAATCTCATTGGGTTTTCTTGGACTTAGTTCTTTCCCAGTGAGTTTTTCTTTTGAACCAAGCATTTTTTTTCTTTCTTTCTATTTATAAAAAAAATTAGAAAGATCTTGAAGCAAAGATAATTCACTCCTTTAAAAGTTGTGTTTTGTGAGAGTCGCCTAAGTTGTTCTTGAACCTCCTTTCTGAGCTCATGTTTATACATTGACGTTTGAAACTGACTGACTTGTAAATTCCATGTATATTGTGTGGGGAGTTTTTGTTGTACATGTCTGTGTATGCATGTCAGTCTAAAACTTGCCCTGTTTGTTGTTTGAGGCGAAATCCTGGGAAGTTTTGATCTTATAGTGATAGTAGGTAATCTTTGATATAAACCACTTGTACCTAAATTAGCCTACCAAATGAATGAATATCTCTAGCGTCCCAATTTGCGCCTATTAACCTTTTATTTGGCAACCCATGTTACAAGCCATGTCCATTTTGCATTAATCTCTCTTGTTGACCCATCTTCCCCTTAACTACTTTAGGTTGTGTGATTGGCAGAAGATGTGGTTATGAGAAAATATTATGTGCTTGAAAACTCAAAGTTGCACCAAAGAACGAAAGTAATAAAAGTTAAGTCCCTTGATACTCCCCTTTTGAAGCTCCATTATCATTAAAAAATATGTAGTTGGGAAAAATAAGAGGGAGATAAGAGAAAATAATAAGTTGGACTTATGTGCTTGAGCTGTGGAAAAAAAATGTGGAAAGTGTTTACAAAGAAAAGAGTGGAAAACATAGAAGTTGGTGATACTTAAAGTGTTTAGGGGAAGATTTAGTCACTATATAACCAAAAGTGTCCATACCTTACCCCAAGCCAATATTTCACGCTTTGAAAAATACTACTTGACTGTGGATTGAGACTCCTACATAAGTGGATAGTGACATAATGGGCAAGTGTCACGCCCCGACCTCAAGGAGCGTGACCGGCGCTCAACCGAGATACCCCTGTTAAGCAAGCCTACTAGATGCCTTCTACCCAACCTTGCACATTAACAATATAAGAATCAGTACATATGATAGATATGAGAAAAGTCAAGTGTTCCACATTCTTTTTCTATTACTCAAAGGATATTCATTTATGATTTCCAAAATATTATAAGTTTATAGATATAATGAAAAACATGTTTGCCAAATACCAACACTTCTAGTTCAATTCCCAATATCAAACACCACCCACAACCTGTCTACGGAACCTCTAAGTACAACAGAAGTGAAGAATGGAAGTGTCGGTAACAAGGCCCCAGCTATACCTCAAAGCACAAAATACAACGTCAAATGACATAAACCCAAAACAGAGTAAGGCTCACCAAAACCTGTTGAATATGGAGTAACTACTAACGAGGGTCAAAGTTGCCGACTGACGAACCACCTGCATCCATTAAAGATGCAGCGGCCCCGACAAAAGGGACATTAGTACTGTTATGGGTGGCTTTCCATCCATGCCCCATGACCCATTGGACGCACCCCGTGGCATCATGGCAAGCCTCCCAACGCCCATTGCCACGGTCGGCTCTGTGGTCTCGGCAGCTCCAAGTGACAAGTACGCATGTGCCTCTGTCGCCCCACCGATAGCCATCGCCAGCGCCCAGCCACAGGCAGATGCCAACAGCGCCGCGCGCGCAGACCTTGATGCTAAAGACAAAGTTGCTACCAACGGACTTGTTTCTGCTTTGTAGAAGACTAAGTCCTTTTCATTGTAAATATAGAGTAGTTTTACTGCATTTTTTTTAAGTGTGATTTTCCAGCTTTCATAGGTCTAGTCATGTAACTTTGGTTTATTTTTTTAAGCATTATTAAGAGGGACCAAGCAATCAAACTTTCAAGCAAGCAAACAATTCTCTGCACTGGTGTCTCTCTCCCCGACACCGTGTTGTTTTTCTATAATAGCTTTCATTCAATGCAATCAAGTTTTCTTTCAGTCTCAATTCTCTTTTCTGCTCTCTCTCTATCTATCAATTGATCACGACATTAGTTTTCTCATATGGCACTGACAATCTAGTCTAGCGTACGGAGGGGACCTCAGTTGGCGGACATCAATCGCACTGACATCGGTTTCTTAGCCTTACATCGCCCTTCCAAGGAACTTCAGGAAGGCGTCGCATAACAATTGGTATCAGAGCCTAGGCTCGACATCGGTCGAGGGATTACATTTCAATTACCACCATTTCTGACCATGGCGAATTATGGGGATCACATCGCGACCCTTGAGGGAACGGTTGATGCATTACGTCCCATCGTGGAAATGGTGCCTGACCTAAAGACCAACCTAGTGCAAAGGTTGGACGACCTGGACCGCAGACTAATCCAGGTCAAAGTTGACATAGAAAACATCAATCGCGACTCTGAAGGAGACCGGTAAATGGCAGCCACAGAGGCAACCGAATTTTTTGGTAAATTCGAGGTCCTCCAATAGGAGCGCGCCGAGGATTTAGCCAACAGGGCACAAGAGGCAGACATGGTGACTGCCATGCAACAAACTATAGACAACTTGACAGGCCAGCTCAACGTTGTCAATGCTGCTTTAAAAGGCCTACTTCGAGGAGGTGGAAACCAAATTGGGGGTATTGTGAACCTCACCCCTATGGCCCAAAAATTGAAAATTCCTGAGCCAGAGCCATATAGTGGAGCTCGGAATGCAAAAGAAGTGGAAAACTTCATCTTCGACATCGAACAATACTTCGATGCCGTGGGGGCCTAGAAGAAGCTAAGAAGGTAGAAACGGTTGCCATGTATCTTCAAGGTGATGCCAAACTCTGGTGGCGGGTGAAATACGAAGCCATCAAGGCTGGTGAAGATGCCCTCGAGTCATGGGAGGAACTGAAGGCAGCCATACGCCTATAGTTCTTCCCCGAAAATGTTGAGTACAATGCTAGGAGAAAGCTACAGGAGCTCCGCCAGGCCAAATCAGTGCGGGATTACGTGCGGGAATTCTATTCGCTCATGCTGAATATCCGCGACATGGGGGACAAAGACAAACTCTTCACCTTCCTGGAAGGGTTGAAACCTTATGCCCATATGGAGTTGCAAAGACAAAGGGTAGACATGTTACCTAAGGCAATCCAAGCAGCAGAGTGCCTTGGGGATTATCAAGTGGAAGCCCGGAAGGATAGGCCTCAACAGCCTGTCCGAGGAGGATACAAAGAAGGCCAGCCGAACACTGGTGGCCCTAGCAGAAATGGAGGAGACTGGAGTGCAACCAAATCTAAGGCTCCTTCCTCAGGCAGTACTAGCACTGCATCTAACAATAATGATCGGGGGAGGAAACCCCCCTCAGGATGCCGTCATTACGGCATACCACATTGGAATAATGAATGCCCACATGCACAGATGAACGCCCATCAAGCTTTTGAGGATGGGACAGATGGCGATGCCGATGATGCGGACCAAACCGAACCAGTAGGTGCATTCAATGCCATTGTTGGCTCTATTTCTGAACCCCTAGCGGGAACCAGTGCTGGTATCCGTAAGAAGAAGGACCCATGTCTAATCGCCAAGAAAGGGAAAAAGAAGGCGAACGAGAGGACTCTTCCTCATCAAGAGAGGACCTTAATATTCGTTGACATGAAGGTAAATGGCAAGCCCATTCGGGCGATGATAGACACGGGTGCTACCCATAACTACTTAGCCTCGACTCAGGTGGAGTGCCTTGGCCTAGTTGTAGGAAAGGGCAAAGGTAGTGTCAAGGCTATCAACTCACCACCTCAGCCAGTGGGTGGAATAGCCAAAGAAGTACCGGTGAAACTTGGCCCTTATGAAGGAAAGTTCAACCTGCGCGTGGTGATCATATATGACTTCGAGTTGATAGTGGGGTTGGAATTCCTGAGACAGGCCAATACCATGCACGCACCGTATGCAGACTTGCTACTGATGATGGGAGAAAATGGGGCCAAGCCCTGCATTATTCTGTGCATTCCCATAAAGATGGTCACCGAGAACATCTCAGCCTTGCAGTTGAAGAAGGGGGTAAAAATACATGAACCCACGTTCCTGGCTACCCTCTGTATGGAAGATATAGAACGCTCCTCGGGTCCCATTCCTGCACCCGTGAAGGAGTTGCTTCTGGAATTTGAAGACATCATGCCACAAGACATGCCAAAGTGTATTCCGCCTACGCGAATTGTGGACCATGAGATTGAGTTGGTGCCGGGTGCGAAGCCACCTACCCGGGCGCCGTACAGAATATCACAACCCGAACTCACCGAGCTTCGGAGACAATTGACAGAAATGCTAGACACAGGGATCATCATGTCCTCCAAATCCCCATACGGGTCCCTTGTGCTATTCCAAAAGAAACATGATGGTAGTTTACAACTCTGCGTGGATTACCGGGCTCTAAAAAAAAATCACCGTGAAAAATAAGTACCATATTCCACTAATGGCAGACTTGTTTGATAGATTGGGTGGTGCGACGATATTCACCAAAATAGACCTGAGGACAGGTTACTGGCAAGTTCGGATTGCAGAGGGTGATGAGCACAAGACGACCTGTGTGACAAGATATGGGTCGTACGACTTCCTGGTTATGCCATTTGGCTTGACTAATGCACCAGCCACATTTTGCACCTTGATGAACCAAGTCTTCCGAGAATACATTGATGAATTCGTCGTGGTTTATTTGGATGACATTGTGGTATATAGCCAGACACTGGAAGAACACCTGGAGCACTTGCAGAAGGTCCTAGCCCGATTGCGGGAGCACGCATTATATGTGAAGCCATCCAAGTGCTCCTTTGCTCAGAAACAAATTGACTTCCTCGGACATGCCATCAAGGAAGGGAGGATCAAGATGGACCAGCAGAAGATTCAGGCCATCACAGAATGGATGCCTCCTAAGGATATCCACGCCTTGAGGTCGTTCCTTGGCCTATGCAACTTCTATCGGCGTTTTGTGAAAAGTTACTCCCTCATTGCGGTGCCGCTGCCAGAACTTCTCAAGAAGGTCACGCCATGGGATTGGGGCCCCAAGCGAGCAGAGGCCTTCAACGCATTAAAAATGGCTATGTCTAGTAGCCCAGTCTTGGCCCTCCCTGACTTGGCCAAGACATTCGAAGTACAAAAGGATGCCTCTGACTATGCACTTAGTGGAGTATTGCTACAAGAAGGGCATCTCGTAGCGTACGAGAGCCGGAAACTAAAAGATGCAGAGAGGCGCTATGCCACCCATGAGAAATAATTATTAGATGTTGTTCATTGCTTACGCCTTTGGAGGCATTATCTACTGGGATCCCCATTCGTGGTCAAGACAGACAACACAGTCGTTAGCCATTTCATGACCCAGCCAAAGTTGAATGGTCGACAGGCTAGGTGGTAAGAACTCATAGCGGAATTTCACTTCAACCTGAAGTACCGAAGTGGGAAGACCAATCATGTTGCTGATGCGCTCGGTCGGAGAGCTGATCTAAGCATCGGTGTGTGTACTCACCGCCCTAAGGGGAAGCGAAGTAACTATCACCATAAAAGACCAGATACAGGATCTACTCATCAAGGATCCTGCTGCACAGTATTTGATTGATTTGGTAGGACAGGGCAAGACTCGCCAGTTCTACACCGAATATGGTTTCCTGAAAGTGAAAGGGAACCGACTTTATGCTCCTAAAGGAGGAGATCTGCGAAGGGTTCTTCTGGCAGAATGCCACGATACTTTGTGGGTCGGTCATCCCAGTGAGGAACGCACCATGGCATTGCTTCGCCGTGCATATTAGTGGCCTCAAATGGTCGATGACGTCGCTCAGTATGTGAAGACTTGTCTAGTATGCCAGAAGGATAAGTCAGACCTCTTGACGAAGGCAGGGCTCTTGGAACCACTAGCTATCCCAAAAAGATCTTGGGAAAGTGTTTCCCTGGACTTCATCACCGGATTGCCCAAGGTCGGAGATCTCACAACTATCTTGGTTGTGGTGGATCGGTTTTCCAAGTATGCTACCTTTATAGCAGCCCCACAATATATATCAGCAGAAGATACAGCTCGACTCTTCTTCTCTTATGTCGTCAAATATTGGGGACTACCTAAAGACATTGTTAGTGATCGCGACTCACGCTTCACTAGCAATTTTTGGACCCAAATCTTTAAGTGTCTCGGGTCAAAATTGAGTCATAGCTCAAGTTTTCATCCACAATCGGATGGCCAGACGGAGCGATTCAATGGTATGCTAGAGGAATATCTCCGGCACTTTGTGACTGGATCACAGAAGAACTTTGTGACTGGATGCTGCTCAACTGTGTTTCAATTCACAAAAGAGCTCAAGTACCAACAAAAGCGCTTTTGAAATTGTTACCGGACAGCAACTGCTACTCCACACACTGTGAACGCACCAAACATGTCAAAATCTCCTCGGGCTGCTAGCTTCTCAAAAGAATGGAAGCAAAATTTGGAGATAGTGCAGAGCTATCTTGTCAAAGCCCAAAAGCGGATGAAGAGGCATGCTGATCAGAATCACCGCTTTGTTGAATACCAAGTGGGAGACAAAGTGATGGTCAAAATCCCAAAGCGGTACTTGTTTGCAGGGGTCCATGACCCTCGCCTATTGCAAAAATATATTGGACTCTTGTCCATTGAAAGGCGCATTGGGAAAGTTGCATACTGGGTGGATACCCCAGCTTGGTGGAAAATCCATCATGTTTTCTATGTCAGTCTCCTAAAACCTTTTCGGAAAGATATGAAGGATCCTTCACGAAGCCAACTCACAATACCAAGTATTCGAGGTCCCAATTCAACAGGGAAAAGATGCGCTGAAGCTATTCTTGATGATCGAGTGATTCACGCCTCAAGGAAAGATCACCAAGAGTTATTGGTGAAATGGCAGGGATGTGATGTAGAGGAGAATACTTGGGAGAGGGGAACAAACCTCAAAGCCTATAAGAGTCTGATTGATGATTACCTTGTAAGGAAGGCGCCGAGGACGTTGCCAACTCAGGTGGGGGAGAATGTCATGGGCGGCTTTCCAACCATGCCCCATGACCTCTTGGATGCTCCCCGTGGCATCCTAGCAAGCCTCCCAATGCCTATTGCCACGATCGGCCCCATGGTCTCGGCAGCTCCAAGTGATAAGCGCGCATGTGCCTTTGTCGCCCCACCGATAGCCATCGCCAGCGCCCAGCCACAGGCATATGCCAACAGCGCCACGCGCGCAGACCCTGATGCTAAAGACAAAGTTGCTGCCAACAGACTTATTTCTGCTTTGTAGAAGACTAAGTCCCTTTCATTGTAAATATAGAGTAGTTTTACTGCATTTTCTTTAAGTGTGATTTTCCAGCTTTCATAGGTCTAGTCATGTAACTTTGGTTTATTTTTTTAAGCATTATTAAGTGGGACCAAGCAATCAAACTTTCAAGCAAGCAAACAATTCTCTGCACTGGTGTCTCTCCCCCCGATACCGTGTTTTTTTTCTGTAATAGCTTTCATTCAATGCAATCAAGCTTTCTTTAATTCTCAATTCTCTTTTCTGCTCTCTCTCTCAATTGATCACGACATTGGTTTTCCCGTACGGCACTAACAATCTAGTCTAGCATACGGAGGGGACCTCAGTTGGTGGACAGCAATCGCACTGACATCGGTTGCTTAGCCTTACGTCGCCCTTCCAAGGAACTTCAGGAAGGCACCGCGTAATAGTACATATGGAATAGTACTAGTATGTAAAGTTATATGTCCTCTTTCGAAATAGAATACCAATATAAGAAAGGGGGAAAACTATGGGAACAACAAGTAACAATCAACAATATCCAAATTCCAAGTTTAAAATATAACAATTTTCAAAATACGCATATAATATATATATTTTTGGTTAGGAGATCATTAGTATCAATATACCACCGTGTTTTAGCACTGAGTCCGATCACGGCCCGATCGGCTAGGTCGTCTCATCCAAAGATATTTGATCTACATAAAGCGGCCCCACCGCCTCACCCCAATGTGTGCGGGTGGAGGTGTAATCACAATCACAATCTCTACATAAAGCAGCCCCGCTGCCTCACCTCAATGTGTGCGGGTGGAGGTGTATCACAATCACAATCTTTACACAAAGTGGCCTCCCGCCTCACCCCAATGTGTGCGGGTGGAGGCGTATCACAATCACAATCTCAATCACAATTTCAATTATAATTTCCAGCACAATCACCACCATGTGTGCGGAATGGCGTCCGATCACGACCGGATCGGCTAGGCCGTCTTACCACAATGCCGTGTGGATCGACATCACCCTTTTCTAGTTATCATCTCATCCCAATAAAGGAGAATATTCTCATCACAACAATCTCATCCCAAATAAGGGGAATAATCACAATGCACCCTACACCTATACGTGTAGTTTCGGGGTTAGGTTATTCCAACCTACCCTTCCTCGGTGACTAACGATACTCCCAAAATATTTTGTTTTGAACATAAGGGAAACAAAAGTACAAATATATTTTATATTCACCTCATTATCTTTCACACTATATATAGCTTCATTAGTATTTTCAACCATTCACAACATCGTTATTTCCTTGGTTCTCTTGGCTATACTTATGATTCTTCATTCATGACACATTGGCCGTATTTCATATGCACAATTTTCATTTCTTGACTTTCCATGATCATCGTCACAAACATCGACATGTAGAATATTTCGAAAATCATAATTTCAAGTTCATTAGTAATGAAGGCTTTAAACACAATAGTTTTCTTTCCAAAGAATAGAGCAAAATAACTAGCAATTAAACCACAAGTTAAAATCATAAATGAGTGATACACCACTTATTCTTAAAATACTTTTCCCAAAAAGGGAAATGCACAATCCCAACTCATGAGTATGTAAGAACTTAAATCACATTGAAAATATTTATAAAGGGGAGCATGGTGATTTACGATTGAAACACAGGTTCAAATCACATGCATTAGTTACAACATACCTGGCCATATTTTATATCTCACCCTCACTTCTTTCACTTCCAAACATCGTCATAGTTTATCAACAGTAAGGGCAATTGGATATAGAGATTTGATATGTATATGAGCTACATGAGACTTAAGCACATTGGGTTATTTTTCCAAGTTAAACATAATAAACTTTCATTTGAAACATAAATTGAAGTTATAATATTTTAACACCTAAACCATACTCAAACACATTCCCGAAGGAGATCATAATGAGATAGAAATAATTGGAAAACATTTTGAGTATATACATCTTCAACATAATGCTTATTTGGAAAATCGAATTCATTAGGAACGACTTGGAATATGGGAATTAGGAATCTGGGCCAACCATAATAGAAACTTACAGGAACATCATGGAATTCGATTCTAAGAGAGAAGTTTAGCCAACATACCTTGTTTGAGATTTCTTTAAGTTACTACAACACCCCCAACATTTCTAGCAATAACAATCTACCCCAACACTTTTAGCAATAACAATCTATACGAAGATAGCAAAAATCAGTTAATAATTAGAAGGATTCCCATTGTGTAACTCCCTTAGAAATTTTGTCAAACACCTAGTATGCAAAGTAGACTACATAGCTCTACAATGGTAATCCCTTCCTCCCTCAACCAATTTCAATAAGAAACTAACCAAAATGGTTCATTAACCCCACATACTACAACTTATTGTCATATGTATGGCCTACTTCCAACCTCACAATATACTTGAACTTATAACCTCTTGTGTGAAAGCTTAGGAGTAGGACTTACCCGGATAGATGATAATCTAGTGATTGGCTTCGTTGATCCTTGAAGATTAGTGCAAGAATGTGTGATTAGAATGCTAGATTTCCTCATTCTCTCTCTAAAATACTCTTACATCTCTCTAAAATCATCAGGCATTCGGTTCACAATGAGCCCCTATGGCTACATATCAAAATGGGGCCGGGTTATAAAAATAGAAAAATGGACCCTCCGAACTCAGGTATGCGATCGCAGAACAGATATGCGGCCCGCAAAATGGACCGCGAAAGTGATACCAAAAACTGAAATGGTCTGGACCGATCTGCGATAGGTCTGCGGGCTGCAGACCATTTATGCGGCCGCAGAGTGGACCGCATAATCACTCTCCAAAATTCTTCATGCCAAATATGCGATGGATGTGCGGATCGCGAAACAATTATGCGATTGCATAATGGACCGCAGAACAACCTTCAAAATTCAACAAATTCTCTGTTCAACTCCGCAATGATTATGCGGCCCGCGGAGTAGTTCTGCAGCCGCGAACTTGACCACAGAATTGCCTTCTTTTGCCAAAATTTTTTTATCAACTCCTCAGTGCATTTTTCATCAATTCCTCAAACACATAAGTTTACCTCGGCACCATAAAACCTCAAATGTCTTGGCAAAATTTTTACAGGGCCTTACAGCAAGCTTATGGTACTGTATATGTTGCATGCAAAATTCCTTGATGAGTGTGAGCGTTTTGTTTTATATGCCCTAGTACTTGTGATTTGCTACTATAGATGTGTGTTTGTGAGGTACAATGGGATTTGTGAGGAGCAAAGTTTTGAGTTTCATTATATAAATATGAGTAAAAGAAAGGTGTTCACTCTTGTTGTTGATGTCTCTGAATAATCAATAATTGCTTGACAGGGAGTTTGAATGATCTTGACTGCTTCTTTGTGATTTATCTGTATTATCTTATGTTTGCTCGAGGACAAGCAAAAGTCTAAGTGTGGGTAGTGATAATATGCAAGATTTACGGTAAATGAATATGTTTTACCCCTACTTTGGTGTGTTAGGTGTTTTGAAGGTTGAAAGATGTCCAAATGAGCTTAATTATTGAAGTTTGTTATGTAGGAAGTGAAGAGTGAATAATAGAGGTGATTTGAGCGAACCTAAAAGGCAATTTTTGAAGAAAAGAAAAATTGGACCCATGGAGTGAAGTAACTTCGAAAAGTACAGGAAAATCTGAAAAATTCAACTAGACCCTGTGCGAAGCACAACTATAGCACCAATGCAAATTCGTCTGTGTTTTATCTTGAGGGATAACTTAGTCATTTGGCTTAGAGATGTGATATTCGTCTGAGCCTATCATTAGTGATACTGAAAAGTTGTAGCAAATAGGTCAGTTCTCTGTGGGATTCGACTTCGGACTCTTGAACCGGATTATTTTTGCAGCGACTGCTTAGCCCTTTTATAAGGCATAGTTGGGCGTGATCACCCCGGATAAATGTTACTCTCGGTTATATATCTACTAAGAAATAAAATTTTCATTTGGATAATAAGTTTGTACAAGTTATTACCCCAAATAGAGGTTTGTGTTGTTGTAAGCATGTAGTTCAACTGGGGACATATGATGAGAAATGAAATAGACATATGTTTATTTGATATCAACTTAAAACTCTAAAGTGTTATAAGTTCTTGTTGGAGATAAAAGGCATCATAAGGTGATTCATATTTATTTGTCAACATCGTAAGAAAATAAGATATTAAAAAAATAGCTTAAAGAATATGAATAAAATGCATAATTTAAAAAAGACAACATACTCTTAAACTATGATAAGAACATGGTATCATGTTTTAACTGTTGCAATACCTGCTGTGGTGGACAAACATATGATTTTAGTCAAAATTAAATGTGTTCGATATTTATGTGGCCAGGTTAAAAGGGAAGGAACATAAAAGTAATTGAAAATTTTAAAAAGAAGCTCGAAAACTCTTTGTTCTTAAGTAAGGATTGCCCTCTCCAAAAAATCGGTTAATCACTAATTCATTATAAATATCACATTGGGTTACTTTTCCATGTTCTAGAGGAGATCGGTATTAGTAAAGCCGTTAAACTTTTTTTCGTTATTACAATTAAGCGATAATCATATTAACCATAAAGCGGTTTATCACCTCAATTGGAGAAATTCTTTTGTTGTATTTTTTGGTCTATATATTTATTGAAAGAGTCAAAATTTAGATGATCCTCAAAAATACCATTAAAGGGTTTTGAGAATCCGTCGATTGAAGGCTCAATGTCAATAATGGTGTGGATGTTGAAGGAGCATCCTTTTTATTATGTTAATTTTAAGGATGCACTTGTGAAGTTCAACTATCATAACTAATTGAGCGTCACTTATAAATCATCATATTTTTTTTTATAATTTCTTTATCTTTACTTAATATACCACTTGTTTATTATGGAATTTTTCAAAGACCTATAAAGCGTAAAAAAAAAAGGGCGCTGTAAAATAAATTAATTGTATATTTTTATTATTTCTAATTTAATTCATTTTTTAAAAGAAGAAAAGAACAAAGTACATCCACTATTCAGTCAAAGTTGTACTAAGAGCTTATTTGGCCAAGCTTTTAAGAAGCCAAAATACAAAAAATAAAAAAAAATATGAAAATTTTGAGGTGTTTGGCCTAGATGAAAAAGTAATTTTGAGCTAGGAGAAAAAGCTTTTCTGCTTTTGGGTAAAAATTACAAATCTAGCTTCTTCCAAAAGTAGAAGCAGAATTAGAAAATTAATTTATTCTAGACAGAAATAACCTTATAATAAATTTATATTTTCTAATTATTTCTCATTAATTAAATATTTTTCTTTCCTTCCTTTTCCTTTTTATTTCTACCATACATTTCTTCTCTTTTTTATTTCAATCATATTTTTATTCTCTTTTTCCTCCTAAGAGTATATTTTTAATTTATATTAAATAATATATTTTGGTGCACCGGGCTGCTCTTATTTTTTTTATTAAATAATATATTTTGATATATTTAAATTATCATATAAATAATAAGTAATACTAAATACTCAATATTATTGCTTTGGAATAACTATATTTTATATTGATTAAAAATTTTAATTTATATTTTTACTTTTTTTATATATTTTAATTAGTTATTTTATAATAAATATTTAAATTTATTTTTTCCTTTTTAAATAATATTAATTACAAATTGAATCTTTACTGTTTTTTGGTAATTTTATACTTTTTAAAAAAATTGGTCAAATATAATGAGCTTGCAAAAAGCATTGTAAAACTTGGATGAGTTTATTTTAAGTGACTTTTAAGCATAAGCCATAAGTTAGAAATTCTAATTTTTAGTTATTTTAGCTTAAAAATAAGTGCTTAAAAGTACTTTTTTTATTTTATTCAAATACTATAAAATAGTTTTAAAATAATTTTGATTTAAGAGCACTTAAAATAAGTCAATACAAACGGAAACTATTATTTTAAAAAAAAAAACCTTTTGAACAAAATGAATTTCAAAATACAGCTTGGCCAAGCCAGGTTTTAACAACTGTTAAGTACACTCTTCATCTTCCATCAACAACCACAGCTTTCAGAGAAAAAACTCAACAGCAGCAATGAAATCCGCAGCAATTTTCAGAAGTTTCTCGAATCTTCCATCAGGCCAAACTCCAAACTCAGCTCATCGGCGCGTAGCCGAGCGACTCCTTTTACTGCCGAAGCCAAGCCCTTCACTCCCGAAAAAAGTAGGTAGCAGTAGCAGTAGCAGTAGTAAAGCCAGGAGTAAAACATCTGCTTGCGACACAATCTCCGCTAGCTATGGAGATAAGGAATCGGATTCTGTTAGTTCTAATGAGTATACTTCTCCGGCGAAGGCACTCCGGAAACTTCTAGAATCGCCGGGAATTCATCAAGGTCCTGCTTGTTTTGATGCTCTCAGTGCTAAGCTTGTTGAGCGCGCCGGCTTTGATTTCTGCTTTACAACTGGTATGTCTTTTGTTTTGTTTTTTAAATATGCCTTACTATGTTTAAATCATTTTTGTTTTTACTTATTTGGTTGTCTCGATTTAATTTCTCCTTTGAGGAGTATCAATTAATGGAATATACTCCAGTCTCAAACTATAAACTTCTCTGTTTAAATTCAGAGAATTCATGGTAATGTGACTATTTTTAAGCTAGCTGTTGCCGTATTGCTATGGTTCAACTTTATTTGGGCTTGGGACTGGCTATACTTGTGGAGCTCTCACCAGGGGAGTTCTCAATGAAAACAGTTGATCAATATGTAAAAGAATGAGCATCATTGATTGTTGAGGGAGTTCTTCAATTAAGGTTTTCTGATTATTTTGACATGTTTGATTATTGGAAATGATGTTGAGAGTTTCATTTGCTTGGAAAATACTCTAGAATAGTGTGATCAGCTAAATTTTGAGTGCTGGGTATATTAAGGTGTAAAAGACAATTTGGATTTTCACCATCTCTGAACTTGACAAAAGCAGGATGAAGGTGCAGGTTTGTTTTGTGTGAACCTGAAGATTACAAAGGAGGAGACGTCATGTTGTGTCAGATGGGACACTTGACCTCGTTTGCGTGGAAATCGTAAAAGTAATGGATTTGATGTTATCAGCCTATTGTATGTGCTGAAAATGTTGATGTTAAAATGACTCTCTTGTTCAGACCACTATGAAAATAGTAATATGGAGCCTTGACTAAGGGAAAGACTCAGGAGTCGGGAAGAAGCTGTTGGCTATGGGGGCCTGGAGGAGTAGTGGGGACGCGACTAATATGGGGACAACGACAGCGAACTGCATTAGGGAAGCTGCTAAGGAGGTGTTAGGGTCTCGAAGGGTTACTCGGGTGGCCACAAAGGGGACTGGTGGTGGAATTGGGAGGTCCAAGGAAAAGTGAAAGCTAAGAAAGCGGCGTATTTGAAGCTAGGGGGGAGCACATTCGAGGAAGAGCAGAGGTTGTATAGGGAGTGTTATAAGAAGGCAAGGAGAGAGGCGAAGCTTGTGGTTACGGCGGCTAAGACTGCAGCTTTTGAAAGATTGTATGAGGATCTTGGGGGCAAAGGAGGGGATAGGAAGTTATACAAGTTAGCCAAGATTAAGGAGAGAAAGGCTCGGGACCTGGATCGAGTGAGGTGCATCAAAGACGAAAATGGTAAGGTATTGGTGGAAGAGGCGTGTATCAGGCGTAGATGGCAGGAGTACTTCCATAGACTCTTAAACGAGGAAGGGGGATAGGAACATCGTGCTGGGCGAGTTGGAGAACTCAGAGAGTCGGAGAGATTTTGGGTTTTGTAGGCGTATTAAGTGTGAGGAGGTTGATGTGGCAATACGGAATATGGGCAAGGGTAAGGCGACTGGGCCTGACTAGATCCTGGTGGAATTTTGGAAAGTAGCGGGTAGGGTAGGCTTGGAGTGGCTTACTAGCCTGTTTAACGTCATTTTCAAGACGAAGAAGATGCCCGAAGATTGGAGGTGGAGTTTGATGATTCCGTTGTACAAAAACAAAGGTGATATCCAGAACTGCAACAACTATAGGAGTATCAAGCTGCTGAGTCACACTATGAAGGTTTGGGAAAGGGTGGTGGAGCAGAGAGTGAGGACATGTGTATCTATCTCTGAGAACCAGTTCGGATTTATGCCGGGACGGTCAACTACATAAGCCATTCATCTTGTGAGACAATTGGTGGAGCAGTATATGGAGAGGAAAAAAGGCTTGCACATAGTGTTCATTGACCTTGAGAAGGCTTATGACAGCCCTGAGGGAGGTGCTATGGAGATGTTTGGAGGTTAGCGGAGTCCCGGTAGCGTACATTAGGGTGATTAAGGACATGTACGAATGTGCTAAGACACGTGTGAGGATTGCGGGAGGAGACTCGGAACATTTCCCTGTGGAGATGGGGTTGCATCAGGGATGAGGCCTTAGCCCGTTTTTGTTTGCCCTAGCGTTGGATGTGCTGACACGACTCATACAAGGGAGGGTGTCATGGTGTATGTTATTTGCTGACAACATAGTTCTGATTGACGAGACGCGAGGGGTGTTAACGCTAGGTTGGAAGTTTGGAGACAGTCGCTGGAGTCTAAAGGTTTCAAGTTGAGTAGGTCGAAAACTGAATACTTGGAGTGCAAGTTCAGTGATGAGAGGCATAAAAAAGAAGTGGAAGTAAAGATTGATACCCAAGTCATTCCCACGAGAGATAGTTTCAAGTATCTTAGGTCTATAATCCAAGGCAACGGGGAGATTGACGAGGATGTTACCCACCGCATTGGAGCGGGTTGGATGAGATGGAGGCTAGCTTCGGGGGTTTTATGTGATAAGAATGTGCCGCCTAGACTTAAGGGAAAATTCTACAGGATGGTGGTTAGACCGGCTATGTTGTATGGAGCTGAGTGTTGGCCCGTCAAGAAGTCCCATGTCCAGAAGATGAGCGTAGCTGAAATGAGGATGTTGAGATGGATGTGTGGACATACCAGGAAAGACAAGATCAGGAATGAAGTTATTAGGGATAAGGTGGGAGTGGCATCCGTGGAAGCCAAGTTGCGGGAATCGAGGCTGCGATGGTTTGGGCATGTGAGAAGGAGAGACATAGATGCCCCAGTCAGGAGGTGTGAGAGGTTGACCATGGCAGGCTTGAGGAAGGGCAGGGGTAGGCCAAAGAAGTATTGGGGAGAGGTGATTAGGCAGGACATGTCGGTGCTTCATCTAACCGAGGACATGACTAGCGATAGGAAGGTGTGGAGGTCGAGGATTAATGTGGTGGGTTGACAAGTAGTTGTGAGTTTTTCTTAGGTTTACCAGTAGTACTAGTAATATTCTTGTTGTTGGTTGAAAGTTACTTCCTTTTAGTTTGTTATTATATCTGGTACTTAGCAACCTCGTCCATTATTTTTTAAAATTGCTACTGGAAATTATTGCTCCCTGATTATTACTATTTGATGCTACTCTTTCTCCCTTTTACTGGAAATTGTTGCTCCCTGATTGTTACTATCTGATGCTACTTTTTCTCCTCTTTTTCCTTATCGTCTTTTGTCTCCCTCGTCTTTCTTTCTCCCCCTCTTCTTCTTCTTCTTCTTCTTCCACCTTATCTTGAGCCGAGGGTCTATCGGAACTTCATCTTCTTCCACCTTATCTTGACCGAGGGTCTATCGGAACTTCATCTTCTTCCACCTTATCTTGAGCCGAGGGTCTATCGGAAACAGCCTATCTACCTCTCCAGGTAGGGGAAAGGTATGCGTACACTCTACCCTCCCCAGGCCCCACTTGTGGGATTATACTGGGTATGTTGTTGTTGGATATTGAAGACAACAGATAGAGCCATTAACCTCTTGGCTGCAGAATGATTTTCTGATATCTTTCAGGAGTTGATATGAATTTCTCATGATAGTGATGAGCAAATACCAAGGGAAAGTCAGAACTTTGCTACAAAATTCGTCCTCCCTATTGAATTTCATGAAATTTTTTGTGGCATATTTTAATTTGCTTAGTTTGATGGAAGTTTCTCCAGTAAGGAAGAGCTCAAACTACTTGTCAATGCTCAAGCAATTTATGGCTAGTCCGTAAACAAATTCCAAAAGTGCTCAAGCAACTCATATAAAAAATCTCAAAATGGTAATGCAGGGTGTGAAAAGAGCAGCTTCCTCGCTAAACTGTCCATTCTTTCTTCTCTGTCTAAAAACTACCTCTCTCATGTGAAATAAAATGCCCAAGCCCGTATAAGTGGATCTTGTCGTGTAACAAAAGTTTCTTTCTTTTAATTAGCTAGTAAAATATGAAGTCATGAGATAAGCCTAGGGTGAGACTTTTTTGCTCTTAAGTTAATTGTGGAATTAAAAGAATTTATAAGCATCTTTTGTAGTTCTTGCTAGGTTTAGGCATACTGCCTGGTTAATGGCTTCACAGTGTTGCTAGTTTGTCCATCCAGTACCTCGGAATCTCAGCTCCAACCATTCTGCTGTTGGGGCAGCTCGTGGAGGCGTTGAGGTGTGTCTTGTCTCTACAGACTGTAGGTACTGGAAATTAACTTAAGTGTTGTATTAGAAGATTCACTGCATTAGTGTTTCAATCTTCTGCTTTAACTAAGAATGGATTTATAGTGTGTTGGCCAAATACTTATAATATGTTCTTTCTTAGCTAATATCTGTAAAACATCTGTCAGGTTTTGGAATATCTGCCACACGATTAGGAGTGCCAGATACAGGACTAATTTCTTATGGAGAGATGGTGGCTCAAGGTCAAGAAATCACACAAGCAGTGTCCATACCAGTAATTGGAGATGGAGATAATGGATATGGTAACGCCATGAATGTCAAGAGAACTGTGAAAGGATATATTAGAGCAGGTTTTGGAGGAATAATCCTCGAAGATCAGGTTTGTGTCGGTCTGCTTTTTTATCCTCTACTGTTTGCCTGAGTATTCTTGTTTCATTTCACTCTTTATGATTTTTTCTATTTTCTCCCCTTGAAATGGTGTTAGCAGATGTTCATTTTCCTCCTCAATTAATCTGTAAATGCTGTCTCTTTTGAAGGCTGGACCCCATTTTTCCTCTCCTCTATAAAAGTTATAGAAATTGACAAGTTCCTTGATTTCCACTGGGTTGTCAATAGAAGTGCCATTTAAATTTCAGCTTGTCTATTTGGTTGCATCTCTTATGTGCATTTTCCATTTAGTGAGAGACTTCATGTTCATGTTTCCCTCCTTTTTCCTTAAAATCTGAACTTCTGTCTCCAAGAGATTTCTACTGCTTTGGCAATTTTTTGGAATTCCACGAGCAGAGAGATTGACTCAGCATGCTTAGCTTCACCTAATGGTCTTGTTTCTTTACACTTTGATTTGAGAGGGGGTAGTAAAAAGGAACCTGGAGTTTCAGAATTTTCCTTTCTCGTGTATGATTTGTAAGGAACATTGTGTCAAAGAATGTAACTTCTATTGGACACACTTACTTAGTTGAATCAGAAAGCAAATGAGTAACCTCCTCCTTCCCCATCTTTTATTCAATCCAAACAACAGAAAGAAATGTATATATTTCACACCCACCCTCCACCATTGTCATTTCCTCTTTCTGCCGTACCTCTTGCTGAATCTTTTTGGTTATTGAGTTAGTATCATGAATAAGTTTTCATGTTCTTCCTTTCTTTTTTCTCTCTCTTACCATTCATGTAAATAACAGTTGTACATTCGTATTTAGAAATGTCCAGTAATCAAGTCACAAGTCAATCGACTTTAGATAACTTGGTTATAGATATTAAATATATTGATTTTCATGGACTTAACTCCAAAGATTTCAAATGAGTCATCTCACAAACTGCAAAATTTCGGATTTTGATTATAAATCTAAGCTAGCGCTCCAGGATGTAAATATTTTAGGTTTCATAGTACAGATTATAATTTATAAGACCTATATAGACAAAAACTACTGTGCTAGAACGACATTCTTGCCAAACTTAACGTTTCTGTGGTTGACTTTTAGCTGTTGTACATGCTATTAGAGATGGCCGCTTTCCCTTGTTTAGGACTCAAATTAAGGTGAAGCATTTAGCAATGAGCAGAATTGCAATTTACTGAATTGTAATTAACATTCAAACTTCATGTATTATACTTCTCCCGGCTTTATCTAATACTTTTATTCATCCAAAAAGTTGTACTTTCTCCCTGCTTTGTGTATTTTTGGCTTAATTAATACTTATGTCAAAAGTTAAATCCTTTACAGCATATAGCTGAAAGCCTGAAAATTCGTTTTTTTTTTTGTGAATCCCCTTTTCCCACCTCTACCTTGTTTTCGGACTTAATCGTGTATGATGCTGTTCTGTAGGTTTCTCCC
Source organism: Nicotiana tomentosiformis (assembly GCF_000390325.3). NCBI lineage: Eukaryota > Viridiplantae > Streptophyta > Magnoliopsida > Solanales > Solanaceae > Nicotiana > Nicotiana tomentosiformis. The sequence continues at coordinate 29,496,603 of NC_090816.1, read as the reverse complement.
AAAGCATGCGGTCATACACGTGGCAGGAAGGTCGTCTCTAGAGAGGAAGCAATAATGAGAATCAAAGCGGCTGTTGATGCTCGAAAGGAAAGTGGATCTGACATTGTGATTGTGGCACGTACTGATTCTCGTCAAGCAGTCTCTTTTGAGGAAGCACTTTGGCGGGCACGTGCTCTTGCTGATGCTGGAGCTGATGTTCTGTTCATTGATGCTCTTGCTTCCATAGAAGAGATGAAAGCTTTCTGTGATGTCTATCCACTGGTTCCGAAGATGGTATGCCTTCTTTCCCAGATTTTGCATTGGGTAGCATGTTTATATTGTTCTAATATAGAAAGCTCCACTGTAATATATCTATTCTACTTGGTGGTGTCCGTATGCCTCTGTCTCAGAATGAAGTAGTTGTGATCAATCTTTCTCATGGTCGGGGCTTTGAGTTTTGTTATACAGGAGAAACTTCCAGCATCCATTTGGTTCAAACATTTCTGATAAGGCTTATACAATTGCATCCAGGCAAATATGCTTGAAGGTGGTGGTAAAACGCCAATACTCACTCCTATTGAACTTGAGGAACTTGGATACAAAATTGTGGCATATCCACTTTCCTTGATGGGGGTATCAATATGTGCAATGCAGGTTAGATTTTGTACTTCGTATTATCTTTTCTTACAGCATTTTTGCTTCTTCATTCAGGTTTTACAGTTAGGTGCATCCTGGAGTATACACATAGAAACAATACACTGCGCTATAGATCAAATCAACCCAGAATTTCCTTTTCCACCCTTAAAGCAAGTATGACGGTGGCCCCATGAGAATAACTTCTGAGGACGGAAATCACTTACCAACAAACTGCCCCTTCTGCTTCCCTACTTGAGGAATATATTTTCTTCTTTCTTTTTCTCTTTTTATTTTTTATTTTTTAGATTTAGTCATCTCAACGTTTCTTATACTGTGAGAAGTTGCACTTTTTGGACAATGTGGAGCAAGCATTGAGAACAAGGTATATAAGCAGCAGAGTACTATGCAGTGAGAGGCTATAAAGCTATAGTAAATGTTTATGTAGTTTGTGGTTTAGAGTGTTGAGCAAACAATCAAAATACCCTTCCCCGATTGTTCTACCGTGGAAGAAGTATTTAGGCAACATGCAAAGAAATGGCTCTCTCTAGAGGACTCTTTATATAGACCAGCAAGATGCATTTAGCTTGCTGTTCTTCCATTAAATCAAGCATATCTTTCTGAGGCGTGGAAGGGCTTCACTGAGTAAGTCATCATGTGTAAGAAGTCAGTCATTGGTTTTCTTTATATTGTTTCTAATTCTATTTTTTTTTTTCATCCTGCAATTTCTCCAGGATGTGGACAAAAGAAAACTTGAAACAAAAATAGCTGCATATCTCCCCACACAATTAGCTTTTAAGTGGAAAAAATTAATCCTTTGCCAACGACTGGCTTGAGTTATAGACCCCATGACAGCTGGCCTAGAAAAATTTCTTCTGCACGACATTTAAAAAAAAAGAAAGAGTTGCTCTGTTAACCAGTTACTGACATCTTCAGGATGCACTATCTGCCATTAAAGGAGGTCGGATACCTTCACCTGGAAGCATGCCTTCATTTGAAGAGCTAAAAGAAATTCTAGGTTTCAATACCTACTATGAAGAAGAGAAGCGTTATGCAACAACAAGCAGCCAACTTCCTTCTCTGAAAGGTGAGCAAAGTTGTCAAATAGGCTAAGTATTTGAAAAGTCAATTTGGATTCAGGTCTTGTGCAGATCCTCTTAGTACAGATCCGAAGACATTTATTTTACCCCATTTCCACATTTTAATTTCAGGCAATTTCTCATCAAGAAGCAACGAGTATGGTGTTCAACCTGGCATCCCAGCTGATACAGAACAGAGGGGTCAAATACCACAGAGCCCTGTTGAGGTACTGATTCCTGAGGTGTATGACAAATTTCCTGGAGAGGGTGCAAAAGGAAATTTCTCAGGGATCTGGTCTCGGAAATTAAGAGTAAAAATTACTGGAAGAGATGGATCCGAAAAGCTAGATATCAGAATTCCTGTAAGTTATTCTCTTACTCTTATTGTTTTCGAGAATGAGAATGATATGCTATTTGTTTTATTTTCAGCTATTAAGTATATGAAATTAGTTAACTCAAAGGGTGTGTTTGTATAACGGAAAATGTTTTCCAAGAAAATATTTTCTTGGAAAACAAGTAGTAATCTTATTCATTTTCTGGTGTTTGGTACGCAAATTAAGGAAAATAACTTCTCAAGAGTATTCATAAATAATTTAGATACAATAAACATGAAGTCATAAACTTTCGAACCAACAACCTTTCGAACCCACAAATTTCATAAACTTCTGAACCGCTAAACTTTCGAAACCGCAAAATTTCGAACCCGTAAACTTCCAAACACATAAACCTCCGAATTCATAACTTTGGAACTTATAAAATTTCGAATCTGTAAACCGAAAGATGAAAAAACTAAAACTGAAAATATATAAAAAAATATTTTTTTTTCCTGGGTGTGCAGAAAAACGAAAAAACAGAAATTTTAAATTACAAAAAAAAAGTAAAAAAAAAAAAAAATGTGCGGGGTGGGGGAGGGGGTGGGTGGTGCAGAAAAAAAAAACAGAAATTTGAAAATTACAAAAAAAAAGTAAAAAAAGAAACTTTTTTTTGTGCGGGGTGGGGAGCAGTGGGGTGGAGGTGGGTGGTGCAGAAAAACGAAAAAACAGAAATTTGAAATTACCAAAAAAAATTTTTTTTTTTTTTTTTTTGCCGGGTTGTAAGGTGGGTAGTGACGGAAAAAAAAATGAAATTTGAAAAAAAAAAAAGTCTTTTTGGAGAGAGGGTGTGGAGTTAGGTGGGTAGGTGTGAGGGTGTGGGGTGGGTGGGTGAGGGTGGGGAAGGTTGAGAAGAAGTTTTGGAAAATATTTTCTCTTCTCTTGATAAGGAAAATATTTTCCTCCAATTGGGAGGAAAATGAGTTCATAAGAAAAAGGTTTTCCAAAACATTTAAGCCAACCAAACATGGAAAAATTGAAAAACTTCTTGCCAAACACACCCAAAAGCTATTAATGTTTAAGAGAATATTTACAGTTTATGATGCATGCTTGAAGGGCACACACTAGCATTAGCATAATTGATATTGTCTCGAGGTACCAAAAAAGATAAAGAATAAGACAATTTAACAATGACTTTTCAAGAGAGATCAGTTAGGTAAATCACTTTGAAGATTTGTTGATTTAAACCTTGTAATGCTAACATGTGTACTCTGCCCACCGAAATTGTTCTGCTGCATGGATTCAAGCATTATACTCGAGCTTTGTGAACCAGCTAAACTGTAAGATCTGCTTTTTTTCTTTCTGAAATAGTTTGAAACACCCGCCTGGGTGGCAGTGAACTCATTTAGGGGGGAGGGGGGTCAATCCCCAGAGTGTCAGCAAATGTAATTATAAAATGGGTTATTAGTTTGGCTATAGAATGTTCACGAGCTTTATGACTGTAACAGGTTAGAGGTGTTCTCTTTGGTAGGCCAATAATTAAAGAAAATGCTTTAAATATAAGGGATGCCATTTCATCTACATTATAAGCTATGTGAAAAGACTCCTCGCCTTTGATATCAAATATAGTGTCAAAATGTTTTTTTGCAAGTAAATATGTCCAAGAAGTTCTGGATTCCAGGTTTTACTGCAAGTATTTCATTTTTAAGAGACAATAATTCCTTCGTTTTGAATAACTGATATTGGCGACAAACCGTGTTCCAACCATTTTGTTGGATCCATACTTATTTTAGCAGTTATGAGCTCCTAAGGAATGCACCAGAGCCATTTCTTAACTAGAGAAGATCGAACTCATGTGCTTTAACTTAGGAACCTTTTCTTTGTGTCACTAATATTGTCTTTCTTGTGGGAGGTATCTACAAGATAACATATGAGGTACCTTTTTTATTTAGCTTTATGTTTGTGTTCTCCTCAGCATTATGTGGTTTCTTAAGGTTCATCTTTATACATGATCAATTATGGAGCATGGAAGCGTATAGTCATTATTTGTTGCATCAAGATCAATGGTTTTCTAAAATTTTGAACACTTATCTCATTTCCTCAGGCTGGATTTTTGGAAGGAATCACAAACATAGTTCCAGGTATGTTTGTTCTCTTAGGGGTCATTTGGTTGGAAAACAAGTTATCCCGTGATTAATTATCCCGGTATTAGTTATCCCACCCTCCCATGGGGAACCCGGGATTAGTTATACCACGATTTTATTCCAACTAAACGTGGGATAAACTCATCTGAAATTTAATCTCAGGATTAATGATCCCTTATCCCTCGTACCAAACGAGCCCTTAAGTGGTTGGCAATGCTTTTTGAAAGTCAATTATTTATGAACGTATTGCTGAAAAGTTTAGCATGTATTTTTTCTATACAGCATTGGTAGGTGTAAACATCAAAGCTCTGTTGGATGATGCAACTTTAGAAGAGGGAGGGAAACAGTTGTTGGATTTTCAGGATACAATGGGGGACAGAATTCAAGTTTTTTTGGAGTAAGGGATCTTTTGTTTTTCAACGAAAAGCATTTTGATAAATAAATCTTGAACAATCAAAAATAATTTGGTGATTATATGTATATCCCTACTTTAGCTTGTACGAGCTCCCATATATTTGTTTCACCTAAAAAAAGAGAAAGGAGGAAAGGTGATGTCTTATCAGTGACGAAGCTGATTCCTATATCTCAAGTGTCTTGATTTGTTGACTCAATGTGATTAAAGACTGATGTATGGTGACAAACAAATACGTTGGGTGTAGATACATAACAAATGTACGACTATTCTATTAAATTAAAATAGTTTGATCAAACTAGAGGTGAAGTATTAATTCACCTTGTCATATCCCATGATTGGAAGAGAAGTAAAAGAATTTTTCTTCATTATTCCATTTAAATTCAAAGTTATAGTGAAGGCAAGAAAAGTAGAAAAGACAAATATAAAAATAGAACTTTCTGTTTAGACATGTATACGCTCCCATTTCCTTTATAATCTAAACAAACCAATTAAACCAATTGTTATTATTTTTTTTACATATCCCTCTTTTTACCAAAAATGCACTCATTTCAGCGCATTTTACCTTCAAAAGAGCCTTCTCTCAACTTTAAAAAGTCCAAACTCTAGCTGGTAACGTTCCATAAAAGATTCATGATTTATTCAATGTTTAAATTTCAAATTTCCATCAGACCACCTAAGTATGATGGTTTTATAAGAAATTGGATATCAATTCACAGGAGTTAATTCAACATAAATTGCTCGTGGACAACCAAAGTTGAGGATACATGTAGTAGCAATGTGAGATTTAAACTATTTAAAGACAGAATTATTATTTTAAAGTTTTTATGTATAACAATCATATATCCCTCTATTATTAATCAATGCTTAACAATCTCTCGTTATAATACCCACATAATAAGTATGTGAAACAACCGATGCCCATATCATCATAATGTTATTCTACATTAATTTTGGGAATAGACCAATATGCCAATTGCAGCACAACTAATGTCAAGATTAATATACAATGATTAATTAGCAACAACCAAATTCCAGGATTTGACACTGGGTAACTTACAATAAATATTCCTATAATATGATTCAAGCAACCCGGTATTTTGATCGTTTTCTGCGAAATGTACTCTTTTTTACTCAACAATTGTAGTGATATGTGAATATAAAAAATATATAAAATACATTTATAGGATGTGACCTAAGGATAAAGCATATAGAAAAAAATAGACGGAAATTATTAATTATTACAAGCAATAAGTCGTAGTATTTTTTATTTTATTCTTGAACCACGTCTGTATTGGATCAAACAGATTTTCAGAACAAATTAGTGGACAGTGTGTAACCAACTCGTTATTCATTAAGTTATTAGTAATTAGATTATTAAGTTCCACAATAGGCCTTCACAGTAGCAAGGGTTTTTATACATGCTCCATTCTCAAGCAAATAAGAATTTGCAAGTGTCCTTAAATTTTATATTTTATACATGGGAAAAGGTCCAGATTTACCTCCGTACTATTAAAAGCTGTTTACATTTATCCTCCGTAAAACTTTTTGTCAAAAATCATCCATAGCATTTTAAAAAAATTGCAAATGCTATCTACAATGGCACCCAACCCCTCAATTAGTGTCAATGTCATTATCTTTTATAATATTTTATTATTCACTTATTTACTAAATGACTTGGCCATTAAATGACTTGAATGACACGACAAAGATAATGAAGCAGATACACCCACTCCCTGCAATGCTAAATGATGAGCTCGTCAATGCTTCAGCGGCCACAGTTCCCAAAATAAGTCGAGCTCCTCGTTTATTGCTCACTCGGTGTAACGATCCGGCCAGTCGTTTCGAGAGTTATAGCCCTATTTTTCTCATTCCTGCTTCTTTATGTGTTGTTCAACGGTGTTGAGTTGTATCGAGTTGATAGGTTTGGGTCCGGAGTAATTTTGGAGTGAAATGAGACACTTAGTCCGTTAGTTAGAAAGCTAAGTTAGAAAAATCAATCGGAAGTTGAATTATGAATAAACGAACTCATTGGGTGATTTTAGACATAGGAATGTATCCGGAATATAATTTCGAGGTCCGTGGTAGAATTAGGCTTGAATTGGCGAAAGTTAGAAATTTGACGATTTTGGTCGACGGTGGAAAATTAGGTATTGGGATCGGAATGGAATTCCGGAAGTTGGAGTAGGTTCGTAGTGTCATTTGTGACGTGTGTACAAAATTTGAGGTCATTTGGACGTGGTTTGATAGGTTTCGACGTTGTTGGCAAATTTTGGAAGTTTAGAAGTTCTTAGCCTTGAATTCGAGGTTGATTTGGTGTTTTGGTGTTGTTTTGGGTGTTCCGGAGGTTCGACTAAGTTCAGATAGTGATATATGACTTGTTGGAATTATTGGTTGAGGTCCCGAAGGATGTGATTCAACTACACTAATATTAGTGTAGTATAATCTGGAGGAAAATGCGGGAAGCTTTTCAGGCACATACTTCTTTTCCGCTTTTATTATAGTAATATAAAGGTATTCAACCTTTCCTTCATTGGTGGTCTCAATATGATAGCCATTTTGGCGAATATCTTTGAAACTCAACAAGTTTTTTTGAGACCTACTACAATATAATGCATCATTAACAAACAATATAGTTCCTCCTGGTAGTAATATAGTCGCTCTTCTAGAGCCCTCAATTAATTTTGTACTACCAGATATTGTTATGATATTGGCTTCTTTCATAATTAAATAAGAGAAATATCTCTTATCTTTTAATATGGTGTGCGTCGTAGCACTATCCAAAAGACATATTTCTTCTTTATTATTTATACGGCCAACTGAAGACTGGGAAGTTTTCATATTCTTCAAGAAGAAGAAAAAAATACATCATAAGTAATATTGAAAAATTTAAGAACAAAAGAAACTACATTTATGAAATTAAATACTGACAACATAAAAAGTTTTATTCAAAATATGAACTTCATAAAAAGAAATACATTTATTCTTATTATTTTACCCAATAATAAGTCTTCAGTTATGATGCTCAAAGAAGTCTCCAGCTTCTAAATGAGTAATATCTGCAAGGCCTTCAAAAATATCATCTTTATAGGCAAGGTTTGCTTCAACTTTATCATGATTATTCATAGGGCCCGCCTCAACGTCATTTTGAAAAGTCAAGTGAGTCTCAACTTTATTTGTTTCCCTTTTATAGATGCTTGATAAAGTCATAAAGTTTGACAAAATGTTCAGGTGTACGACAAATTCATGCCCAATGATTTTTCATACCACATCGGTGGCAAACATTACCTTTTCCTTTTGAAGGATTATTCTGAGAACCCTTATTGTTCTCTTGTTTATAACGACCACCACCATGGCAATTATTATTTTGCCTTTTGCCACGCCCACGTATATTTATAAGGCCACGATAATTATTTTATTTTTTTCAGACTTTGGATCTATCGTTCCCAGATTCGCTTCTGGAAATGGAGCTGATCTAGTGGGGCGGGTTTCATAATTTTTTATTAAAAGAGCATTATGTTGTTCAGCCATCAAAAGGCATGAAATTAACTCAGAATATTCCAGCATGTCCTCATCATTTATAGGTTCCCCACATAATTTTAGTTGGGAAATTATTCTATATACAGTAGAATTATATTCACTTATGGTCTTATAATCTTGTAGCCGTAAGTGCATCCACTCACGATGAGCTCTTGGCAATATCGTGGCCTTTAGGTGGTCATATCGTTCCTTCAAACTAGTTCATAATTGAAATGGATCTTTCAAGGTTAAATATTCACTTTTTAATCCTTCATCGAGATGATGGCGAAGGAAAATCATGGATTTCGCCTTATCCTGACTTGATGCTTCATTTCCTTCTTTAATAGTGTCACCAAGACCTTTAGAGTCAAGGTGAATTTCAGCATCAAGTACCCATGACAAATAGTTATTCCCAGAGATGTCAAGTGCCATACAAGCTTTGACAAATTCGACATAGTGAAAACTATCATAGAAATAAGTGAATTAGAATGACAAGAATTATTATCAATTCAGTGCAGTACATAATCGTGTATTAATATTCTATATGTAAAATTATCAAACAAATAATTATGTGTAGTGCGATGATAAATTAGTATTTAATATTACCCACAAAAAACTTTAGACATGTAAGTATATTTTTATAGAATAAATAAATTGAATTAATATGTACAAGTATAATTTTGTTCTACTTAGAATACGTTTCAATAAGCTAAGTAGGCATAAAACTAGATGATATCAATTTTGACAAGTTTCAACATTCAATACGATTCATCTAATAGTTCGGTCGTTAATTTTAAAGTCATTAATTAGTTTGTACACTTAGGTGATAAATTTATTGAAGACACATTTAAACCTTTTGAATTTTTTTGTAAGAATTCCTTCTAAATGCATATTCTATTAGAATATTTGGATGTGGCCTTAATTAGTCTAATTACTGTAATTCAATTTTAATACTTATTTATTTATGTGTAGGATTAAACTTCTTCGTAGTTTATATAATGAAATAACAATTTAATCGGAACTTATTGTTTTCATACCAATGCAATTATTATAATCATATTCAAAACAAGTTATGCATATGGTAATTAAATTGCAGGTTAAAGAAGATCCTAATAGAAACGTTATAAACATAGGAATGTATACTTGAATCGAAAAAGAAACTGACTACCTCTTTTAGGAAGAAGATAAAATTCGGATGAAGCAGATAACCTCAGTTGGTTAGAACATCGTGCTGATAACGTATTATAAAATTATAGTAATATAAGCCAAGAAATAGATAAAACTTTTCTTCTATCAAGTTGTATTCAAGTCTATCTTATTGATGTCTTTTGTAGAATTAGAAATACCGTATATATAGTGTACAATTTACTTGAGAGTTACAAGATATAAATGAATGTAATAAACATATTCATGTATATCTAAAATGGTTCATGGATGAGTTGTTGGACATTCACAAATTCAATGTATTCATAACACTAGTCTCTTTTAACCATTTGCTAAATGGGCCTAGATCCCAAATAAAACCTCCAATATTTTACTCAGTCCAATAATCCCAATTGACTTAGTCTCATTCACCTCTTGGAGCACATAGGCCCTTGCAGAATTATCTTGATTCACAACAAAGATGTTTCTCATGAACTAGTTTGGTATGAAAATTCAATTATGAGATTTAAGAATTTAGGGTATTTTGAAGTTTAAAAACCAAGTGGGAATCACTTTTTGAGCTTGAAACAAAATAGCTATGAGAATTCGGTGGTTATATATCAAGAAAATCATTATTGACATATTGAAGGTTTTGAATTGTGATTCCTCTTACGAACATTAGTGTTTCAGCAATGGTGATTTATTAATGGAGAAGAATCGATTCAAGCGGGTGATTCCTCAGCAATGATGATTTATTAATGGAGAAGAATAGATTCAAGTGGGGTGATTAGATTTAAGTGAGTTTAGTTATTTAATTTTAAAAGTATGTTTATGGTGACATGGACAATAATGTAGCATTTTAAAGAGGTCGGGTGCCACTTTGGACAATCGTTAAGGATGAGGGCAATTTATTTACTTTTTCAACGGTGCGAATAAATTTAGAAAAAAAATACAATGCAGGATAAATGTAGATTATTTTTAATAGTACAAGCATAAATATGGACATTTTTCTTTATACATGGCACCAAAATTTGTCACACTTGTTTTGTATGCTAGGCTAAGTAAATTGTAAGTCGCATTTTAAAAAGGCGAACTGTATATCTTTAATTATTTTTTTTATTTTTTTGAGGGAGGGGTCGTCGTGAAAGAGGATAACCGGCGCCACTGGGTGGAGGCTGAGAGCAAACGCAATGGCTCTTTCATTTGCTAAATCCACTTTCCTCTCCAACCCCACTTTATACTTTCCCAAGAATGGCATTAGAGGCTTTGGATTTCTCCTCCCCTTCTCTTCATTTTCTACTTCCTCTGCTCTTCCCAAGAGGAGGCAAACAGTAGTCTCTGCTCTTGAGCTTGGTGGAGTCAAGATTTCTAAAGATGGTCAGTATACTTACGGGGCATAACAAGTTTTATCTCTTTGTATATTCACTTCAATTTTCAGTTTCATGATTTTGGGATAGTAAAGTTTGAATCTTTTTTGTTTAGATAAGTAGTAAAGTTTGAATTTTTATGATTGTAAAATCTGAAATTTCTATCTGGGTCGGTCTAATTGGGGTCAAATGGAGCAGAATTGATATTGAGGATTTGTATAGCCAACCTTAAACTAGTTTGTGATTAAGGCGTAGTAGTTGTAGTAATAACAAGTTTTATTTCTTAGCATATTCACTTCAATTTCCATTACCCTATTACCTTGTTGTTGCAATTGTTTGTTGATTTAGTTTCACTGTTCCTTCAGCCGAGCGCCTACCGGAAACAACCTCTATATCTTCATAAGGTAGGGGTAAGGTGTGCGTACACACTACCCTCCCCAGACCGCACTTGTGGGATTTACACTAGATTTGTTGTCGTTGTCGTTGTTGTTGTTGTTGTTGTTGTTATTGTTATTCACTTCAATTTCCAATTTAGATGATTTTGGTTAGTAAAGTTTGAATTTCTTCGTTGGATATGTAGAAAAGTTTGAATTTTAATGATTGTAGAATCTTAATTTCTCATCTGGGTCAGTCTAATTGGGTCCAAATGGAGCACAATTTTTTCTTTTAAAGGAGCGCAATCGATATTGAGGATTTGTACCTTAATCTAGTTTGGGATTGAGACGTAGTAGTTATAGTAATAGCTTCTGGGTGGTTTATGAAATGGTATTTTGTAGTTAGCTCCCCAGTGGAGGCTATTAAAGTTTGCATTTTGATGAGCCCCTAGGGCTTTGGTCTAGTGGTAAGAGCGTTAGGAGCACGCCACGGGCCGAACATGCTGCGGAACACAAGTATGGTATTTAAGTGGAGAATAGTAGATGGGTGAGCTCAATATATATCGAGTTTCGAACCGTGCACCGTTCCTGGGGATTTCTCGGTTATCGAAAGAAAAAGAAAAAAGTTTCCATTTGATGCCTTGGGTGCATATTTGAAGGTTCAAGTTCTATACCTTGGTGTATTCACTTCAATTTTATTTACATGACTTGTGCTACTGAACTTCAAATGCTTTTGATATTAGAATGTAAATTTCTCATCTGGGTATTTAGTGATATTGGAATGTTGTAGTTTGCCCACCATTTGAGGCTATTCAAGTTTGAATTCTGATGACCCAGGTGTATTAAAATTTGCAGATTTACTTTATTATTTGGCTAGGTCATATTTTTGCAAATTCTAATTGTAATGAACTTCAGAATCACCCATTCACAAATACAAGAAGAAATAAACAAGTTCAGAAAGTGTATTCTGTGTAGCTTCAGTGTCTGTGCTGTTGCCATCGAACTATTTTGAGTTCTTGTTAAATTTGTTGTTTAGCTGCTGTGTGGTTACTTAAAAACCTGACTTATTTGATCACCAGACCGGTCCAACTTGGCTTTTAGAAAATTTTATTGACACATCAATGCTAATTCTTCCACTACCAGTAACAAGGTACTTGTTTGTGAAAAACTGAATAGATGGTTAACTATCTGTTTGCGCAATGCTGTTTCTTTTGGGAGATGAATTGCTGGTCACTTGTTTTGTCGGAGGCATACAGTGGACCATGCCAACTAACCAAGTTATATTAGAGAATTCTTGTTCAATTGGCGTTTGTACTGTTGTACAGCAAAAGTAACCGCAAAAAGGTGTGGGAAACCATCACTATATTTATTTGGTGTGTATGGATGGAGAGGAGTAGATAACACTTCCGAGGGGTTGAAGTGCAGATTCATACTTTCAAGGCTAGTTTTTTTTAATTGTTGAAGGTAATTTTAGCGATAAACCAGCAGCAAGGAGATGCTGAAAAAGGACTAACTAAAGCCTTTACAGTTTCAAGGCTAGTTTTGGTGGATCTTTTTCCCTTTCCTTCTTTTCGTGAGATGAGAATTCTACAAAATAGTAACACTTTTCTTCTTTTATTTTCCTTTTTTGGCCTTTTGAATAGGTCGCTTATATGTAGTCAGACTCTTGCTATAGGACCTTCTCTTGTAATTTCAAGTCCTTGTTCAGGGTGGTTTAGTAGACTATTTTGTATGGGAAGGTGCCCACTTAGTGCTTAACAAAATTAATATCTTTTCTTCAGATTTTCCTATGAACAAACAAGGTTTGAGTTTGTTTCCTTTTTCGTGTCCTCTGTATATCAAATAGAATTGGCCCTCTGGGGATACCAGAAAGCTCTTGTAGGCATGAAGAAAAGTAACCAAGCTCAGTCTTAATATGTCTTACCTTTTGTATTTCTCCTTTTCTCTTTTGTAGTTTGTTAAAATTGTAACTCTTCAAGTGTAGACAGTTTCTATCTTCACTTATAACCATGGCGTTATGCATATCCATTGTGTTTTTGTGAGTAAAGCTTGTTTTCATCTTTTGTACATCTTTTGTTGCCTTGATAGTGCTGTTAACAGAGAGAATATTTTATTCCATCACCTGGTAGTTGGTACTAACGTGATCACTTAATTTACAGAAATAGTAAGGGATGACCCCACAAACAATATTCCAGATACAATATTTGCAAAGCTCGGAATGCAGCTTCATAGGAGGAACCAGCATCCGCTTGGCATCCTTAAGAATGCGATCTATGATTATTTTGACACAAACTATCCGGACAAGTTTGACAAGTTTGATGATCTGTGCCCAATTGTTTCTGTTAGACAGGTTGGTGTGAAAAGGTTAAGGAAGCATTTTTGCACTCTTCAAAATTTTGTCTTCTCAATAATATTTGCTTTCTGGCCTTTCTGTGCTAGAATTATGGTCCTTTCTTATCTCATTGATCAAATTTTTTCTATATTCATAAAGCTGGCATTAGCATCTCTGTAATTTTCCACTAAAACTAGGGTCCCAACAAGTCATTCTTTTTTGCCTATTTATAGGGTACCTCATGTTGAGTCCAGTAATTAATTCTACCCTCCTACTCCTGAAGGCCTAATTCTATTAGCTCTAAAGGCCAAGAATACTATTCCCCATCAATTATGAGTCAGGCACATCGATCATTCAGCCACCGACCTATAGAGAGTGGTCATTATTTGTTGGTTCCATATTTAATCTTAACTGGAATGCAACTAGTGCAGGTAGGACTTGAAGTATATCTTATAATTTAGAAATGCAGCACCTAGACCTATTAGCATTGGAAATCTTAGATTTTTGAGAATCTTGTTTGATTGAGAAAATCTGGGAGAAGGGATGTTAGGTGTAGCTTATATAGCTGTAATTTTCATCCCTAGGGAATGAGTTAAATCTAGCCGTGAAACTTATAATGGATTATTATTGTATTGTTTGAATGTCCTGAGTTTCAACCCAAAGAAAAAGAAAAAGTATCTTTAGACACCATAATTGTTTTGTGCATCTTGTGTTTTCCAGAAGCACACAGACCCCGGCCAATAGACCAAAATATGGTCCTAATCATGAGCTCTTAACTACTTAAAAGCTTATCTAGATTCATAATGTAAACTTCACCTTCTGCTCAATATAGTTTTGAAAGCTGTACTGCTGTTTCTTATTACACTAATTCGTCTTCGGCGTTCATCCATGTTTAATGATAGGATATGCATATACTGCACTTGGATGTTTCCCTTTTGTTCGTTTATCTTGGCAAGAAGTTATTAACTTTGGTTTCTTTCTCTTACTGCGATTTGTGGTTTCCTACCTGCAGAACTTTAATGAAGTCTTGGTACCTGCTGATCATGTTAGCAGGAGTTACAATGACACTTATTATGTGGATTCTCAAACTGTTCTAAGGTGCCACACAAGCGCACATCAAGCTGAGCTACTGAGGAATGGACACACCCATTTTCTCGTTACTGGAGATGTGTACCGTAGAGATTCGATTGACGCAACTCACTACCCTGTATTCCACCAGGTTCTCTACCTGCAAACATATTTTTCTCTGGACATGCAGATTGTTGTGTGGATTTATCCTTTAATGGTTTTTTGCCATACTTTGTAGATGGAGGGTGTACGGGTCTTTGCTCCACATGATTGGGAGGGTTCAGGTGCTGATGCGACGTCACATGCCGCAGAAGATTTAAAGAAATGTCTTGAGGGTTTGGCACGACATCTATTTGGTACGATTCTTGATCTAAAATGTGTCATGATGATTTCACAATAATTTACCATATAAATATTGGGATTGCAACCAATAATGAGTCATGATGATTTGACTATTATTTACCATATAAATATCAGTATTGCAACCAATCTCTTACTCTATGACTTCCTTACATCATTAGCAGGTGGTCCTTGGATGCCAGCTATTTATGCTCATCTCATCTTAGAGGTGTGATGGGGGGTGATAGTTGCTTATTTTATTATTCTTTCTTGCTTTTTTCCATCTTCTTAATACTTTAGGTGTCTCAATTAGCACCTTTTTTTTAGGGCAGATAGTTATAGAGAGCTAAGTAGACTGCTAGATAATAGGTTGAAGTCACTGTAAGAATTAACAATACCTATGGAAGATCGTATCTGATATTATAATGTAGTTGGTTGCTTCCCTGTTAAATTTCCAGCAGATCAGTGGACTCAGGAGGGGTCCAATCCTCTGCTGCTTTTCCTTATTTTGTCGACCTTCACTTCATTGACGATGTTCCTGTATCTCATTTCTATCGTGTATAAATCTTATAGCTTGTCCTCTTTCTCAGAAATCTTCAGAAACCATCTTTCTACTGCAAAATTTCTTTTAAGTGACAAAGATTTATGAATCTTCAACCTAATCTTTCTAGTTCTTCAGGTGGTGTGGAAATGCGCTGGGTTGACACTTATTTCCCCTTTACTAATCCATCATTTGAACTGGAGATATATTTTCAGGTATACTTTTGCATTACTTTATGACAGACTTATACATGCTTTTGTTTCCCTTTATGCCCCTCCTCTCTAGATGTTAAAATTCGGAGAATATGCGAGTTATTTTTGTGGTCTCATCAGATCGTTTGATAAGATGCTATAAAATGTATAGATGTGTGTGTGCGTGTTTGGGGGGGGGGGGGGTAGTTGTTACCAAGCTAGAGTAGCCTCATATGTAACCTCCTCACCTTCCCTTTCCTCTTATTTTACTATTTGGGTAAAGTCCCTTTGGTTTAACTTAACATAACTTATAGAAGTCTAATGGTATTTTACCTTCATTTATCAGTAAAAAAGAGTAAGATTGTATCGCCTAATTAAACAATCTCTTTTGCTGGGGCTCAAGAGTGTCAAGCATGCATTAGACAAACACATCATATGCCATTCACTAATTATGTGAGCTAGCTGTCCTTACTTTGAATTCAATTGAGAAAATAGAATTTTGTTGGAAAAATAAAGCAGGAAGATTAAGGTTTTACATAGGACTAGAGACCTCGTTAGAGACTCTATTTTGACAAAGAGAAGTTCACACAGCAATTCATCGAATCACAAAATAAAAAGGATATACAAGCACACGTAAGCCTTCCGAATATTGAACTCATACGCATAGAGGAAATCGATATACAAATTGTTATTTCTTCTTCTCTAAAAAGAAAATGATTCTTTGTTAGTTTATGTACTGCAGAACACTACCATTTCATGCGAAGCACAAAAAGAGAAACTTTTTAGCTAAACTTTAGTGATATTTGATAGCATTATTGGTGTTTTATCTCTCTCCGTAATTCTTGAGCTAAGATATTATTATGCAAGAACGTCAATAATACTACCTTATTCTTTGACAAGTAATGTATGCATTTATTACCCAAAAAAGAATTGGAAAGCACTTACGTATTGCAGAAAGTACAATAAATAGAGATGAAACCTCGAGAGAAAAGCCAGAGCAAAGACCAATTTGAGCTATTGAAAATAGATAGGAGATGGACTCATCCTTCTGGTATAATTTTTATTATGATCTACTTACTGTTAAATCCTTTTCCAGAATGAGTGGATGGAAGTTTTGGGTTGTGGAGTGACAGAACAAGAAATATTGAAAAGAAGCGGTAGAACGGACAATGTTGCTTGGGCGTTTGGGCTTGGATTGGAGCGCTTGGCTATGGTTTTATTTGATATTCCAGATATTCGACTTTTCTGGTCAACTGATGAGCGATTCACTTCTCAAGTAATTTCTTCATCTGTCATGTTTTCATTTTTCTTCTTGTTCTGCTTTTTCAGCTAGTTCTTCCTACCTCTCCCCTTTTCTATCACCAGATTGGATTTTCGTAGCTATCAATAACTTTTCTTGATCATGATGTAGTTTTCTAGCGGCCTGCTGGGGTTGAAGTTTAAGCCATTTTCTAAGGTAGGACTTGTTTGCTACTGCTTTTATGGGGATTTTAAGCATTTGAAGAATCCAATTCTTATATGTTTTTTTGAGCATTTCATTTCTTTAAGTGCAGCTTTTTATTTGAAGAATGCACTTAAGGGATCCACTTTTGGCTGCATAATTTTGTTTGTGGATCTATTAGTGTTTAAGAGATTGAAGTTCCTTAATTTTTGCAGTATCCACCTTGTTATAAAGACATGAGCTTCTGGATCAGTGATTCGTTTACTGAGAACAATCTCTGTGAAGTTGTTAGAGGAATTGCTGGAGACCTTGCCGAGGAGGTATGTCCACATGATGATTCTACTTTCTGCCAATCCAACTTGTAGATATGAGGGTCCCTTCATTAATGTGTCTTTGACTCTTATTAGTAATTTAAAATACTAAATTATTATTTTTTCCAGGTCTTAAAATTTTTCTGTTTTGTTACTGTTAGTTATTCATTTTTATATTTTGTCGGGGACACGTCTACAGTTAGTAATTTTTTTTGAGGGACATTCACAGTAGAGCAATGGTCATTAAACATTCTGTTTAGATGAGTTTCATATAAAAGTTGGTTTCTTTGAAGGTAAAAATGTGGAAACCTAAATCCTATTTAGCTTAATAAATTCAAGCTCAAATTCTTCAGTACAATAGATGTTGGCAGCTAATGTTGGTTAAAACTTAAAAGATTTCACTGTGGATGCTTATCTACAAAAAAAGACAACAACAAACCAAGTGTAATCCTACAAGTGAGGTCTGGGAAGGGTAGTGTGTACGCAGGCCTTACCCCTACCTTGTGAAGGTAGAGAGGCTGTTTCCAGTGGCGGACCGGGTTCCCGGGAACCTAGTAGCTTTTGCACAGTCCTTGTATGTATTTAAAAATTCATTAAATATCTATAAATATTTGATTGGGAACCCAGTCGCTAACTTGAGATCGTTATAGGAACCCATAAACTTCAAATTCTGGATCCGCCTCTGGCTGTTTCCTTGGATATACCCCAATATTCAAATTCATGAGTATCTATCCTGCTAGATTTCCTGAATATTTGAAATGTTTCTCTAACTCAACGTGTTTGAAAGCACCTATTCATTGATATCATTAGTTCATTTCTCCAAAGTAAAAAGTAAGCTATGCTGACTCAAGTACTTTTATCTGAAGCTTCAAGTTAAGTGATTTTCGCATCATACCCTGGGATGGGAGAGGGGTGATGGGTTTGTCTAGTGAAGCCAATCACCACAGCTTTGGCCAATTGTACAGTAGGTTTATAGGGTCGTGTTTGTAACCTGAGTTCGTCTAGTGACCGTTCCTGCCAATTCTAATGTCAGGTGAAATTGATCGACAACTTCACCAATAAGAAAGGAATGACGAGCCATTGCTACAGGATAGCTTATCGGTCCATGGAGCGTTCACTTACAGACGAGGAAATAAATGATTTGCAGGTAAACCTTCTTTCAGATGAATCTCTACTAGGCTATTAGCCTATTTACCATCTTTCTCCTGCCATTAACTAAAGGTGTTTTTTAAATATTATTTGGATGCAGTGGAAAGTGCGAGAACAGGTGGAGAGCAAGTTAAAAGTTGTTCTAAGATGAGCTATTTCAGGGGGCATTTGCACAAATGGCCTTTTCCGAGGCCTATTTAAATTCGGTCCGCGTTTGGGCTAAATTTGTCTGCCAGAAGAAATAAAAAAACAGAGGAGAAATTCTTTCAACTACTCTTAAAGGGAAAGTTTAGTCCACCGGGCTAACATGGGACAAAATTTAAAGAGTGGCCTAAAAAAGGTCATACCATGAAAATAATCCCTATTTCAAATGTTTGTTTTTGTAGCTTACGCCTTGTAATTATTTGCATTTAGTTATACGTTTATCATGATTTCTTGATTGTATAAGTCAAATTGCTTATTTGCTGTCATTTGGCATTTTGAGGCCAATTCCTCCCCCCCCCCCCAAAACAAAATAGAACCTATTTATTTCAAGGTTTTCATCTTTGTAGAAAAAAAAGGCAGAATAGCTCCTTGTTTGAATTCATCAGAATCTTTATTATTGGAATTTCTAACCCATGCAAATTACCATCTGTAGTAGAGGCTTAGAGCACACCAAAATAGTAGAAATGGCATCAGGTAGCTGCTTTTAAGCATGTTGTTTAATATATATTCACAGCTTATAATGTATTTAATGATTGGTCAATTCGCTCAATGAAGTTTGAACCTCTCAAGACATCGTGTCATAAAGTTCGAAAATTATGTCTAGGAATTCTAATCGTATGTCCTGAATTCCGAATCAGCAGCTCAAAAATTCAGGATACAAAAATTCAAGATATTTAGTCCTGAAGTTTAGGCGAATTGGCTAATCTTTAAATACATCGTAAATTATGAATATATTTTAACAAGGAAGCTTAAAAGTGGTTATTGGTGCACTTTGCCCACCAAAATATGATGAGTTAACACCCTAAAATAACCCTAAACTATCATATTTTTGTCAGTTTCCTGCTTAAACTATCTGGTGTCACCCAAAATCGCCCTAAACTTTATTCTCCTTAATATTGAAACACCCTCATTGTATTTCTGGCAAACCGTGTGTAATAACTCGCTATTGAGCACGTAATGGTTGAAAAAGCCATCAAAAGGGCCCCACTTGACAACATGTAAAGGCTAATTAGCCTACACTCTTTCAAATCTTTTTTTCTTAAAAAAAATTCTCCTAATACATTTCTTTCTCATTTTTTAACCATTCTTCCTTATTTTTTCACCTTTCTTCTTCATTTTTCCATCTGGTTCCATATGAAATTATCCATCTATGTTATTACTCAATCTATTTTGTATCTTTCTCGTTTTATTCTTTTTTATTTATTACCCGAATTTGTTTAAAAGAAGAAATATTCATTCAATAACTCATACTCCAAAACGATCTAATTTTATGGTAAAATTGAATTGATGTTTCCTAGCAAATTTATACAATAATTTTGCAACAAAGAAGTTAGTTTTTAAAGAAATAGTATTAGTGCATAACTATCTTCTTCAAAGTAACTCAAATTTTTACCAATAATCTTCACTCAGCCAGAACCCCAATGAACCCTAGATTTTTTAACAAATCCTAATTTTTAATCCCCGATCTCGAACAAAAATAAATTAAGATCGAGCAATCGAAGGTTATTGGGGAAAAATCAAGATCACAATGAAGCTTAATGAAGCAAATCGCTACTGAGAGGTGTAGTATCCATTATTGGAAGAGAGGAGGTAAAAGGAGAATTGACAGAAATGATTTTATCCAACCTCTATTTTTTTTGTTTTTAACCGGGTGAATATTTACCCTCTAATAATACTTGTTTATTATTTAAAATAACTAATTAAGTCAATTTTTAGATTAAGCTAATTAATGGATTGCCGCATACACACGGTAATTTTTTTTGATAATTTGGACGGTGCAACGCACACACTATTAGATATATAAGGATGGTGTTTCAACTTTCAATATGAAGGAGAATATGATATATGGGTGAACCTCACAAATTTATGCAGCAGCCTCCGCCAAATGGCAAAACCTGAACCATGTGTTCCCAGGGGAGTTTATGTTGAAATTTGGAGAGCATTTGGATTGGTTTGAGAATCATATATATCCACAACGAATTAGCGGGAACAAATACCAAATTAGGTCCATTATCAGTAACATCAGCTCAATTGTACTTGAGCATCCATGGCTATTCAATGCAATTTTGTTCCATACTTCACCTGCAGGCCTAGTAAAGAGATACCCTCATCATCGTTCTCTTCATTTGCCCCTTTCCCTGCAACCCAAAAGGCTCTCTTTTATGTTGATTCTACCAAATTAAAGTTCTCATCAGCTCCCAGGTCTATTTATCTTTTCCTCATTTCTTTTTTGTATACAATAAATATACACTGCAATTCTGAAAAAGTTAGAAACTTGCTTTATAGGTTGCCCACAGTCATCTCTGCCTTGGTTTCTGACAAGAAAGCTGTAGAGTCTAATTATTCTGGTACCGATATGTTCAGATTGACTTACTTGGAGGTGCATTTTCTATCTTGATTATATTGCTGTATTATTCTTTGCTGCTCTCTCAGAATCATTATTGTGCTCAAGTTAATTCTATTTGTGTGTTTAGGGGAATAGCTGGTTGTGGGAAGTGGGAGGACTCAAACTTCTGGTTGATCCAATCTTGGTGGGTAACTTGGATTTTGGAATTCCTTGGCTCTATGATGCTGCCAAGAAAGTTCTCAAGAATTTCCAGGTCAGTGGAATGGGCCATTTTCCCATTAAATAGCTCTATATTGACTATTTATCTACATATACTGAAATAGTCTGGGATCTTATGGTGTTTGTAGAGCAGCTTGATGACCTTCCAGTGATAGACTGCTTGCTCATTACACAAAGCCTCGATGATCATTGTCATCTCAAGACATTAAAGCCTCTCTCAAAGAAGTTCCCAAACCTGAGAGTTATAGCAACTCCCAATGCCAAAACACTGCTGGATCCTCTCTTCAACAATGTATGTGATATATTTTTAAGCTTTTCCTAAGGAGAAAAAGTAACATATATTGTACATTGGTCTGCTTCCAGAACACTGAGAATGAGAAATCGGGCGCTGATATGATAAAACAATTTGGACCATGAAGTTGAGCCTAAGAGCATATAACAAGTCAAACATATCAGCTATTGACTAAAACTGGTATTTTCACTTGGACTTAAAGATAGCTGTTGGAAGAAGACTGAGAGTGCCGTAGAATGTTTTCTATATAAAACAACTTGACAGTAAAAGTTATGGCACCTAGTGGTCATTTAAGCTTTATTTAAGATAGCAAAACGATTGAGCAAGCTTGCTAGATAAGAGAATGAATACCTACCGAGGTATCAGGAGGAACTGTATGTATAAATGTTTCAGTGCAGCATCTATTAAGGTTGGAAACAAAATGCACTGTAACAGCAATAGTTCCTTTTATGATCTCTAAAATCAATTCCTTGACCCGATAAATTCATGATATGATGGTTAATCAGTTGCTCAAAAAGAGAATCTGAACATTCCATAAATTTTATGATTTTAACAAAAGAATATGGATAGAAGACGCTCTACTCTTAAGTTACTTATTATCTGATGGGTGTTCAGCGTTCTTTTCCTTTAGTTACTTCTCGTTCTACTGGAACCTAGAAGAGGGAAACGGGTAGTTGATGATTTTGCAAAATCTTGAGTAACAGATATATGATGTGGGTTGTTTTGCTTGTTTGAGATGGTTTTACTTGACACAAATATTTTAGGTTAAAGAAAACCTAAAATCCATTTCTTTGACTTGTGTATTCAAAGAAATCTAGTACGTTTTCCTTGCTGATAGGAAAAAAATACGAAATTAATAGGGTGAAGAGATGTAAAGAGCAGTTACTTGTGCTTAAGAGCAGTCAAATGTCCCTCTTAAGTTAATCCTTAGTTTGTAAGAATATGAATTATGGTTTTTACATTTTTGTTCATTTATGTTCCAAATATTGGCTCAATTGCTAGCTAATCCTATCAGAGGTGTTGGACACAGTTAGCACTATTAAGTGCAACAGAAAATATTATGCTTCTCTGTGGACAGTATTTATCAACAGTAAGCTAAAGTTAGCGTAATATTGTTCTTCCATTGATCAAGAATTTCGATTTCTGGGAAGTATCATGATCATAAATTGGATAATGAGATAGTGAGGGGATATTTCCAGTAGTGGTCAGTGAAGAAGGTCTGCGCAGGCTGACAACTGTGATGTTAGAAAACTTATGTAACAAGACATCAAAGAACTATATATTGACACTTCAATTTGAAGACTTCAACATTCATCTTGGCAATCTGCAACCCTCATTTTAGATGGGAAGAAAAACTACTGCTCTTTTCGGCCCACACAGAAGCTGTAATGAATTTCTTATAATCAATTTATTGATCGAGAAACTAAAAATCATCGTGCACTTGTGTAAATTTTTCGTCGCTCCATATGATAAATGTCATGTAATCTGTTTTCTGAACAATGAACAAGATGTTTCCTGAAAAGTTACTTTTGCTTCTAAATCTTTAGGTCATCTACTTGGAACCCGGCCAGGATTCTGAGATTGAAGTGAGCAACGGCTTCCAGGTTAATATTAAGGCTACTGCAGGGCCGGTTCTTGGACCTCCTTGGCAGCGACCCGAGAATGGGTAGACTTGATTATGCCATTATCTTTCTTCTCCTTTCCACTCCATGACAATGATAACTTTTACTTAGTTTGCAGTTAACTCTTTTAATAATGTGCTCCAGGTATCTTGTCACTTCTCCAAAAGGTGCTCTTACTCTCTACTATGAGCCCCACTGTGTCTATAACAAGACCTTCTTAGAAAAATACAAGGCAGACATTGTTATTACTCCTGTCATAAAGCAACTTCTACCAAACTTTACATTGGTTTCCGGACAAGAAGATGCAGTTCAACTTGCAAATCTTCTTTCTGCAAAGTATGTACTATTGAAATCTAAAGCCAGCTTGTGCTAACACAATTTTTTTTATTAGAGTTGAAGTTGAAAAATTCTCATGTTAAGAGAGGGAAAATTGAAAAATAACGTGTGCTTGAATTCATTTTCTCAGTTTCTCCAATCAACAAAGAAATGCATGCAATAATGTTTCTAAGTAAACATCTGACATTCTGCTTTTCTTTATAGGTTTGTCGTGCCGATGAAGAATGGTGACCTCGACAGCAAAGGGTTTCTTGCTAGTATTGTTCAAGCTGAAGGAACAATGGAATCATTCAAGGTACTCTACTATAACTTCATCATATGCACATTTAGCAGTCTCTTAGCTGCCTTATCCTTTACACATCATTAGAACAATCAAGGGTGGTTTAGTTACAGGACAGTTGGTAATTTAACTTAGACTGCAGGACTAATATGATAAAGAAATTACGAAAATGATTTTCTTTACTTATTCAACCTTACTTTTTTGTTTGTTTAGTCCTTTCTGCGTTTCTTTATACATAACAAAGAATTGTTTTGTAAATATCAGTGAAAAGAAGTCAAAAGTGCGCAGCAAGACCTCCAAAACCAACAAACAGACTGAAAAATAAAATCTCCTGCTGGTGCAGAATTATTGGTTTGCAACTTGCGTAAAAATCATAATAAGAGTCTGGAGGCAAAATAAATACTTCACTTTGAAGGCTGTAATAATCTTCTGCTAAACAATGCCTATTCCATCTTGTCCATTTGCCGGGAACAGATGGTAAGCTGCATTCTGTACAATTTGCCTTGTCAGTTAACCAACATTAAGATCAAAGAAAACTTGAATAAAGTCCCTGAGATGGCATTAGATGATAAAATCAAGGATTTTTATTGCTAGAATGTGTTCATTCTGCAATACTGCTGACAAGGTTGAATTTAGAGCAGTCTATATTTTACTGCTGTCTGTTAAATTCAGTTTACTATTCAGTAAAGTCCACTAAGTGCCTACCATGAAGTTATCCCCTATCTGAATGAATAGTGATAACGGCAATACGCTGTCATGAAATAAGATGTTCATATAGATGTTAGAGCTTTATCACTACACAAAGTTAGTTATAACCTCCCTTGTAGATCCAGATCTTTACACGGATAGTTATATGATTTTGGTTTCAATGGGGTTTACTAATAACTAGCCGCAGTTGGATTAACAGGTCTCCCTTATTTGTGTCCACATAAAGAAAACTATGCTTTATTGATTCGTTGAACTTTAAAGAATTGTTGTCCATGCTACTTATTGATTAGTTTTCTGAATTTTTTCTTTTGGCTTGCGACTTGTTTCTTTGTAATGCAGGAACTTTTGTCAAAGGAACTACCAGATGCAAAGGTACTTGAACCTGCTCCCGGAGAACCACTGGATATTTCAATAGCTGTACAGGGACAATAAAACGAGAAATGTTTATTTGAATATATACAATGCAATACTTACATACCCAACAATACATGAGATTTTAATTAAGCAAGGCAATCTTGGAGTCATGTTTTGGGCCTAAAAATGAGAATAGAACAAGAAGCTTTGATAGTTTGACACCCTAGAAGGGGATAGATCTAGAGAAATTTTCAGAAACCACTATAATTAAGTGACTATTAACGTGCTATAGCTACAATATCCACATTCACTGGCCGTAGTTACAATTTCGTTACTACTGTGATGTACTCCATGTATTCAAGCGACTGTATTTATAAATACAGTGAGGTAATCCGCCTAAAAAATAGGAATTACTGTTCTTTAATTTTGTATTCCATGTATTCGCGCGAATGTAGGGATTACAGGTGTTTAATAACGGAAAGCGCAATATTGAATTTTATTCAATTTTACTATATTGAATTCAGTTGTATTCAAACAATAAAAAATCAAGAAATAGAGTGTATACCACTATTCAATTCGGCTGTATACACTAATTCAATTCACTTATATTCATTCTTAACTATTATACATTGTGTTTAATTTACCGTATTCAATTCGATTGTATTCAAATAACAAAACATCACAAAAATAGTGATATTCGATTGTATTCAATTCACTATAGTCATTCGTAGATGCTTTTACACTGTATTCAATTTATTGTATTTATTTTGGCTGTATTCAAACAACAAAATTTAAAAAAATACAGGGATCTGCAACAAAAAATAACCTTCGAAATACATAAATACATGCAAAAATACAATTTATGGGTGTATTTATACACAATACAATATATTTGTATCATTGTATATGACTCAATAGCAAAGAAGAGAAGAAAGTTCGTCGGAGATGGCGTCTTCCTGCCAAGCAAAATATTGTATACATTGTATTAAAACTAAAAATGAATACGAACAAAAGTTCGGCCCTCAAATCTTCCATCGCGCCTCTGACTTTTCAAATGATACATAGATCTGAAACTTGTAGTTTTGAGTAAATTGAATACAGTGTATCAAATCTAACATCGTGCCATGGGTAGATCTGAACGAAGAGGGAGTAGGAGAACAAATCTGGCCATGGCTACAGATTGAGCTTTTGGAAATCTGAAGCATAGTAGCCGGAGAAAAGAAAATCTAAACAAAGTCGCCGGAAATATGAACAGATCTGGCCATGGCGGTGAGTCGCCGGAGAAGACGACGACCTTGCCGAAGAGAGATGGGAAAGGGAGAGAGATTTGAGGGAGAAAAGATAGGGTTGAGGGATTAGTTGTATATATTTGTACTTTGCTATAAAATATTAAAAAATAGCTTAAAATAATTGTAACGGCCTGACCAGTCGTTTTGAGTATTTGCACTTCGCTCACTAGTTTGAGGACATGAGTAGCTCCGTATGATGTATTATGACTTGTGTGAATCGTGGTTTTGATTTTCATGTTATTCGGAAGTGATTTTGTCACGACCCAATTTCCCCTCCGTGTGACGTCGTGACGGCACCTAGTCTCCGTGACTAGGTAAGCCTAACATTTGCGGAATAATGAGATGGAAACATAAATTCAACAACTAACTGTAGCAATAACACCATAACTGAATACCATGCCGCTTGGCATGTACAATAACCAACTCCTTAGTATACTACATAGCATTCCCAAAATCCGGAACATCATAAGTCACAAGCTACAAAAGGAAACTAGTATCTCTATACACCAGAGTTTAATAACAGAAGTAAGGAAGGTAAATGACATAGGAGGGAATAGAGGGGGACTCCGAGGTCTGCGGACGCGGCATATATACCTTGAAGTCTCCGTACAGCAGCAAGCACTCTCAGCTAGTAGCGGGGCTGATAAGAAGTACTTGGATCTGCACACAAAACATGTGCAGAAGAGTAGTATGAGTACACTACAATCGGTACCCAGTAAGTGCCAAGCCTAACCTCGGTATAGTAGTGACGAGGTCAGGTCCGGGCCTTACTGTAATATGATAATAAAGCAAGGCAAGAATGAAATATCGCAGTAAAATAAAGACTGAAATTTAACAAGAAAAAAATTCATAGAAGGTAACAACTCAATACACAGAAATATAACATGGAATCTCCCAAGATACCGTCTCGTAGTCACAAACGTAAATGTGCAGGGGAATCTCCCGGAATACCGTTCCGTAGTCCCAAAGTAAATATGCAAGACAGGGGAGATCTCCCAGAATACCGTTCCGTAGTCCCAAAGTAAATATACAAGACAGGTGGATCTCCCGAAATACCGTTACGTAGTCCCAAAGTAAATATGCAAGACATGGAGGGATCTCTCGGAATACCGTTCTGTAGTCCCAAAGTAAATACATAGATCAAACGACAAATACAACAGTTAACAATAAGATTTCTACGGCTATACTGATAAAGAACAAGGAAAAAGCAGGAAATCATCTAGGCATGCTTCACAGAGTTCAAGTAAGCAGTTAAAGCACGTAGACATACGATATTAGACTAAACAGGATATCTACACATATTGGAATAACTCAATTAAGAATGAAAATAGATACTCATTAAAATGGTATAACTCAAAATAAAAGGAAAACATGTTGCTGCTCAGTAAGAAAAATCGGGTTTTACCAAAACTAGCCCGTGTATGTACTCGTCACCTCACGTACACGGCACTCACATATCACAATAGTTCCAAATCCTAAGGGGATTTCCCTCACACAAAGTTAGGTAAGCCACTTACCTCGAGTCAAGCTCAATCAATCCGTAAGAATGCCCTTTCCTCGATCATCCGACTCCGAATGGCCCAAATCTTGCCAAACACAATTGCATATCATGAATACAACCATAATAGACTCATCTAATTAATGAAATCAATATTTTAACAAAAAATCCGAAATTCATCCTAAAAAGTCAACCCGGGCCCACGTCTCGGAATCGGGTAAAAGTAACAAAATACGAACACCCATTCACTCACGAGTTCACTCGTACCAAAATTATCCAAATCCGATGTCTAAATCCCAATCAAAAATCAGAAATTCGGTTAGGGATCTTTTCCCCCGTTTTTCCAACTTTTCAATCCAAATCCGAAATTAAATGGAGAAAATAACTATAAATTAATGAAATACAACCAAAAACGAGTTAAAAATCGTTACCCCAAAGCTCTCCCTGAAAATCCCTCGAAAAATTGCCAATTCTCGTGCTCCCAAGTCCAAAAATGAAGAAATGAATCAAACCCTCGATTTTTTCTCTAATTTGCCTAGAAATATCGCTTCTGCGATCCTTCAACTGCACCTGCGGTACCGCACCTGCAGAAATCCCATCGCAGGTGCGAAAATCACTTAAGGGGGTTGAGTCCGTATCTGCGAACAATGGCCGCTTCTGCGCGTCCGCTTCTGCAGATCTATGGCCGCACCTGCGGTCCCAGCTGAACAAGGTCAAAACCGCTTCTGCGGCGCCGCACTTGCGGCCCAAAGTGAGCAGGTGTGATTACACCAGGTGCAGCAGCTCCAACAATTGCATAAGTCCCAAACTCAATCCGTTAAGCACCCGAAACTCACCTGAGGCCCCGGGACCTCGACCAAACATACCAACCAATCCTAAAACACCATACGAACTTAGTCGAGCCCTCAAACCACATCAAACAACGCTAAAATCACAAATCATTCTTCGATTCAAACCTAAAGAACTTGAAACTTCCAAATTCGACAATCGATGCTGAAGCTAACCAAACCAAGTCCGATTGACCCCAATATTTGCACACAAGTCATATTCAACATTACGGACCTACTACAACTTCCTAAATCGGAATCCGACCCCGATATCAAAATTTCCACTATCAGTCGAAATCTCCAAAAATTCGACTTTCGTCATTTCAAGTCTAAATGGGCTACGGACCTCCAAAATACAATCCGGACACGCCCCTAAGTCAAAAATCACCCAACGGAGCTAACAGAACTGACGAAACTCCATTCCGGAGTCGTCTTCACACAGTTCCGACTACGATCAAAATACTAAGACTTAAGCTCCCGTTTTAGGGACTAAGTGTCCCAAAACACTCCGAAACCAAAAACAAAACCTCCCGGCAAGTCACATAAGCAGAAAGGGTATGGGGGAAATAGTAAATAGGGGATCAGGGCTATTACTCTCAAAACGATCGGCCGGGTCATTACCGATTTGGAAGAATGAATTTCATGTTTGAAACTTTAAATTGGAAGAGTTGACCAAGTTTGACTTTTGTGTGTTTGATCCCGGAATGGAGTTTTGATGGTTCCGTTAGGTCCGGATGGTGATTTTGGACTTGGGCGTATGCCAGGAATTGCATTTGAATATTTCTAGAAGGATTCTATGCTAATTGGCGAGAGTTTGAAATTTGAAGGTTTGGAAAGTTCATAAGTTTGACCGGGAGTTGAATTTGATGATATCGGGTTCAGATTGTGGTTCCGAGAATTGGAATAGCTTCGTTATGTCATTTGGGACCTGTGTACAAAATTTGATTTCATTCCGAGTTGATTTGATATGTTTCGGCGCGAGTTTTGGAAGTTGAAAGTTCAAAGTTCATCAATTTCGATTTGAGGTGCGATTCGTCGTTTCAATGTTGTTATGCGTGATTTTGGGCCTTGAGTAGGTCCGTGTTATATTATAGGACTTGTTAGAATATTCGGATATGGTTTCGAGGGGCTCGGGTAAGTTTCGGAGTGGAATCAGAACATTTTTCCTTCATGTTTGATTGCTTGTGTGTTTTGGGCTGCTGGTGCTGATTTTCCTTCTATGCAATCGCGAGAGAAGAAACACGATCGCAATGTACAATGTTGGAGCTGGTGCACTTTCTTCTACGCGTTCTCCATTATAGGACCACAATCACGGAGGTTGAGCGGCATGTGTAATACGGTCATGTGCTTGGGAAGGCTATCGCGTATCAGCGTGGGTGCTGGGCAGAGATGTCTTTGCATTCGCGTGTATCAGGTCGCATTCGCGTAGCTTTATTCCAGTGGTCTGCGCGTTCGCATGGTTTGTCTCGCGAACGCGTTGGGTATTTTGAGCAGTGCCATTTTCTCTTCTTCGCGATCGCATGGATTGTTCCGTTATCGCGATGCATATGACTGTCTAGTGAATTATAAAGTACTATATTTCGGGGGTTTTAGCCATTTTATCATATTTGGAGCTATGGAGCTCAGATTGAAGCAATTTTTGAAGAGATTTTCACCATACAGACTAGGGTAAGTGTCCTCTACTCGGTTTTGGTTTTATTTCATGAATCTATCTTTGTTTTTGGCATTTGGTTGATGATTTCAAAAGAGAAATTGACGGTTTTTGCCTACAGTTTCATAGAGTGAAATTTTGAGTTTTGAACATCGATTCGGAGTCAGATTTGAGTAAAACTAGTATAGTTGGACTCGTAATTGAATGGGTTATCAGAATTTGTGAGTTTTATCGAGTTCCTAGGTTCGAGCCCGGGTTTGACTTTTTGGTTGACTTTGGGCTTTTGATTAAAGATTCGACCTTTATCATTTGGAATAGTTTCCTTGGGATTCATTTGATGCATTTGAGTTGCTTTTGTGTAGTTTTGATTCGTCCGGAGGTTGGTACGCGCGAGATGGCATTTTTGGAGCAATGTTTGGCTTGCTCGATATTAAATTTGGCTTGTTCGAGGTAAGTAACATTTCTAAACTTGGTGTTGAGGGTATGAAACCCCGAATTACATGTTGTGTGATTGATGTTGAGGTGACACGCATGCTAGGTGACGGGCGTGTTGGTGTGCACCGTGTGAATTATGATTTAGTCGATTCCATGGAACTATGTAGCCATCTTATCTGAACAATTTTACTATACACTATGTGTTAGAGCACTTGAGCTATAATTTATGCTAGAAATTATGTTTAGGCTATATGCTGGTACTATTGGGACCCACAATGGTCGTTCTTCGCTGTTAAGTTATTTGCAGTTATGTACTCAGTTGCATTCATCATTTCATATCATATCTCAGTCTCTGTTATTGTATATTTTCACATCTCGTATCATTGATTAGGGCTGCTTAGTATGAGCGTTGTGAGCTCGAGAGACTGGAGAGATTGGTGACTGAATTGGGGCCTGGGTGTCATGATGTGAGTGATATATATATATATATATATATATATATATATATATATATATATATGTGTGTGGGGGGGGGGTTGAATGGGTCGGGTTGCACGCTGCAACAAGCCTTATGGCTATATATATGTGTGGATCGGGTTGCACACCGCAATAAGACTTATGGCTATATATATGTGGATCGGGTTGCACGCCGGAACATGCCTTATGGCTATATATATGTGGATTGGGTTGCACGCCGCAGCAAGCCTTATGGCTATATATATATGTGGATCGGGTTGCACGCCGTAACAAGCCTTATGGCTATATATATGTGGATCGGGTTGCACGTCGTAACATGCCTTATGGCTATATATGGATCGGGCTGCATGCAGCATCAGGTATTGTACATTGCTAAGTGACCGAGTGTGCTGAGTATTGAGTATGGTGAGAGAGAATACGAGACACTGAGATTGAGTACTCTGAGAGTGTGAGTACATGAGTTCATCACTTAAATACATTTTATTCGACATGCGTACTTGAAATACATGCATAGAGATGCATTCCCTTCTGCTACCCGATTTTGGTGACGTTCATGATTCCACCTGTATATTGACATGTAGGCATAGAGATATATTTTTCTCATGCTATCTGAAAATAAAACATCTTATTTATTGTTGAAAGGTTTTTGGATAAATCACAGTTTTCAAACTTATATGCTTTTGGGGTTTTAGGTGAAAGATTTGGAATTATTGTTATACTTGAAAATCATGTCTATTTTTTCGTAACTATAAACGAGTTAAGCATCTTACCTCTGAGTTATTTTCATGTACCCTTTTTATTATATTGTTATGAACTATTTCTGGTTATTGAAGTTGGACTCTGACCCTTGTCCCAGCTCGTCACTACTTTCAACCTAAGGTTAGGTTTGTTACTTATTGAGTACATGGGGTCGGTTGTACTCATACTACACTTCTACACTTTGCGTGTAGATGTTGGATGCTGATATTGTTGGGTACGACGGGAGCTGGATTTGAAGATGTACTTGCGTTCCAGTTATGTCTATCACTTCTCCTTGGTAGCATTAGATTCGAAATTCTGTTCATTTACATTTCAAACAGATGTTGTACTTATTTTGATTCAGTTTTGTTGTAAAAATCTAACTCTTAGAAGCTCATGATTTGTACTACCAGTCTTTGGAAAATTCTTGTATAAAAGCAGTTGTATTATCATTTCTTTTCTTAATAAATCTCATTAAATTGGATAGTTATTAATTGGCTTACTTGACGGGTTGGGTTAGGTGCCATCATGACTAGTTGGATTTTTTGTTGTAACAAGTTGGTATCAGAGCTCTAGGTTCATAGGTTCTACAAGTCATGAGCAAGTGTCTAGTAGCATCTTGCGGATCGGTATGATGACGTCCATACCTATCTTCGAGAGGCTATAGGGCATTTAGTATAAACTTCTCATCTTTCTTTCCTTATCGTGTGACATTGATTCAGCTTGAAGCGTAACTCTTTGAATTCTTTCCACGCATTCGTATGCGCATGTGAGCGCTCGGTATCAACTGTACATCGATGGCTTGTGATCCCATGGATGAGGTGCGAGATGTGATTTTGGTATGCTGATAATGGGCTAGTCTGGAGGACTTGAGACCGGGTTTTGACTGTAGCTTTAGCACAGGGATTTCGGTTGTGTGAGCACGTGCTTTGGACTTATAAGTCCGGTAGTGTCCCTATTAGTGGAATTTATGGATCGATGAGTGGTTGGATGGCTATATGAGGAGTATGATGTGACTGCGGGATGTGTTCAGATGGATTGAATGTGACGAGAGGAGTTTGCTTGAGATGTGGAAAGGACTATTGGGTGCTTGATTTCTGCCTTGATGTGACATATAGTCTTGAGTTATGAGCATGTTGAGGAAAGTTTCACGTTGTTCATTATGAGGTGAAGTAGATTCTTATGTTTTTTTGACGAGTTCAGATTTAGAAAGATTTAAGTGATGGCATAGTAGTTGCTGCGAAAGGGTATAAAGATATGCCAGTTTGAGACTAAGCAAGTGGGTTATAACCTGCGAGGTAATCTACGGATATGTGATCCTTATGATGTTGTGTGTAGGCTTCCTTTTCTACTAGTGGGTTATATTTGTGGGATCTGAGTTTGGATCGGTTGTAATAGTTGACATGACCGTCACAAGGATGGATTCGAGGTTTATAGATGATTTGAGGTATTAAAGGGTTTGTGTTACATGACCTTATGAAGGATTGAGTTGAATTTCGATGCGGGATCATGTCAGTAATAGAGTAGGGGCATTATGAGTTATCGAGTGTTTTGTTCTATGGCTTCGAGCCAAGTGGGGGAGTCTGGTATCGATGATTTGATTGCATGGTTATGTGTTGTATTGGTTTTGGCCTGAGGAGTACTTGTGGATCGGTTACGACTTGCAGTGTCTGGTTTTGAGGATGACTTAAGCAAGGAAACTTCTGGATTTATGATGTATTACCCTTTATGGGTATATGAAAATCGTAAAATGATTCGAGTTTGTTATTCGTGACGGATGTAATGTACGTGGAGTAGGGGTTCACTCGGTTGTTTAGAGGTGGGGGTTACTTCTTTAAGCATTGCCGTGATAATGGGGCATATGTTGTTCGGCTCGTTTGGGCGGTGCAATTGAGATTTAAGCAGATTGGATGACTCTCGAGAAGGTTCTAATGGGTTCAAGATTTATATGTAGCAATTGAGAATTTTTTTAGAATTTGTATATGGCTAGAATCTGAGATTTACATTGGATGGCGCCGAGGTTCGTGTTATTTCTATATAATTATGAATTTTACATTTCGGTATCGAAAAGGTGAAGGAAACAACTTTAGATTCACACAAGGTCTCTTCAGAGTGGGTATCTCGATTGTGGTACTTTTGGGGTACTTAAGAAGGAATACAATGGCTTATGGGCTTTAGGGCGTGTGGTTTATGCTAAGACCTCTTGTGGTGAGTTTGGGTAAGGATCGTGGTATTTTAGCAAGGAGAAGTATCAAATTGAAGGCAATTCTGAAGAAACTCGGAGAAGTAGGACAACTTAGCAGTAAGTTCGATCAGTATGGTACAAAGGCGTATCCAGAATTTCAAGAGCATGGGTACACCGTATTTTATTTTATAGATATTGGTCTGATTATAGGAACAACAAGTTCAAGAACAACAAGTATAATTTTACGATGACAACAAGTTCATGAGCAAACTATAATTAATACTATATTCACAAAAAAGGCATTATTCACTTTACAATTGTCCTCAACGAGATTTCATACATTGAAAATGGTCAATAATACCATTAATACTTACAATCTTAAATATCCCATGCTCTATATAGCAAACTAAACAATTATTTAAGAAATCTCCATCCATCCTAATGCGTAGATCATTTTTGATGTACTTAATCGATGAGAATGCTCTTTCCACACTTGCGGTAGCAACATGTATAATCAAAGTCAACTTCACAATTAAATATACATGTGTCCAAGTCTGATCTTTAATTTTGTCTCAACCATCACTCTAGCAAGATCTTTAATTCCTTTTAAGTTAAGAAACTTGCTATCACACTTTTGAGCGTAGACAATGAAGCTATCGAGTTGAAAACCAAGTTCCCGAAGCTTGTTATCATCAAATTCACTTGGATAATACTTGGCCAATTTCATTATCTTGTTCTTGTCAAAATTTGCAAATGAATCAACCGGACTCAAACTAGCCATACCAAGGAGTAAGTCACTAGTCACTATATCAAAAACGACTATTAAGCTCTTGAAGTTCCAAATCAATAACATCATAAAATACTTCCATACAAAAGTGATGTAAATATGAAACTTCAGATCTCTTATATTTTGACTTTCCAATAACATAGTCTTCATCCATGTTAGGAATTACAATGTCATGTTTACCACAAAATGAGCAAACCTCCTCCATCAAAGAGTCCCATTCCTCTTCTCTCATTGTTTGTAGTCTTTTCTTTGCAAGGTAAAGCATTCCCATAGAACTAACGATATCTTGATCTTTCTTTTGTAGAACTTTGTTCAATTCATTTGTCAATAGCAACACCTTAAACATCAAGTGCAACATAAACACAAATGCAAATTCTTGAATCACGCTCAAAAGATATTGTGCGGCAAATCTATCAAGATGATATAGACACTCACGCTTCATATCTTTAAGCACATTGACAATTGAAGAAAATAAAAATATGAAATTGTCCAAGGTCTTATAATGAGACCCCCAACGAGTATCACCCGGTCGTTGAAGGCCCCGTTCTTGATTCAAACCTTCCCCGGTAGGAACTTTTCCATATTTAATCAACTCTTCTAATTTATCCAATTGATGTTGCCGAAGTGAATCCCTGCGCTTAAAAGAAACTCCAATAGTATTCAAAATATTAGTGACAACACAAAAAAATTTATCCCAATCCGGATGCTTTTTAGAAAGAGCTACAAGTGCTAGTTGAAATTGATGA
This sequence comes from Nicotiana tomentosiformis, assembly GCF_000390325.3. Taxonomy (NCBI): domain Eukaryota; kingdom Viridiplantae; phylum Streptophyta; class Magnoliopsida; order Solanales; family Solanaceae; genus Nicotiana; species Nicotiana tomentosiformis. The sequence continues at coordinate 29,461,275 of NC_090816.1, read as the reverse complement.
GCAAAACAATGAATAGAATATGCATACAGAGTGTCTTGCAAAATCAAATACTTGAGGCCATTTATTTCCCCTTGCATATTACTAGCACCATTATAACCTTGTCCACGTATCTTGGATGGACTTAATGAATGTTTGAAAAGCAAAGAATAAATCTCTTTTAGTAATGGTTGAGAAGATGTATCACTCACATGGACAATACCCAAGAATCACTCTATAACCATTCCACTTTTGTTGACATATCTCAAAATTATAGCCATTTTCTCCTTATGTGAGACGTCTTTTGGTTCATCAACTAATATTCCAAAAAAATTACCACCCAAGTCTTCAATGATAGCTTTAGTTGTTTCTTTAGCACAAGCTTCCACAATCCTTTTTGAATTGTCGGACAAATCATCATATCATTTAGTAGAGCATGACGTAATATTACTTTTCCCATATCGGGATGCCTATCACCATGCCATTCCTAAAGTTCAAGAAAAGGGCCTTTATATTCAGAATCTTCACTTTCATCATATCCACGAAATGGAAATATCGATCTTAAGAGAAACATTGCCACATCTATTGAGACTTTTAAGCGCATACGATAATCACTTTTTACTTTTTCGCTTTGCTTGTCAAAAGAAGAAAGAATCGATTGACGTTGATTTATCAAATCTTGCATCCTATTAAAACACTTATGATGGATACTATTCACTTCACCAACATGTGCATTGAGTCTTTCCACACCTTTGTTCTAACCCCTAAAACCATCTTTTGTAAATGCATCTTCCCCATTACCACGACTTTGGAGTTCGTTCATGAATAAATAACAACACAAACAAAATGAAGCATCTGCTTTTATGCTATACTCCAGCCATTGAGAATATGGTCCGTTGAACCAAGTGGGACTAAATTGACGCATTTTGTTCCCAAACTTAGTTTTAGGGAAGACATGACCTATCGGTTTACAAGGCCCCATTTGAATATAATATCTTCTCACTTTATCTCAAATATTAGGACCATAATTTGAAATAGGCAATCTTTCTTTGTGACCCACTTCAAGAGATTCCAAATCAAGCACATTATCCACTATTAATAGTGGAGAAGGATGTGTCTGTCTTTGAACTTTCAGATTTATTTGTGAACTCGCAGATGGCCGACAAAAACTAGAACTTGGTTGGCCATCATTTAGCTTGATGAGAAATTTATTCATTTCAATGTTAGGATTACCTTTCCTACAAAATCAAATTTTCACAATTCTATTCAATCCGAATCCAAATAAAATTATTAAAGTACAAATCAATCATAATCACAATCACAAAAATCACAAGTTCATAATTAAAAAAATTACAAGTTACAAGTATTAGACAATTATTTGGGAATTAGGAAGTTACTGTCATTTTTTAAGAAGTGCAGCAACAAGCCATCAATAGTTTCAGTACTTCTAAAATAAAAAATTCAAGCAAATATGGATAGAGTAACATTGACAAGAAAATGTCACCCTTAATTAAAGCTCCTAAGTCTATGAGATTAAATTGCTTTCCTTTGTTTTCATATAATAACTTAATGCTTTGACCAAAATTGGAAGTTACTAGAAAATCTGTTGTACATGATTCTCAATTTTCAATAGTCTGATGTATGTAAAAAATAAATGGCAAAATATTTGACATTACTCTAAGAAGCTAGAAGAAGTGAAGAGCAATACCAATTTTAAAGATGTGAAGACAACAACCGATTTAAAGCTTCTCAATGCTGATTATAACACTTTCTCCATTCTTGACTCTCAAAATAAATTTTAAATATTCAAATAATCAATAATATTCCGACCCAACTTCACAAATCAAAGAAAAAAGATAAAGAAACAAAAGAAGAAGTGAGATTGATAAAGAAATTGGAAAATTATGTGACCTTTGTTTTCAAACAAGTTGGTATTTTGCTGATTTGCAGAAGACTTGAGAGCGCTAGAGAGTTTTGTGTGGAGAGGTATTTTTAATTTAGGGATTTTGAAAGTCAACTAAAAAACTAAAGAATGAGTTGTGTACTAATAAAGAGAGGGAAAGAAAAAAAGAAGAACAAAGAACGTGTGTACTAAGGAGCAGGGAAACTTTAAACTGCGGGGCCCAGGAGCATGGGGATTGTACCCAATTTATTAATTAAAAAGTAAAATAATGGATAATTTCAAAAGAAAAAGTGT